>NC_135118.1:17652500-18277500 GCF_050908995.1 Andrena cerasifolii
TAGCTCTGATTGCGCTCTTTGACCTGTTTTCCACCTCTCGTTACCTCGCGTGCACTTTGTGCTCAAAATTCCAGCGAAATTTCACTGGCTTTCTCAGGGAAATCGGCTCTCTCGTTAATTCAAGCCAACAGCCACTTTGTGTATTTCGTATTATCTTCTTTGCCAGACACTTGTCGCGTGCGCGGAGTCTTATTTGATAAGAGTCTTTAAACATTTCACCTGAGTCCCCGCGGAATGAGTACATTTCTGAAAGGAAACAGTCTACTCCTTGTATTGCTGTCTAGTAAACACTGCTAGAGTGTGTTGGACGCAAATGGCGCTCGGAAATTTCGTCACCCTTTGGAAACAAAAGAGGCTTCCCGAGATGTCAGACCTAAGACCTTTTAGAAGTTTTCTTCGACGAAACTTTCGACTCTAACGATGCTGTCGTCCTTCCTCCTGAAGACAATATTCTACAACAGCTGTACAATTAGCTGTCTGCCAGAGGACCAAGAAATTTAACTTCGAGTTTTATATATGTTTCCTGCAACTCGAACTAATTCCTTGAAATCACATCGCCATGGAAATGGCAGGGATAGTATTTCCCAGGCTTCATTTATTCGTAATATAATAGACAATATTTTCCAGGAAAATAATAAGAAACACCGTTTGAGTTAGTCTATATATCTGTCGGAAAGAATTTTCGAAAAAGTATTTTTTTTCATATTCGCTTATTACTTATAACTTTACCATTGCCTCGCAGTGTCGCGGCACGTGTTCAAAAAGCAAAAATCTGAGTTTTTAAATTTTGTATTTTTATTTCGTGGAATTGGTAGTAAACAGTCCTTCGACATAAGAAGATCATAACTTAGTACCATGAATAAAGGATTTAAGGTCAGTAATTACATTTAAAGTCGAATAACCAAACGCAAGCTGCCACAGACTGCACGTAGGAAATATTTACCCACTGCATTTTTTTGTATTTATAAGTTCTTTTTTGAAAATAAGCAAAATATATCCTTCTTTCGTTTTATTAAATAAAAATTCTCGCATTTAAAGATGTGGATACGTACCAGTGGCTCAAATTATTACTTTTTTTTGTCGCATCTTCTAACTTCTGGAGAGAATTAAAAAAATACAAAACATATCGGTTCTTTCATTTTTTTTACTACAATTAGTTTTTTTATGCCTTTTAATTCGGTGTAAATTTTATCTGCTCCCGAGTGCTCCCACATAAGAAGAAATACATTAATAAAACGAAAAATTAGACAAATCTGTGCTAGAATATTTATTTTTAAAAGACACTGAGCTTTGAATTCCTTCAGATTCAACTGATAGTGACGAAGATGTATAATAAGAATGAATAATTTAAAATTGATTATCAATACAAATTATTTAAAATTTTAATTTGATTTTTTTATAATTGTTTCATATGTTTGTTCTTAATTTGTGTTTAAATGTATTTAAAAATATATATATATATTATTTGTTTTAGAAAAGTATGCACGATATGATTAGCTAATAAAAATTATGATAAAAAATATATTTTAATGAATTACTTTATGTTAAAAATTATTTTTAGTTGTGCACTAATATGATTAACATATCAATTATCTTTATCTTAATGGGAAATTGATTTTTTTTTTGTCTTACATACTCGTTACACTGTGCGCCTCCAGGGTAAATAATTATACATTTCGGATTACTTAAGACCTGCCGAAACATGTCCTCTAAAAAACTTTCGTTGCCAGCCAGGCCCAAAATTGCCTAATTCCTACCATTCTGCTTTCTATCAATCAGAGAGTCCAAAGTGATGCGCATCCGTTCCGTGATACGCCACGTACACGCGTGTAACACAATTTGCGGAATGGCCACTTGTAATTACACAGGAAACCGGCAGTAGAGCACGCAACAACATACACGAACTTTATTGGCCCATTTTCCACTGGACTGAAGCGGTATTAAGCGTGTCAATCGGCAGCCAAACAATTTTAATCCGTCGTTTATGCGACAATGTGAACCGATAAAATCGTATTCGATCGATGCTTCGAGCATCCAGAGGAATTCGTGTCGCCCCTGCCTCTCGATACAGTTACTGGCCGGAGTTGTACATTTCGATGTAACGTTTGCATGTATATCGACAGATGCGACAGGACGCGCATCGGTGCGGCAGTTATCTCATCGTCGAATCGAGCCAAGAGGCCAAGGTTAGCTTTATTTCGAACAAGAGCACGCTGGCTGCTGGTATCGTGCCCGCACCAATCGCCGACTCTCGTTTCCGCTAGCGTCGAATTGCCTCCTCGATCAGTGGAAAGAAAATGCAAAGCCAGACGCAGCGCGATGGCTATTAATCCCTTAACCGTCGAGCACCGGCTTAGGTTCCACATCCTTTTTAATCTCGTTTCGTTCAACTCAGTCCTGACCGAATCCTGACCAAGTCCTTACCTCGTCCTACTAATTTTAATTTGAAATTCGTAGGATACCAGCGAATATAGATGCCAGCTTTTAATCTTCGCGCATTTTATATTTAACACGTTATTTGCAATAATTCCATCGTGCTACTACGTCGCGGCCAAGCTATGGGATCCCCAGACGGGGCTAAAAATGTCTTGGCCAGGAATTTCATTTTAAGCACGAAATGGCAGAGAAGCATTTACAAAACTTTTGAAATATCCAGCTCGTAATACCCACGCAAAACCTCGAATATATTTCAGCCTGGCGAGACCTACGAAAGCACTTTGCGATTCTTTTTTTAAGTATCCACTGATGCGCAAGCCGCACCCGGCAATAAATGTTGCACAAACTCGAAAAGTTAATCTACGGGAATTTTAAAGGTAAACGCTTCTCTGCGATTCGCCGCTTGCTGTTATGAGGTTCGCGGTGAATTTATAATGAAAAACAGGGGAAAAAACACCTTCCCCTGTCTTTCTCCATATTTTAACATCATTGCCGGGGGTAAAGGGGCGTTGTTTCGATATGTTCGTATTTAAGCGCTTCAAATAGTTCCCACGGGGTGCAGAGGAGCAGATTTATTCGAGTTAGCAGTTACTCGCGTTAAATCAAAGGTGTTTGAAATTGTGGATGGACTGCTGCAGTTTTTCCTCCCCTCTCTGTAAATTCACCTAAACAAAGCAACGAATTCAGCGTTTCAGTAGGCATTTCAGAGAATGCATTGCAAATGGACGATATTAGATATTCCGCTGTGTCGTTTATAAGTTTCGACACGTCCCTCAAAAGTTCCGATTGCTGTTCAGGAGCCATCGTAATTACAGCGTCGTTTAACGGACCGTTTAACTTTCCCCGAATTAACGACAAAATTGTAGCGGCGTCTCGATGGAACGAGACTACTCGGGGACCAAGTTAACCGTGGTAAATCAAATTCGAGGTTAAACAAACATCTAAAACTACGGCAGTACATAGGTATATTCCATAGGGTTCCTTGACGCGAGTTGCGAACATGCCCCAGCAGTTCGCGGAACATTACGCGTTAACTATTCAGGCAAAGCTCGTTAAGGGGTTACATACCCTTGATAGGTCGGAAAGTAGGGCCGTTTTGTGATTTTTTTATATAAAGAAACGTGGTATTGAAAAATCAAGACGCACACCTTGTTGTGTATAAATTAAGCTGTATTCTGTTCAAGAAGAAACTCGTGCAAAGTTTTATTCAAATCAGTCCACTAAACTCGGAGATATTTTCGGTACCGTAAATGCTACAACTATGAAGAGACCTTGGAAGAAGGGGCTACCATGGCACCATTTCTTAAGATATCAAAATTCTTTTTGAAGAGACTACAGCTTAATCTATACACAATAAGGTGTGCATCTTGGTTTTTAAATATGACGTTTCTTCGTATAAAAAAATTGTAAAATTAATTAACAGATCCATCAACTATCGTTCTTCATTTTCGACATTCTCATTCAACTAAACTGAGAAACATCATTGACATTCTTTCTTCGATGTTTGCAATGTTAAATCAACGATCAACTTAATTTCCAACCTAGTATCTTTTGATCTCCCTTCCTACTTTTTCGACTGTTTCTACCTCTCCCTTCTTTGTATTTCTAAATCCCCCCCTGACTTCCCTTTCGATTCCTTAAATCTGGGGATTCTGGCCCAGTCGAAAGATACACAATTGGGAATTCCGTTCACGTCCCATGACCCCATAGAACGTCGCACGATAAACGTAAGCTCAGGAATTGTCTCGTTTTATCAAGGTATAAATAGCGTCACAGGTTAATTCGTTAAGAGTTATATACGAAACTCTGAGAAAATATGAAACTTTTAGATTGCTACGTGGCTGTATGGCTTACCTGGAACTTTTCCAATGAAAGGAGCACTTGTACGTATACCTTTTAATCAGACTATGGTTCTCCAGAATGTTTCGACAGAAATTTCTGGTAAAACGAACATCCTAACTCTTCCAAATATCTATCCAATTTAAATATCTACGTCTAGTGCGGGTAAAAAATTTCTTCGCTCGCAAAAGTGATCATGTAATTACCTAAATATACCTAAGAAACTGTTTCATTGCTGTATCAGCAATTGTCAATGTATCGACAGAATTCCTCAGCGCGTGTCCCAGTTCGAAACTTTTAATAGTTTCCTGTTCGTACTAAGCGGGGAATGCAGCTCATTCACGGGGCATTGTTGTTTAATTAAACGCTGCATGGGCAGCAACGTAAGACGAGAGCGTGGGCAGAATTGCTCGTAACTCAATCGACCCTATCACCAGCTCGCAGAGCACGTTGGTCAAAAAGTCCGAAACAAACGTTCATTAAGAAGTGTGAATTCGCACTAAGAACTTAGGAAATCGTATAACTGATAGACAGCAAACCACTCAGATGGTGAGAATTGAATATTTGTCACGAAGCTTTAATTGCTATAACAGGAATAACGTCGAACATCGTCGAGAGCACGATTCTCGTTCGTATTTTCAGGTTTTAATAAAGACCGCGGGGGAAGAGGGAAAGCTCGTTGTTCCATGGTTGCCACGGGGCAAAGTTGGGGCTTCAGTCATCGTTCCTTACCCCCGTTCCACAGGGTGCTCCATTCGCGTGATCCTCCCCCTAAAAGCGTCTTCAGGCTCAGGACATAAATAGCATCGGAATTTTTCTCGTAATAAAACACGCGGCAGCTTCCCAGCCCGCACTCCACCATCCGTTTGAGGCGAATATACATTGTTTCAAAGACCTATTACATTCTACATATTTACAAGAGGTTTCCACTGAACGTATTTTCCGAAATGCACCTCCGCGGTTGCGCGTGTCGGTGCAGCACTTTGCAAAGGTTATTTTAAAAGCACCATTCCTTATTATTCGATGAACGCTCTTCCACATATTCGTGAAAACGAAGCGCAGTTAATGTAATTTCGCTCTTTTATTGATTGTATTCGTAATCGTACATCGTGGGCATTATTTTTTACTCTGCAATTCCGTTGGTTTTCGTATAATATTACCAAACTTTCATCGAGATATACATAGCTTTTTCGTGGCCTTGTTAGTTTTATGCTGGCACACTTTGCATGAGATCCTTTGAGAGGATGATAACCCGAGGCAGATAAACGCACGCTCTTAAGACCGTTTCAAGCCCTCGGGCACTGTATTGTTATAATATATTAATATCTAAACAGTTTCCCGTTTTTTCTTTAGCACCTTCGAGAAGAGATTGTAATATATGTGGTTTGCTTGCCAGTGCACTTAACTTCGGTCTCTTAAGGCGAAATATTTAAATTCGTAATCGTAAATTCATAAATTTAAAACAATCTTTCTGTCGTTGTGTTTTACGTTGGAGGTTATTAACCCTTCGTAGTCACGCCTTCTTATAATCACAAATTGGTCACATAGGGTTCACTGCACCCCAGCGGTATTTTTCAGTCAACATTTTCGAATTTTTGAATCTTTTAACTTTTGAGCGATAATTGTACATTCGAAATAGTAATACAATCATGCTCTAATACTTTTCCCCTTGAAACGTTAATTTTGATATGATGAAATTTGTAGTTAAAAAAAATAGTTGTGACAAAAGCGATTTTTTGGTTAAAATTGACTAAATTCTTAAATTTTAATATTAAAATAAAAATTTATTTAATATTAAAATTCTAAAGGTCTAAAAATTTACATGAATATTGCCACAGACATATATTTCTGGAAGAAAATTGCCTAGGGTGCGGTACACCCCGTGAGGGTTAAAATCGAGGCAAAATTCATTTTCTATATTTCAAGATCCGATGGTGATTTTGTGAAGAGCATAGTAAAGGGTTTCCACGAAAAGCCACCGTCTCTACTCGCAGTAGCATCTGTATCGTGAGGATTTTCTGATTCCACGTTGAAATGTATATGACGGAGGTAAGAATCATTTCGAAACTTTGAAATATTTTCACCGTGCAAGTTGGCCGTCGCGTGTTCCCCCGTAGACACACTCGTTAAATTGATCGACGAGCAGCCTACAATGATTGCACGGCCTGTGAGCAAGGTGCACCACCCTTTTTCAAGATGGATCCACGAACTTGCGTCGTTCGTCATGGCCATTAATTCGAACAACTGCTCGTTCGAAAACCGGGCTCACGGTTAAAAGGGGCAGCACGATCTCGTACTTTGACTCCGGATATTTCGCGAATGATTTATCCGAATCGTGCTCTAATTCATGTCGTTGGGTGCACGGCAGACTATTCCATAACTTTGGGAGCACAAAGATGTGGTTTTACTGGGAAAATAAGAAAATTGAAAGATAGGGCGCAAGAATTCAGAACCTGAAGGAAAAACAACCGTCCACATTCTCGCTGATCTTTAATTATTCCCTCCTCCCACGAAAATCCTTTAGTTATCGGTGTCCTCGTTTTGGTGTTCAAACTATTACTTTGTTAGAAGCCCGGATATCTGAAATGGAACTGAATCTGTGCCAAATGTGACAAATAATTAATACGAGCGTCCCAGCTTCCATTACATGAAAGCAATAAAGAATTACGTGCCCCAGCATTTTTTGTTTCGGGACACTCCAGGAGAATGTGAAGTGAAATGATTTGAAATTTTACACGACCTACGTGCACGTGGCTATATCGTTACGATAACACGAATTTAAAGCCATTTCACAGGAGCAGAATAATTCTGGTTCTATCTTGCCCCGAGCTCCGATCGATTAGCTTTACGATTCGCGGTCGTGTATTTTTGTTCGCATGAAAATGGAACGCGGACAAAACCTTCCTTTTTCTTCGAAAGTTCATTTCAGCCCCATTGTTTCTTCTTTGTCCTTGGCTCCTTCATCCGTTCCCTCGTTCTTCCCCTTTTTTCAGCTGCCTGCTTCTTGTTTTACTATATTTTCGCTTCCTATTGTTTACCAGACACTATGAATTCTACGTCCTTTCGCGGAACTTTTAATTAGTGAGTGTCTTTCAGATTCCATTAATTTCGCTCAGAAGACGAAACGAAATTGCAAAGAAATATCAGAGCTTGATCCAGGCGACCATATTTATTTCTGCTATCAACCTTATTATCGCATCTTCTGGTAAAAAGTCGCTAAACGGCGTAGAGGGAGATTTTCCAATGATCCTGAGAGGAGGAGATTGCAGACCATGTCCACGCGGCGTATTGAAATCCGCGCCAAAGGTTTCTCTGTACGGAACAACGACAACGTCAATTTGGCCCTCGTAATTGTACGCTAAACTTTCGCAAGCGGTCTGAAAGGCGAAACTTTCGCCGAAGCCTTCCCCTTCTAGTTACGTTACTGCGCCGTCCACGGCTGCGGCACATAATCGATACCCGGAACTATATAGATCCTGTTACAGAGGCTTTTGTTTAGTGTGAACGAAATGTGTCCTCGGCGCGGCGCCGGGAGAACCATTTCATGCGTTATAAATGTACCGCAATGGAAAGTTGCGGGGTAGGAGATGTATGTCGCGCAAAAATGCCTCGAGGGTTTCCTCCCCCGGAAATCTGTACTGCATTTAAATTCTCGGTGTAACTCGAACCAAATAATTGTGACGACCATTCTGCGGGATAAAGTCACGCTAGATCGCGAATAACAATTGATTAGAATGTTTATGAATTGCTGGAACACTGATCTCGGGACACGAAGCTTTAGCTATCGCAAACTAAAATGTGGGAATTCGTATGGACTGTAGAAGTTAGTACACAAGCCAGAAGAGGGAACTAAACGAATGGGATATTCATCATATAGCATTGGTACTTAACCCGGGAGTAGGCGCATGTTCGGTCTTTTCGACCGACGATTTCCTATGTTTTGAACCATGATCCATAGCGTTCGACTGTTTACTTTTTCCATGGAGCTATTCCTCTTTGAAGGAGTTCTGGACTTATTTATGTTACGGAGCGACACTTACAAGAGAACGCCGCGAACCCGGACTCACCGATTGGAACGCAACTTTGTGGGTTTTTAGAGTGACTGAAAACAAGAACAAAGGTGTGTTTCATTTGGGCCCTATTGCCCCTTAAGGGGGTGAAAAGTAACCTCAAAGTCAAATTGGCACTTCCATTTTTTCGCGTATAACTCTCAAAGTACAACAGACAGAAAAAAATGTTTCAAACAAAAGTTTAATGGTGAAATAAGCGCTACAAACTTCCGTTAACAAAATTTAGAAAAGGGTTAAAAAATATATATATAACTGACGAAAAAAATTATTTTCAAAATTTTGTTAATGGAAGATTGTAGCGCTTATTCTACCATTAAACTTTTGTTTGAAACATTTCTTTCTGTCTGCTGTACTTTGAGAGTTATGTGGAGGTAAAGTGGACGAAAAAGTGGAGGTGCTAATTTGACTTTGACGTTAGTTTTCACCCCCTTAAAGGGCGATAGGGCCCAAATGAAAGACACCGTTGTTCTTGTTTTGAATCACTCTAAGACCCCACAAAGTTGCGTTCCAATCAGTGATTCCGCAGAAGATTCCGATTATGTTATACAATCCGATCCGGAAATTGATTCCGCGGTTATAGAGATATCAGATATAGAGGAGGCGTGTACTTTGAGTGAAGGAAACGTAAGTGTTTATTCTTTATTCTCAAGATGCAGTTTCTAATCCGAGGAAAATATAAATATTTAATACGTTCATGAAACCATAAATTTATAAGTATATTTTTTGAAAAACAAATATAAATATAAAATATATCAGATAATTGCTATTAATGAGAATTGAAAATCAAGTGATAATTTCAAATTGATAAATAGACAGTGTAATTTTATATTTCGCATCCGCACAAATTTTTATATAACATTTTATTTTTAAAATCAATTACAATGCATCATTTGTATAAAAATAAACTTTCCAGAACTCATAATATTATAATACGATTACTCATTTTATCATAAAAAATGAGGATTATTTACGTATAACGATTCTGAAGTAAGTAAAATACAATGTTATGCATTATTTATATTATTTTAGTCCTTTTATTAAGTTATTTCCGATTACATTACCATCGGTCGAAATGACCGACGCGCGCCTACTAACATAAATTATTTGGCGCGCCTACTCCCGGGTTAATTAAACGTACCACTTCGCCTGTATCCGCCGCGTCCGCGGATCGCTCTCCGTTCGCCGGTGCCGAAAGGAAATAAAATCTCGTGAAAGCGAGAAACATCAGCGGCGCGGCGTCGTTTTTCAAGCACCCTCCTGTCGATGCCGCTGCCGTGCACTGCAGCTGTAGGGCTACTTGAAATTTTTTCCGCCATTTCGAGAGTGATAACACGGGCAACGGGGATGTGTAACATGACGTGGCGTTACGGGGCCGTTCCCTGCCACGATTCGCATAATAAGCCGGCGACGAGCGCTTCGTCTTCATTCCCTCGGAGCGGGGATCTCGGATAAAGTCGACGATAAAGTGGCGGGTATAAAACAACAACGTAAAAAGGGCAGATAAGGAGAAGAGACAGAGGAGCGGATGAAACGGACAGAGCGACCAGGAGAGCGGGGGAAATGGGCAAGCCCCGGCGAAAGGGTGAATAAACGAAGCGTTCCAGCTGGCAGAAGAGGCTCGCGATCGACCGAGCAGACCAGTGCTTCCGTGATTTCCGAACCGTAAGGAGATCGGGAAGTGCCGGAGGAGAGTCTGTTGGTGGCTTTGGCGAAAAGTTAAGCAACGAATCGGTCGAACGGTGGTAGAGGAACCGCGGGTAAAAGCAGATCCTCTTCAAACGGCACGCGCAAACGTTAAATGGAGCCGTGATCCTCGGATTTCGAAGGCCTCCGATGGAAAATGACCCCACGGCCGGATCATCGGGAACATTATTCGCCGAGGGCGCCAGGGGCCGCGAGTAATTGCATTTTTAATTCGATCGGAGGGTCGGCGTGTAATTTAGTCAGCCGCTCCCTTCTTTTTCTACGCCCTCCACTTTTTCTCCGCCACGATTCTGTACCAGTTTTTCGCGGCGGCCGAGATTCGATTTCGAATTTTTGCTGCGCCGCGCAACGCGGCCGATCATAAAGTGCTTATACTACTGGCGCGGTGTTTTATGAACAGCGCCGGGAGATGGACGGTACGTACCTCGTTCCTCTGTTCACGCGGCGGATTTAATCTTCTGTACTTTATATTTTCCAAATTAATTCTGCCGCGGGTGTAGGTGGAATAGTAGATGAATAACAATAGGACCAGGGAGTGGGAATGCGGGTGGATTATTGCCCGGGTTGGCGGTTCTAACGAAATTGGTTACCGAATCGGAGATACCTTGCAGACACAATCTCGATTCAGATTTTAATAAAATGTCTGTAAAACTTCTTTCTCTTTCCGATAAGGGTAGTAGGTCTCTCCTACCGTCTTTCAAGCATGGATTTCTATAATGGAGATGAGGATCCCCCGTGTTCCCGGCATCGATCCAGCGCGCTGTAATTTTGCTCCAAATTTTTCGGCTGGCACGTAGTCGAAGGAGGTCGAGGAGCAGCCAGGCACCCTTACCTACCGGAGTTTCGTAGGTGTTTCGTAATCGATCGGCACTTTAGCCAAGAAATCCGATCGTCATGGAAATCTGAACATTTTACTTGTGTAATGCGATAGCACGCCTGGCGAGGAGCGCGTGAATAGCATCAACCGATCCGAGGCGAGCTCATAAAACACGTACGACCGTCTTAAACGGAAATTCCGTTTTCAGTCTTATGGAAGCATCCAGTCTTGGGGCGTATTCACTCTTACAACGTCTCCCTTGCCCCTCTCTCCCTCTGTCGAACTGGTCTTCTCTGTGGCACGAATTTCATGCGGCCTGTCGAGAAACGGAATCTCGTCGCAATTGGCTCGAGTTATGCGCGGAATTCGATTATCTCGACGCGAAAGTCGAGGAAAGAAGCGGACAGAGGAGGGTCCCTGTCGCCCAGCGGTTGGGTAAGCTCGGGAAAAGGAATTATGACTGCTGGAGGAAGAATCGATGATCGTCGGAAGGCACTTGAGCTTGATCGACGATCCGCGCGCACGCTGATTGCCTCGTAACCGTTGCAATAGTGTAATTAGAGAGGATAATTACACTTTGCCGGCGTGCCGGGTTGATTAAAAAATATTGATTTAAGAGCTTGATGATTGTCCTCTAATTAAGGGGCAATCGGGGTAATTGGAGGGCTGATTAATATGAGAAGTTTCAAGCGGAGGGTTTCAAATTGCAAATGACGGAAATCGACGATGTAACTGGAAGCAGTCTGGTGCTGAATTGTAATGGTCGGAAGTGGAATGTTTAACGCACTCTGCGACGAAAATCGGTGTGCGTACATAGCTTTTAAATGAAAATCCTGTGTGTACGTACAATAAAATTCTTCCACAGAAGAATTACTTATCTTAAAGACTCGCTGCATTAAAATCCAAGAATAATTGAATTTAAATATCTGCAAATTCAGAATTCACTAATTGTAAAGCAAATGCGGGTAATAAGGCCCAGTTGAGGATCCATAATTTTTTTTAAAAAAAAATTATTGTATTTTTGGAAACTATTTATTTAATTGAAATCTATGAACATTAAACTATAAACTATGATATTTTGAGTAATATATGAAAACATTCAGCATGAAAATTTTTAGTTTTTTAAAAACTCTGTAAATGGCCCTTGTTTCGTGCATAGCAGATAATTAAGCCTATCCACTTAGGGTGTACAATTAGGGCAAACGAAGACATCCTCGTCCTGAGGTGTGAGCCCAACGCAATCCTCATGCATCCAGGTGAGACACATGACACACTGACGCATATCAGTTTGGAATTCAGTCCGGCATAATTTGCACAACCAATTTTCTTCAGAGTTGGCGTGCACGTTGTCTCTGGAAGTGGATGGAATGGGCTCTTGTTCACAGATTTTTTTTTCGGTGAAGTGACACATGCATTGGAACTCTTCCTGGCAGGACCACACGATTATTTTTCAACGCCCTTTTTGTATCCGCCATTTTTTTTGTCACTGCCACACAAAAATTCAGAACAATAGTTTAGGATACAATAAAACCGCCTGCCAAACCTCAAATTAATTTGTCGAACCGTTTTTATACAAAAAATTCATAAAGAATTACCAGTGAAATAAAAAATCTGCCTCGAACGATAGTTTCCCCCGCCGAAGTTACATACTGCTCCACTTATAGAACCACAACATTTCGAAACCAACGGAATTGTCTCACGATCACTGTATCACCGCAGAAAACCGCTCGACACGCGAGTACCGCGCTCAAATTTCCTAGAAACAGCT
Source organism: Andrena cerasifolii (assembly GCF_050908995.1). NCBI lineage: Eukaryota > Metazoa > Arthropoda > Insecta > Hymenoptera > Andrenidae > Andrena > Andrena cerasifolii. Next base: position 17,665,135 of record NC_135118.1, read on the forward strand.
GTACTACGGTGCATCGCGGACCGTAGCAGTTCCCACTACGAAACTGTAATGCTGTAAACGTAACCCTGTGCAAGAACAGAGGCACAGAAGCGTTATTACCAAACGCAGCACCGACGGTCCAACGACGATTAAACGGGATGCCAGGAACGCCGCCGCGTCGTTATCGTACGTTGGAAACTGTCGTTCATCCTCAAGGACCAGCACTTCGGGCGGGCAGAAGAAGGAGGCAGAAACGTTTGCACTCTGCAAAATGTAGGCAGGAGGAACGGTGCCTTTTTCTCGCGATGGCTCTTCACCGTGGTTTGCATTTTGTAGATGCGGACAAATCCGTGCCGTGTGTAGACGAGGTTGGAATGTGAATTGCATTGGCTGCTGTAGCGCTGTGTATTTCCACTGATACTTGCGTAGCTTTGACGCTCATGCTCATTTCGGCAGCACTTATTCTACTTTGACCGTACGAGGATTTTTGGGATTCTTTAACCTTTAGAGGGCCGAGCTAACCACTACAGTGGCCACCTAAGAATTTGGACACTTTGCCGGCCATTTTCGTGGTATATATGCATGGATGTTGAGTAAAAAAAATTACAATTTCAATGAAAAAATCCCGGCCCTCTAAAGGTTAAAAGTTGTGCGTAGTTTTTGCAGATGGTAGAAAAATGTTGATTGCTAGTTCGTCGGGAATGTTTTCGGTAGGAAATAGTTTGTAGGGAACGGGAATGGTTTGAAAATCCATTAATCAAAATAGATAAAATCTTTATACGTCATTGCAGTATCCACATGTGCCCACCTAAAATTTGGCCTAAAACGGAGCGCCCTTAAAATAAAAATTTGCAGAATGACAGCGTTTTGAAAAAAAGTGTTCGATTTTTGCTGCTAATTTAGTTGTATCCGTTCTGTATAATTTATTTTTTACAGGGTAGAAACCCGTCCGTGGTTCCAACCATAGTGGCAACCATAATACATAGTTTTTCCATTTTAGATGAATATAACAGCCCCTACACCGTCGCCCGGCGGAAAAGAATTTTTTGAAGAAACTTGCGTCACCGAATGTGTGTATGTATGTATATATGCGATAAAAAAAGCTCAAAAAATTCTGAGTCCTACTTGAAACATACTTTAGCATGCAGGCAAAATTCCAGACTGTATAAACTTACAGTTTTCGTTAAATAAATTCTCGAAGATGGCGTTGAAAAACGGGCAGTTACACCAGACTAGAATACCCCCATAAGAGACTGTAACTCAGAATAGAGATTTATTACCAACAAATTAGGATAAAGCGTATTTATAGTGATATTAAGGGAAGCAAGAACATGTATCGTGGTGCATGCAACAACTATGCAGCTAAGTAAGCCGACAGCTGCAATGAAATATTCTCCAAGATACAGCCTGAAAGAAACATGAATCTCTGGCAGAGAATAGGTACATATTTGTTCTAGTTACGTGCAATACTGCGACGCTCAGGCGATTTAGATTGCTCAACGGCTGTCTCGTTGGATGCACCGCATACAAGTATGTAACGCCGAACTTTGCTACCTTGGAAATACCAGCGTGCATGGGTCACTTGATGAATACCTCGCGTGGTTCAAATTGTTGCACAGATGATGCGACCGAAACTGTTACTAAAAATACCATCGTGTCCATTGATCTTGAAAGAAGAAGTAACGCGAAGAAAATATATCCTCTCTTGAGAGACCAACCTTACGCCAAAGTGTTACTCTTGGTGTTGTATTCCGTAATTATAATATTTCCATTTATTTTTATATAATAATATATCAATGCAATTTACGGAAACTTAGACGAAATACAGTTTAATGGATTTTAGAGCTAGACTATGATGTCAAGACTGTTCGGACTAAAGCCGAGAATCCACCGGGAAGCTAAGCTATGCTATGCGGTGATTGCTATGCCACGCTACGTTTTAAAAAAATTAGCTTCAATACATTCTTATGGAACCGTTTCCACCAAAAGCAACATTAAAACATAGCATCGCATAGCAGAGCTTAGCTTAGCCTCCCGGTGGATTCCCAGCTCAAGAGTGTGTCGAAGGAGATATTGCGTGTTATATATTGGCATTTTCTTATTTCCACTACGCAATCTGGTGGCGAAAATTAAAGCAGCCTAATCGGGTTAGCTGTCACATGTAATTGGCAGTATTGGGAATTTCGACTGTTCGATGATCGATTTTGTAAAATTTAACAGACTGTTTAACGACAAAAACGTTATTACACTGTTTCAATACTTGTGTGACACCAGTTCTGTAACGCGATTGACCCGATTACAGAACTTATACTTTAGTAGACGGCGCTCTCACAGTGTTTCCCAATAGGTGGTTTCGGTAGTTCAGAAAGTTGGGGTTGAAAGGGATGAGGCATAGAGATCAAGGTTCAAGGATGATTAAGAAGGGACGGGTGAAATCGCAGGAAAAGGAATTTAGGATATTTGCTATTGCTATCTGTAGAAGTAAACGAATGACTAAACTAGAGAAAAATAAATTTGAGTGGCGTTGGTATACAATAGTGTTCTCGAATATACTGACGTCACTTTAATCTTCTTAAATGGTGATACGTGCGTACACTTCCCATCTGAATAATAAAAATATTTTAAGACTTCTTCTCGAAGCCGGATAACAGACTCGTAAGGTCAACAGACGTCGCAGCACTCCGACCTTTTAGCCGTTGTAAATTCTAAGCCTTTACCCCTTATTAACGAAATTTCTTTGCAGTCACCAAATGTTCCCAAGGTCTAAGGACTTTATGAGTTTATTACCCGCGCGTGGCCAGGAAATCTCCCGCTAACCGTGAAATCACAAGGGCTAGCGGTTCGGTTCTCTCCCTCTGGAGAGTGTCCGCTGTGACTTGTAGGCGGTCACTCGTTGTCATCCCCGTCCTTTTTCTAATTCACCAATAGTCCCTAATAGTACTGATTTCAACCCGCCCAATAAGCAACGAGTTTATTTTCTCGACCGACTCTGTTTACCCCTCCACCGAAGATTTTATGAAGAATTGTACGAAGCGGAACTAGTCTAGTTCAAACACCCAACAACGAACCCCCTCGTTTCTTTAAGTTAAATTTAATGTGGTGTTTGAGAGTTTTAGCGCAATTATTTGCGTCGCCGAGGCGAGGCGATCAGTTGATGGAGAGAATGCGTGAAAGAGAGAGAATGCGTAGAGCGATGCGTTGCCACGGTTGCCAGAAAAACGGTGATCGCGATTCGCAAGGAGCGTGACGAACAAACAGTCGCATGTACGGCGTGATAGACGACACATTAGTTTCCATTGTTATTCACTTTTTATATTATATTCTTTTAATAAATATCTTTTATTTTATCTCACATTAATAGTTTTTGTAGTATAATACACGTTTTTTTTTTTTTTATTATTATTAAAACTGACTAAAGACTTTCAATCCCATATCACGAATCGGTCTGACATCATTAAGTTGCCGTGAGACATCCGGACGTGTAGTGTCGTGGTCGCCAGTAACAGAAGTTACATCCGTTAATGGGATCAATCCAGGTACACGCGTCGGAACAAATGGTGGCATCAATTTTCTTCGATAGGATTCTGTATTCGATCAAAAGGGTGATTCAACCATGTGTCATTCTGAATAAATGAAGTTACCTTAGCTAATAGAATGTATCATTGTCACTTGGACAGTTTTTAATACACTGGGCTATAATACTTGTCGATATCAGACACACCCGAGCGTCAATGCTAATAGCTAATCCCGAGCGAGCCGAGAGGTAGAGGCTCCCTTCGGTTATCAGGTTTGAGAAACTGTCATCGGAATTCCCAATGTAATTCACACTTGTCACTATTCCCGACACGCAATCATTCGGATTGACAGTCGTCCGACACTCGACAAATGTAAAACGTAGTGGAGCAGATAATTAGAATTCCTTGACGGTGCCTTCATGAAGTCAATAATTCCGAATAGCGACTGCACCTTGCACATCGCCCAGCCATCACTGGAAATAGCAACGTGCTAATATTTCTTCGTAAAAACTCATCTGAAATTCTATTCACGGGATGTGTCTGCAGTCAGCATGTCAATTTAACATACCAAACTGCCTTTCACAAGAATTTATACAGACTACTTATTAACACCACAGGAGGTTGAAATAAAATATCAAGGAACTTAGAATTCCAACGTTTTCTTCTACAACTTATCTATCCATTCCTCGCGCATAATCTAATATTGCTCAGCTCCCGCTTTCTCCGCAAACATGCATCAACTAATCAAACGCTGCTTAATTAAAAACACTGTGTCATTCCTGCTATCCATCGTCATTCTAGCTACTGCGTCATCTTCCCAAAGCCCTGCACTTCTGCCCTATCACGTCACCCCTTCTGTTATTTCCCGAAACCCTTAAAAACACACTACATTTCCTCACTCACGTCTATTACTATTCCGAAAGCCACCAGTCTCACAATCAGTCACAGAGTTTAGATCAAAACAGTCGAACATTGAGTAACTCTTAATTTAGTTTTACATTAGAAAACGGTAGTTTATCCTTGCGTTCATTACATTAAATATAACCAAGAAACTTAGAAAAACATACCTAATCTCTTTGTCATATAAGAAGGATCCCGTTTCACGCATGTAGAATGCGCTCATTGGCTCCGAGGGAGCGTTGGTTGGGGTGTAGCTAATAGTAGCGGAGAACAGGTCTATGCGCAGGTTCCTTCTTCTATGACAGAGTATATACATATATGTAGGATTCTTTTTATTATTAAAGCTGACTCACAGGGGTCGCAAGATAAAGAACAAGTTTATTAATATGATGAAAAAATATAATAGAATACAGTAAAATAGGCACAAGAGTTCACGCTTCGGAGGCTTCCGATCGGCGACTGCTCACGCCATCGTCGACGCCGATCGCCCGTTGTCGCCATTACAACCCTCTTTTCTTTCACCGTTCCGGCTTCTCGCGACTCACTCATTCCAATCGCTCGATCCTTCATATATTTAGTGACTTCTGAGCAGTTTTTATTTTCATCGACACAACTTCGACTACCAATCTCGAAGAGTACCCGTACACCACTATCTATTATCACAACAGTACTACGCGCGAAGCTGCACGTAAATCTCCGGTCGCTTCAGTTTCATGGCCCACTTGGAAACGCGGAATTTCAATTGTTCATTCAAATTCGAATCGAGAACTTTTCACCAGCGATAGCCGCTAAAAAGCCCCTGAAACTTCCCGTTCGATCGCTGCCAATAAAATGTAAATGTAATTACTTTTTTCGACAGACAGACAGAGAGAGAGAGAGAGAGAGGGAGAAAGAGAGAGTAGAGGTCGATTTGACGTCATGCGAGCCGCGTAAATCGTGCCGCAGACGCCGCTGTATGCAAAGTTCCACTATACGCGCGTCTGCCGCGAACGAGATAATGGAATGGAATTACGATTGTGCCAATGAAAACAATACACGGTGTTCTCTGGGATACGTCGCCGCAGACGCGTCCTCGGGCCCCTTCAAACCACGACGCCTCTCCTATTAGCGCTACAGAATTCTGTAACGACAATGAAATTCATCGATCAGCGAAAAATAAGTAGCTCCCGCGGTCCATCGCGCTGCTTTGTTCCCGCGCAGATTTTTAAAACGGGCCCTTAAAAATTATTCAAACACTCGAGTGAAAGGAGTTTCCCGTGTCAGTCGACGCGTTTCTCAGATGCTGTAATTTTTAAGCATCTCCGAGGAAATTTTATTTCTCGAGGATGTTGTCCGATGCAGTGGGGCATATTTTCTTTCAGATTTCACGCTTCGTGCTTCGTTTGTCGAGGAAAGCTTGAATAAGCACACGGAGGGTTCTGGAGTTTCGATAATTGAAACTTGCACTGCTGGAAGAACGCCAATAATAATAGGAAAATTTTTATTAACGGAGGTCCTTTGATGCATGAAATAATAACATGAAAAAATATGTGATACATGAAAAAATAAGAGAATAAAATAAGGCGAGCACGACGAAGCGAAGATGAGTAACATTGTGTAAAGGGGCGCAAGTACCGAGAGAGACATGCAGGAAAACCCAACATGCATTAGATTGTTGCAGGATCACAGCGTTAGTCAGCTATTAACGATGTTAAAGATAGATTATGAATTAAACGAGCAGTCAAAATGGTCGATCTTAATGGTTGGATAACACTAGAGGTGTGCGAGTACCCGAAATTTACCAGCTGAGCTGAACTCGGTTCGATTGCTCCAACCGAATCGAACCCTCGAAATTTTCGAGCTGCTTGATATTGATGAACCTTTGAATTTTTCAAGCTGCTTGATATTGACGAACTGTTTGAAAAAATTCGAGCTACTTGAATCACTCAAACGGCTCGAATATTCGAACCTTCGTAAGATTTCGAATTACTCAAATTTTCGAATTACTCGAATATATTCAAACAGATATCCGACTTTCGAGTCGCTCGTAAATATTCGAATTACTTGAATATTGATGTATTTAATATCAAATACTAGCTTAACTGTATAAGGCGCTAGTCACTCGGAGTAATTCGAGTAATTTGAATATTTTTCGAGTTGTAAATTTATCTTCAAGTAACTCAAAGTTTTACGAGGGCTCGAATACTCGAGCTCCTTGAGTTTTTCAAGTAGCTTGCATTTTTTTCACACAGTTCGTCGATATCAAGCAGCTCGGAAAATTCGAAGGCTCAACTCGGCTCGACCGATCATTATTCGACTCGAAATTCGAGTACTCGAATAAATCGAGCAGGGGAAAGCGGAGTATAAGCGGGTACGCGGGTCAGACCGTCTATCGTTGTTTGTCTAAGACAAGAACTGCAATATGTAGCCAGAACGATGGTATGACGATGGTATGAGATCAGTCACAAAGCAAAGAAAGTCGTAATCTTTCTCCCAGAGGAGATTAAACATTTCGCGTTGATAAATTGCAGTGTTGCGTTGCGACGAGACCTTTATTAGTGATTTTTCTTTACTCCTGAATAAATGAAAATAATTTTATGTACAAGTTAATATTTATTAAAATAACATTCTTTATGACATCTGAAATATTAGCAATAAAGGTTTGATAATTATATTATATTTTACGCGTTTCTTAATAGGTAGACGGTATTACCCAAATCTTGCTTTCCTGCGAGCCAAATTGTTTTTTTTCTCAAAGAAGGACACGCATTTTCTGATTCCGTAAGGTCCAATTAAGATTCCTCGCGGTGTCCAAAATTTATTTCGCCATCTGACCTTTGCTGGCAGGGAAAAATACATTAGGCACACGGTTTTGCCCCGCGTTCCCCTACTCGCCCACCCCTAGATTAAACTAACTAAAACACTTGGAAGCGTGCGTCGTCCTTTCAGTTGCGATCAAAATTACACTGTCCTGCTTGCTGCCGACGAACTGGCGTATTTCACCCCGCGGAAAGATCCACGACGTAAATTACTAAACGTCCCATTTAGGTAATCCATTTTTCCCCGAAGAAGAAATATCGTTCGTATTGCCGGGGAAACGAGCTGCAATTTCTTCTTCATAACCACGCGGCGAGCACGGAGGCGGCCGAACAAAAAGCCTGCCGTCAGTCTCATAAACGTGCAGGCCAAGATCTATTGCCCTCCGCGACGGCTTTCGGCTTCCCGCGATTTGCAAAAATCGCCCATAAACTAGGCTGTCGCGCGCCAGTGTCATCAGTCAGCGAAAAAATAGGGCGCTGTATTGCATCGCTGATATGTGCGCCTCCGGAGTAACAGTTGCCACCGTGCGTTTTATCTCGTGCCGTACCATGCAGCGTGCCTCGATCAACGTCACCGATAACGTACCGTTTCGAGTGAATTTAATAACTTAATTCCTTCCGGCGGGGTAACACGTCGCGGAGGCAACGGTAAAGCATGGTCGCGTAAACGCCGGTGAGAAATATCCCGTCGACAATTTATTCATCATGTAGATACAGGATGAAAAGTCGTGTAATGGGATGACAAAGGGCTGTTCGCTACGGGAGCTGATAAGCTGGGGAAGGGAAGCTACAAAGGAGGGACGGATAAAAGGGAGAGGGCGCAGAAGGTGAGGAAAGGGAGGGAAGAGAGCGAGGGAAGTAAGAAGCTGGGAAAGGAGGCGTGCGAAAGGGTAAATGTGTTGGTGCTTGTGACAAAGTCCCGAGTCATCTGCTGTAATACTTTCGCGGTGAGGATCTTCATTTTAAAATCGCCATTCGCCTCACGGAAGTGGAGGACATCCTGCCGGAAGAAATTGAGGTTTACCGCTCACAGGTTAGAAGTTTCGCTTCCCCTGCCTTCGCTCGCAGGCGGACGTGTCATCCGCCACGAGCTTCCGAACAGTGAACAACTAGCTGCGAAAGTTTTTGGTATCGGAGCACCTAAAAGAGAATTTTTTCAAGTTCCTCTGGGCAAGCCTTTAAGAATGCCTATTAAAGACAGGATTGCAGGTAGGTCGCAGTGTCGCGAAACGATTGCCTCGGAGTCAGTAGTTGCTATTTAGAATTCGCGGAACGGATCAGACTTTTAGCAAGTCTTTACGCGATCTCAAGCGAATCGTTAGTTAAAATCGGCAGCAGTTGAGTTTCCAGAGATCATCTGAGGGAGTTCTCGTCCATTCGATTAAACCTTGAGGCACGTGAAAATTTGAATGTTTTTGAAACACCTACGCATATTTAGTATTTTACTGACTGTTAGTGTCGCTCGATCGATCTTGGTTGAATCCAACTTTCGCCGTGAATTCAGCGAGGAGAACAGCGGAAAATTTTAAACCAACAATGGGAAACGAAGTACGCGTGACGAGGAGGAAGGAATTGAAAGGTAACTGCGAGCAACTCGGGAAGAACTGATGGAAATCGACGAAGTAGGAGAGGGCGATATAGTATCCAGTGGAAGCGGGAGAAAAGAAGCTGGTGGAAAGGAAAGTGGTGGCGAGAGATAGTGACAAAGACTGCAAGAGGCAGAACGTGGACAGGCATGAAGGGAACCACCCCTCCTCCTCGTGGAGGGTCGAGGGAATTATCCGCGGAGGAGTATGCAGTTTCAACAAAATTCTATATTTCCACGTTTCTTTGAACAGAACTACGTAGGAAGCTGGTACGTCTCGAATTTAGCAGTCGCTCTAAAGAGTAAACTTCTGTGTCCGAGTTTGGCGGGAGGGATCAGCGGGCTTGGAATTCTGTAGCCGGAAAATCGGATCTAGTTCGTAGAGGGATCACGTACACGAAGTTATTCGCCGCGTGACCCAAACGGAAGACTGTATTTATGGAAGACATGCGCGTCATGCGAAATGCGTCATCGCCCTATTAAATCATGCCTTCGTGGCCCGTGAACATCCTTCTGGAATTATCGAGCGGTGATTGAAAGGGGACAATGCTAACTGGGTGTTAAATTCACGTAGATATAGGTGACATTTCTACGCACATGAATTCACGTCGTATTCGCAGATCGATCATGGCACGGCTGAAGTAGAAGTCTCGCAACGTATTAACCCTCGGTTGTCACACCTACTTTTTCGAACCTCGTTGTCGCACTGGGTCAATTTGCCGATTTTCAATCAGCTGTTATTTGAAAACTATTTGTTAAATTACGTTTAAAAAAATTCTGAGATAAAGTTTGAACGTTGTAGAATATATTCCCATCATTGAAAGTTGACATTTAGAGTGTCAACATGCTTAAAAAAAAATTGAAGCAATAAAAGTTGCGACAAAAAGTTTTTTGCTTAAAAAATTGCGGGGTCAATTTGACAACCGAGGGTTAATAAACAAAGGAAATTCGTGCGTGTAGGTGGGTATAGTTCCCTTAGAACGATGCTGTCCTCCACTAAAATACATAAACGTAAACGACATAAACCATGCCACACGCTCTGCTTTTAAACGTAGGCACTACAATTCCGACTGCGATACAGAAGCTTTCGTGTAAGCACATTTTCCATGTTTCAGGCTGCGTTTTCCAATCTCGCTTACTTGAAATTTCCTCTCCGAACGAAGCGCACGGACGCATCCTGCCACCTTACAAACGGGATCGTGAAAGCTGCCTCCCTCGGAGCGATACCCGTTATTTCTATGAACCTTTCAGCCATGCAAACGCGAGAGGAACAGCGTCGAACAATTGTAAAGATTCTCCTTCCGTGAGTTTCGCCGTTATCGCGCCGCATCGGGTATAAATTCAGAGTTGGAGCGAAAGGGTTTCGTAGCTCAGATAAATTTAACGATCTTCTAGTTGGGAGTGGAAGGTGGCTCGCCGACGTGAAACGTACACAATGCGTTTCCCCCGGGATATATGATAGAGCCGAGAAGGGCGTACATGGATTTCGCGTTTCGAAAAGTGGCTGCGACCATGAATCCGGATTTATCTGGACCGCGACAGTAACGAGCTTACTGAGAACTTACAGAAAAAGAAGGGGCACCCGGCTTTTAGCTCTTCGGACAAGACATTCGGTGGACCGGATATTTACACGGTGGAGCAGCGATGTTCCTCACGTCAAACACACTGATTCTTCAGTTTGATCACTACACTGAGTCTATAGTTTAAAAAGTGTTACGTCATTTAAGGGAGGAACCTGGTGTAATCGGCGGAAATCAAGCTTCTTTTTGGGATTTTTTTGTAAGGAAACTATACGTGCAATCTTTTTAAAAACCTTCAGGCATTATTATTATGTATTTCAAGAAGTGAACAAATATTTTTTTATATAGAAATAACGCGGTAGTTCCAAATGGCGCAAGTGTTTCGGAACGGCCTCGCTGTGGAAGTTGTTCAACTGCGCGCAGTCTAGATCCCGTTGTTTTGGCCTGAAACCAAAGAAGTAAATAGTTTTGTGCTTTTAATAAAATTACACTTCGGGTGGACCTCAACCCGCATTCAAAAATAAAAAATTAAGATAATGGTGAGCGTTTGCAAAAATAGTTGTGTTTATCACTAAAAATTTTCACGTTAATTGTGCGATAAAGCATATTAAATTTAATAATATTATTCCGGATTGGGGTTCATCCATAGCATAATTTTGTTAGAAACACACAACTATTTGGTTTTTGGTTTCACGCCACTACAATGGACCCCAGACTGCACGCAATTGAACAACCTCCACAGCGAGGTCATTCCGAAACGCATTCGCCATTTGGAATCACCGCATTATTTTTATATAAAAAAATGTTTATTCACTTCTTGCAATACAAGTATATAATAATATAGCCTCAGAGTTTTAAAAAGATTGCATGCATAGTTTCCTTACGAAAATTTCCCCAAAAAAGAACCTTGATTTCTGCCGATTACACCAGGTTACCCCCCTTAAATCATCCACAATTTTTTCTTATCGCTTGACTTGCAACAATCAAACGTGCTAATATGTTTTGAATAGTAGTCGTGAGCTACCAAAGTGTCTCCCCTAAAAAATCGTTTACTTCTCCACCTCGGTCAGTTCCATCTTCAAAAAAGATTTTCCCCTCCCCGAACAAGCTGATCGCAACGCCCATTCAGCATCCCCTTGTTTTTTACCACAGACTCCCTAAAAGATTGCCTACCACAGACACCCTCGAAAACCCACAATCATAACGGTGTTACACGGCATTTACCGAGCGTGCGTAGGAGGAATCTCAGGCGAGAATGGAATTTACGTACGTGGACCGTAGTGTTCCCGATACAGAGGGAAATGAAATTCCTTCGCGCTGTAAATTAATGCCAGGGGAGGCGTGTATTCTTTTGTTCAGCGGAATCTGACGAGATACCAGTTGCTCGTTAATGCGACGATTAACACGCGATATGAAAAACGGCGCAACAGAGGTGTTCGGATGGAAATGTAATCGAGCTGCGAGGTAAGTCTATTGGAAGTTACTTCGTCGAATAATCAGACCAGCATTGAAACGGTTTAATTTCCACGGCACCGAAGCTCTGATCCGCTTATTGCCACAGCGACGTCCAGTTTGCCTCTCTTTTTGAATCCTCCATACAAGAATAATTACACGGTAAATAGAAACTACCTTCCTAAAATTACTCCTACATCCGCGTTAAATAAACTGCAGAAATACGTCGACGAAGTGAAACAAACAAGTCACTCTCAAACAAGCATCTGCATCCCTGAAATATCTAAATTCACATCAGCGTCCTGGTACCATTCAATTTATCTTCATTCCTGCGTGCCTCTGTTGCCACGTGTTCGCAGCACCTTGAAGTTGAGTTCTTCGATCTTCCCGCCGTTCAATACCGAGAGACAGCCAACGTTCCTAGAATTGCGTAGAACGCATCGCGACAAAGGGATGCGCTAGGGTCGCTGTGTCGTTGCATGACTTTGGATTGGTGCACGGCCCCGAGGGTGCATATTGGGCGCGTAGGTGGTCCGTAAAGCTACGCTCGCCCACGTCCAGGATCAGGGGCGTCCGGAGACTTTTTCCAGGGGAGGGGGAACTGTGGGATGATGGTAAAGAAAAATATAACTCTCTTGCTTTTGTAGGATCACGGAAAAAAGGGAGCCTCGGAAACGGGACTCGAATCCGCGATCTTCAGATTCGTTGCGCGCTGGCCAGCCGCCTGAAGCTGGGATTTCCAATGCGCGGCTCGCCGCCGGCCGCCGCTGCGGGCCGCGTATTGGAAATCCCACCTTTAACCACCTCGTCTGCCGCCGGCCCTCTCCACCCCCCGGTCTTGGTTATTCCGTGCCCTCTCTTATGTTATAGGGGTTCCTGATCCGACAGTTTTTAACCCATTTTATAGTGCTAATTTAATTAAAAATTTAAAACCGAAATTTAAAAATTATTATTTAGTATAAACTTATTTTAGTATAACCTTATTTAGTATAAACTTAATAAATATCAGTTAAGAAAAATAAGCGATTCTTTCTCAGAAGCCAGGGGAGGCAACTGCCCCAATTTGCCTCCCCCAACCCCTGCGGATGCCCATGTCCAGGATTACTCGCTTTGTCTTACTTGCGCAAAGGCAGAGCAACAGTCCCTGAGAAGGTCGACGTCCTTCAGCTACTGGGTACTCAAGAACGGCCCGTGCCCTTGTTACGGCCCGCCCCATCGAGGGTCGCTTTTGTCTTATTGAATTTATCGTCTCGGCGGGTCTAACTTTGTCCAGACTCTCGCGACAAAATGGCGACGGCACTTCATCCGTGTTACTCGGTACCCGAAGGGATGCTGGGCTGCGAATTAAGGAGATCCATGACGACGGCGGATGGCCGAACGAGTTCGTTGAACGTTAACGGAGGGCATCCGTGCTTTGAAATTAGTTTTGGTTCACTTGTACGCGGGGACGGGGATGAATGGCACGGGCTAAGGGAGAAAAATGGAGGGTCGCTACAAGGGTTGCATCTTACGCGATTAGCGCGAAAACCGGGGTGGTTAGGCAGAGTCTGTTGTGGTTTGATAGTTACGTACTCCTTATAAATCTTCCCTTTTTTAAAGCAATGTAATTAGCGAAGGGTCTTTGCAGAGAAAGTAGCGGCTTTATCATTTTCACACTTTCGAAGCAGTGTATAAGGGAGAGTCGGGTAAACCCGAACGCGGGGTAATCGTGATTGCGGTGGTTACGGCGTTTTAATAAATAAAAACGATGTTCCCTCACCACTAGCTAATAGTTCAGGTCGTATCCAACGCTGGGCAGAAAGTAATAAATACAGAACGCTCATGCTTTTCAAGATTAACACAATTTATTATTTTCATCATGTTTCAAGTAACATCTTGTCCATTTACAATTGCATGTAATTACTGTCGAGTTAATGATGCGATTGTTTTTTTTTAGCTGAAATAAAGCACTTTTTTACCAACATTTTGTGACCAAGGCGTTGCTTGAATCGTGATTTTAACCTCTGAAATAAATTCTTTTTTATTTTCTGATGTCGTGGGGTATTCACGAACAAATCGGATGAGGTAATTTCGAACCTTCGAGACTAGCAACGTTAACCGATTTTGATGAAATTTTCAGCATGTATAGAACTTACTTAAATCTACAAAAGGGATTTTTGAATTTTCATTACAGGCTCAGAAAAAAAGTTTAAGAACGACCTTTTCTAATTTTTTTTCGATATTCCGACCAATTGCAATTTTTTTCTCACGGACAAGAAGAGGAATATGAAAAATACATTAGCTATAGGTTGTAGCAACATTTCTTATGGGTTGACCATTGAAGTTGCGCTTTCTGTGCGACTTTCGTGATATTTAGCACTCTGTTCGTGATTACCCCACGGCAGTCGAGTAATCACTAACACCAAGGGTTTTGCTTTTTCACTATAAAGTTGATTTTTATTATACTTTTTCACCAATTCGTCACAGTACTTTATAGACGAATAGTTTAAGTATGTTTGTAAATTATAAACAAATTCATTTCTCATATAGTTTTCGTTTTGTTTGCTTTTTTACTTTGGTGTTCGAAATTATCCCAGTCTCCCTTATGCAAGAGTTGATGTACCAGAAGATGAGAGTTTTTTTTTCTTATTCTGTACTCTTGGGGATAAGTTAGAACCGCAGTTTTGAAAATAGTTTCTTTAAAGAATGAATTAATTAGCTTCAGCTGCATCTCACTGACAGAAACAGACTGAGTGGTAATAATTTAGAAAAGCGAAACACCGTTTCGTGTTTACTATAGTACGAAGTTCCAGTGTCTGTGCATGACAGTCCTCAATTTCGAAGCCCTCTCGCACTGTATCCGCCTGATGTTTCCGAGTGCAGCACTTCCCAGGATTGACCGGTTACAGAATTATCAATTACGTATAAACATCGACAGCGATCTAGTTTCTTCGTGAGCCAATCAATCAGCTGGTCATGTTCGTTTAGGTGTTAGAAGTTTTGCCCACGCATTCCGCGCGGCGTAGAAATTTAATTTGTACAGCTTAAATGCTAACTTAGCCTCAAGTTATGTATAAACGTTAAGTTCAGTTTGCAAGTGGTTGCGATAACTGGCAAAGTTTCGCCTTAATTTGAAACTTCGCTTGCTGGATTTATCGTACCGCGAAGACACGAAATCTGATAGATACGCCGAGTGACTTAGAAAAACAATGTTTATAAATAATCTGCGAAGATTTTCGTTTACTATAAACACTTTTATATGCTCTACAATTTGACTGATAAAAATAGAGTAAATGAGTTAAGACTCTTAACATTAATTAAACTCCTTTTCTTCGTTCTTTCGAGTACAGGAAAATTTTCAAATTAATTTTTAGGTCGTCGTCTGTATATGTATGCGTATAAGAATCCTAGTAACCACTGGAGCTCAATTTTAAGATTGATTAAAATTAAACAAGGGTGATTGAATCGTGGTTTGTTAAGCCAAATTCAGGCACGAAGTAGATTCAGCTCAGCTTCAATCAGATTGCTGTTTGCTTTAAAAATGTGAGCGAGGGCGAGTTGGACGTGAGAGATTCTGATTTGGATTGGATGTAGGATGAAACTATAATTGATAGGTACAGATGCATTAATTATTAGTGGGTACGAAATGGGGGAAGCGTTTCAACGATTGATGAGGAAGTAATCAGAATAATGGCAAAGCTCGTGTACAGCTGAAATATAAAAAGTAGAGAATCCATATTACGAAATGGATATTACTTGAATGGAGAAAAATATTGCTGGTTTACGCTCATAGTTTTGTGCAGATATAATACGCATAAATATCGATTCTGTATTACATGCATAATTTAGCTTGAGTACCTGCTTTGGTGGATATTATCGATAAGGTCGCATACAATTTGCATTCCATTTACAACCATATTAAGTAAAAGCTACTTGAAATCCCATTTCCGTGTAGTTTATTTTGTACATTTTATAGTAATAGTCGAATGAGGCTAGCATTTTGTATCAACCCACATCATATTAAAACATCCTCTTAAATTTAATGGAAATACAGAAATGAATGGTTTTCAACGAATTCGGACTTCCAGTAAAATAGTTTTCACACTTCGAGGGAATGAACCTTATAGTAATTCAGCTTTACTACGCGGTAATAATATTCGTATAAAATACTTTATTTAAATGCTCATGCATTATTGCAAATTCCGTTTTTAAACTCACGAATATTTAATTCTGAAACAGTTTTCACCATGTCGCTGTTTAACAATTTCTTTTTCAGAAACTTCTATGCGTGCAAATTTCGCGGTACTTCTTCACCCTTATTTGGGGAACAGTATGGTACCTAGAAAAATGCACGCAGGGAGATCAACGTCAGAAAATAAAAGAGAAAATAAAAATCGAAGGTTGGGCAATTTTTTGTAGGAAATGTGTCTGAAGTTTCTCTTTTAAAAACACGAAATTGTGCGTTTCCATGAAGCGTTTGTGTTCGTATTATTGTTTGAAACGTTTTGCAGAAATATATATCCAATCGTTAATTCAGTTTACCGATGAAAGTTACAACAACTCTGTGCGCACAAGTTTAAAAATGAACGTCGAGTAGCAAGCACTGCTTTTATAAGTAAATGTATATTTTCACCACGGTGGTCGGTCGTCGAAGTATAAATTTGAGAAGCTGCGACTTCATGGAAATTGCGACAGGAAATTCGAAAATATATTTAAGACGGTTTTCACGAGAACCCGTGATAAGTTTCAGCCGCAACGTCGAACACGATGTAACGCAAAAGTTAAATGGAGATGTCAAGTGCTCTTGAAAATTTCAACGTTGTCAAGATTCTGCTAACTCCCTCGTTGAAACACGTCGCAGTGCATAAATCGAGTTGTTTCACCGAGCAAAGTGTAGAACAACATTTATAACAGCCAAATCCTACAATTTCGATAGTTAAAAACACGTAAATATTTGAATCCTCGAAAACGGAAATCTACAGTCTTGAAAATCTCATAGCTACAATTTCAAACAGCAGGTGCAGGAATTTTGAATTGAGTTTCACAATGATGTAAATACATCTAATTAGTAAAATACGTCTTATGCCCTCACTTACCGATAACCTGTGCCTGTATTACAGGGTTTATTGGTATCAAAAGAAACAGACACACAAAGACAAAGCAGGATAATTATAAAAAAAAAGGTGGAAGAGGTGGGAATAATAAAATCCTGGAAAAGGTCTTTTGAACAGATCCTCGCGCTGATCGACATCACAGAGATTACTTCGCAAAGGAACAGCCTTCAATCAACTCAAATGAACGTGACAAAATTGCTTTCGATATCAGACGGCCAAATAGTCTACTTCGTCTCCCTCCATCTTCGCGCATTTTATCGCCGATACGAATTCGTTTCGACGAAACGAATCAAAAGGGAACTGAGATACGCTCAATATCCTTGGTTCGTGACAAACCATCCTAAAAAGCAAATTTGTTTTTAGATGCAGATCATAAGCTCTCCAGAGTAAACATTTTTCACGAAACGAAGATTAACGGGAGAGAACTTCGGCTAACCACCAACCAGCGATTGCAATTTGGCTAGTTATAAATAAACAGATAAACAGGGCGCAGTTGTTCAATCCACACCACTTTGTTTCAATAAATTCGAAGCGTTCTCAGGGAACTGGTGGTCGGTTTATCGAATTAACCAAATAGCAACAATTCAATCAAATACGATCGGTTTAATCGCGTTACACGCTGCGCAAATATTTCCCAGTGTGATTTTCAATCTAAAAACACTGCGAAAAATAGAAAACAAATTCCCTAACGTTACATTAATTCTCCTCGTTTTTTTTTCTGGAAGCAGCAAAAAAACAGCAGTTATTTGTAGAGTAAAAGCGCGCGGCAAAGTGTGAAGTATAATTAATAATTGCTTCAATGAGAATTAACGGAGATTTATAGGAATCATTGAGTGTGAATTTATCTCGTTGATCGGCATTAATTGACAGCCATTGACCAGGAACTTACAGTTTTAGGCAGACCCCGAATCCTCGATATTTCTGTGGCACGTGATCTTTCTCCTCTGGAGAATGGACAGTTCCACTTGCAAGTTTGCTTTTCCTGTTTTCCAAACGGAAGAGTAGAGCAGAGCGAGGGGACGAGGAATATTTACCATTCGCGTCATGTACCATTTCATAGTCACTTTAAAGTTAAAGCACCATTCTCGGGAGCGTTCAAGAAGTGCGCCTTTGCTTATAATAAATTCGGGACGCTTGGAATTACAGGATATAGATGGATAAAAGTGGTGGAAAATGCGGCGGACGCGATGCCAGGGGGGCGATTATTAAGGGGTGGCGCGCGTGTATCCGCATCGCGTTACCATGCATTGGAGATTACGTAAGCACACGCTTCTGGAAACCAAATTGTATACATGGCTGTGCCACGGTGACGCACTTCCTGTAGATTTCGTGATACCGCCGTAGTGCTGTTCCGTGCAAACGTTCGAGGTGTCCGGTTATCGACCAACATTTCACACCCCTCGCGAGCAACGTTTATTCGTCTACAACCAGTGTTACTAATGGCAATAATTAATAATATCGGTAACTCGGATAAATTTTAGGGAGAACGTGGTACACCGTTAAATATTTAGAACAGAATTAAATGGAGGGCGTTAAGGGGTTATATCTAGTCAGGCGGTCGAAATGAGGCGAATATTTGTGAATTTTTTTTTAAGAAGCGGAAGCGTATATTTTTACAAAACTTGTGCGCTTAAAAGAGCAACATTTAAAGAACATTTGCTAAATTTTTCGTAGGAAAATATTCTCGTTTATAGTAAAGTAACAACCGACATCCAAGAAGCATTTTTAAAAATTTGCTTTTGCGATGAGCACTGCCACATCGAAGAAAATAACTTTTCGATACCCTAAAGTAACTTTTCCTCACTGATTTAAAATTGTAATATAAATACTCCCTTTGCAAGTACGTGTTTCCTCTATTTTTTAATATTTAATCTGGCCATTTTTAAATTAATACTGATCGTTACTTATCACTTTGAAGTGTCTCGTTAATAAAAATTCATAATTTAATTTCGAAAACTTAGTCGGGGGCGATTGTAACATCGGCAGTCGGGGTCGGTTGTACCGCGACAGAACCGAATAGTGACAAAGCAGATTAATAATATTGTCTTGTTTGTCAGATAAGTTAGTAACATTTTTCGTAAAAAAAACTGTTGTTGTAACTGTAATAGTTTTTGCGTAAGCGTATTCCAAAGCCAAAGTGTTACTACCGCCCCCGGTCTACCCAATACCGACTGTTGATTGGCGTTGCCTATTCTTGAATTTTTTAGATGCGCCAATTGGGATCGGTGACCTATATGCACACATGTAAGCGAGTCTCGAGAGAGACCCGATTCAGAGTTTGACGATGAGTTGAGCGATCCACGGGCAATACACAAGCGGGCTATTTAATTGAAAGGACCACTAGATACAAGGCTATTGGTTTATTCACTAAAATCGCATTAGGATACGGATTGCTGGCTAATTCCACAGTCATTCACTTCATTGAATTAATGCAATTAGCGATCTGTGATATTGAGCAAGTGAAGGCACTAATAAACAAGCGCTCAATTGGATTTCGGACAGGTACTACCTTTTAGTCCGCTAAATAGCGGAGGGTGAAAAAAATTGTCAGATTCTCGCAACTTTGGTCTGAAATTAGTACCATTTAAATGAAATACGTTTTAATACTGTGCGTATTTAAGGGAGCACGATGGAAAGCCGGGCGACAAACGAAACACAATGTATGGATTTTCCAGAATAAGCGGCCTGTAAAGTCTGTTACCCTAGTTTCCACCGGAAATCCTCTTAGCAGTTTTAACTCCGTTGCTGCAGAAAGCCTTATCGTTGTGTTTATGTCGCCATGAAACCGGCGTTAGTTCGGAGTTAGAGTGCAAACGGAAAATCAATCACTCAACGTTGCACTTCCGTCTTCTAAGGATTCAACCGTGAGCTGGAAAGGGTATACAGTTTTTCTCTGAATAGCAGTCGTGGACGAACGTATTTCGCCCAAGAGAGAGGATTTAAAGGAGAAAGCTTGTTTTACATTAAGATAGAAACACTTTAATGGCTAATCACTATTGTGAAAAAGAAATATTACGATGGACGTTTGCAAAGACATCATTCTGGGATTTTAATTAATCAGGTGAAAATACATTTTTAATATTGCAAAGATATGTTGTGTTCGACTTGAGAATGCTTCTGTACGCAGAGAAGTTTACTTAACAACGTTCAATGCAAAACGACCATTATTCTCATCGAAGAATGCCAGGCAATCCAATTACATTTTTTTCCCCGTAGTTTCGCCGCTTACTCATAAATAATATTTATTCCATTCATTCTGTGACAGGTCCAGACGTTCGTATTTCAGTAAATATTAATCACATTTCATTTCCGACTTCATAGACCGCCAACTGTAGACAGCGGTAATGCAGCCATCCAGCTCGGAATTCTTTTTTCAAATCTTCAAGCTTCTTGGATTGTCCCCCGATCTTATCCTAGTTGAACGTCTCTGAACAGTTTTTGCCTTCTTTCTCAAGCTTCTCTTAATGTATACGCGACAGGTCTATGATAACAGTGAGTTCTTAATTAAATTGCCAGCCCTGAAAGAGCCTCAGCTATTTGTAAAGCCAGTTCTGTGAATTTTCAGAGGGCTTCCGAGATGTCAGATCTCCGACGAAACCGAATTATTTTCAAAGACGTAGAAAAGTCAAGAAGATCAGGAAGGATCTAAGTTCTGAATAAAATATTGTCCGCTCTGACGTCTCAGTGCATCACGTTCTCTGCACATCTATTAGAACTTTTCGTACGCCTTTAGCAGCTATCTCAAAACTTACCGTGAGCCCTACACACGTGTTCGACAGTGGATAACTCACAGAAACATCAATGAAGTAGTTTATCACTGCATGTACAGGGTGTATAAAACGTGATGGATACCGCTGTCAGGGGTGAATCTACCCCTCTGGATCGGTGGATATTTGTAAAAGAAACTTGCCCCAAAATTGTTTATGACATTGGAAATTAATGCTAAAGTGTTTTTTACACCAACGTGTTTTGCTAAATGAGAAGACAAACAGTCCAAGAGGGACCATATGCCGCAAGCGCACCGTTTCGACGCAAAGAATTGTTATGTTTATCTACACTGTTTCGACCGTAGGGGAGACCGGAGCAAAGTGAACCCCGGGGTAAAATGAGCTTCCTTAATTTATTCTTTA
Organism: Andrena cerasifolii; assembly: GCF_050908995.1. Taxonomy (NCBI): domain Eukaryota; kingdom Metazoa; phylum Arthropoda; class Insecta; order Hymenoptera; family Andrenidae; genus Andrena; species Andrena cerasifolii. Next base: position 17,686,107 of record NC_135118.1, read on the forward strand.
ACAATAGAATATATTTACAAATTTTGGTGACGTAATAAATGTATGTAGTACGACAATGATAATTATGCACATTCAGGTATCGAAAAATGGAAATTCATTTAAAAAATTAAAAATGAAGTTTTAGAGACTTCCAATTGCTTTTTTTTCAATTTAGCTTTTTGGATAAATGAGTCTTAAATGTGTTATTTTAACTCCATTTTTTTTCTGCGTGTTTATAACAAGCTCATAAACATACATGTACACGCGTTTGAGAAAACATTAATCCTAATGTTTTAAAAATTGTTTGAAAAATTTATTTAGATATTATAAGTACGTATTTTATCAAAAATTATGTATGTATTTGTTTTATTTATAATATGTCAGACTGTTCATGTAAACAAAGTTCCTTTAAAAACACATTTTCAAAAGAAAATGAGTTTAGGTTAGTAACACAAAGTACAAAGTACAAATTATCAACATTAAGCTTATATTAATGAAATATATTGAAAAACAAATAGTTTAAATAGCTTAAAAGTTCTAATAAAGTTGATTTTATAATTATATCCTTCATTAAAACACGTATTTTATTTCTGCTCACTTTACCCCAAAGATATATGGGGTAAAGTGGTCGATTTTGCATTTTCTTTTCAAGTTGAATTTTAATATACTTTAAGTTTATTTTAAGTATTGATATTCGTCATTTATCAATAGTAATGTTCAAATTATAATATAAATCTATTTTCACACATTTTTATTGAGAGGGAAAAATTTTATTCGACTTCAAACATTTTCCACCCCACTTTGCCCCGGTCTCCCCTACTTCACTAAACTTAGCGAACGTAGGTGCGCGTTCGACAATTTTGCTTGTCAAACAACGCTTCCCGGCGGCAAACTAATGGCGACGGGAACTGTGACTGGCTGGGAGAATGTGAAATGACTGTAACCACAGTATCTCCTAGCACTAACTTTAATAATACTGAGTATAGACAACAATAACTTAAGATGCGAATACATACAGTAATTCGCTACGTAATATGGATTTTGCTTCCCCTATGGTTGTTTTCGAGCAACTGGTCTACGCAACAGCACGCGACGCAACGTGGACTCCGTGTGGGTGGAGTTCAGTTCGTCTTACCGAATCCTGTGACAAATTGGTGTTTAAGGGTGTCAATAAGGTCTTCCCCTAATAATTAGGGAAAGCGAAAATTCGTCGTGGGAAAGTCAGCGACGTAGGAGGCCGGCTTCTACGAGGACCTGTGATCCGTCATTGGGCCCTACGCTCCTTGTCGCCTGAGTACAATGAGGCTTTTGAAATCCCTTTGCACGCCAGGAAAACTGGAACCTCGCTTTGGAAAGTCGCGCCTTGTTTAAGAATACTGGCGCCTTGAAACAAACACTTCTTTCAAGGCGCCAGATACCAAATTCTGTCTAAGGACGGAACATACACAAAAATTAGAGCGTGTAGAGCCACTCAACAATCAGTGGCTCCCGTTTCCTCCCACTCACACGCATTCTTTTCTTCTCACCTTTAAAAAATCAAAAGTGTGGGATAAATAAAATATATTTAATATAAACAGGAAAGATATATATATATAAGATTGAAAGAAACTAAAACTAATACAAGATAACCGACTACGACACAAACAACTCGATTTAACACAACGACTCAGTACATCTACACACTCTGCCGGTTGTTCCAACTCTGTCCTTTCCGCGGAAAACTCGCCTTTCCGAAAAAGGACGCTACATCCCCACCACGCACGCTTTTCAAGTCGCCCTCATGCCCAAATATGGACATCGCTCCGCCGCGCGCTTTCTCGCCCCGACAAACCCTTGCGCGCGTTGCTGGGCCCGGTGACGCGTTGGGTTTTCCCCAACGGGCCTGTCTCCTCCGAGGTTCTCAACGTCTCGCTGAACTTATTCCGATACTACAAAAGCGAAAGAAGAATTCTTGGAAGATATCTTTCGCAGTCGCTAATACATATATCTTACCTCTACATTGGAGGACACCTAAAATCTCATCGATCGATCGCACACATCGGCATCTCCTATTGAACATTTTCACATTCGCGAAGCATTTCGTTAATCTGACTTTAATCTGATTACCCATAATTCACCCGAGTTGATTTCACATTCTTGGAGGATCCGGAAGCGAACGCCATCACGAGTATGACCATCTGAAATGATTCACAGTGCTTCACACCGCAATCTCCCCTATCAATAATTCTCCACCCCCCCTAAATCGTGCTCTTGAATGGAATTTCTCCCGAACGCTTCAACCAGCGTATCAGTGTTCGGAAAAAAAAAATGTGGACACGATCAATCACCTGGTCGTGGTACACATTCCACCGTTCAGGAGTGGTAAACGCATTCATGCTCGCGGCCATCCGTGAAAGCAATTTCTTGCATTTTTCCTTCGCCCCCCTGCAAACCCACGCGTCTCGACCCCCTGCCGCGCTAGCAATGGGAATGATGAATCGCCGCGATTTCTTTCCCCACCCACGGTCTCAGCGTGACTGTAATCAAGTACTCGGACAAAACGGCTCCGAGCGCAAGTTTAATTCGAGAGCGATCCGCCTGTATAGGGATATCGCGAGCTCTGGGGTAATTCCGTTTGATGCAAGTGTCTACCGACCCCTCTGATCGAATATCGAATTGCGGCTTGATGAAAAAGGGATTGAAATCAACGGCGATCACCTTGGCCGCGGGAGATCCACGTGAAAATAGCCGGACGATCGTGTTTTAACGAACATCGAAAGGCTTTAAATGGAACAAGAATGGGATAGAGGCTGATAAGTTTTGGAGGAAGCAAATTTACATTCGTTCCGATCTCGATTCAGAACGGACTCCCCAGTTGATTGGCAAAACAGAGGGTTATATGTACGTGGACTCTGAATTATACCCAGTTTGTTTGGAGGTCTGGTTGTGTGTAATGTAAATTCGTCAGGTTTACTTTTAACATTCAAGCGAAGGATCTGGAGTTTCGTTTTTGATGAAAGAAATGATATTTGAAGGTATTGGACGGATTAACATAAGACAAATACAGGGAAGGGGAAGAGTTGCAATTTGAATAGTTTCTGAAATTTTTTGAATCTCTAAAAAAGTGTTATAGGGGACACCGGGGCTATTTGATACAGACGAATTATCTCGACACTGTATATGTGTAGCTCCATTTCAGCGAGATATATGATGATTGTTTTTCAATTCTTTCCTACGATCCAGCGTACGTGTGTGTACAATGGCGTTAACAATCGTTTTTTAACTGTTTTAGTTTACATAGAGAAAAAGTAAATAGTTTTGATTCATCCAAATTGATCGTAATAAATAACATTTTTTCATTCATTTTGTACGTATTTTCTCAACTATTCATTTACAATTTATTAAAGAGGAAAGACCCAAGTATATTGTAGCATATTTATTATCAACTAATTAATTCAAACAAAAATGAAAAAAAAATTGAAAATTGAAAAACGTATCAACTAGCCCCGGTCTCCCCTATACTTCACACTCAAACTTCTACGAACCTTTAATTGCCCCACTTTCATAGGTCTAAGTAGTTCGATTTCAAACTTTCGACACTTCAATCTATTTGTTTCTAAGATGTTTCAAAATTCTCTTTAGCGGTCATCGGCACGACCAAATACGAACATTTGGCGTGCAGATGGTCGGTACGGTTTATGACACGCGCGTCAGCAAAACTATTTTGAGTAAGCCGCTTTCCGTTTCTTTCGTGATTGAATTTTTAACAAAGCATGTGTTTTCCTTCGAGACTTTCGTTTACGGCCTCAATAGTCCGAAGGGCCCACGATGCGAGGCCGGGCGGCCTGCGACCGGCCTGCGACCGGCCACGTCACGTGCCTCGGGGGCCTGGGGGAAATCCCGCTACATTGCCAGGAGTATTTCTCCCGCCAAGTCTCACCCCCGTTACGGTGGAAGCGCGCCGAAGACGCGCGAAATAGGTGGCGCGATTTTGGGCCTGAAAAAGACACCGACATCGGATCAACCAATTAGGAGGTGCTTCTAGGTCGCCGCGCGTCTTGCCGGAAAATGTGCGTCCGGTAGACATCAGTCTTCGCCCACACCTTGACAAGGGTTAAATCTTGTCCGCAATAATACTCAGAAATAAAGACCAGAAAAACTGAACTACTGTGTGAGATCTATAAGGGAACTTAGCCGACGCCTATTCCTTTATCTCAAAGGCTTATTTGTACGGAGTAATATCAATCGGTTGCCATTACCTTAACGACAGCTTGTGTCAGCTGACGCGAGCTCTCTTATACTCGTTTCTTCAATTCCGAGGCACAGTTCCTCGAATAAACGCTATTTTCGCTCGGAAGTTCTTACACACTCGAACACGTTTGTTACGTAGAGGAAAATTAAAGTCTCCGCCAGGTAATGCCCCGATAAAAACCGTTCCCAGAATGGCCCGATAAATCGATAACAGAACGTAATATCTGAGCCGATATCGGATTCGATTGGTCTTTAAACGTTCTCTACAGCACATTGAGCGTTTGCTTGACGATTAACACCTTGTTCACTTTAATTGGAGTTATGAAATTTCCGGCGAATGTGATTACCCCGACGATAAAGCAAGGGAGAACTTAATAATCAGAAATAATTGTTCGGAAAACCAGGGCTCACCCTTCGCAATTTCCTTCAAACTGCGTTAAAGTCTGACAGCGTATGTTATCGATGAACCTCCACGCTCACTATATTAAAATAATTAATTCAATTTGCGCTATTAAATAACGCAAAGGAAATGTCAAAGTTTAATCGTCTCTTTACTGAAAATTTACAACTAATTTTATCGATAACTTAATTTCCCGTGCGATTTTCAATATGTTGACACTGTCGGGAAATTTATTACATTAATCGGGACCATTACTACACCATTGACCTGCTACGATTGATACTTTTCAGTAAAGGGTTTGTAGCCGTGCTGGACTGTGACAGTCATCTTCTGTCTGCATCAAAAGTAACTGTTTAATAACTTTGGTAATTCAATTAGTAGGTGCTTCGATTAAATGTATTTAAATATACGATCGCTCACGTGTTCTTAATTGTCTGCCTGTTAAGCCAGATAGTTGTTTCGGATAAAGGTAATCTCTGAGCTAAGCGAGTAATTTATACTGTCTGCTATGCTTGCTATTAGTCAGAGCGATCCACCATTATATCTCACGGTGTCAAGGTTTAGTTTTGCTGAAAGTAGTCTCTCATTTTCGGTCGCCTTTGTGTCGATCTATAAAATCAATTCAATTTACTATACGCTCCGTCAATTGATCGAATTTGCATCGCGTATTTGCCGCAGCGAAGTTCATCTACTGAAGTCTGCTGAAAAATACTGACTTACAAAAGAGAAAACACGCGATAGAGATCAACGATTCACGAAGAAGTAGAACGCAATAAATCCAGGGAAATATTTAATTGACCGCCTGCTCGAATGAGAAAAATACGGAATATCCATAATAGCGGAAGTACGTACGCGTAAACGGAGCACGCTCCTTCCGGTATGTTCGTTCGTTCATTCTTGTCCCGCATTGCTCCTTTGCTGGCAAGCATTCTAGGTATTTCATTCCTGAAATACCTCTGCATTCTGCACGCCGTATCCACTGCTTCCTTATCTATCCCGAGCGTTCTGGCAAACTGCATAGATAAATATCCTGATTCGCGGCGATCGGATGCACCAACAAAGGATGAAACTCCAGCAGTCCTCTTTGATAATATCCCCTGTTAATGATTAAAACATTAAAAATGTACGATATTTATTTCAATCTTTATAAATGAAAAGAGATTTACATCCAACGCTGCGTAGGGCACGATAGCAGTAAGAAATATGAATTTCTAGGTGAACTTATTTTTTTTTATAATTTCCTTTATTATTTGTATCTATCTACAAGACTTTTTGCAAATGGTTATAGAGTAATTTATAACGTTTGATTTTCGATTCGTACTAATGCCCAAGGCTTAAAGGCTCTATGCCTTTAGAAAGTCTATTGGGTGTTTAATCTCCTGAATATTTGAGCATAACTGTTTGTAGCTACCGGATTTATGTGAGAACCCATTCTCTCCGGCTTTCTGCTTGTCCGTGAGTTGTATAATCTCTTCCTGTATGGAGGGGTTGTTTAATGATTAAATTTGCGAATGTCGTCGTTTCTGACACACCAGGGTGCATCTATTATTGTGCGAAGAATTTTCGCTTGTAAACTTTCTATTTCTCGAACGTGTGATTTGACTGCCATTCCCCAAAGTTGGATTCCATAAGGGCATATTGGTTTAATTGGACGTTTATATATGAGCATTTTGTTGTTCTTGTTGAGCTTGCTTCGTCGAGACATTATGGTTGATTTAACATTGACATGTTCTCCTGCGTCAGACTTCATCGGGTTCTGACGCTGTTTTTGAATAGTTAAAATGCATGCCCTTAGAGCCATAAATCTGTAGGGTAACTAAAAAATTCGGTTGCTCGAGCGCACCTAATGATAATTACTATTAACCATCGTGCGTTCTTTTTCCTTCAACGTCAATTTTTTTTTCGTTTATACTAATCCGAATATTTATCGAGTTTTATTTACACATGGAATTCCGCGACTATTGCTTCATCGTTGTTTCGTTACAACGAAATTAAGAGGAACGAGGACGTCCCGTTTTGATAACAAGAACATCGAATGGCAGAGAACGCGAAGGCGCTCGGCTTTTTCTCCCGATCGAGGAGTGTACGGTGTCTGAAATTATTATAGCAATGGGATTTACGACGCTTATTTATCGTCGGAAGAAACCAGTGGTTGTAGCCATTAATCGCGGTTGGCAGTAACAAGGTTAATTAACGTCTTCGCTGTGCGAGCAGTTTAATCAAGGCGGATGCTGTAATCGGATAACGCGTTCACTCTGAATCGAAGAGGCCCCTTATAAATATCCTCGTAACAAGTCAGCGTGGCTCGCTACTTCTCCTCCACGTAAATTTTGTTATTCCAGCGTGTACATTGTTAGCAGATCTGTTCCGAGGTAACGAAGCGTCTCCGTCGGAGAAAATAATGGAACATTTCTTCATGGTTCATCCGACAATAAACAATCTCTTGAATATACAGGGGGCTGTTCTACAGCAGAGATCAGGGATATTTATTTGCATTACAGTTTGTTTATATGGTCAATCAAGCATCCTGTTTATCCTAGACTAGTTTTTTAGTCTGTCCTCGCCAGGCATTATTGTTTTATATAATAGTCTGGGCCGAAAATAAAAATATTTATATATTTATATATATTAGCAAAAATATTTGCTTTTCAAAGCTGGCTTGATAAAGTGAAAAAAGAGTGTGAGGTGTGGCAAAAAGCTCGCTGATTTTTTTTTATAATTTCAAAACTACAGTTATCGGCATTATCGTCTATTACGCATTCCTTCTCGCTAGCGGGGCGCAGTGAAACATTGAGATAATTCAACAACAAAAACTTTCGGTTACTTACTCGCTTGGTAGAAACGATTGCGCTTTATGATCTACAGAAACTATTAATTTGAAAAAAGACCGCTTTGACCCCCGAGGGTGCGGCTAAATATAGTTTTAAAATTATAAAAAAAATCAGCGAGCTTTTTTACACGCGTCACACCCTTTTTCACTATGTCAAGTCAGATTTTAAAAGAAAATTATTTTTGCACGTTCTCGACCCAGCCTACAGTTTAGGGTCCAAGGGGCGCGGCTAGTCCTGGTTTTCTTTAATGAAAAAAAATTGTATTACTGTTTGTGCAGAGCTACAATTTTTTTGACAATTTTTTTTCGGTCCAGCTGACTATATTGTAAGACGCCTAAGGTAAGCACAATTTTTGTTGGGAACCCCCTAGAAATAATTTTCCCTGCGAAATACGAAATCTTACAACTTTTGGGCACCTGTCTAATTGGTTACCTCAAAGGCATTTCGAGGGGCCAAAGTCACATATGTGCCCGGCCGCATTTGAAACCCCCACTAGAAATGAAATACAGATTTTACAACTTTTAGGTACTTTTCTGGCTCCTACAGTAGATACCTTGTCTCGTCTTGGGTCGTGCCATGTTATTTGCGAAGAAATGAAAAGGAACTTACCAAAACTTAATGTTCAGCAGTGTTTAAAACCCTTAGGGTCCATAAAATAAACATAGGTGATACCTGTTCAGGTACTACCCATTTTCGAATTTTCCAGGTTCCAAGCACATCAAGCACATTGGATAGCAGTTAACTAAACGCACATCTGTGAGTTAGAAAAGTACAAGAAGTGAAGCTCCAAATTTAAACCCCAAGATTAAAAGGAAGAAGCTTCATCTGAAATGCATTAGTATCCAAAAAAAAGTTCCACTTTAGCCCCCTTTTCTCTCATTTAAAACAAAAGTTTTCTCGTTAATATAATGCTCGTGGTGCCACAGACAGTTGGAAGTTTGGTCTCTGCTCTTCAATCTGTTAGCGTATCATACAGCGCGCATCGCAGTCGTTCATTAGCGCTGGCCGCGAGCTGGGGGCTGCTTCGCCGTAGATATATGGAGTGGTCATCCCTCCTTAATAGAGGCTTCAGTGCTTCTGAGATCGCGTTGAACCGCAGGAATTCGCGATAGGGGACGCTCGGTTTACCGCGACCGTCCACGTGGATTCGCGGTTCACTCTCGCGGAATCCGACACACGAGTGGATCAACGAAATACGAGCCGGCCGGCGCTGGGGCGGGGAAGAAACATGGGGCGTGCCGGCGCATCGATCTTTCTCAATTCTTCTTAATGGAGCAAATAGAGCTTTAACTTTCTGCAAACTCCTCCGCCATCGGCCCTGGTGAATGGTGGTGAAAACAATTTAACGAACCCACTTCGTTTCCTCTTTTTATTCGACCAACCCTTGTTTTGCTAAACTAGTTAAGAATATATGGGGCAGGCTACACAGCTCTAGTCAATATATTCCCTGAATCAGGGGGGGAATAAAAAGGAAGCATTTAACGCAAGGTTTAATTTAATCGATCGGCGATATTTAACCGTGGAAAGTTTGACAGAGGGAGGGAAGAACACTGAGTGTCTCTGTATTATGTAAATGTTATTTAAATGGATTTAAGTTCGCGTGTCTTACACGTTGTACACTGGAATCTAGTGGCTTAAACTGTGATTCTTAGCTGCGGTGTATGGAACTTGCGTAAAGTGCTTTCGCTGTTATAAATTCAAGCAAATTATTCTAACCTCGACACCTATTAAGATTAGCATTGGCTAATGTACACATTGGGAAGTTCGTGTGTCATAATTTTCGTGCAAACAAATGAAATATTCAAATGAAGGGGGGGGGGCAAGGGTCCATGAGATTCCATGCATAATCGTCTTATGGAAAGGAGCTGGAGGTAAATATTTAAATTCCAGGGTGGATGTTCCGCGGCGAGAGTGAAAAGATGGAAGCGGCGGGAAGTGTTGAAGGCGAAGTGCTCCAACAAAACATACCCTCGCCTGACAAAGAAATTCACAGATTACGTTTAAGCACATCAATAACATCAGCGGATGAGTTTTTAAATCTCCAAATAAAAGCTCGATCCACATCTGCCCTATCACACTTTCCAAGCTATTTTACGAATCTGCCGATTTGTATTTTATTCATCGAAGCACTTCTAAAGTATACGTACCCGGTTAAAACGAACTTCGCTCATTGCATTTCAATTAAGTCCGACCAATGGGAACGCTGTAACCGTGGCAAGGAGATTAATATTCACCCCGCGTGTTCGCAGACAAAAGGGTGCATTATATTCCAGGATAGAGTTCGATAAAACGGTGAAACAAGTTATTGACGTGGCCGCAATAAATGTCCTTTCCAATCGCTACGATAAAGGGCGATCTGATCTATGCGACGATCGCGAGCACTGCAGTCCTCGATAAAGCCCTGAACGATGTTTCTTTGCGACATCGCTCGTGGGGCAGTCGGGTTAATACGTACATGCACTTTTTGTCGTATTATCCGAGCAAATTTTTTGCCCACATCTCGGCTAAGCGACATTCTCCAGTGCAGACCGCGATTTATAATGACCCTGCTCAATTTGCATTTATCACCTCCCCGATCGATAGAAATTTAATATCGTCGATTATGCTTACCCTTGGCCAATCGAATTAATAGCCGTTGCACACCATCTGGCCGATATCGAACATTGCCAATCGATATCGCGCTTAATTATTGCCCAATGTTCCCTATAGCTGTCGAAAGTACGGCTATGAATCTGTAGCCAGGTTTCAAGCATTGTTGATCATGTACGGGGTTGATACCATGTGCTCCTGGGTATTAATCATTTTATCATTTAAATACTGAGAAATACAGGGGCGCAAGCTGTTAGGCAACACACTGTGCCATTTTGATACACGCGAGGAACAGGCGAACAAGGCTTGAAACCTTATCTAATAATTCCAGTTGTATTTATGATTTTTTTTGTAAAGAGGTATTCTTAATATTGGATTCAACTCTTTTAGGATATAAAGAAGCATCTTTAAACTTGCTGATTTTTTTTTATTTCGATCCTTCTTGATATTTATTAATTATTGTGGAATCTTGTAAATAATACATGGTCATTTATTATATATAAGTATTGACATATTCACTGGTGGATTTAACATGGCAGCTGGTAAGGCCCCTGCAGGGCCCCATGACCAAAAAAAGTATGATTAAGTATAGGTATCTGAACATTACATTTTTTTCGCACTATTACAGTTGGCCCATTTTTAGTAAACTATGTCTTCATTTTCCCGAAAAATGGGCCCCTGCCCAGAAGGCCCTTAGGGCCCTATCTTCAAAAAAAAAAATACGATTCTAACCAAACACTAGATTTTCTTTCTGTATTACTACACTTAGCCCACGAGGTGTTTTTAAATAATCAGAAGGATCGACATAAAAAATTCTGCAAAATTAAAAATGCCTCCTTATATCCCACAAGAGTTATCCAACATAACCAATAGTTATTTAACAAAAAATCATAAACATCAGTTTCTTTGGGGCTGTTTCACGAGAATCCCTCCTTTACAACCAAATGCTAAGACAAAGAAATAATTACGACAAAATCTGCAGCTTCCTATCACCATCAAATCTAATTAATTTGTATCTCACTGGAATCTCTGTACCTAATTTCACAACTACAATTCCCTACACATATGGAAGAACCAGCAACGTCCAAGGACACGCTTTTAATCCCGGACGAATAAAAGAAAAAGCCCTCTGTTCCTTGTAAAATATGTACGCGATGTTTCCGCCGTGCTCCTTGCACACACGATTTATTTCGCTGTGTGACGAGTGACAGAGAAAAAAAATGGAGGGAACAAAGGGAAAAGAGCGAGAAGTTCGGGACATTTCGTCCGACGCGAATGTTCAACGCCGGAAGGTGTGCTCTAAGCCGCGAAATGAGAAAGTACTACCCCCGTGATCCAGATAAAATTGAATAAACAAACGAGAAAAAAAAGAAAGGGGTATCCAGGAGCTTGCTGCGGCGATATTTTTATGCGGTGTATACTTAGGGGAAGGACTAATAATTTCGCGGGAAACTCTGTGATTTTCCACGTCGCCGGAGGCTCTAGACGGTGCTCCGCAGGATGCTCGAGCACGGAGTAATTGTAATACTCCACCGTATGAACTTATCGCGTACTTTGCGACCACGTGGCGTTAAAGCATCGACACATTTTTACTCCGCCGATTCACGTATCACAGGTTGGGTGACAATTGAACTATTCGGGGAACTTTGGTAATTAAGTTTCATCACGCTTCGAGGGGACACGCCTGCGGAGAACGCGCGTTATATGGCTTTAAGAAAGTTTATTAATCGGGTTTCACAAAAGACACACAATTACACCGGCAAGTTTGGAAAGCTCGGGGCATTAGCGTGCTACTTCTTCGACGGCCTTCGTTGGCAATTGAAAAGTTTTCGGTTAACACTATTCCTACCGACACTTCACGAATACCTATTCCGAACGCGACCGTTCGAACGACCGGTCTTTAACACAACTTATATTTTTTAATATAGAACGAAGATAATAACCAAATTGACAGTGTTATGAAGGAGTTAGGTGAATATAAAAGATCACTAATATGTTCACTAACTTCATTCGTTAATATATATTTATTATAATGTTCGGACACAATATACTCGGAATATGCGCGGCAAACTCGGTAACCGTTTACATGAAGAAATCAGGAGTGTTTCGGCGTTGAGACTAATACAAGAACTGCGCCTAGGTCAAGGGAGACAAGCTTATATACTGCCGAAATAGGTAGGTACGTAAGGGCGAGCCTGCCCTTTGGACATGACTCGAAGTGACGAATCCTGCGTGGTGATGCGGCAGTTTGGGATGACCGTTGTTGTTGAGAATACACTCATTGTGTATTCTTACTCATTACAACAGTATAAGAATGTAGTTTCTTTTATTCAGAAGTATATCATTTACATACGTGTAGGATCGTCGGGGTTTCACAAAATGAACAACCAAACACACCAGTGCAATGAGAGTAAATAAAGTGTAATGATGGAATATTAGTATAAAAGAACAAAGAAATACAGAAAACAACAGCAACGTAACTGTGCTCTTAGCACGCTTTCCACGACTGCCTAAAGACGATCGGCATGACCGCCGAGCACCGCCGAACACCGCCTCGATTCGGCCGTCGTTGCCGAACTTCGGCCTCCGCCGACCTCCGTCTTCCGTGCGAGAATGTAACGCATGCCGGCCGCTAGTACCATATATTTGAGGTAACGTCGTGAAGTTTAAAGGCGATTCAATTACGTTGTACATAGGGAATTCTAATCGAAATTTTAAAAACGGTCACTTGACCGGTCGTGTTAGCAATAGTGTTGTGCTAGTGATGTCGAAGAAATGCTACAGTTGAGATTGATGATAATACGATAATAATGTTTCCTTCGTAAATTGGCGAATTTCATCCGTGATGTTATAATGTTCTGGCACGTCAGGTCAGTAGACTTGTACCTTTAAGTTAACCTAATTAAATTTACATTAAACCACGTTGTACCTACAAAATAACCGAATTAATGACACTATTAAACAACAACTTCTTAAAGTAAAAATCCATGAACATTTATTAAAATATCCAGTGTTCGGTATTAAATAAAACACTGTTTCCTTCGACGGAAATGGCGTCGTCAAAATTCTACGTTTAATCCCCACTTAACAATAAATTCTGTTCTGTAAGGTGGACTCTCAGTTTCGCCCAACGCGGTCTCTAAATTCACGTTGGCATCTGGAGAAACTTCTCGGTAACAATTATCGACGAAAGGAAGCATCGTTCCCCGGTTGCCAAGAAGGGGCTTATGCAAGATTCGTTTCGTCCATGTTGCCAGGCTTTTGTTCGTTATGTAAAACCGGCGGAAGATACGTTGCCTGGGAACGGGAATTATTCATGTAAGCCTCGCGACGACGAAAGCTGAAACAATCTCGGGAACGGAGTCGCGGTAAATCTTAAGGCAGTGAAACTCTGTGCACGCAACACGATTCGCAAGAAAGCTGTGACACCAGCGTTCTGTCCGCGCAGCTGTCGTGCGTTTTTAATTTAATCTGCCTTCACGCGGGGGTCTCATAAAGAAGCTTTCACATCCGAAAATCTTCCCGTGTTATTATTGTGAATAAAATATTGTACATTGCTATGGGAGGGGGGTTTCGCCTTTAATCTGTTTTAATAATTTTACGTCTTACAAGCTGCACAGCTGGGGTACTGTAATATTCAGTTATTCTTGAGCCCTGCGTATTGTTAAGGTGTCTGCTAGTATTTCTTCTGTAAATTGTTCTCAGTTCGCGTAAATAACGGTTGGAGAAGAAAGTTGCTCATATTTTAGAAATATGAGCATGATACGTGCATGCTCTTGAAAGAAACATGGAACGCAATATCTCAAACTTTTCACCTCGGGACGAGTGTATCAATTTAATCAGCTGTAATATTTTTCTAAGGGTTGGAACTGTTCTTTGGAATTTTCAAACCTGTAACTTGAGACGTGACTATTTTAGGAAACTTCGTGAACTTTATAATTGGAGCCTACTGTGGTACATCGTCAGTAGTACTATACCAATTAAGGGCCTTGCAGCAAGAGGGGTGCAAAAATAGAAATAAACACTTATCATCTGAATAACTACTACTTATTCTGTGAAAAAATATATATTTTTTCAATTAGTGTTCTCTTTTTAATGTTAAGTCAAAGCAATAATTTTATAAACAAATAATAGTTCTTTCTAATTTACTCCATATTTACCAATTTAGAGTAAATTAGAAAGAACTATTATTTGTTTATAAAATTATTGCTTTGACTTAACATTAAAAAGAGAACACTAATTGAAAAAATATATATTTTTTAGTTTATTTCTATTTTTGGCGAAAAAATATTGTATAATAAAAATAGTTATATTAATATTGATATTTCTATTTTTTTTTATTTCCAATAAATCGCTCATTTCTTATCGGATCTGCACCAAACGATGTAGAATCTTTTTGCGTATATTACACGTCATAACTCAAAAACTGTCCAAAATGGAGCTACAAGGTCCTCTATTACTATAAATAAAATAATTTCACTTTCCATTACCAGCAATGATTTAAAGAGTGTCTAACCTATTCTATCTGTGAGACTCTATTCCTCGGATCTTAATATTGTGTTAAGTAATAAACAGTGGGTATCACGTCTCCAATTTTCTATTCAAACTACACCTTCTCAGGCAAATTAAATTGACTCACTGTACCCACTCTCCTGGAAATTCTGGTTAAGAGCACATGGTTCGTTTAGTTTCCACGAGATTCCGTGCGTTTTACGAGAAATTATGGTGAATTCCATTCATCGCGAGTAATTCAATAGAGTATGCACTTTGCATTAAACGTTGCTAAAACACGTAAATGAACGAGAACGCCTTGCCAGCAAAGTAGCTGCCGCTTTTAAGGACGGAACTTCGCCGTTTCGGGGCACAATGAAAATTCCACGTTTCTGCTTGTCGTGCCTGGAATATCAACGACAAGACTTCCACCATGAATCGGCTGCAACCACCCCGAGTATGGCATTTTCTGAATATGACCCCCATTCCCCCATTTTCTTCCTTCCTGTGTAACCGTTGCTTTCATACACAACGTTATAAAGCAGGAAACAATTTCAGATAATTTTCTGACGTAATCTGATACAGTGCGAGAATAACTTTCATCCCCTAAGTTAGATTTCAATGAAATGAGCATTTTGTCCATAACTGCACGAATCCTTTCTTTGCCGAGGTAGCTGCAGAAAAGGTACGAACTATTTTCGGGGGACACGTAACTGGAGCAAGTCAGACTGAGACTGCATTTGCATATCGAACCATTGGATATTGGGTCCTCGTGAAAAACTTCCGTTACTTTGATCGCTTTTGCTCCCAAGATTGTGTAATTAGCTTTTTCTGGGAAACACACGAGGTATTCTTAGACGGGAATATTTAAGGGAAAATGCTTGAATTTTTTTAATGCGGAAATGTAGGGTAACGTTTGGGGCATTGAGAACAGAAACGGACTAATCCACATTTTTTGCGAAATTGAGTTAGTAACAGTAGGGGAGAGCGGGGACAAAAGTAACACTTTTTACATTTGGCCTAGCCTACAATTATATTTTATAGATATAAAAATGAAAATTCTGCCTTAATATACTATGTTTCTTTGTCTATCATTTGAGCACAGATTCAGCCTTAACTGATAAGTAGTTAAAAAGTTATGGCAGTTTTCCGCAGTGACTGTCATTGTTACTTTTGTCCTGCAGGGGTGGGACGAAAGTAACACACCGTGGGGACGAAAGTAACACTAATTATTTTCAGGAGAATTAAGTAAAAACACTTCGTCCATCACAAAAAAAGTATTTTTTATTATAAAAAACGATAGAAAGAAACATTTAAATAAATATATTTTAAGTAACGATAAAAACAAATAAATTTTAAATAACGAAAGGTGGAAAGCACAACCAGCTTCGAACATTTCTTTGACATTGTGTATTTAGTTAAATGATAGATATTAAATTTCACCTAATACGAATTAAAATTATGACATACGTAGTGAAGATCACCCATGCCGCAGTCTTCAAAATAAAAATTTTAGCTTGCCCAGGGTATACGATTCGTGTTACTGCTCAGCGTCACTCAGTACAATAAAAGAGACACTGTACGCATGTAACTGTGTAAAGCAAACGTTTTGGAAATGTTTGTGGAAGGGGGCAGAAGGCGTGTTACTTTCATGACGCCGTTACGTTTGTCCCCGCTCTCCCCTAATGTATCCCAATAGGCCGTACTAATCATATAAAATTGGAAAGATTAATTTTTTACCATGTACCTAGGTCAGTCCGTTTTTGTTCTCAATGCCTCATTTGTAGCCTTCATGGAAGAGGAAAGCCTCGTGACTCAACGACAATTCTTAAGGGGGAGGCCTACCTAGAACGGTCAAAACAACATGCTTCTTTGGGAATTTTTTCTAGGAAAACCGATAATTGAAAATCCGATTTTTTTTAGATAATATATAAAATTATCTAGGCGCAATCGGGCCCGATTTTTGAATAACTATTTTGAGGCAAAATGGCGGCTGTGCAAAGTTGAAGCACCGATATTTGGCAAAAAATCGCTCGCTTTTCGAGTGTAAAAAAAAATCCAGTCAAAAAAAGGAAAAGCTCTCGATAGGTCTTAGATTTGTAATCCTAAAATAAGCCGGCAAAGCCGCGAGGAAATCGATTCATTAATTTTTTTGTTATGTGTGTCACCGACTTTGAAAACATGACTTTGAGGAAAACGTGTTTAAAGTTTTGGGTCTGAGCGCTACACCGAGGAACACCTACCTACTTATACGCGTATAACTTTGCCAATTTTGGTCGGATTAACTTGACACTTTCAGGGCATATTTTCAAGATGTACTTCAAGAAAATATACAAATCGAAAAATCGATTTTTCGAAAATTCCTAGGTAGGCCTTCCTTCTAAAAACATTTGGGGGAAATGAAAGTTGAGGGGATGAAGTTATTTTATGTTAGATCGATACTAAACTATTTTCATTAAATTGGGCAACAGAAATGCTGTGATACTAATGAAAGGGAATTCCTGTGTTATCAGAGCTACGAGACCTAGAGGTGGAATAGCGTTTAAACATCATATGCACACGCAGTATTACATCATAGCATTATCATACATAACAGATCCTAATTACAGCGTTAACATAATTATTATTAACGGGACTAACATTAACTCTGTAGTGGTCGTGTGCCATTTAGTCAGAATTAATCGCCGGCATCATTTATTTAAGTCTTTGCTTGTGCTTAGAAAATATTTTCCTCGAATGCATACAGAAATGATTTTCAGCTTAAAAATTCTTGACAATGAAGGTTTGCTAATATTACAAACAATAACAGATAAAAATTATCCATGATTACAAGGAACCGAGGATGTAGTTTCACGAATGGAATACGATTACAGATATGATCATTCCAGATAGAATTTTTTGAGGAAGTATTGTATGTACTTGTAGGAAATTATTTTCTGATGTGCGCTGTCAATATGACGATTATTATCTTCATTTCGTGTGTCGTTCTTAAGCCTCCGCTACTAATTGCTCAGTAATTCTATCCTCGGCGAACCTATACAGCGCGGATAGCCGTAATAACACTGAAATGATAACGCGACCCGAGTAATTAACTGTCTTTAAACGGACCCTCTCGTACCCCCTACTACTCAAATTAGAACCGTTTTATGGCCAGCCATCAAATTGCAGTAATGTCGTACTTAAAGCCACACCTTCTAACAAAAACGCTCAGGATCAGTTGCGACTCCTGCACATCCAATTTGGTGCTCATTAAGAATGCTTATGCAGTGCTTAACGCAGACGTAGATTTAATGTATACACATCACGAATAATTGAAAGTCACCTGTACTTTTCCGCTCAAAGTTTCTAAAGTCGACTTTAAAAAACATTTGTTACTATACTAATTATCCAGGCGGGAATGTACATAACTATTCACATCCTAGCAGTTGTATTTTTCGTGGACAAGTAGATACCTGTTACAGCAATAATAAAGGAATTTAGGGGAAAGTAACTGTTTAGGCAAAGCTTTTGTGATTTCGATTAATGCACAACTTTTAATTATAGTGCAAGAATAATGTTTCCACTGGAGTTATATGTCATATCGATAAGGTAACGTTAAAGCAACATGGGCATTTTTTATAGAATGCAGTATGATATGGAAGATTCTGTGCAATTATGCGAAACGATAACGCTGAACTCTCGTAGTCGATTTACATCGGCATTGCTTTCGCGTACATTACGTTGCAATACATATTTAAAGAAGCTCCTATTTCTCAGCGTTAAAAAATTGGCTGAATCGACGTGTCACGCCGCTCTATGAACACTTGTTTTGGGAAGCATTATTCAAAGAATACACTTTCCCTTGCATTCACAGTATTCTATTTCTACTTTTAACAATTAATTTTATTTGAGGTACTTATTTCCTCTCACTCCTTTCTTCAAACATTCTGGACTATTGTTTTCCAACGCAACTCAAATGTATCTAATTTCGAACGACACACATTCATAGAATTATGTACAATATTATTATTAAATGTTTTTCATTAAATCAGGTCGGGACTAATGACACCATAATTCGATTTAAAATTAACTATTACATTAATTAATTTTCCACCTCCCCCACTTTAAATCTATAATATACATCCATGGTATAAATACTGTATAATATGCTCAGTAATTTCCGGCCACTGTTAATCTTCCGCACTGTTCATATAACAAATTATAAATTATAATGACCGGTGAAAATTTAATATCGGTGTTTACATGAATGTGTTTATCTCGGCCATTGGAAATAATTTTGCTAGGCACATAAAAAACACAGTAACATCTTAGAGGATCACTTCTCTTTTTATCATGAACGCTTTCATGTTACTTGCAGGTATCATTTTCATGGCCTTAATCATGACGTTAATCATGGTCAATTCCTACTCTCTAATTTTGCAGTAATAATTCACATATCCTTCGTATATCCACCCTCCATTCAATTATACGTTCGTACTGATGTTCACTTCACGGCTTATTACTACATTGTTGTAGTTCTCTGTGAATGTCACATCGCGAATAAGCTCCTCTAAACAATCCACGTACTTCCTCCATTTCATATCGAAATGGATGATCATGCTGCATCAAATTCGCAACACAATAACCAACTAAACTGAACGATATCCATTACCATTTAGGTATCAATAGCAATACTGCTGAATCTTCCTCATTCACCACTGCCCACGGTTACTTTTTTTTTATATTAATGGTCATGAATCATACAACCGATATTAGTGTGTCCATGATTTAATCGACGTCGACATCATTTTATTAACGACATCATTTTATTAGTTTTTAATTAACTGTGCTTATCACCCTGCCCTCATATTTTTTTACGGAATTATTAAGGTTCCACCTTTCCTTAAAAAAAAGAAGGAGGAACTTTCATTCATTCGAACGCCGTATCGAGGGTTTTAAAGTTAACCTACCTTAAAAGTCCGCAGTAATACCCCCGCCTGCTCCTACAAACAAAAGATCGAACGCCAAAGATTTCAGCACCCCCTCCTTCACTCACCAGTAACAGAACCTTGCAATCTTACTCCCCGATTACACCTTCCGAGCTCCCACTTAAAACGCGAAGCCCGAGACGCATCGGACGTGGCACTCCAGCGTTGCACAAATTTCGGCGCGCGCTCGTCCGCGAAACGCGTCTGACGATGATAAATTTCTGTTGCAGGAGCGCGGGCACGCGATGGGGGACCGTCAGAGCGCAGGAAATGCCCGCTTGGACCGGAGGGCGTGAACGCGACGCGACTGAGCTTTCAATCCGCCTGAATGGAAGCTCCCGCTTCGAAGCGTCGGGCCAACTGCGTGGCAAGCGGACCAGAGACGCGCGGAACGGGTGGCTGGAAGCTCTAACAAGCGTTCCGGAGGAAGCGTCCCAGGGAGAAGTGGCGAAAAAATGAGGAGCTCGTGGTGCCTGTACACGCTGATGCCGCTTTTGCTGGCAGCGGACAGTCTTCAGACAGGCGGCCTGACCAGAGGCAGCAGCGGCGTTCAGATCGGCACCAGCGACAGGGGGACGATCACGAGGAACAGGGGGCTCGGCCGAGGGGAGGGGGTGAGGCTAGGCGAGGGCAGATTTCCGAATTCGACGAGGCAGAGAACGTTTACGACTACCACGCCATCGCCACCACCGTCGCAGATATTCACCCACATGCCGCACTCATCCGAGGGCAAGACTAATTACGACATCTCTGATCTCACCGTTCGTACGAAATTTTGAACGCCCAGCCATTGGTCTTTCACTTATTCTACAATCTACACGGGGTGCAAGTGATTCTTGGAGACCAGCCGCAACTCGCACAGTGAAAGGGCCAATCAAAGTGAACCGAGTAAATTCGCCTGCAGCCGGTACCTATGTCTTCTTTGAGCAACGCGCGAAGCAGGACGACCCTTTCACTGTGTGAATGCAGCTGGTAGCCGGGAATCACATGCACTCCGTGTATTGGCGGAGCCTTCTTTCTACACAGGGAGTCCTTTCGGCTTGACTTTATTGCCTTATTGCGCAGAATGAGGGAGAGACTACGAATGAGCGCAGTCTACCTCATTCGCCGCCACAGGAACAGAAGAAGTAGGGGATAGCGCTCACCTTAGTTCGAGACAATACTATACGCTGTGTTTAAATTGAGTTGCATGTTGATTAGGGGAGACCGGGGCAAAGTGAACCTCGGGGTAAAATGAGCTCTCTTAATTTATTCTTTAACAATAGAATATATTTACAAATTTTGGTGACGTAATAAATGTGTGTAATAGCACAATGATAATTATGCACATTCAGATATGGAAAAATGGAAATTCATTTAACAAATTAAAAATGAAGTTTTAGAGACGTCCAATTGGTTTTCTTTTTAATTTAGCTTTTTGGATAAATGAGTCTTAAATGTGTTATTTTAACTCCATTTTTTTTCTGCGTGTTTATAACAAGCTTATAAACATGCGTGTACACGCGTTTGAGAAAACATTAATCCTAACATTATTAAATAATTAATTTTCCACTGAGTACACATTCGGGGCAAAGTGACCGGGGTAAACTGAGCTGCAAAGAAAAGATGCGCGAGCGACGTGCGCAATAACCTAACCTGTCAGCTAGCTGGGAAACCACGCGGGGTGATGGAACAGAATCTGACCTCAAAAAAATGAAAAATCTGTCACAGTTTTTGACAATCTAGGTTAAAAAAAAAACAAACAGAAACTGACGTGCTACACACGTCATCCCAGCGCAAGGGGTTAATAATTACCTATGTCCTTAATTAAAACTCGTATTTTATTTCAGCTCACTTTACCCAAGATAGTAGCTCACTTTACCCCATACACGGGGTAAAATGGTCGTTTTGGCATTGTCTTTTCAAGTTGAATTTTAATATACTTTAAGTTTATTTTAAGTATTGCTAATCGTCATTTATCAATAGTAATGTTCAAATTATATCATAAATCTATTTCTACACATTTCTATTGAAAGGGGAAATTTTTATTCGACTTCAAACTTTTTTCGCGTCACTTTGCCCCGGTCTCCCCTATATTGATTACAGCTTAAGGGGTCAGTTGCTCTTGTCAGTTGTATTGATTTAAATCGCGAATATTTTCGATTTTTTTTCAACAACTTGACGACTTTTTTAGATAAACGTTTGTGTATTCGTAAATAGCGTTCCACGTATGTCTGGGAAGTGAATGACTGTCACTATTGTGCCTTTCCATGCCTCGAGCAGGAGGCGTACAGGAAAGCTTTCAGATTTGGATTTTAGGTTTCACGATTTATCGATATCAGGAGTGAGCTAGAATCGCTGGTTGCGTTACTGTTAAGCACTAATGCGGTACAGATCCATTAGTGAATTATTAATTAGCTCATTGTTGTTGACGCGTTACCTGCAGGAGGTACAGAGGCTGGCGATGATGCGTGTCGAGCAACCACAAATGCAACACAATCGATGGCCTTAAGAATATATGTATATCTTGTCCATTGTGCATTTGCGGTTGATCAGCACGAATCATCGTTTGCCTCTGCACTGTGCGCACTATACGAAACCTCTATCGTCCTGGGTCATTGGTAGATACATCACTAGTAGCGTACGCATCAGACGTGACTCCTGAATAAAATTGGCAAGTAGTTACGTAGGTAAAGATGATAATACCTGGTTTGATCCCTTGTACCTTCAGCAATCTCATGCTTCCCTTTCAGCAGTTCAAAGGACATTAATCGCAGCGGTATTTTACGTCTTCAATTCCTATTAGCTAGCAATGTCAAAGCATTCCTCAGCTACAAGCAGATCCCTTTTCTTGATACGTTTCCACCGTCTTTCCAAACGCCTTTAGTCTCTGTTTCAAAAAAGAAAGATTAAAAATTCAAAAACCTCGGGTCCCGGGAAATGAGCTTGCGAATATCTTGGGATATGGCTTCTTCTTGTCCGAGGAAAGCCCGCCTTCTTCCATAAGTAACGACTTCTGTTGCCATAGTGCTTAACAATATTTCCTTCCAGAGGCGGGTGATAGCATTTTTGTAGAACTTCTCGCAGATAATCGTTCACGCTCTGTCGCCAATTACATCCTACCCCCCAATCGCATGCCCGACAGCGAATTTTTTAAATCCACTTTTCCACCGTTGAAATATTGCCCTCGCAGTAGTCACGAACTTCTTCCTCGAGGCACAACGCGCTGGGTTAACCGCTGCAAACGCGTCCGAGGAATGTCTGTCCAATTCCCGGGTGTAATTATCCCATTCCTGCTCACGGTCACCATTATTCTCAATTTTCTACGCGCCAGCAATCGCTTTCGATCAGATTTCCACGTGACATTTAATCATCCTAATGCACGTCCGCGGTACGCGTCGGGGGTTAGGCGAGGATCGGCGTTGCGGCGGAGCGTATCGCTGCCGCTTCTCTTTCAGGTCTGCCTTTATTTTACGACTGACAGCCAGTTCATCAGGGCGGAAACTTTGAGGGTGTGTCGGATGGGAAATTCGAATCCGGCTTAAATTACGCTCAAGTACAGGGGAGACACGAGAAAAATAGCGAAGATAAGGGAAAGTTTGAGGAGGGTGAGAAGACGCGGAGACAGACAAAAGGAGGAAGTTTATTAGAAGACAGGCTTGCACATTCTGTGCTTTATCTTCTAAGTAATTGATTTTCGAATACTTTCAGTGCAAATGAACAGAAGTTGAATGAGGGGGCGAATTTGTTCACTGCTTTTGCCAGTTGGATTGAATTAAATCGTGAATGGAACAGACACTTAGACTGACGATTTGTCAGAAACGAAATTAAGAAGAATAGAAAGACGCGAGGAACGAAAATGTGTACGGATCAGGGGGAAAGGGGTGTATTAAAGAGACGTGGCATAGAAATGAGGAGTCTGAAATGCAGATGTCTGAAAGGAAACGGGAAATTTATGATAAACAGAGCAAAAACAGTCTTAGGGAAGGAAAGGGGTTGGAGAAATGAATGAGAAGCGAATACAAGAGTGCAGGGAGGGGGAAAGGCGAGCGAGAAACAATTACAAATAAGAGAAACGAGGGCAGGGGAAAGAAGAACGAGGAGGCAAAGAGAGGCACGCACAGGATGGAAGATGTGAGAGGTTGGGGCGCAAGGAATGATAAGGGAGGACGGAGGAAGACGAAAAGGAGTATGCAATTTTACAGGCATTAAGGAATTAAGTTAAACTGCCGCTAAAACGCTGGCAATTACGGTGGCACGTTCCAATGGGCACTGGGTCGTAGCTTCTAATTGTGAAACCGGGATGATTTACATTTCTAATTAACGATATACTCCGGCAACCGCGAGTGAAAAAAGAAAGGAATGTTTCTTCCCGACTGGCCGGCAACTTCCAGGAAAGTTCGCGGTGAAATATGATCCCGCTGCAACTTCTGATGGCGTAATTATTTGACGATCTCTAGCGTGCCCCGTGACCGGGGACGCGTCCCAACCGGGGGAAGTTTGCAACCCCTCGTAGGCTCAGAAATGTAACTTGCTGTCCGTTCTCTGTCTGTGTCCCATTCATTCGCCACAATCGATTTGTGCAACAGGTGCTCGCTGATCCATTCTAGTGGTAATAAAGAGGACACTCTGGATGCACTTTTTCGCGCCTTTGAATACGTAATGCCTACTGATCGCTCTGTTCGTCTTGATCATTAGGAGGGTTTCCTATGGGCAATATCGTAATCGTTGTTACGCGAACGCTGATACAGCTTCGACGACTGTTCAACTGGCTGCCATTGCACAATGCACAGCGTTTCTTTTCACTTCTTCAGAAATCGTCGATTCGCGAATGAATAGGTAGATAAAGTATTTAATGGCCCCACTTAGATGGCCTCAGATTTTTACTTAGAATCTCCATTGAATAATAACTGTATAAGCGTCGATTGGAATAAAGTTACACATGGCAAGATCGTGAGGGGGCTTTTGAAACATAACTTTGCCGCAGGCTTTCACCATACAGAAAGAAAATCGCAGACAATTCCAAGTGGCAGTTACTTCAGCAGTAAATCAAAAGGTAACCGAGATAGAACTCAGGCTGCAAGTCGGCGCACGTAGGTGCAGATATGGAAACGTCCTTCGTATCAAAAACAGAGGCAGTCTGCGATAAAACCTCCACGAAAGGAAATTAGTTAGTGCTCTCTGTTACACGTTATCATAAACATAAATTTTCAAGAATTAGTGCGACAAAATTGCTTAGCGAGAATGCTTTGGGTGATGCCTGCGTACCTTGGTATGGCTGAAGGGTGAATAGACCATTCGATTTCAAGGGTGTTAATGGATAGCATTTTTTTTTATTTATTCGACTTCTGCTAGAGCTAAGTAGGATCGTTTAAGGGGGAGGCCTACCTAGAACGGTCAAAACAACATGCTTCTATGGGATTTTTTTTAGGAAAACCGATAAAGTTTTATTATTAAACATTAGGCTATTGGAAAGAGTACATCTTACGGATATTTTAGAACTTTTTGTGGTAAAAAGTATTGAAAGGTTTGTGAGTTATAGGCGATGCCCGAGATGTCCTTTTTTTAGGCGCTTTGCGGTGCAGAATCATCCAAAATTGAAATTCCATTTTTTTTTTAGATAATATATGAAATTATCTAGAAGCAATCGGGCCCGATTTTGGAAAAATTATTTCGTGGCAAAATGGCGGCTGTGCAAAGTTGAAGCATCGATATTTAGCAAAAAATCGCTTGTTTTTCGAGTGTAAAAAAATTCCAGGCAAAAAAAAAGGAAAAACTCTCGATAGGTCTTAGATTTGTAATCCTAAAATAAGCCGGCAAAGCCTCGAGGAAATCGGTTCATTAATTTCTTAGTTATGTGTGTCACCGACTTTGAAAACATGACTTTGAGGAAAACGCGTTTAAAGTTTTGAGTCTGAGCGCTACACCGAGGAATACCTACCTACTTACACGCGTATAACTTTGCCAATTTTAGTCGGATTAACTTGACACTTCGGGGCATATTTGCAAGATGTTGTACTTCAAGAAAATATAAAAATCGAAAAATTGAGTTTTCGAAAATTTCTAGGTAGACCTCCCTCTTCCCTTAAGGAGAACCTCCGGTTAAATTTTTTTTAGACAATCTTTCTTTTGTATATATTTCCGTGATATAACATCTCGAGAATACCCTTATGAAAGTTTCACACCAAAATTCGTAACGGTATAGATTGTACAGTCACATAATCAATTCACACGTTTTTGTCAAAACACGATACCCACATATTCCGAAACGGTAACCACGATTTCAGAAGATCTAATGAACCGATTCAAAACAACCTTCAGTCATTTGATTCGTAATTGGATTCGCTATCGCAGCATCCTATAACATAATTTTTTGAAACGCGTGCTTTTTTATCTAAACATTTATGCGTAAAATTACCCGCCTTTTTAAACTGCTTCGTTCGAGTGTGCATCAATCATCGTAGTTTTGGTCTTTTTTGCGGCAACAACAGATACTGCGATAGCTATCGATATAAATTTTAAGAAATTTTGGACGATCCTGTGAGTAAATTTCATGGTTACCGTTTAGGCATCTCTTTTTGGCAACGCTGCACTAAGCGCCACCTGGAAAATCAATCAAGACCGAAAACATGAAATAATTTTTGTGTTCCCTAGTATCAATAGATGCCAAAAACATTTTTTAGGATAAGTTATAACATCTTCTTGTAAAAAATTGATGAAGATGACCTACTTTTCGAGCGTTTTGACCGAAGGGTTCCCTTGATACGAAATAATATATGGCTCTTCGAAATGATAGTACTGATTTCATCGTTTTATGAATGGGTGGTCTTTTTTTGTGTCAGGTGGGCATACTAGTGCCACACAAGTCCTTCGGCACGAGGGAGTACTCGAGGGCGGCGACCACGACCATAAACATGCTTCAGAAGAGCACGAGGGGTCCAAAATTAAAGCTTTTCGAGCGTTACGACATTCACCTGAAGATAAACATGAAGGAACTGACGCCAAGTCCCATCGGTGAGTCTACAAACCCTATTTTCTTCAAATAAATTCATTCCATGGGAAACAAGAAATCAAGTAGCACGCTCGTCGAAGAATGAACTTTCAGCTGGGAATATTAAATTCTTGCGAAGCTGACCCGAAGCTCAGTTTGAAATTCAAGTTACCAGCGTTCTTGCGGGAAATGAAGGAGCTACAGGATGTAAAAATAATTCGTAGGATAAGTATACTACTACGCGTTAACGTCTCGCAGTTTTCACCCAAACGTTGAACTGTTACGGCCATCCGAAGCTCGCAAGTAATCCTCGCTCTCGCCCAGTTTCAAAGTGATGGAAAAAAGATTCAGCCTTTTTGTAATTAAGGACTCGACATTAAAGCAATCTCTGCCCGATGAGCGAAGTACTCGTAATGAGATTCCAACTTTCGGCAATTTAACGGCTCGTTAGCACGCGGCGTGACCATTCTCGATATGTAATCAGAGCCTTTTCTTTTAAACTCCACCGATTCCAGCCCTCTTACTCGTCATTCTCATTGTCCCTTCAATACACCGACTAACGAGCACGAAACAAACCGACGACGGTTTAAGAATGGACGACGGGATTCGGTACTTTTGCCCATTAAATTGGATTGCGATGATTGGATTTCCAACAGGCGACAGGGAAAAAGGATCCCTTCAATTGGAATGGACAAAAGCATTATTTAAATATTGTCTTACCTTAGCTTCCGACATTCTTCCCTTTCTCCACTCCCGAAAGGATTCGTGATTTTAATTATCACTTGGAAATTGATGGTTACCGTTCTGATATCCGCATCACGTACAGGACATTACCATTGCCAGCGAAATAACAAATTCGAGTGGAGATCTCGAAAGTCGTAAATCGTGGTAAATTCATTTCATTGCTTATCGTTCGTGAGAGAGTGCCAGGAATCCAATGGACATGAATCTAGTTGTCGTATAAAAAAGTTAAAATTGAATAGTTACACGTGGACAGTTCCTTCGCAGACCACTGGCATGGATGCCGGGGAAGTCAATCTTCCGGGTGACGTCATCCGGGAAAGGGGAAAGTTAATAACAGGGGTGTTCCGTGGGGAAGCGTGCGCGACTTGTTTACGAGGCAACCGTAACGTCCACTTTTCCGCCCAAACTCCCTGAACACCTGTGAACCATTCCGTTTTTGATCGAAAGCTCCTTCTCAGGGGTGAAATAAAACGAGCGGAGTAAAAACTGTAGTCCACCGCAGCCCCAATCGATGAGTTTTCTCGGATGTAATTAGGGTCGCCAGAAGGAAATAAGAAGTAGAGGGAACGGAGTAAATTTCGATGAGCATGGACCTTCTTCTCTTTCTTTCAGTCGTTCTTTCTCCGCTTGAACACTATTAAGGTCACTATACCTTTGAGGTTTCGAATTAGCCCAGCTAATTGTGTCACGAAGTAGAGTGACGTTTAAGGAGACTCTAGTTTGGAAGATGAGTCTAGATCTTATTGAACTTTAATGTGACACGTACAGGAAGAGCGGAAGCAGCGTCG
Source organism: Andrena cerasifolii (assembly GCF_050908995.1). NCBI lineage: Eukaryota > Metazoa > Arthropoda > Insecta > Hymenoptera > Andrenidae > Andrena > Andrena cerasifolii. The sequence continues at coordinate 17,714,096 of NC_135118.1, forward strand.
GAAATACTCCGAAAGGTTTAAAATTTCAAGTAACTTTTTGTGTATGTAAAGCAGAGTTGTGCAGAATTACAGTTGAATTACCCTATGAATTATAATTACAAAATAATTCAATTACATTGAATGCAATTACATTGTAATTCGCAATTCAGATCTCTCATTCAATTAAATTACATCGCAATTAGTAATTACAATTGAAGTATAATTGCAAAGTACAATGTAATTACGAATTACGAATTAAGAGGTAATAAGAGGTGGCAAAGAAATATATAGGTAAAGGTTTCGAACAGAAGAAAATTATTATGACTGATGAATATGGTATTATTCATAAATTTATAATATATGAAGAGAAATAAACTTCTTTGTTACATTTTTTCCTCGTTCAAACATAAATGTAAAAAAAAAGAAACATGTGCCTGCTCTACCTAACTTACAATATATATTAAAGGGGAAAATAACGGCGATCATCTATCGCGTCTCATGTAAAAAAATTAATACAGAAATACAGTGAAATACATTACCTAATAGGAAAAAACTGGAAAAATAACATTTTTAGTTCACCACTAATCTCTAATCGGGCGTCGTATAGACATGAAAGATAAATATAATCATTTATATCTTACTTCTTCAGAGTTCTGAGCTGTAATTTAATTACATTGTGTTTCAATTACATTGTGTTTCAATTACATTGTAATTCAATTACATTGTATTTCAATTACATTGTAATTCAGTTACATTGTATTTCAATTACATTGTAATTCAATTACATTGTATTTCAATTACATTGTAATTCAATTACACGCATGATTGCAGTAATTAGGAATAGAATTAATTGAAAAATTTGAATTACTATGTAATTGAAATACAATGTAATTAAATTACGGTTTAATTCAATTAGCACAACTGTGACGTAAAGGCATTTGAAACAGTTTCAATTACACTTTCTGTTTATTAACCTCGAACCTAGAAGGAGAAATATAGTGTCTTATTTCAAGCTACATCTTTAATTACATTTTACATTTTTTTCTTTAACTCGATTTATGTTACGCGCAATTTTTAGTGGCTCCCATGTACATATCTCAACTAACGTTCCAGCTGTTGGTCGTATAATTAAATATGCGTGGGACATAACACTGAGTATGTATCGTTGGCCCACTCAGTCATTTGGAGCGGGAGAATTTCCAAAATATACAAGCTTCTACCTTTCTTTCATGCCTCCAATTAGAGCTGCAATTTCGACTAAGCGAAACGTTAAAAATTCAAGTAACACAGATGCCCGAGTGGAGTGCTGGTACCGAAAGGACCGCCGCGTATTTCTCCTTTAAGCTGATGTAAATTTCGGGCTGACTTCCAGCTTGATCCGCCTTAAAGGACAGCTACCGAACACCCTGAAAACTTCTGTCGCGACTGTTCGAAGTGAGCCAGACTCACCGCAGGCTAAATCCGTTAGAATGAGTACTTCTGGTGTCACGACATGGCTTGACCCTAAAGGTTAAAAGAAAAATCGTGTCCCTTCTGAAAATTCTGAATACATTTACAAGTGTCACTTAGAATTTATCAATCTCGGATATTCTTCTGTGTCAGCTGAACTAAGGGAGAAGACGTGTAGTTTCGAGAAGCTCTTTCTTCTATTTATTTCTGTTACAACTATATATTTCGTGTTTAAATACCTTGATCGTATGACAAGGAGAAAAATTTGACTTGGCCACATTGATGAAAAAAAACATTCATTTGTATAAAAATCGTGGAAGCGATGGGGAATTAAGAAAAGGGGCAGTTATGGGGTCTACGGGGAAGTTAGCTTCTATAGAGCTGGTTTGTGTCCCAGATCACGTGAAGCGTGGAATATACAGGCCGTAAATCTCAGAAAGATCTTTACTAAGCGTGCAAATATCAGGCAAAGCAAGGAGAAAAGTCCCATAGGTCGGTTCAAGGCTATTTCGCGGGACATTGGCGTCTTTTATAAGGGTGCTGGCTTTGGCTTCTATCGCAGAAATGCCTGCAGCCATTTCTGGTCATTGGCAGGGAGGGCAGTGGGGTGTTTCGCTCGTTTTCTCCTCTTATTCGTCAATACAAATCAGCAATAAAAATGTTCATATCCCTTTCACCAAGCCAAAGAACCGAGGTTGCAGACCTTACCCTTCTTCAACGTAGTTCTAGAGAGGAATATTATCGCGAAAAAGAAATCCTATATTTGTTGTCAGGGAATTTCTTTACTTTTTCTTTCTTCGCAATGATAGTAAAGATTTATCTTTATGTTTAAGAAAGTAACGCTTCTGTTCAACTGTTTAAAATTCGTTCGTTAGGATAGACACAAGAAACTGTGCAGGCAAATATATTCACAAAACCCCCTTACTTCTCTGCCTCCTAAGGGTACTAGGCAGTGCTGCCTGTCTAAAATGAAGCATTTCTGTTTCAATTAATTGGAAAGAAACAAATTGAAACTGAGACTTGTTCCTTGGGATGAAGTATATTAACATCATTAGTTTAAAAAAACATGTTTGTTTAGACAAAAATATGCATTATATACGACGCTACAGATGGATCTTTAAAGAGGCCTTTTAAAAAAAGTTTCTTTTGTTTTGCAGTGATAACTCAAAAACGGAGGTTCCAATCGATTCAAAACAAATTCGAGCATCTTCAGAAAATGTGTAGTTTCGGACCAGAGCTAAATTAAAGTTAATGGAAACTCTTACTCTTTAGGAAAAGAAACTAAACCCCCATTGAGACCCCATTGATGAGGTTTTACCATCCCCCAAGCCCCAAAGATGAGGTCTTAGTTTTTTTCATAAAGAATAAGAGGTCTCATTAAATTTAATTTAGGTCTACTCCGAAGCTACAGATTTTCTGAAGCTGCTCGAATTTGTTTTGAATCGATTGGAACCTCCGTTCTTGAGTTATCGCTGCAAAACAAAAGAAACTTTTTTTAAAAAGCCTGTTTACAGATCCATCTGTAGCGTCATATATAACGCATATTTTTGACTAGACAAACATGTTTTTTACAACTTATGATTAATAAACTTCGTCCCAAAGAACAAGCCTCAGTTTTGATTTGTTTCTTTGTAATTAATTGAATGAGAAATGCTTCATTTTTAGACAGGAAGGACTGCCTAAGTAGTACCCTCAAACATATTTACTCTTCAAAGATCTCTCTTCCCTAAAAAGCTTTCAAACCTAGCCAAGTATCGACTGATTTATGAAACCCACCCATGTATATGCTTCCTCTATCCTATCCTGAGGAAAACTGAACCAAGATAAGCTTCATCTGCGCCCTGACGTAGGGGTTTAGGGGATGAAATAGGATACCACGAACGAAAGGTCAATACACAATTCCTCTTATACCGTGGAGGCTCCAAGGCCTTCCATTTTTTCTTTCCCTAAAGAACGAATCCCTCTCCATTTATCCAGATGCTAGGAAAATTCTAAATTCGAGTTCCAAGCAGCGTAGCATCTCGTGTATTCGAATTTCTCAAACCTTCAGACAGCCATCTTTCTGTTTTACGCTACCAATGTTTACCTCGTTCATCTGCTTCTCACCTGTTCAAACACATCCATCCTTACATTGTTACAATAACGCATTACGTGTTCTTTAGTGCTAAAAAGGCAAGAGATGACCCGCGTACGAAGAAAGGTGAAAGAGTTTCCCACGAAGAATCTCAAAGAAAAAAGGAGAGAGACAGATTTAATCGTCCCTTTAATAAGAATTAAAAGCTTCGACCCATTAATTAACGTCTCGTTCATCACACCAAAATATACCGGGCCTGTTTATTTCGTCCCTAAAATGGCGCTCTGAAAACGGGGTGTCCGCCGTGCTCTCAGACGAAATTTAATTGCCGCTAATTAAGCCACCCTCGCGCGCGGAGCGACTAAGTAGATACCTCTCGGTCCACATAAAAGGCGGCATTATAAATTTGCTGGCTGAAAAGAGTCGATAGCTGAACCGCGATAACGGTTTATCAGGGCTTTGCAACAACCCTAACACGTTGCTTACACCCTTTTGTAAATCACGCCTGTTTTGTGGCAGCTATAACCGCAGCGGGACAACTACGCGATGAAAGCGACAGGAACGCGCGCGCTATTCGTGAAAATCCATGGCCCTCGAATTTGTATGAACGGAAGGCCATGTTAAACGTGATATGATTGAGTCCGTTTATCCCCTGGTGCTTCGGGGTCTCTTTAATTCCTGAAATAGATACAAGTCATTAGCGACAGCCGCTTCTGGTCGTAACGCCCATCCATGGAAATTCAGTTTACCCCTTTCAACACATCTGAATGGACGTTTAAAGTGAAAAGCTCCCTCAGTAAGTGAGAATAAAATCTCGAGTCTTAACAGGTTAATGAAGAATAATGGCGCTTCCCAGTTGTTTATAATTATGGAATGGTTCGGCGGAGATTATTACGGCACGCACTTTACGGTATTAAGAACTTTCTTTTGCTACCTAAGTTTTCATCGTAATATCACTCGAGGCTTGTTTAAATAATGCCCAGTGGGCGTGGAAAGAATTTCGCGCGAGTAAAATTATTTTCAATTCTCTCATTTGCTTCAGGTGAAATTATTAAGTTAATAAAGAATGATATTGTCCAATTATTTCTCAGCGGGGGGGGGGGGGGGGGCAATTATTGCAGTAGACAAGCAGCAGGAAACAATGCCGTTCATTCCCCTCGTGTTTCTCCATTAATTTCGTTCGGCCATGAACCGGCATTTTTCATCCAACGCTTCCGCAATATCCGTAGTATTATTTGAAAGGAGATTTAAGAATTTATGGTGTTTGCGATCACCATAAATCACGACCGCATTATTATGAATTAAACGGGAGGCGTTTCGCCTCGTCAGGGTTGCCATGCTTTTCAATAGTAATACCCACCCTTTGCTTGCACGCGGAGAACACAATTTTCGCACGCCCACGTACGTTTCAAGGGGATCTAATTCGATTGAAGAACACTTACCCTGGATTACGTTTTAAGGAAGTAACGAAAGGGGCGCAGTTACTTTATGCAAATCATATTAGACTAACTTGGGAGGCAGCCAGGCGCCATTACAACGGCGACACGCATATTCGCTTCGCATCTACGGGGTGTTGAAAAAAATAGAGTTTGCAAGTTTAAGGGTGCATATCGCTTTCGAGAACAAGTAGAAAAAGGCCTTGAAAGCCAGTTCCTGTCTCGGTGGCGTTCGAACTTTCGACTTAAAGTTTTCAGATCGGGTCGCGACGTCCATAAAACGGAAAATTACATCGCAGGGGTTGGTGAAAGAAGTGTACAGTACAATCGTGTATGCACTACGAGCTTGAAAACAAATTCAGTCTCGTGTGTTCATTTGCGAATTTATATCAGCGTTATTTATGTGACCCACTTAAACGAATAAAGTGTAACATCGCATAGAAAAGAAATACAGCAACGCAGGCAGAGTTGGGCAAAATGTAATCTAATTACAATTTACAAAGTACGATTAAACTGTAATTGTGTAATTGATTACACATTATTCTCAGTAATCGTTCGTTTAGGTAATTGACAAAAACCAAATGGTCAACTACCTAAATTAACAATTACAGAAAAAAATGCGTAATTAATTACACAATTACAGTTTAATCGCAATTTGTAAATTGTAATTAGATTACATTTTGCCCAACTCTGAACGCAGGTACAAAGAATTTACGTTGGAAAGGATAGGATTGCACCACCATCTGTTTCACAAACCGCATACATATTTTTGGATATTCTTCAATAGCTGAGTGTACTTTCCTACGGTTCGTTACATTATCTGCTTCCCTCTATATACTTTAAGTAATGCACCAACGATTACCACCAGTTTTACAAAGTTCCTTCATTCTCTTCCTTGTGTTTATCTCTGCGCAAGCTGCACTGTTATTCCCTTTGAAACGGGGGAAGCAAGTTTTGTGCATTCCAGAAACAAAACCTCACTTAACGTTTCCCCGCTCACCGATACAGAATGTTCTGCTCCTCCTTCGCGCACAGTGCGATAGCTTTATTACGTACATTGATCCCACTTGTTTTAATGCTCCTTTTTTAACACCCCGTATACTCGTACACACTTTGCCCCTAAAGTGGCCGTGCTGATAGCCTGCAGCTCGAGCAATGCATCTTACTCGCGTCGCCGTTGCGTCGCCTTTCGGTCCATTAAGCTGCGGTGCTTTATGAAAATCGTAGGCGTCAGTTTCCGTGGGCTTAATAGGACCGGCTAGGAGGAAAGCAGAGAAGAGGTCGTCAAGTTTTTTATATGTTAATTTGCCGCGACCTTTTCGCGGAAGGAAACTCGGCAGCAAACTCTCATTCCTTCGCGACTGTATACATCGTCTGAAAGGACGAATATTTTTTAAGACGCGGCACTTCCTATGATACTTCAGACAGATCTTTCAACACACATGCGTTGCTTCGTTCATTGCATTGCAGATTATATTACTCGGGTTAGGGTTGAAATTTGTATTACGTACACATAATGGCAGGTTTTGTTATCATAGATTTTAGGGTCGGAGGGATTTGGATCGTTAGTGATATTGTTGACGCGGCATTAGTTATTCGGTAGTAACCAGTTATTGCGTGAGCTTATTACGGAGAATGTTAACGAGATTTTCCCCTATCCACCTGGGAGGGGGATGTTTAAATTCTAATGTATGCAGATGAAATTCAGCCCTGAATCTTTCTTTTGGACTGTCACTAATCACTTGCATTATTCAAGTGGCACGGAGCTTTTTGCTGGCACACTTGTTAGATCAGCGACGCCTCCACGAATTCCTTTATCTTCTAATTTGTCGCGCTGCACCTGACGGGCTCTCAACTTTCTAAATTACTCGCGAAAAACGTCCACGGATCCGCTCTTCCTCGCGTTACATGTATATGCAGGAAGCTAATTTATAAATTCCCAAAGCACGCACATACCTAATTCTAGGAAAGTGAAGAATAAGATCGAAAAGTGTTGTGCTTTATAACGAAGCCCTTGCTGGGATCGTTCTAAAATTTTATTGATTGTGCTCAGTTGAAATTAATGGGTAAGGTGGTGTTGAAAGGAGTAAGTTGAACTGGGGATGAGTTCTAGAAGGTTTAACGAGGACCGTAAAAATTCTTAATTACAGCCTCATATTAATGCAGTGATTCCAAATCTGTGGGTCGCGAAGTGTTTTTTTTTTTAATATTATTCAGTTAGAATTATATTCTGAAATATCTATTTTTAATGTTTCCTTTAGCTGATTAAATTTACCTTACTTTATATAGAGGGGCGGGGGATCGCAGATGATTTGAATATTATAAAAGGGGATTAGGTCTGGGTTACAGCTCAAATGTGGAGCTTATTTTTCAACTGTGAAAATACGATCTTCTTACCATTTAAATTTGATCCTTTTTATAAGAAATAAAACCGTGCAGAATATGAGCATAGTTGATCTATATTTAGGGGTAGCGCAATGATGGGTAAATTTCCAATGTACATGATAATGATATGGAAGGGCATGGGACACTAGAAATTGTTTCAAATGCATTCATTTGTTCATTAAGAAAAATAGAAACTAAGAAAAGGCGTCATTGGACCCATTTGACGTATAATTAATTAAACAATTAGTAGATGATACCCTGACACCAGGAATCAGACACTGAAAATTATCAAATATAAATGTAAATGTAATGTAATGTAAATGTAAATGTATAAATCAAAATATGGCCTTATACGTTGAATTTTTATAACTTCTATATTCTTTGACTGACTTGAGCTACCCCTAAACATAAGAGGGTATTGTCCAAAAAAATTATATAGTGTTTGTATATCTAAAGGAGCAAATCAGGGTGGTAAGACTTATACAAAAATATTTAATTCTTTTTTTCAACTTTTACACTCCACCCTAGGAAACACTGGATTGTCGTCTTTAAAGCAACCAAAGGGAAACCTGCTTACACGCACATATCACTTACGTCATACTTGTTTGAGTGCCACGATTAACGACATAATCTTCGCATTAGCAACACATAATAGGTAACTTCGTATGAGTAACGCATAATAGCCAACTGATCAGCTTATACAGTGCCAAGAATTGCCACTCAGGGTCTTCATCTTCAAGGGAACGTATCTTCACAGCGTGCGAACATGATGAACGAGGTGTTATCACAGTAACTCCAGAGGGAACACAGCGCGAGTCTCGATAATCCAAACTTCGTGTAATCTGAGTTTCGCTTGGACCCAGGCACAGGAAACCTGATACCCAGAAACTCAGAGACAGGAACCATGACAAAGACGAGGGTACTAATCGCGAAGATAGAAGTTATTATTGAAGCCTACCACAGCGTGAAAATATCAATGAAAATCGCGATAAACCTACGCGCAGCACTGAAACTGTCCACCAGCGACCTCTACAAAAATTGGGACACCGTGTCGCGTAATCCCGGCTCGAAGCAATTCGAAGTAAGATTACCGTGACCCAGCTTAACCCGGATTGTGATCAAGACGTCGCTACCCGAGTAAAAACGCTGGGGGACCCAAATTCGAGACCTTTATCTGAAATAACTCCTCGATGTCCAGCTATTAATCGCGGGAAATGAGGGAACAGGGGACGGCGCATTGTCCGTATCCTCCCTAGAACAGGAAATGGCTTGGCCGCAGAGCAAATTGAACATCGCGGTTAAACAGGCAGCCCGCAACAACTGACACGCGGCAATGCGAATCGACGTGGCCAATTCGGGGTGGATGCGGGGTGGATCGCAGGGAGGGTAATTTTGTATGGCGACGGTAAGTCCTGCGCCTGGATATGCATCAGGAGCAGACACCGCTCGGCTGGCTCGCATCTCAGCCAGAAACTTGTTCCTGGAAAGATACAGTCGTTGGTTCTGACACGTCTCCGTGGATTTCGGCCCGACCCACCTGTTCCAGCCCCGAGAAGGTGTAATTTCGCGTGCGACGTAAAAATAGGCGACCCGCGATCGACTGGAGGGGTCGCTAAGAATAATGTGCCCACCCTAATTTCCAGCACACTCTTTCGGGTGAACGCAACCGTAAGGCGATCGATTAATTCCATTTTCTCCCGGGCTTTCTTGATCCACCGGGATCTTTTCGGATCTTTTCTGTGGCCGTGACAGTTCTGTGTAATGGAAACCGTTGGTACGATATGAATCGCTGATTGGGTGGGATTCGACAGGTCTGAACTTTATTCCTCGTAAATGCACCGTTCCTGTTTTGGATGTACGGTTCGGAGCACCAGGCTTGAGACCGAATTGACAATTTAAAAGGTAGCAGTATCTGTCTTCGTCATGGATGACTGCTGAAGAGATACCTGTACGCCCGTTCTATTCCTATTATTGTGAAATATTCAGCGCGAGTTTCTTTCTTGGACATCTCGCTGGCTTAGCGCGCGAATATCGTGTGTCCACTTTTAGCGTTTTCGAGAAAAATAGGTTCCAACATGTAATGCTACATAAGATTCAGGGACGTGCAATGAACACAAATATTATTTTTCACAAATTTATGAAGTAGATATAAATGCGGCTTTTATAGTATTTAGAAACAGTTAAGAATTACTTATTGCATATGCAAACTCAAATTTTACAAATAGCGAACATTAAATATTTGTGCATTAAGCCATCGATGTGCCCTCTAAAACTGTATTCCTAGGAATATTTTCGCTATTTCCTAGCTGCAAAGGGAAGTATCCATCCCCACGGCGTTTTCCTTCAAAGAGAAGTCTCCACAAAGTGCTCTTTAAAATACAAATCATCTTATATCGTAAGCCCATTATCCTCGCAGATGACCACCCTAATATTAATAGATTACTTTCATCATCTCCGTTAAATGCTAACTAATTCTGGTTAACACACTTATAACCATGTACAAAGTGCGGTATCGTCAGTAAAGATGTTCAACATCCCTGCACCGTTAACATCCCCATAGTAGCAAGAAAAATCTCTCATTATCACGTTCTCATTTCCAAGGCGTCGTTATCATATTCTTATCCTCAGTAGCCAGGTTTTTTCACGACGTTACCCGCAAAGATAACCATCGTGACAATCAGTCGTCAGTTTTACACCATTGTGTATAACGTTACCACCCTTTCCATCCCTTTACCGGGAGGGGTAAAAAAGTTCAATGCGAGCAACCCCTTCTTGATCGACCAAAGCCACTTATTCAATTGCCCTCGCGAGTGTATAATGAGACAGTGTCGTTGCTTCGTTATGTCCCTAGGATTCATTGATTATTGAAAATCTGGTTAATCATTGGGCGGGTTGGCGATAAGGGTAGTTACCCCCAGCGACGAGGTTCTTGCAAGCTGCCGCCACCTAGCGAAAAGTCGGCGAACATTTTTAAACGGACTCGCACAGCCGCGGGATTTTAAAGAATACACTCGGGGGTAGTTTACCCTCTAACCAGAACAGAACCAATCGATTTCTACTTTACAAGAAAAGTTTATCGAACTATGTTTACAATTTAATTAAATCAATATGGTGGAGCTTTTCCTGGACAATTTATATCGAATACTTTGTTTCTTCCATTTCTGTAATACAGTTTTCTAAGATTCTTTGAGCCTTTGCTGATAACTACTATTGTAAATTCTGTACCCTGCGGTGTAGAATTTTAATGGAAGTTATTTGGTGTTGACTTTGCTAACTTTATCGATTCTGTTTAGAATCGTTTAATGAAGCGTTTAAACGTGTTTAAATGAAGATATAGTAAATGGAACTACATGTTCCCAGAAAGGGAATATCAAAACACGTATATATGTACATTTGGGAAAAGGATATTAAAGTTGATGGAGGATATTATGAAAAGAAATACGATACTCACTAAGTTTAACCAAAGAACTCTCATGTTGTTGGCTTTAGAAGCACACGAGATGTTTTTCCCAGACGATTCTCCGCAGATCTATTCTGCTCCAAGGGAACTTTGATCTCGATGCAACGTTTTCAGAAACCACGGTAGAAAACAGCATACAGAGCATCTCGTATTTTTAGCGTTACCAGTCTCATATATCCGCGAGAAACGGATATATGAGATATGCGAAATGAAAAGCTTAAGCTGATGTCTGGGCGTTTCCCCGCAGAACCTACTACTTTAAAGTCTTGCTGTCGTTTCCTAGAAAATTAAAGCACTGCCCGGGCATATTCTCCGTTTAGGCACAGGCGTGCATCTCGCCTGCTCGAAAGAAAGGGCTCCAAAGGGTTGCACCTTTCGTACAACCCCCATCGTCGTCCTTTCCTTTGAGCAAGCATGACGTAATTAAAGGCGCACTTCGACGACGTCGTTACCTGCACTGATGGCCAATTAATCGCGGAGCTGACAGAACCATCAAAGTTTTCAGGAACTTCTTATGCTTGAAACGAAATTACATGTAAGCAGGGCTTTGCCTATTTCGAAGGTCTCGCGGTCCTTTGAAGGTAACGTTAAATTCACCGCGAAATTATTTCTCTCTCCCTGATATGAAAGTTCTTACCACCGTGGTAAGAATTCTTCTTGATATTATCAAGTCTCCTTTAAGGAATTGTTGAACGGTAAGAAGCCAGGTTCCCTTTCAGAAATATTCGTGTAATACCTTGACACGTTTTACATTAAGCCTCCAAAGTGGTTTTCTAAAAATGTGCTGGTGTCATGTGTGCCGGAATGTAACCGTGCGACCTGTCTTCCATTCGTCATCCTACTCGAGTTCTTCTCGGTCTTATTTTCAGCCAGATGTGCCCCAAAAATTTCATTCTCATTGGGGAGAATGTTTCGGGATATCAAAAATTTATTACCGTGTTAAAGGATAAAACTGACATTCAGCAGAAAATTAATTCAGAACAGATGTGGAGTAGGAACCCTGTCTTATAATTCTATTTCATTTCATTATTCTGCATGCATCACCATAATTGCAGATAGAAATTCCTTTACAGATTGCTATGGCATTCTTCTTCTTTTCTGTCTCTTCCTTAAGGGGTTAGGTAACTCTAGCGATGCGGAAAACTAGGCAACTTGTAAGTGGCAGTAAAATAACAGTAAACAACCGATTGATACGAAACTTTGTACTTTATTTAAGTATAATAAGTATTAAAAAAAACCGCTGCAATATTTAACAAAATGTTTATAACTAAGTCCGTACGACGCCTTTATTCCGGAACACCTTATTTTTTTAATGCCCAACTGGTGTGCAGGATTCCGGCAGAGCGGCTACTACTTGCAATAAAAACAGAAAAGATTTCATTAATTATGATAAATTCCTAAGCATTGACGATCAAACATTCCAATGTTTGTAAACATTAACAAAATGACGGGTGCTTCAAATTTAGGGTTCGAATTTCGACGAAAAATGAGTCAAATTATTGCTCATGTTTCGCAAAAAAATTAGGAAATTTAAAAAACGGATCGTCAATGCTTAATAAATGTAACAGCAAGGATAACTATCAATTTTCAAAGCGATTGATCAAATAGAACTCGAGCAGTCCTGCACACCAGTTGGGCATTAAAAAAAAAGTGTTGCGGAAAATGGCGTCGTGCGGACTTAGTTATAAACATTTTTTAAATATTGCAGCGGTATTTTGTAATACTTACTATACTTAAATAAAGTACAAAGTTTCGTATTAATCGGTTGTTTACTTTTTTTTACCGCCACTTACAAATTGCCTAGTTTTCAGCGTCGCTAGTGTCGCCTAACCCCTTAACGAAGCGTTATTATTCCGAACTACGTATCCACGTTCGAAATAGCATTCGCCAAAGGTTACATAAAAATTATCTAAATCGCTGTGTATATCATGCCCTTAATCCCATTCCTCCGTCGAGTGCAAATCGAGGCCACCGTGCCCAAGCTTAGGCGTGGATATAAGCCGAGAAATTTCCCGCAAACTTCTTATCGATGCCGGTTTCCCCTGGCGAGATGGAGACCCAAGATACATTCCAGAAGTTAAGGGGAATGGAGGAGAGCGCGGCCGAGATACACCCCGGGTTCTTCTCAGCTACTTCCATTACATTCTACCTTACACCTTCGGCCGTTGTTTCAGTCGGCGACACTCTGATTTATACGCCCCTCGCGACAGTTTCGTCCTGGTCACGATTAATTTTGATTTAAGTTTCGTGGTGTCCCTTCGCGGGCCACTTGCCCACACCTAGTCAACGACGAATTACCAATGAAGCCACCGAAGAACAAAAAAGCATCGCCTCCATCTTACCTCAGTTTCTTTCACTCTTTTCTTCTATAAGCCACACAAATTCAATTCACACAGACAGACCGAATGTAGCAGAATATAGACTGATCGAAATCATTGTGGACACGATGAGTAATAGATTTGTAAGAAAGAGATCGCGTAGAAGTTTGATTAATTTTCCCCGACGTCTGCTCGAATTTGAATATGGTGGCGCAGCCATACTGAAAGTTCGTGTTTCAAGGAGACCTTTATCGCTAAATCTTCACAATTTTGAAAGAAAGCGATTGCTTCGTGAGCAATTTTATTATGGTCAGACTTGGTACCCAAAGTTCCCTGGTAATCAATCCAAGTCCAATCTAATCTCCACGATGTTACTAGTCCGCGCGTACAACCCTCCTCCCTCCCCTGGAACAAACACGAAGATAAAGTGCGTCAACTATCCACATTTCGGGAGAGGGGGCTCGGGCAGCGAAGAGTTCTGATGTCGAAAGTTGCCGACATTCGGGATTCTTGATGTCACGGTAGCAGATCGAATACGAAGTTCAAAATTGAAATTAAAGTTTTCCAATTAATGCCCATCGCGCTGCCTCATCGGAAGTATAAAAGGGTTGAGGGTTAAATTGCACAACATTCTTCTTATGTAGTTGAAAATACGATTACTAAAGGAGAACCTTCTATTGCGACGATTACTCGTCTGAAATATGCTACCATCTCTATTCTCGAAATCACTGACAAATAATTTTATTCTTCCAATTCTATAAATTAGAACACCCTAGAATCGTTTCCCGAACAGAGATAATGAAGGGTATAAGAAAGAAATGGGAGGCTGTGCAATTGGCGTGTTTGAAACGTCTCGTTAGCTTCGCTGGGTGCTTCATCGAGTGAAAGGGAAGCCAAAAATCGAGCTGGCATTGACGAGGAATTTGTAAACCGTTTTCGTGGACTCGCCCTCCCAGCCTCCCCATCTAACTCTATCGCCGGGTATTGTGCGCGGTCGATCGGAGCCGCAGTATCCTGAAGGAGGATATTCTGATTGAGCAAAGCTGTTTCATCGCGCTTTTCCTGCTGGATAAATTTCATTCTGCTCCCGTGAATGTCCCGCGGCCGATAGATTCCGCCCTTGCGCCGGCGTTCGACCGGGGGCCTTGTTCGCCTTTAGAAAAGTTCGCCCATTCATGGAAAATCTGCTCTTATCTACGGTCATTCAGTGGCGACACTTTCGACGAAATCGAGACACCTTTCACCGTTTACTCATGCACAGTTTGCTTTCGTTCGAGCTTCCGTTGGCAAGCGAGAGAAAAAAATGAGGGCAAATAGAGAAGAAGAAAAGAGAAAAAAAAAGGGATTCGAACAAAGAGAACCACAGAGGCGGAAGCTGGAAGGGAAAGAGACGGGCGAAGAAAAATACGGCACAGGGCTGAGGTTAGAGAACGGGAAAGCTAAAAGAAAATAGGGTTGAAGAAGGAAAGTTCCACAGAGGCAGATAAAGTCGTTGCATTTCCTAGGGGCGTTGACTAATCTCTAAATCACTACCCTCCAGGAGCCAAGTGGTATCCTCCAAGTGACATTGAACTTTCGACCTGAAGTCCGCGAGAAGGGCGGAGATTTCGTTAAAATGTTACAATTTTTCCTGGCACCAGTAGCGGGTCTGCTTTACTTTCTTCTCCAGCGCGTGAAACTACTTCGTTAACGGTTATTCCTGTTTCAATTACGGGACCTCGTATGCCTCGTCAAATACCTAGTAATGAAAAGCAAACCGAAGGGTTCGATACGTTCCCTATGAACGGTCGATAACGTTTACTCTGGGAGGTGTGATGTTTGACGTCACGAGGCAAGTTGAGTAGAAACAGAAAAGCGATTTCTCGCCTTGTAAAATTCACCTGAACAGCTTAAGCACTATTGGACATGTAAAATCGATGGTTTCTTTTGTGTCGGATTGCTTAGGTACCAAGCAATCATTACACCCGTACTTTTCACAGTTTATTGTGGACGCGATTCCGAGTAATTGCCAAAAAAAAAATTGTCGGGATGTTCAAATTTGTTCACATTATTAAACGCTGAAGATGGCCCTGCGTAGTGCGCAGCTGTAGTCGGTGTACGTAGTACCAGTTGAATCAATCATCTGAAAGCAAAATGCTTTGGGGTGAGTAATTCCCACACCAAAATCTACAGCATGGAACTTGACTGTCGAATTTAAACAAAAATTGTGAAAGTTACACACGACTCAATTTTTTCCCAAATTTTTACGAAAAAAAATCGTCTTTAATCAGTTATAAAATGTTTTACAAACATCCAATGTTGATGCGGAAATTCCATGCTTTAGAGAAAGGAATTATACACCTGCAGTTAAAATTTCAAGTGAAAATATTCATTCGTTCAAAAGCTATGATGTACACGGTGATGTGCGGTGTTTAAAAATGTAGTTTCGAGATAAACGGCTTCAAAGTTAAGTCCTCTACGCCAATACCGTTCTGCGAGACCGTTACTCGGCGGTGCAGTCAGTTCAAGGCTATAATTTCCGTAATTATTCGAATATCCTCGTGAAGCTTTGTTGCAAATGTTCACAAAGGATCGCACTTTCAGAATTAATAGTAATAAAAAAAATCGATTTTTCGAGATTTCAGTAGTCCTGTATCCCCTTAACACAACTCTGTGGCATAATTTACATTCAAGCTTGCCAGTCCCAAAGTCCTGAAAACCTGCCGCGAGTTCTACTGATTTATTTAACCCCCCAAAATTTCCGCCTTGCTTGCCGCATTACTCAACTAACGAACTCCATCTACCACCCTACCACTCGAACTTTCCCCATCAAGCTCCCGCTGGACGCGAAAAAGCGTGGGAACGGTGGCCCGGTGATAAAAATCAACCACCGTAACCAGTCTCCAATAAAGCAGATTCATGCCCGGCGCGAAGCTGCTTCCAGCCATTATTTCAGCTTAAAAAGAGACGTCTGATTAATTTCTCGCGCGTCTCGCTTTAATCTGAACGGGAGGCCGGGGATATCGATCAAGCACGTCGACGCAAGGGGTAGTTTCGAACGTCAGAGCGATCCTGGAGGTGGAGGGGAAGTCCCTTCCGTTTACCCGCAATGGAGGTAGTCGAGGATGGGCCTGAAGCAATATATCGCTGGCTATCGATGTTTTCGTGACTCTTCAAATCGTGGGATACAGGTGGACCTCGATCAATCTTGTCCGATGGTCATTGTACGGAGGAAAAGTTACTCACGCGTCACCAGATGTGTGAGGCCCCCGACGGTCGTTCGTTGTCGCTCAATAAAAGAGAGGGAAATCAGGCCGTGACGTTAATGGTGCTTTTCAACTGGGGTGTCCCCACCACCCCCCTCCGCACCCCCGTTTCACCCACCGCCGCCCCTGTATCAGTGTAGCTCTACTTCCGCGTCACGATTTCTGATAATCGATTTTACCAGCTGGCTAGAAATCACCGGGCGTCCTCGAGCTAGTTTTTTCTTCCCTGCCACATCATAAAGTGCATTGATCCCGATGTTTTTATCCTTATAGGATCGGTCGGGTGGTGATATCGGAGTTTTCGTTTAGCGGAGACACCGTAAAAGCGACGTGGTGCCGCGTCGTTGGGTAAATGAACTCGGGAACGTTTGGCTACACGTGAAAAATATCGCGACAGCCCGGGCCGTTTTTCAGCCGCCCTCCATTTCGCTTCGACAGTGTCGACCCTCTGAGCCACAGTAGCATTAATCTGAAATTAGTTTCTTGGAAGATCGTTGGGAGTAATTCAGGCGTAAAAATTCCGAAGGTGTCTGTCTCTCTACGTCTGTCTTTATCTGCTTCACCTCCTTTTGTCCATTTTGGGTATGTACTAGGTGTATTGGAGTACAGGTGTACTAGTACCAGTATTAGGAGGAGCCGGCATATGTACACAGAACGTGCACTGCAAGTACGCGTACACGCAACAACGTATACGCAATTTGAGGGGTGCCGAAGTACGCAGCATCCGCGATAAGGAGAGCGCGCAGGATTGCGTTCCGACGCATGCGTTATGGTCGCGAAGTAATTCCTTCTTTTACTCCGAAAAGTGATTGGTCCCTTTGAGGCTGTATTACTCAATCTGTACAACGTATAAGTATGATCAATGGCATGTAGCGAGATCATCTCCCCGCACGCAAATCGTTCGCGGTCACGCCGGCGCCCCGATCCCAGCACGCGCACGGAGATTGCGCGGCAGCGACACGCCCCGAAGTACTTTAACCATCCAACAGGTGGCGCTAGTACGCCGATCCTAGGAAATTTACGCGGCAACAGTTGGCACCTCCCACCACCACGAAATTACGTACAGCGACATCTACACTTACCCCCACCACTGCAAAAAATGACGTACAGCGCCATCTACAATTGGAGGGCCGAGATTCATAGTGGTATAAGTCACTCGTTCGGTGTTCCGCGTACAGTAATGTTTTGCGTTTTTTGTTATAAAAAGCTCTACGTATATATTGCAGTTGTGGGAACACATTTAAAGGCACAACATACTACCATTCTAAATATGTATATACTTAAAAAGAAGTTTCGTACAATCTAGGAAGGAATTATACACTATTATGTTTATAAGCGTTTCATTTATGGACGTAATGAATATAGTTTTACGAAAATAACATTACTAAGTTGTTAAAATGATATGTAATCTTTTGTATAATATGTACTGTAATATGTTCCCCCTTTCGCCAATTTGTCAAAATGGACCGTGATCTCCTATTTCATTTGAGGTCCTAATAGGAATGATGAATTGGTGGGATATATTCAATAGGTGTAACATATCTCTTTTTTTAAATATTTACTGCGGAACACCGCACGAGTGACTTACACCTGTATGTTTCGAAACGTTCTGCTCTTGTTAGTTGATTGCGAAAGAGAAATGTTCTTATTTGTCAGTTAAAAATGAAGTTGTAACTTAATTCACTATGAAAGTAAACAGATGGAGTCTTTAAGACTTGAAAACTGTTATTAACTCGAATTATCAAAATTTGGACTTATACCACTATGATTCTCAGCTTCCCAATTACCCCCACCACCAACTCTTGCGCGCACAGCGCCATCTAGGACTCCCCCTTCCACTACACCCGCTCTCCAGCGAACATAATAGCCCCCTTCTCCGCCCAACTCGATACACCCCCCCTTCCGCCCTGGCCTAGAACTCTCATAGTATACTTACATATAATCATTTCCAGTAACTATATACTTTCTTCAAAATCGTTTTCGTCCAAAGTGTATGTTATAACCACGTTTAAATGTTCAGCTTACGATTTGCCGTGAAAACGTGGTACACCTATGTATGTCACAGCTTACAACGATTACTGGAGTGAAATGAACGGCTACATGCACAGAGCCGTGCGCGCGCGTGTACGCAGATTTGACCGGCGAGATACGAATTTAATAGCATACACCAGCGAGACTTTAATGTGACGCATAAATCCGTTTTTACCCGCGCCGTAATTTCTGGACCATCGACGTAACTCTGGCCGATCGATTTCGGTGACGATAAATTGTTCACCCTCTCGTTCGTACGTGCCGCGCGTTCGATGCCCCCCTTTGTTGCTTGCCACCACAGCGGCGTCATAAATAATTAATTAACTTGCGAAGCTAGTCGGTCAATTGCGAGCAGTAATTAATGAAAAACGCACGAAAGGGAAGCAGACGGTTGGCAGCGAGAAAATTGAACCGATTGTTTGTGCTCTCCAGGGTGGAAGACGCGAGGGGTTGTAGCGTTGTCGCGCGGAGGAGGTACTGCAATTCGTAATCGTTTCCTCGCGGATCTGGTTTCGAAAACGTGGAAAATCAGTTGTTGCAATTAGAGTATCTATCACATAATTCGTTGATGATGATTATTACTATCCTTTCCACCTTCTTGCTTCGAATACAAGCGGATGTGTAATTAATTTCAGGCGACTTTATGGAAGATAATTACATTCTGCCATGCATATGTGCGCACTATATTTCTATAAATGTTTCATTTGCCAAACTGTCGTATCCACAAACGGAAACTCCTATCATATGAGCGTTTCATTTAGAGCCCCGCAACAACGATGTCCCTATCTGTTAATATCCAGCGTTCCTATTTACAAAGGGACAATTTTCCTGTCAAAAACAATAGAAACCAGATCTGTTTTTGATTTCTCAGAATCGTTTAGCCTACCCCAGTGCGCGAGCCCTGCAGTTTCATTAACAGGGAGTGATCAAACATGAGCTGAAGCTGAATTACAGAGAGAATACGATAGGTATTATAGCTGTTTGATAGTTCAAATAAACCTGTTCCCAATGCCTCGAGTGCAGATGTGTCTGATTACGTATCCGCATAATCCACCCTCCGGAAATCAACGTTCCAGCAAGCAGCGTTCTGCCGCGCGCTTCGGAACGTCGCTCGAGAGGGAGCCATCCGTCCGAGACTGAAACGGAAAGCATGAAATCGGAATGACCTCGATGTCAGTACGTTCACGAATTCATGCAAGAAGAAAATGGGTCCGAAGGGGCTGAGAAGACGCGCCTGCACTATCGATTCGCGAGTCGAAAGCAAAGCGGAGACGTATCCTTCTCTCTGATGGCTTATGACACTCGCGGAGGAGACGTGCTCGTCGGGAGTGGGGCGAAATGTAGCAGCCAGGGCAAAGTAACGCAATAAATCGTCGATGCACGTTACAGGGGTATGCAAAGGACAACTGGAAAAATACGAAAGTGGGACGCGGCTGGCCTGGCATCGCAAAGCTGCAGCGATAAAAGTGAATTTACATGGAATCTCGTAAGCCTGATTCGGAGTCGGCTGTGCGCCGCGAATCGTAGCGGCTTGTCGAGCAAAGGAAAGGAAGGCAAGGCTCCCGCATTATTATGAATACTTCGTGACCGAACTGTCGCGATTACACGCTGCTTTCGCGGGCAAACGCCGTGTCCCGTGAATTATTTTGCTTGTGACAGAGGACCATCTGGGTCAGCTGTTCCGCTAGGAGAATGGGAGGAAAAATCTTTCCAGAGTGCTTAACTAAAGGACACTTTAAATATACGAATTTCGCTCCACTTTCGGCGGTTACAGTTCACAATATTAATTACCCGTAGGGGAGACCGGGGCTAAAAGTTCCAGCGGTAAATTGTTCGGACGGCTCTATCTTCAAAATAAGAAGAGCGTTGTACTTTAAATTATTTTTTCCGCGTGAGTTGATCACGCCACTATGTCGCCCACTTTAATAGCGTCCGCTTCAGCGAATCCTGTGGTTGTAAGCAAGGACCTATTAGTCGCGTACCAGATAAGTAAAAAAATTTCTATCATTATTTTTTGGTCTATTTCAATTACTTAACGTCGATATTATTGATTGATTCGTTTTTATGGATCAAATGACATTTAAGAACATGATTAGTAGATTATAGTTTTTATACCACAATGTTTATGGTTATTATACCGTTTTGGTTTTCTTTTAAAGATAATACATTTTTATTGGTCTGAATCTTCATAAATAAACATTATTGTTCCGTCGGGGCGTTTTTACCGCAGGCCACCCCGACGCAAAGGAGTAGAATAATTAGACGGGCGCACACACGACACAACTGTATTTCCGGTGTACAGGGCAACAGCAATAGATTACAATGTTACGAGCCCGGTGCTCGCAACATTACTAATAAAATTCTGTTTCATTTCATTAGAAAATGAAGTATTTCATTAAAAGGCAACTTTTATATCTTAGTAACAACTTACCCCAATGCGATAACAACTTGCCCCATAAAGGGGTAAGAAGTTCCGCTTCGATCAGCCACGAATAAATTACTTTCCATGAAAAACCTATTAAAATAATTATATCAAATACAAGCTTAAAATCAGAAAATATCATAAACTTAACAAGAAATTAGTCAATAGTGAAGAGAATAACTGCATTATTTTCCAGTCATTTTTTATGTTTTATGGAAATCGGAACTTTTAGCCCCAGTCTCCCCTACTATCTTGCTAAATGAAGCGATCGAATAGCGGCAAATTATTACACCTACTCTGTTATGCCGTTTACGTTCTGTATTACTTTTCAAATTTAATCTTCGCATCAGAAAAAGGCATAAAAGTAATTTCTTCTTTCAACTACACGCAAAGTAGCAGTTCTTACTCGCAAACATCAAATTCGGTATTTACCTCCTTTCCATAGAATATTCAACAGTACTGCTCACAAATTTTTCGAAGCTTTCGGTCGTAAGTTTCAGTCACGACACGCGAATTGCAGAATATTTCAAGCTTCATATCTCGTCGATATCCAGCGATTTGGCATTTTCAAACGAAGCTTCCCCTCGCTTTTGACAGTTTCTGTGAGCAACCATTGGACGGTCCGCAGTCATTAAACACACCGTTTCCAATATCGGCCGTGGCTTTAGGACTCTGACGCGTTTGATGGTTCAAATTACGCGCGACTGCTTTCCGCGCGGTATTATGCGCATTTCAAACCCACGATGCAAACGCGACAGTGGTGCGACTCTGGAGAAGAGACTGCAACTTTTGCAGAAGCAGAGGACAGATTCTTGTAGACTTACATTCCTGGAGTTACCTGAGCTCGCCTTAGAATTTAATAAAATTATGCATGCTTTACTGTCAGCTTCGAGTGGAGAATCAAGGAAACAGAAGACTTGAAACGGAAACGAAAATACTTAAAACCAAGTTTTCAACGTCACAAACATATTATCTGAACGCGACGTGGGCTACGAGTAAAATAAACTTGAAAATAGGAAATGGAAAACGCAGGGAATCTTGCTCACTGTACATAGACTGCATACAAGAAGATTTTTCAAAGAAATTACAACTTATTTAAAAACCCTAGTTCCGTTTCTTTGTTGTTTATACAAACATGTACGAACTCCGCAGTTATTTTCACTTTAGGGCCGTGCAGTTTTTGGGCTTTACGAAAGCCACGGAAATAACTGTAACGTTAATTAAAACTATGTAAACGCTCGCAGTCGATATTAATTAAACACGGCTGGCAGAGGCTCGTTGCTAATGGTTCGTTGGTAAATAACATCGAACGACCGGATGAATCACAGTGAGGGATTAAATATTTTACCCAGGGCATTACATTTTTCACGAAATACAGGATTTTGCTGCATTATTCGTCGCTGAAGCAATTCCTCTACCTGTTGATACGAAGCGATTTGCCTCGCCGCAAGGTGTCCGATTATTATTAGTGGCTTGACAATTCCGCGCAGATACGTGCGTGGAACGTGCCCCTCTTTCCCGAACTCATAACGAAACACTAACTCTTTCTTATCTCCTAGCAACGGCGCAAAACCGCTTAAGAGATTAACAGAATTCATTTGCGAACAGAAGATTAGCATGGAGTACTCGTATACAACCTCCTACTTCCTCGAGCGTCTTTTTCAGCGCGCTGTGCCATCGATACTTTCGCATTGAAGGAGTGAAGCCGTAGCATCACATTTGTGCCTTCACAAAGGAACCATTTCCATGGTATGACGTTCCTCTGGATAGCATATAGCCTTTGCCAGTGCCATCCACCTATGTCTGCTGGAATAACGGGGATATCTTAGGCGGATGAGAGACATTGCCCGGGCCCTCTGTATCAGAGAAAAGATTTCGTAGGACGTCCGGGAGAATTCTTGTCCGCGTCATCGAGTTCCATCGAAGAGCTTCGGGTTCTCGTTGGCGACGGCGGGGTGGCAAACACGCTACATACACCTAAAGTCCAAAGCAGCTTTCGGCCGTGGCGAAATTTCCTCGAGGGATAAAGGGGCGCGCGGAGACCGTCCCTCGACTTACGGAGCTACAAAAATCGAGAGCACGTTTACCGGAATTTACATTTTTATAGAGCCGTGTCTTCGAAAGCGACGCTTATTTCCTTCTCCCTCGGTGGCTTCTAACGTCGAATGATTACTCGGCTGCGCTGCTTATACATGCGTATAAAACATTTAAATGCAAAGCCACTCTGCTTCAGCCTACGCTCGGATCGGGGCGAAAATTTCACGGGAATCGGAGCCTATTCAACGCGGCTCGGCGGAATTTTTTTTAAGCTTCTAGCATATTTATTTTCGCTCGTGAAAATTGTCCCTTTACCCTCATTGTTCTTATTGTCTGCGTCTTTGTTCCCGTCGCCCCCGTGTCGTTGAAAGCCTCCCCATTCATTGTTAATTAATGGAAGCTTCGGAAGGGCACGTTCATCGCGCGATGTTTTATGAACTCGGAGAGCGCGGCGAAGTCAGCCGACGCAGCGAAAAATATTTATGGCATAAGTGAACGTGGAGGAGAAACGAAATGCAGGAGCTAAACATTTGAACGCAAACGGAACGGGGCTAGGGGAGTGTAAATCTCGTCGCATTTCATACACTACTGGGAATATTTATTGCGTCACTGGGATAAACGCGTTATCACTTATACCTCTCTTGTAAGAATAATTAGTAGTAGCTTGCTATCCTGACCAAAAGAAGTTGGATAGGTACGATTTCATCATTTTATAATTTGAGAGTGATGCAATAAATATAGATAAGCCATGCGCGGAATAGCCATTCCGCTTAAACTTAAGCATAAAGGTTTCTATCTACAAAGGAGTCTCCAAGAAGAGCCTCCAACTACTTAGAGAAGAGGAACATTAAGAAACAATTAGTTTCCTCCGAAGAAAAGGGAGCCTAAGAAATGGGAAGTTTCGAGGAATGATTTCTAAAGTTGAGGAACCTCTACAGAAGAAGGAAACTAAGGAATAATGATTTTAATATACCTACACGAAGAGGGGAGGAACTGGAAATCTTGTTTCAACCTTATATCAACCGCGATACTTCGATCTTCGACCATAAAGTCGGCCCTTTACTATGACCATGAATTCTCCGAGAAATAGCTTTCGAATAAAGGCACTATATACGTTTTGCTGCGTAGAATAGGCCCCTTAAGGACGTGTCGTGATCGTCGAGTGGTTCATACCAGCTGGGGGTACAAAGAGGAAAGCATAAAGCCATCGATCGGTTACTTTCGTTTAGAGTTAGAGGAACTTCCAAAGCGATAGGACTGGCTTCTAACAGGATGACGTTGAATAGCTCCTGCATCTTCGGGGCTTGATGAAATGGTCAGGGGATGTCAGATTGCGTTTCGCTTGATTGTCATCTTGCACGGCATTGATTTGAAACAAACGTCTTCGAACGCCGGGACATTCCATAGTGGTTAATTATACAACCGTTGCAGCATGCTGGTACAATCGAACGAGGTCATCGAAGACTGATTAGCTTCTCTGCTATGCGGGTTTCGCGTAACAAGGCTGCTCCTCGGAAAGGGATCCTTCGAGAGAAAACAGCGAGACGTACGACGAGTTTCTTCAGGGCTTTATTGCAAACAGGATCTAATTCTCGTAGAACGCTTTCGAAGCTTTTAAACTGTTTAATAGTATCCGCGTCTTCGTGTCAGCTGCCCCTCGGAAGAGTATGGAATTATATAATCGCATTGCGAAACCTCCTGGTTTATCAAGAACCGTCGTAATTAATAATTGCAAAGCGAAACGCCACAGTGTTGTGCAAGATTCGCCAGTTGCCCCTTCGATAAAGAAATGCTTCTTTATATATACTCTGAATTAAGTTTACTCGATGCTATAACATTTCTTGCGCAAGTTGGCCTCAGTTCGGGGAATTGAATTGTCTAGCTGTGTGTTTCCGTTCCTTGGAGCTATATCGACTGAGATTGTTCAATCGCTGTAAAATATATGGTTGTTGGAAACTTTTAATGAGGTTCCGTGAAAATTTAGTAAGAATAAAATGTTAAGGGAGGAATTTCGAAACGATGATTCAAGTACAACGTTTCGAGTACATTGTAATACAGAGCCGAGATCCTCTTAACAGCTTGAATGTTAAGAGCAACTTTAGAAATGACACCTTTAATACCCCACCTTCGGACAGCCACACGAACTGCGCAGTTTCTTGTTGCTTCGGTTTACAGTTTTCCGCCACTTTTCCACTTTCCTTGGTGCTACGGTTTGTCGGTTTTTATAAACCCGGTTTAAAACCCATTTTCTTTTTTATAAACTTGGGAAATTCGAAAACAGGATTTTGAATATAAAAAAGCTGTTTGATATACTAGAATTAATATGTAAAAATGGAATAATTATTTAATTAAAAGCGATAACATTTTGCCTGAAATCGCCTCGGACACTAGCATATTGCAGTTGGTAACAGTTTACTATAAAACTAATCTTCATGAGTTGATATTTTCTGAAGAAAAATGCTAACTGAAATAGGGATTTGTAATTTATACTTTGTACGGGGTTTAGTTACTTTATTTATTTTTTCCTTTCGTTTTGCATGCAGTGTATGTTATTGCGTTACATTATTTTTTTAGATTTATAAATATTAAATGAACTAAAAAATTGTACGGATTTGTAGGGATTTTTTTTTCTTTATTTGGTTTTGTATAGATAGGGTATATTTTATTTTGTTATATTTCTGTAATTCCATAAACATTAAAAAAAACTGATTTTTTTAAAAATATGTACAAACATATATTTACTATTTTAATTATATTTTTTTGTGAAAAATCCAAAAACGGTTTAACCGGTTTTTGGGGAATAGTGGAATTCGAAAATCGGTTTAACCGGTTTTTGGGGAACAGTAGAATTCGAAAATCGGTTTAACCGGTTTTTGGGGAATAGTGGAATTCGAAAATCGGTTTTTGGGGAACAGTGGAATTCGAAAATTGGTTTAACCGGTTTTTGGGGAATAGTGGAATTCGAAAACCGGTTTTTTCAAAAGTTGGTTTGTGTATAAACCCTACTTGGTGCGGCCACCTGCCTCAGAGACTTCCAGAGACCTCACCTGCTTTTCATATCTTTTACTGTCACATCATATGGTGAAACGCGATGAAATTAAAAATGTTCTTCCAAGTCATAACAAGAACTACTCCAATATTGAAATCAGCAATTTCTCCATAAAGCCTCCTTTTATTCGAAATTTATATTCGAAGATATTAAAAATTGATATTAAAAATTTATTCGAGTAATGCCCAGCACTGCTGTTGCAAGCCCCTAATAGCGGCAATATCCTCTACGTACGCGGGAAGTCGACGAGCGGGTGCGCGATCGAAGCACGAGACACCTAATTTACCGAAGAACATTGTCGATATCGAAAGTTGCTCGTGCAAAGTAAGTTTTCTCGTAGCCCGTGGGACCGTCTCCGAGGGGCGTGCTGCCTGATTCTTCAAGAAGTTTGCGAGTCGCGGCAACCTCTTCTGCCCCCGTTCTCGCCCGTCGCTGACGTTTTTTCCACGCGGCCAGCCGTCCATCGGCGAAAGAAATTTCTATGACTTCGTTCCGCTCGCTGAGTCCGCTTTTTATTTCCCTCATGTCCGGTCCTTTGTAAATACTCAGCTACACGTGTGCCCACAGGTTGCCGCATCGGTGTACACAATAGTTTCGCGGTACCACAGACGAATCTTCCGCGCCATCGATTGGATTACGCGAGTGGCGCTCTTTTGTGCAGCGTAGCTCTAATAGCGCGGCAGCAGTTAAACAGAGGTGGATTTTCAGCCGAAACACAGGGCAGCCGTGTTTACAATGAAAGCAAATCCTGCCGTGCTTAAGGAAAAATCCGTCGAAAGTGTTTCGCCCCTTTCGTCGGATCTCGGTGGGTTTTCGGCGCTACCCTTTCGCCTGAAATTCCACTTCGGCTGTTTAGTTGATAGCTCCCCAGCTGCTTCTCGAAGTGGACGCTGATATCTCATCTTTACACTTTAGCAACCAAGAGAGTCGAACTGTACCGGCATCTTACATATATGTAGCTAAATCAGGGCCGTTCCTGGGTTTTGGCCGCTCAGGTGCAAAAACAATATTGCCGCCCTTATTAATTCAATATTCTTTAATTAAGAATTTAATATGCAGTGTTGACTTTTATATCTATACATACATAATTTTAAACAGTTATGATGCAAAAGAGTTTCGATTATTATTCTTATTAATCAAAATTTTACATATAATAAACAGCCTCCGGCCGCCCCTACGTTTTGCCGACCAGGTGCGGCGGCACCTTTTGCACCCCCGCCAGGAACGGCCCTGAGCTAAAGATTTGTATGGATTCAAGTCATCTTATTATTATCGAAACCAAATGTTTCATCAACGAAAGACTCTTCTACTTTCACAAAGTCTGCTCAAGATAAACGTCGAGAATGCAGAGGATGAGTGTGCTGGACGAATCGTCTTTCGCTGGCAAGAGATTGAGTTTCAGTAGAGGAGAGGCTGAATAAACCAGCATTCTCCCTTCCCGTTTCGTTATAAAAGCATCGATACCGGCTGAAAGTACGCCCCTATTTTCTTACGCTACCATGAAACTCCCTTGTGAGCTGTTCCAGGCCCTCTGGCAGCCCGGGAGGGGCGAGATTCGGAACGTGAGAATACAATCGACTCTCGGATGGGATCCTCGAATACTTACAAGGTAAATTTTGTCGTCAGATGGAATTCCTTGCGGCCCGCGATTGCCTGCCTCGAGCATTGTCCCTTCCACGGGCTTCGCCCTCCTCGCGACCGAATTAAATTCAATCAATTTCGACACGTGAGTTCTGCTAGGAAATGAAATTCTGCTTCCTCATCCCTTCGCTTTGCCAGAGAAAATTTCGAATCTCAATAAGGGTGCCGATGCATTACGTAGAGAATTCTGCCGAGCTTGTACTTCTACCCTGGGACCTTGCATTTTCTTCTCCAGTTTTAAAATGGAAACGTAGAACCGAGGATCTTGTAGAGCAACCTCCGATAGATATGTTTGCCGATGTTGGACGCTTATTGAGTTTTGTATTTAACGCCGCAGAGAAGGATTCCTCTTCATCAGTTTTCTGAAAGGAACCAGTCTGGCGTTCAGAAGAGCTTTCATCGCATTAACATAAAAATGGTCCTCGCCTAAAAATGAGATATCGATCAGGGATCAGTTCCTTCCTTTAACGCTGCCCAAAATGAGACTTTGACAATGCCAGATGAAGTTACTTTAATTCATGTTTCTTTCTTTGCAAACTTCCCTCCATACCAATTGCAATATCGCTTTTTTTTTAAAGCTGACTACTGTGAAAAAAAATCGCAAGAACTGTAGAATTACTATTTGTTGCATCTGTTAAAAAATTTAGGGTGACCTGTCGCATGTGTAACTTCACCAAGAGCAGCGTCACGCGTAGCCCGCAATGCTCACCAGTTGCGAATATTTCGCGGAAAACGTCGCGCGCAAAAACATTCCAAAATTGACGCTGTCGAAAAAGGCCGCGATACTGTCGATCACCCACCCCGCTCTCGAATATAGGAAACTCGCGTGTCATCGTTGATTAGGCAGCACTGACCGCTAACTTGTTCGCGTTCTCTGTCTACCTTTCTTTTACAAGATGATGCGCGTGTATACCTCGTGGGCGAAAAATCACGCTTCCGTGAGTCCCGCCAGAACCCTTGAACCGACAAAAAGCCACTGTGGCTCGCGATTCTTTCAAAGGTCGCAAAAAAGTTGTTGAAACTGGGCGTTCCGGCGGTTGCACTGCGTGGACCATCCCACGAATTAACGAAGTTAAGCGGCAATTCAGCTAAAGTTGAACGATATTTTAGCTCGAATGCACTCGCGGGATCATTTAGCTTTGCTTCTTCAACGAAATCATTGAATTAGTCGGCGACTCTGGCGGAAATACTTGAGTTGCGAAACTTTCATTCGGTTATACTTCGCAGATGGTGTCCTTTTTATGGTAGAGACAGTTTTACTCTGGGATTAGATACTATATACTGTACACGGAGGTATGATTTAGGTGACCTTGTTTCGAAGTTGCAGCAATTTTTATGTACGACCAAGTTGCGCCCTCTTACGTTTGCATCGAGTGCTCGGGATGGCAATCTTGTATTTGAAGCCAAGCCCGTGTAACGAGCAAACAAATGAGAAATAGAGTTAAAGGAAGAACAAGGCAGAGTAACCTGTTTATTCGGCTAGAAATGAAATTACGGCGGGATGCACCAAGCTTCGACATGTACCGCTCTTATCAAAATAGCAGACTGAAATGACTTGAAAAATATATGTAGAGCAGTGTTTACGAAATGGTGAAAACAAGGTCTTCTGTGGAATACGAATCTGCGCGCAGTTCCATGGAATTCGTGATAGCTTGTCGAAAGTAATACTGGAGGACAAATATGGCTATAACTCAGAAACATGGTCGAATAGGTAACATGATAACAGAAACTTTTTTTATTATTTCTGTTCCCGCTGAATACAATGCTAGAGCTCGCCAATGAAAAGCACACACAGTATATCTCGTGACGAATAAGCAACGCAGCAGGGAGAAATTACGCGATTTATATTTCACGAGGGTGTTATTTTTTTCCGTCTGAAATCGAAGCTGGAGGATCACGTTTTGGACAGGGCTGGTTCCTTGGAAAGTCACCCTGGAGGATAAGCAAAGTACGCGACTCGAATAGCAGAGCTTCGTTTTTGCGTCTCTAAAGCTAGCTGTCGCTTGCGCGTCACTTCGCCGCTGACTGCCTCCGTGTTTTATCGAGCAACGCGAATTTTTTGGTAGATTGGATCACGCCCGTGACGGCTAAATGGTTTTTACAATATTGGTGTCTGATTATCGAACGATAAATTCTGGCACGGTGTACCAAAGGATTTCAACCGCTATTGCATACAGCAATATTCCACCCCAAACATTTGCATCGTGTTTACCCATACCGGGTTTCAGCTTCCATGGAGCGATAGTAGGTAATAAATTCAGAACATGAATTTCATTCGGCATTCTGTAGCACGTGGAAAGATTAGGCTAGCGATAATGCGGATGATAATAAAGTGATTGATGTTGTCGCTTCCGAAGTTTGAAGAGGAGACTGCGTAGAATGATTTAGCACGGACCGTTGCACTTGTCTTTAAAGAGAAAACTTGCATCTCGCCGGCACGGAATAAAAGACGGTGTATTCTACTTCCAAGGAAACACAGTCCCGTTTAATGTACCTGCGCGTTTTCATATTTCTCAAAATTTTGTAAACGACCGCTACATCGGCTACTTTACGACTATTATCCGGCATATAAAGCACTGGGAAGAAAGCAGCGAATGGGGCGGAAGGGAAAGAAGCGAAATAATATAAGAGGCAGAAATATCGCTTGAATTGTCCCCGTGCATTTGCCTTCGCGCCAGCAAATCACCCTGGGCCCCCGTGTAATAAAGACTAGGCGGGAGCTCTTGATCCCAGCCCACCCCGGAGATCAACCGCACACTGCATCAACATGAAAACGTTTCTGCACTTACGTGGCGGAGAGAGCGAGAGTGGGAGGGCCAGAGGGTGAGCCACAGCGTTGAGGGTTGCTGTCACCCGCATGGGTCACCCTCGTTACGGCTAGCGATGGGAACGACGCGATGCATAAGTAATTCCACGAGGCATCCAGGCATCTCTGCTATTTGCTTAAGCGAGCCCCACGGATCCTCGAGTCACTGGATACCGCGTGATTAACTCTCTCAATGCCAGTGTATTACGAGCTTGATTGAGTGTTTGACATGAATTCGTTATTGATAAGGGATGCCACAACTGGTAGTAAACCCTCTTAACTCTAGCTCTCCAAGCACTCAACAGGGGAGACTCACAATAAGAGACTCCATAATAGAGGCGTTCAATATTTCGATAGTACGTCCACATTGTGAAGGTTGATGGTTAGCATGCGCCAAGTTTTGCGAGAGCAACAGATGTAAAACAGATTACCAGCTTGAGTATTCTCTGCTTAAGTTCTACCTCCGATCTGTCTGCCAACGTAATAGCCTTGGACGAGGCAGTAGAGGTAGCTATCTAAAACGTCCACGTCCAACGACCGCAGTAACCAGCCGCTCGACCTGAAATTCCCAGGGCAACCTTAAAATTTAATCGTGAAAGCTACAAACGAATTGCATCCCCCTTGGCTCGATAAGGGGATCTCTCTTCCTTTTTAGCCTTGGATTGCTGAGTCATCGAATGCCGAAGAGCTCTCGAACCTGTCCCGGCGAGGACATAACCGGTAGACTACACCCTGGAGGACTCGTACGCGAGGGTGTTGATCCCATCCGTAGAAAGGAGCGCATACCAGGGGCGGCGCGGGCGGTGCGAAACTTTTACAAGGGGTAGTACCGAGGATCACCACCAGGGCGACAGTTGGCGCGCTTGGGCGCGGTAACCAAGGTTACCGTGCGCATGGGCATTGCCAGGATTCGGGGCATCGGTTGTGGAGCACACCGCGGGGCTGGTTTTTCGCGTCGGCACACCCGGGCGGCTAGCTGGGCGGTGTCTGCAGCCTTCACTTTCCTCTTGAAAATCGAAGGCTACGGGGGTGGTGGCCGTCCTTTTTTTTCTCTCTACCGCTGTCTCTTCCTGCCCTTCTGTCATTCTCACCCTGTTAGCCCTTCGCTCCGCAATCCTCCGGCGGTCAGTTGGCCGTCCCCCTTTCTCTCCGTTTCCCTCTCTTTCCCCACCCCTTTTTCCGTTTCTCGAGCGCGGTGACACGTGTCACACGGGGACCGCGGAAGCGAACGACACCCCCGTGGGTGCACGTGTAAGCCCCGCGGTGCACGCGCCAAAACAGTAAAAAAGTGAGAGTGCTTCGAATCCCCGCGACGCGTGTTAACCAGCACAGACCGCTGGGGAACCTGGCGTGATCGCGTGTCGGTCCGCTCGCGCCCCGGAGGCTGTTCGTTCCCGCTGCCACGGGGCCGCAGCGGGGCTCGCGATACGGGTCTGGGGACGATCGAACGGGCCCTAGGAGGCCGGAAAGTGGATCGGAGGAGGAAGTCCTTCGGCTCCGCTGCGCCAGTGAAACTTCCCGATCACGTGACCGTGAGGGGTTGCGGAAGAAGGGGAGAGCGGAGTGTAGCGTAGTCAGCGATACCCCGGGTTGACGAGGGGAGTCTCGTTCCTCGTGGAGTAGCCTGGCAACGTCGACTATTGCTACGCTTTCTTTCCACTTGGTGCGCTCGAAGGATCGGTGTCTAACAACTGGCGACAAGCGAGGTTCTCGGAACGCCCAGCAGGATCATGCTAAAACCGCGTGCTCGGTCCTAAACGCGAAAGGGACTCGGGCGCGATGCTTGTTTACCAAGTGCGCAGGAATCGGTCGTTACCAACGAAGGAGGCCAGCAGTGTGGCAGAGCAGGAGAATTTCCCGTGGACACTTTAGTGCTAACTGAATGGTAGTGCAAGATGATCGTGAACAACCTTCGTGCGGCAAGCTCGTCCAGCTTCGAAGGGAGACTAGCGCCGACGGAATTCGCCAGCTCGATGGACCCTATCGGTTGTTGCCTTGCGCGCGAATGGTGTTTCTGATCGTTTGATCCGCGATTGTTCGCTATGACGGCCGTGTGTGACCAGTGTTTACGTAGACTCGACCGATCATCGGCCAGCGTGGACGTTTCGATCCCGCGAATCGGGATGACCTGATTTCATCCAGCAGGAGATGATCGATCCTGAAGCCTTGTAACTCTGCCACGCGCCAGGCGAGTGTTTCCAGAAGGGGATCCTTCGAGGACGCGCCGAAAGGCCGCGTCACTTCGCAATACCACTGCCAACGTAATCAGTGCTTCGATTATGCTGTACGGTTTCCATTAACCGTGCTTCGAGGTACACTTCTCCTTTCGGCCAGGGTCGCAGGTCGCAAGTGAACGTGCCCAGCGATTTTGCAACAAGTTTCGCAGCCAGTGATCGTAGGTCGATCGTTCGACGGACAGGTGCGGTATGGTTTAATGTTTGCTGGTGCGTCGGCGGTGGGAGCCTCGAATAGCGTCGTTAAGCAGGGAATTTCAGCCCCCCTACGAGAAATGTCTTTCATTCTCGCCGGTAACCCCACGAGAGGTTCATACAATATTAATGCTGCCAGCATAATGGAAGCGGTATTCAATTATCCCGCGAAAGATTTTCCATTTTTCCGCCCCACTTTAAGCCGACGATGCGATTACGCGCTCCACGCGTGAATTCCACTCGAACCTAGAGGACTTCTTGCTGTCTACACCCTCCCTACGCCGCTGTGCCCACGTTGCAGCTTCACGGTTGTACATTCCCAGCAATTTCAGCGCGAAACCACCACTAGAAGCATAATTACAGAAAACACTCTGGGGGTTGAAAGTTTCAGTGTCAGGCGGTGCCCGTTGCAAGCTTCCCAACCGCTGCTGTGTACATATTTAAAGCGACGACGCAGAGAATTTCGGTATAAAATCGTGCCGAAGCTTAGGGAGCTTACACGAACGCCCCGTAGAAAGCGACTGTGTCGTGAAATTTTCTGCTCCCGCGACGAAAGTGAATTGCTTTCGATGAAATTCGTTAGGAGAATCGGGGAAACGCCGCGGCAGCGACCAATAGAGGGTAACGAAGATAACGAAGAGTTGCTCGCTCGTGGAGTAGAATCAAACTCAGCGTAATCGCGAAGCGCGTAAGTAGAGGGGCTGCGAGCAAAATTGCTGGATCGTCAAATTGTGCCGCGTCGCCCCTGTATATCGCACTCGAACGAATGGAAGTAGTTACACGCCCAGTTAAAAGCACTTGACCCTTAACCGTGCCGCGTAGCATACACCGTGGCTGTGAACCACCCTGAAGAGAGGCTTTAGGCATCTTAGCCACGCTCCAAAAACCGTTGTCAAATTTACATTAAGGGGGTATTCTACCCAAAAATTCTTTTTTCTTTTTTGTTCGATTTTTAAATATTTTAGGGTTTCGAAAATATGTCTGTAAAATATTAAGGTGGAATTCGAAAAACTCCCAGAGTTATAGGGGTTTAAGGCCGCAGCGTGGCCGGCAGTCGTTCCCTCGACCCTTGTATCTAAAGAGGCTATGACTGCCAGCAGAGAAGAGAGAGCTGCCCAACATGATTTTTTTGAAGCTCAGGAAGGTTTCCTCTACGGTCCTGGTATACCAGATTAGGGATAAGTTACAGAAATTAGTTGCTATCTACCGCAACTTCAGTCGTATAGGTCGTACTGCATGAAAAACTTTAAACGCGTTTTTCTCGAAACAATTTTTTTAGATCGGGCGCACAGTTTTCTCAAAAACTACTGGACCGATTGAGCTAAAATTTGACACACATTCAAAGTGAATGTGTATCTATAGCCGGAGCTAGAATTGTATCAATAGTTTCAATACAACCTTCCCCACACCTTGTTTTAGCTCAAGAAAAGTCGAAAAAATCAAATATAAATTTTTAAACAGCTGTGATTTCGGTAACAATGTCCGGACTTGGTTACATCTAGTTCGGGCGATAACTACACTCTTATAGATTAAAAAAATCTTTGGTACTTTCGTTTCAGATGACTAGGACGGCCGCAATTCGTGCGCCCGATGGGGCCGGTTTTTGATGACATGACCTGCGCTTCGGCGTGTAACTTGTACAAATTTCAATATAATGCATTCCAAAAAATTCTGTTGATAGTTAAAACACTACTAAATATGTCTGCAAAACCCCTGCCCTGTAGGTGCGATAGGTTTTCCAGAATTAATTTTCAAATATCACCTTCAAAAACGAGTGTCTAGACTAGAATACTCCCTTAAGAGCGGCGTTCGAATTCAGGATCGCAATTGCGGAACCGGCCGTAGTAACGAATTGCGGCCGGCGTATGAATCTTTCAGCCCTTGTACTCCGCAGAAAATTATTGGGGCCGACCTTGCGAAGTGTTTTTCATTTGTATGCAGGATGACTCTGGAAACTGGGGCAGGCTGTAGATCTTTCTCAAGTGAAGGTGGACAGAAAGCGGTGGACCAAATTGCTGCATGTTATCTAATGGAGATACTTATCATTCCCAGAAAACATTTTCCCGGGGGTGCAGTACTGCAGAATTCTTTTTATACAGATCGCTCGAGGCGACTACTTAGGCAGCGGAATCGCTCGAAAGTCAAGTATCTTTTGTGAATTAATTATAAAGATACGAAGGCACGCACAGACTTTTCCTTTTGCACAATGGTTTTTACTATCAAGTAGAGTAAAAAAATA
Source organism: Andrena cerasifolii (assembly GCF_050908995.1). Classification (NCBI taxonomy): domain Eukaryota; kingdom Metazoa; phylum Arthropoda; class Insecta; order Hymenoptera; family Andrenidae; genus Andrena; species Andrena cerasifolii. The sequence continues at coordinate 17,749,096 of NC_135118.1, forward strand.
TTTTCTTGTCTACGCATCTCTTTTACAAATGGCGCCACGCGAGGTTGTTTACAGAGTGTTTTAAAAATCTTTTTTTACAATTTATAGTATTAATAAACATTACCCGCATGTACTAGTCACAATTTGTATTCATCTTCTTGTAATTAATTCGCAAAAAAATACTTGAGTTTCAAGCGATCTGACTGCCTAGTCCCCTTAAATGGATCAAAAAAAGGACATTAAAGAATTCTTTATGAAACGTTGCACGTTATACCTTATGGCTGAAGGCAGCTTTACTGCATCTACCATTTACATACTTAACAGAAGCTTTTGAAATCGTGGCATCGTGCTTTAGGTTTAGTATAATCCCAAGGAACACTGTTTATATGATTTCATTGAATTCTGCAACATCCTTCTTTTCCAATCTTCTCCATCTTCGCTCGAGCAATCACACCCCATTTCCTAGGATCATCCTGATTGCTATATCTTGAAGAATCGTTCGCATGGAACACTGAGAAGCCGCAGTAGAATTATTGTGGCGACGATGCAGGAATCGGGTTGAGGTCCATCTGAAATACGAAACTTGAATCGCTGAAAAGAGATTCCCAGCGAGGAGCGTAATATCGCATTCCAGCGGACCGAACCATTTCATTTGACTACCCCTCTGTAATATTCACGCATAACATTGTCAACCCAAATGCTTCCACGTCATCCATCCCGGCATCTCCATTATCCAGGATCGTTATATAAAAGTGCTGTAGAAATGTTCGGGAATTATTACCTCCATTGTTCCCGACGGTTTCAACGACGCCGCGTCACATCCAGCGCATCATATTGTTTGAGCAGCAATTTACTGCGCGCAGTCAGAGTCGAGCCGACATTAAAACCGACTGGGATCTTTAAAAATTTCGTTGCCGCTCCCGCGGCCAGGCTAAGCCCGATAGCCCTCTCATAAAATCGCAACGAAATTTGCCGCGGCATGAAAAAAAGTGCGGTAGCGCGATGAGGTGGAGCGGCCGACTGGACCAGCTGAACAAACCTTTAAAATTCCTCGGTCCCGTCAGTGTCGGAGTTAACGAGGGGCTAATTAAAAGGTGCATTGATTAAGCGGGCCCCGGTGTAGTAGTTGGTAAACATCCTTAATGGATCGTACCTAGTTCCTGATTCATTTTCATCCCTCCTCTTCCGGGCGTCATTATTTCTCCAGTGTCTTCCGCCCGACTGGTGTCAGCATTCTTTGTTCACGGATGAAAAGTCGGTCATGTGGGCCGCGCTCCCGCGAATCTCCCTTCACCTGTGCACTGGACAGTTAATTAAGGGAATTTCTTCTCGCAATAGGACTTCATCTCGCGAACTAACAGCCGGCAACGCATCGCTGTTCTGGTAGAAGAATTTTCGGGTAACAGCCTCTGTTTTACAACTGTTGAACAACATTTACTGTGCAACAGTAAAACCTGCCCGGTTCAAGGGAAGCTGTATGATGATACAGCGATCTTGCTTCTCAGAATCATCGTTCCCGAAAATTCAAAAGCACCGTCGCCGTTCCAATTAATTGCACCAGGAGATGTTAGATATGGAACGGAGAAAGGCCACGGCAACGCCGTATATTACACAGTGGAGCAGTCGGATAAAGGAGATTCGGATAATATAAGTCCGACTGTGCTTATAGAACGGGGTGGTGTTCGAAAGCAATCCCGTTTGCCGTCCCGCAAAAACGCGCCCTCGTAAGATATTCCTGGTCAGCGAATATTCCCCGGCTAAAGTTTTCCACGAAATTTCGCTGGAACGAAGCGGTCTCCACGTCGAACTTTCCGATTACGCGGGAATCGATACGTCTGTGCGCAACACTTTTCATTTATATTCAATTAGAGGCGGCTCCTCTGTTCGCGAACAGCGGGGTATTAGCATGCAAATAGACGGTATTGTAATTCGCTTTCGCGCGGTTCATTAAAAGTTTCCCGGTGAACCGGCTCTCGCCTCGGCCGAGGTGGAAAAAAACGCGAGGAAGCAATTTCGAATCGGAACCGTCGCAGGGAGCGTTTTTAATTCACCCGCTTCCTCTGCCCGTCGACCCCTTTGCGAGGACCCGCCGCGCGACGTCCCGTTCTCATTGTCCGACCAAAAAAACAACCTCTGGTTACCGTGCGTCGCTGTGCAACGCGTTCCGCAAAGCAATCCCCCGATCCCGTGGCCCATATCGCCCGAGAAAGGACTCCCGATCCCTTTGACTCCTGAAAATTAAGATTCCTTCGCAATTAGAAGAACAGTGCGTCGCCTGCGAGGACGCGCATCCGCCATTGATTAATCTCCCGATTCGAGAGCGCGAGCCAACTCGCACGCACGCGTCGCCTCTTTGTTCTTTGCTCTTTGATCCCGTTTCATTCGCTGCTTTTCTCTCCCCTATTTGCCGTGACTCTCGGCGCCTTTGTCTCACTGAAAATCCTGCAGAGCTGATTGTACTGCCAAGTGATTTACGAATTAATTCTTATTGTGTCGTATAAAGTGGATTCGATGGAGAGCAATTTCGTGGCCGGCGCCTCCGATGTTAACTTATATCGCAGCAGGTGGCAAGAACGATCCGCTGGAATTGCGACCCTCGGCAAGGGGTTAATCGTAGCCCACCTCGATCCGCTAATCGTTAAACGTGCTCGGTGCCTGCGTGTCTCGCGTCCTTGGAGATTAACTGGCGCCGTGTGATAAGAAAGCTAATATTCCACTCGTCTACCCAGACGGCGTTAAGCCGGCGGGAACGATGGGCCGTGGAAAATTGCTACGTCACAAGGAAAGTCCCGAGATCGCTGATTATTTCCTCGATACAGGCCATTTCGTGGAGCGGCTCGAGAATAATTGTTTACACGCACGGGGGAAACGTTCCGTTGTGCTTCCATTCAAATATTTGCTGCCACATGGTACATGGCTGATGCTTGATTGTTCGAGAATCTTGCTATTTACTTTCATCTTCGTCCCGTTGAATTTGTTTGCACGCCGGCGGCTCGAGGAGGGTTTGATCCGTAATTGCGCGAGAAACCGACTTGATAATCCTTTATAGAGCTTTTACTTTTCGACCCGTCGCGTACCCGGCTACCCGAGACAACTTCAAGCAACTGCATGTTTTATTGTCTGTGGTATTGTTTGATGTTAGCCGAAAATGATCGAACAATACCACATTCAATGGCTTGATGTTGTTCCGGGTAGCAGTGGAGGGTAGACCGGGGGCGATTGTAACATCTCAAATAATTATTAATATAAATAATATCGTTAAATATCTCAAAACATATGATAGATATTAACACAAATTTTGGATATATGGTGAGGAATGACATTTCGAATACGCACATCCATACCCTAGCAGTATAGATACACAATAGACATGCACAGTGAAGAAAATAACTTTTCGATACCCTAAAGTAACTTTCCTTACTGATTTAAAATTGTAACGTAAATACTCCCTTTGCAAGTACGTGTTTTCTCTATTTTTTAATATTTAAACTGGCCATTTTTTCAGTAATACTGATCGTTACTTATCACTCTTAAGCGTCTCGTTAATAAAAATTTATAATTTAATTTCAAAAACCTGGTCGGGGGCGATTGTAACATCGACAGTCGGGGTCGGTTGTACCGCGACAGAACCCAATAGTGACAAAGCAGATTAATAATATTGTCTTGTTTGCATGGAATCCTATAGCACAGCACAAGCAAACCAAATAAAAAATTGGTGCACTGTACTAAATATAAGGATTGATCACACGAAAAATGCCTCAGCTAAAACGTTTTTTATTTCTGCCACATCGCATAATTGGTTATAAATTTTACTTTTTTCATTTATTATTATAATTAAAGTCAATAAATATTTTAATTTTGTAAAGTTAAATTTGTGCTACTATCGAATCCACGCAGTGTTACAACCGAACCGGAGGCAGGGACAGTTGCAACACTTTCTCCGCTACTCTTTTTTATTAATAACGGGAATATTACTTGACATACACCGAAACTGTTATGGCTCAAATAATGTCAGATAAGTGAGTAACATTTTCGTAAAAAACTGTTGTTGTAACTGTAATAGTTTTTGCGTAATCGTGTTCCAAAGTCAAAGTGTTACCACCACCCTCCCGGTCCACCCTACCCGACGGTCAAAAAGTAACAAAAATACTCTCGAGAGCATTTGCACGCTGGTAATGCTTCGCAACCCCCTTGTTTATGTATTTCACGCTGCCATCTAGTGTGTATGTTTCCGTTTCTTGGCGAACTAAGTCCCTTTGTGGAAGCTCCGTTTCATTGCTCCCTTGCAGGCTTTGTTACTGCTGCTTCGACGAAACTAAACGAGCTTTTCTGTTTCTCTGTACAACGATGGCCAAAGAAACAGAAGCCTTGTGTTTATTTTTTAACATACGAGAATGTAATTATTATTTCTTCAGTGCTTTTACTTTAGAGCAGTCTGGGTGGTTAATATTTCGTCAAGTGAAATGAATTATGAATAAAATATTTGGCTCTACATAGAACCAATGGTTTTTCAAAGCAAAGTGCATAATCCACACGCTTAGTCTTCCTCTGACAGAGTAGGTAACCGTAGGCATTTTCTACAGGCATGTTATTGGGGTAGAAAGACAGTAGAAATTGAGAACGAAACGTGCCAGCTGATTCGTCAACTAGCTCCATTCGCTTGGCTGAAAGCTATTCGTTCGCGAATGGAATTCCAATGTGGCGGAGGGCCGAAACGAGGGGCCAGCTTTTTGGCAAATATTTCAACATCTCGTTAATGCAGCTGACAGTTATTAACGAAGGGGAGGTGGTGGAGAGATAATTCGACGTGGTAAAATTGGAGCCCCGCTAGTAAGAAACGTTCCATGGACGTTCTGAAACTGCCAAAATTCGCACCAAAGAAATATGCTTCCCCGCGTCGCACCGCTGCTCGAATAACTGCCAATCGAATGAAATTGCTTCGTTTACGATCATGAAGCGAAAATGTGAAATGTTGAAAACTGCACCACTTTTAATAGAGTGGCGATTAAAACGAAGAATGTAATGCGATTAAAAATTGCAGAAATGCTCGCGTTTTACAATAAAACGAAACGTCGCGGCCGCGACTATTAAACGGAGCGATGCGATTTCGGTTTTGTTGCCTCAGTCTCTGGTTCGTTCGCTGGCTTATATCTTAATAACACTCTGGCGTAAACAACGAAACGAGAATGGAATTAAAAGGAGCGTCGCGGTCGGCTCGTTAAAGCAAGGAGAGCCGGTGGATTTAATATTTCGGTGCTCCAACGCCGACTGTTCAGCGACACTTGATTCTTAATGTTTCACCGCCATTTGCCCCTGCTCCCCCCCCCCTCTTTCCCCGGGGGTGATGAGATTTTTAATTGTTCCCCGTCCGTGTCCTGATGAATGTCGCGTCTCCTTCCCTCGCCGAGGGACACGTCCAGTAGTTTCCGGCTTTCGCGGCGTGTCCCCTGAACGCAGGACAAAGGAATTTATTTTAAACGAAAGAAAAAATTGCCTCCGGGTATTAATCTCACTGTCCCAACAGACGTTCAATTACCTTTAATCCTTCGCACTTAAATATAATCACCATCGTCCAGAAATTGACGTCTTTCTGGAGTTAATGTTCAAGTTTCAGAATTCCTTAGATTTATTTCACCGATGTTGCCGAAGATGTTCCTCCTCTGTCGCTCACTATTCTGAATTCTGAAGATAGCCATTTGCATTCTCCTGTATCGATTGGGGAAACGACTTATGAATTCCCATAACTTTCCTGCCTTCGTTTCCATCTGGCTGACAATAAATTCACGGGGAAGAAACGTCGGGAACGAGGCCGATCTGCCTGTATCACAGGCGAGCCCCGCGAAATAACTCAAATCCAGTGAAACACGCGAGACGGGGAATGAATGAGATGCCAGATTTACGCCGCGAGAGCTGACGCGCCGCGAAGCTCGATCAAATAATCACTTTTTCCGCGTGCCCGTGATTCCCGCGCCACGGGCGGCTGCTGTCAAGCCACCGTTCCGACTTCTATCTGTAATTACATCGGCATTGTTTCTCACGGGTCCCTCGCGGATACGATGTTCCCGCTTTAAACGCGTCATCGCCGACAGCTAAGCTCCGCTATTTCGCGGTACATGAAAACCCAGGCACGTCCGAGCCGCGCAGGGATCTCTCCAACTTTTTAAGCAGAGTAAAGGCACGAAAGGTAACGCGTAAAGTGGGGAAATGTTAGCACAGTGTGAGTATCGTTTCTCGTGTACGCCTCGAGAAAAGTAAGGTAAATTAGTGCAAATTAAAACGAGCCGAGAAGGCAGTCTGCAACTGAAATGAGGAGTACCTACATACGTATAAATTGTAGCTGGTGCGCTTACACGTGTATGGGCCATAGAGGTCTTGCTACCTCCGAACATTTTACTATCGCAGAATCACATAAACTGGGATCCTTGGACAAACATCGCGTTTGTGCTGGGTCTTGCCAAGGGTCCCTAATCCCTTAATAGGGACGGGCTGAAAAGTCATAGAAAGGGAGATCGTATTTGGGAAATATATCTGACAGATATAAACAACGACCTCGTCATATACATATGTGTGTCATAATAAGATACGACATAGACGAAAAGTCAGAGGTAAAAGGGGGATGGTTTATTATTATTACTATATATTTATTGCTTCAAGCCAGGGGGTGGTTTATTAGGGAATCCTTATTAGGAAGTTAAAAGCGCAGGCAAAACAAGCAGGGGCTCAGCGAATCAATAACTTTCGTGATTTAATAAAATTCAGTGCACACTGCCCAAAATTTATATTCCTGGATTGGTTCCAAATCTCGTATTCCAGGATAATGACAGGGACGGCGCAAGCATTCATCTTTCCAATGCTGGTGTAGAGGTATTGAGTTCTGAATTGTAAAGCCGCAGCTCGAAAGGGAAGTATGTGTCGCTGGTAACGAGGATACGGAGGGGCGGTTAGTGAGGTGTCGTTAAAAGAGCTGCAAATATTTTGAAATGAGCGCTGTTTGGAAATCTTAATGCTGAAATTCGACAGGGCTGAGGCCATTAACGAGGAATTCAGGTCGCGCGAAGCATTTTGGTATTCGATAACATTAAAAATCCAGAACGATTGAGAAATAATTGCGCATGTAATTACTAAAAGAAGTCATTTATTTTCACTTACTTAGAAATTGTATAAATTCAACTATACGTATAAGGCATCTTGATTAAAGTTCTTATTGTCTTCTATAAAGATGGAATTAGATGTTCCCAGCTTTGACGAGGTCATGGCGCAATTAAAAGAATGGATAAATGAAAGGAGCGGGGCAGATTAAAGCGTGAACGAGGGAAATGTGAATCGTCGTATGCTGACAAAGAGAAATTAAAAATTAAGTGACGATAAAACAAAGAGCGGAAACACTCCCGGTATAGACGGATTTAACGAAAGCGAATCGGAATAGGGTATGAAAGCGAAATTGCCCTAAAGTCAAAGGGGATTCAACTGAAAAAGTGCAGCTGATAATCGTGTGCTTCACAACGCTATTAAAAGCGAATGCATTAATATAGCTTCATAAGCATCATTTTATCAATACATGTACCATTTACAATGACCTCTTTCTCGTCATTGAGCAAATTAATAATTTTAGTAATAACGAGCAATTTTCGTAATGCCAGTATAAAATGAAATGGATTCTGTGATAATATGAAGCATCAGATAATATGGATTTTCAATATTTATAATAACTAATGAGGTAAGCAAAATCCACCGTTATAGTCATAATTCACAGAACCCCCTGCGCAATCAAGCGTAATTTACAGAACGTTACACAGTATTTGTCACGTAGGTATTTGATTCGTAAAATTCATAGTTGCGGATACTCTTAATGGTTTCATGTTCAGGCGTCCATGACACTGTTTAAGGTTGCTACATGGTGTCCAAAAGGAAGACATGTCCTCCGTTTTTTTGCTGAAATGCAGTGTCCTGTCACCTAAAAGTGTCCTCCTTTTTTGTTTTATCAACAACTCAAGCGGTCCACTCCTCTCGGCTTCATCCGGCAAGATTTCATCACTACTTATCAGATCCAAAGATAAAAAGAGGGACAATCTACTCTGAAATCGTTACGAAAGAAGGACGTTGAAAATAAAACCAAATTTTAGATATCAACTTTTATGATGTAGGAAAACATTAATGTTTACATTAGAATAATCTTGTAGCTGCTATATATCATTCAGCTCTTATATCTACTGTCTATTTAGGGCCTAAATATGTAGTAGCTACAAGATTATTATAATGTAAACATTAATATCTTTTGACATAATAAAAGTCGACGTCTAAATTTTGGTTTTATTTTACAACGTCCTCCTTTTATTGTCCTCCTTTTTCATTCATGGATCTGGTAACCCTAATCGCACTATTTACCCATCAGGATCTCGTATCCCTTCAACACGTTCATCGAAAGTTCGAATATACTTCCTTGAATGTAGTTTATCTGAGTTCTAACCCGTCTTTCGAGCGATTCTGATTTTAGAAGCTGGGTTTACACCTGACGAGTGACTCGGCCGAGTCATCGGTCTGATACTCGGCCAAGTGGAAATCTTGCCCGGCGGTTTACTCGGCCGAGTGAATATCTTCCCCGCCGGATTACTCGGCCGAGTCCTAGAGTATGCGTTCAGACTGGGCGAGTGCCCACATTCGTCAGGTGTAAACCAAGCATTTTAGGGGTCGATGCTACTCGCGATACTTCTAATCGCTTCACGCTTCCGTCCAATTATACCCACTCATATTTCTACCAACAGAATTCCACGTCGTTGCGCGACGCCTCCTGTGTCACCGGGAAAGTTTCGCTCGCTGGCTGCGCAAACAACTTAAAGTGGAGGCACCCTTATCTGAACATCAGGCGGCTGCACTGCGCGAAATTGATTTCTCTCTGGTTAAACAGCATTACCGTGGCTCGTCAGCGTTCCAGCCGAGTCAGCGTTTCCAGGCGAATTGCTCGGCAGTATCGCTAACTCCCATCTAACTCCGCCTGTTAGCCTGTTTCAATCTTTTCTTCGGCCGAACCTCGTTCCAGGCGGCGTTCGTTCGCCGCCAGCCACCAGAGATCAGCGCGAAACGTAATCACGGTAATTAGCGCGTTTCTGAACGAAATTTCCGCGAACGCTAATTACTAATTTGCATCTGTCGCTGGAGACGTAGGGACAAATGTTCAACGCGGACGCTAAAGCTAAAGTGTCGGACGATAGCGTACCATCCAACAGGACACTCTAACTTTATCATTTAATATATTTCCTCTGTGCAGGGGGTTAAATCGCTTTATTCTAACTTTTCTTATTATGTTCCCTCGCACTTTACGCGCCTCGCCGTACCTCGAGTCTAGTAACCATTTTCCCCAGCTTCCTCTGGGGTACTGTGGTCCGTGCTTCGTCCCACGCTGCGATTACATGGTCTTCGCTTGAGAAACGACGTCAATGAGGTAGAATCTTCCGATGGGGATGTTTCTCCCTTTAGATTGAGCACGCAGATATTAAGAGTGGCGATATTACAGGCGCTTACACTACCCCTTGTTTATAATCGTCAGGTGTAGGGTAAACTGCGCTAATGCTGGCACTGCACTAATCATTGGCAATCCTGATTAAAAAGCCAAATATTAAGAAGTACGAACTTAGAAAGTACTTTTTTTACTATTTCTTATTTTTCTTTCACTATAACACTCTAAATTCCAGCAGTTGAACTACACATTTTACATCTGGAAACACCACAAAAAATATTAATGGTAACGGTGGGTTAAAAGCGATTTCTTAAAAATTTGGTAAGAAGTAAGTACTGATAACTATAATAGATGAGAAACGTTCCGCAACGAGGAAGAGTTGATGGCTTTCTTAAGCAATTATCCTGAATCAGATGGCTCTGGCTAGGGTAAACCAACCAATGAATGACCGAATTGTTGAATCTATGGACCTCTGAGATTAATACTTGAATATATTTATGTATAACAACAAAACAACTGGTGAAATTGCATTTAAATTTATTTTTCTTGAAATTTCTATAAAAATAATTACTTATTCTTATCGTAATTTAAAAAAAATAGTAAAAGACCTCATACTTTTAATCAGAATTATACTTGTTAATGTTAGCTTCATACGCGTAACTAAAAATATAGGATACCAGCGTCCCCCGTCTCGGCTTCGCCCGAGATATTAGCATGACGGATTCATGTTTATTAAAATTAATATCTTTTAAGGAAGTTAAGTATTTTAAAAAAGAAAGCTTAATTTCTTCATACTATTTCGGAAAATTTGGGAGATTCATTTTCCATCCAGCGCAACACATACCAAGCGCTTCTTCGTTCCATGTTAATAACACGTTGTTTAGACATGCTACATAGCCTATGTTCGCCCTAGAGTATCCAGGAATAACGTGTTAAAATTTTAGGAAGATCGGTTCAATAGGCCTTGACTTTTGCGCGAACATAAAAATTGGCTCTCTCTTTATATAATAGTATAAATTGAAAGTGCAACTACACTCCATTTATAAACATACAATAATGTTTAAATTTATAATTTACATTTCTTTGCCTAATGGTCATTCACTAGTTCAATTACTGGTTGGTTTATCCTACTTAGATCGTAATTTTATTTCCTCGTGTCTGATCTCTTATTTATTCTTATTTTTAGTTATTAATAACGATTGAATTGTTAGAAAGTCAACTGTCTAGTTTTAATTTTTGAGTCGCAATAATTGATACACGCTGTGGCAATAAATGTACTTTTATACCTATTCTTGTTTTTCATTGAATATTTTCAAAATACTTAATAGGTGCACAAGATGTTTTAATTTAATGAGAAATCCACAATCATCGATAATAACTGACAATTAAAACCATATAAAAACTTAAAAAAAAAACAGACATTCCAATTGATATTTCTGCTTAGGGTGCTAATCATTGTACAGTTCACCCTACGTATTTCTCTATTCATATTAATACGCAACGTTTCGTAATTACTTGCGAGCAGACTATTTTCATTGTCCCCCTTGGTCCGACTGAAATTGCCCACCGCGCAACCACTCCATCTCGGACGCAAGCAGCACAATGGTGCGCAGGAAACGAGCCGAGTCACACCCGAGAACCGCCATAAGCCCCGAATGACCTCACCCGTGATTTATCCCCTTTCCTCGCCAGCTACACCCCTGGCCGCGACTAATCTCGACGCTATCGAAGAATTCCTCGCGCTCTGTCGGGAAAGAGGTGAAGGAACGGTTAGGCTCGATCAGGAGGAGGATGGCAGTCGGGGATACGGCGTTTTTCGAAGGGGAGCGGGTCGCTTCCCTAGCCTGACTCGACGTTTCTACTCCCGTCAGAATTTCCCGGCCTTATACGGGGAAGAAGAATTGACGATCCGCCTTCCCCGATAATTGAACCCTTCGAATTGACCCGCGATCGTTATCCTTTGGCAGCGTGATCCTAGCACAACCACGACCAGGATAACGAGGGGGTGGCCGCCCTCCCTTCCCCTTCGCTTCACTGAGACAGATCGATGGAGAAAAAAACAGTCGGGCATCACGCCGGCGGTATATTAAAAGGGATTATCGCTGGCCACGCGGAGTCCGGAATAACGCAATATTGCGAATGCTCCGGCGAGCAATTTGGAGATTTAGGGTGGCTTCAATTGAGATCTATTGTGACCGATAAAGCACACGAAACCGTTCCAGCTGTGTGTTCTTAGCGAAAGGAACTGTGTGCCCGTGACACGAAATTGCGGCCAGTAAAGCTCCTTTGGCGCTCGGATGCATTGAATATAGTATTTTGCTGGGAGAAACTTGAATCTCGGGCTTTATTGTTACTTATCGTTTGTTGGGTGGCGTGGTAAGTTACAGTTTGATGGGAACTATGGGATCTTCTCTCCTTATAGTTTATAACACATAGTTCATCCAGTCGCTGTCTTCCAGAGATCCAAGTGATTTCTATAAGAATGACTTATGTGCTTCGTTAAACAGAATATAGGAACATATTTTCTCTTAAGGGGTCAGTCCACTGTGTCGGTTTGAAAAATTAAGCTCTTTTTGAAGATTTTTTTCTGCGTAGATACAACATATAATGCGATAAATCTTTTTGGTATTTATTAAGCTACTCTTATATTATACAATAAAATTAAAAGATTTTTTTTTTAATTTGTTTTAAAACTTTAAACGCGATTATCTGAAAACGACATTTTTTCAACTGATGCAGGTGATTGCAAAACAACTATTTCACCAATCAGTCTGAAATTTTTACACGTTATTCAGCACATCAGCGGCTATGACCGGGACTAGGATTATATTTACTGATAAAGAATTAACAAAATGGCGGACGTTTGAATTTTAAGTGTCGAAAAACGATGAATTTTTTCAAACATTTTGCCTTGTAAAAAGTATGAAATGTTAAAGCAAAAAAGGATTTCGTGGTCCCGACAATAGCCACTGATGTGCTGAATAACGTGTAAAAATTTGAGGCTGATTGATCAAATAGTTTTTTTGCAATCACCTGCACCAGTTGAAAAATGTCGTTTTCAGATAATCGCGTTTAATGTTTTAAAATAAATTAAATAAAAATTCTTTAAATTTGTTTTTCGTATAATACAAGAGTAGATTAATAAATACCAAACAGATTTATTGCATTATATGTCGTATCTATGGGGGAAAATATCTTTAAAAAGAGCTTAATTTTTCAAACTGTCACAGTGAACTGCCCCCTTAAATAACTTTTCGTAATATGGGGAACAGGGGGTTGCTTTAGGTGGTAAGCTGCTATAGCTCGTTGCAGATTTATTTGAGAAGTAGCCTGAGATTAGAGTCTCGCCATCGTAGAACCGCATAAAGGATAATCTGCTGTTATGGAACGAGAAGTTAAATCCGTGACATACGAGTGAACCCATACATAGCTGTCAGAACAGCACGCCAGAAAAGTTCGGAACGAGAGCATTTTTCTTCGAAAATGGCTGGGCTCATGAGTCTGAATGGCCATAGGTCATAAGTATCGGTGTACCTACCTGTCCGTGAACTATCGATTCGTGATGTTTAATTTCTCGCGAACGCGACGCATCGGCACACCCTATTTCCAATTATCGGCACAAACTTATCGCATTTCGGCCAAATAAGTGCCACTCGGATTGGAAAATTCCTGATGGCTAGGAAAATTGAATTCACACGGTACTACATCTGACACATCTCTCGCTGACTTTTTAACGACTCGGTATAACTCACAGTTTACAACCATCATGAATTTAAGAATCATATGAGATTATAGAGCAGTTTGCGTCAATAATATGACGAGGGGATTGATTTTCGCTCCCGCGATAAAATCATAGGAGCTTGGGTAGCTTGAAATTGGCTAGGAGCTGCCCTCTTCAATTTCCACAATTTCGATATTCTCCGATCCCGCGAACCCTTTAGATTATTCCAAATAGTTTACCCTGCTTTGTACTTAAGCACTAAGAATTTAATCCTGTTGGTACATCCATTACTCCTGACGTATCGACTTCTTGATTTATGCGTCATATTTCCATGCACGTGTCTCTCATAATCCTTGTAATTCTATTGTCGATAGCGTGTAGCTCGGCTACTATCAATAATCCTGCCACGAACGAGAGATTGAACGACCCAACGTTGTCAAGGTACACGCGCGCACACGAAGAGTAATAGTATGCACGCTCAAAATGCTGTCTCAGGCAACATTATCGGGACCTGACAACGTTATTATAAAGAAACACGTGAACGGCAATGTTGCGAGCGCGCGGGCGGTAGGAAGAAATTACAGGAAAGCATTATCCCGCTTATCCCTCGTTCTTAGAATTTATATGTTTACGCGTTCAACCCCGTGTTTTCCATTTCATTATCCCCTGCATTCGTCGCGATACACATAGCACTTCCCCGAAACAGAATCTCTCATAAAACTGCACAAAGCTGCGAAAAGCGTGAAACGATCGTTCCCGTGCATTCGTCCTATTTCGCCCGTATCGCAGTTGCGCTTTCCAGTGACAGCGGCTCGATAAGTGTAGTCGTAAAGTCACCCCGTGAATGCCGCTCGAAAAGCCCAGCGCGCCCCCACTGACAAAAGTTTCACCTCCCTTTTATCATCGCCTGCATAATTTACTTCGTTCCGTGGGCCGCGGTGTAAATAAAACGAGACCGCCTGCCTTTCGAGGTCGCCCCCCTAGTCGGCAGGGGGCCGCGTTTTATCCGATAATCCGGTGACGGAAAGTTGAAACGTCGAACGGCAGCCGGCCGTCGGCGAGACCCTCTCGCCACGGTATCAACGACACCGGGATATTTCCACCGATCGTGTTATCGGCACTTTGCCCGAACGCAGATAGATCCAATCTGATCTATCCTAGGGAAATTGCGTTTCACGGGCTGGCCCCGGGGGGGATTTCGTTTTGCGGACACTAGTTCGCGAGGCATCGATGAGCGACGCGCGATGAACGAACAGTATAGGGGTTGGTCGTTAGACTCGTTAACTCCTAAGGTGGTGAAGGGGTTATACCTAGTCAGGCGGCCGAAAAGAGGCGAATATTTGTGATTTTTTTTGAAGAAGCGGAAGCGTATAATTTTACAAAACTTTTTGCGTTTAAAAGAGCAACATTTAAAGAACATTTGGTAATTTTTTCGTAGGAAAATATTTACGTTTATAATAAAATAACAAGCGACTGCAAAAATCACGCGAAAAAATCAGGATTTCAAATTTAAATAGCCGCCATTTTGTTTTAAATTAATATTTCGGAAAATTCTCTCCGTCAATCTGAGGATACATTAATATACTAACGAAATCTTTTTTGTTTTTTGATTTTAGATAATCTGCTTCCGAATGGCAATGCTCACCGCAAAACCAAATTTTTAAAAATGCTTCTTAGATGTCGCTCGTTATTTTATTATAAACGTAAATATTTTTCTACGAAAAAATTACCAAATGTTCTTTAAATGTTGCTCTTTAAACGCAAAAAGTTTGGTAAAATTATACGCTTCCGCTTCTTCAAAAAAAAATCACAAATATTCGCCTCTTTTCGACCGCCTGACTAGGCATAACCCCTTAACAGAGAGAGTAGAGGGCCGTGCGACGGAGGAAAACATTAGCAACGCTACCCGAGGGTCGTGTCTGCGCGAAACAGGTATACTCTAACGTGGAATGCAGTGTAAATAGCGTGCTTGTCGAACGTAACAACGAAATCGAAGAAATGGAAGACTGATCGCTCAGATCCCAGCAGCTTCCATTTAGAGACATCGTTTCCACCGTAGCGCAGTTAATGCAACTAAGTTGGAAGCCCTCGAAACAGAAACTAATTGCAAGCGTCGATGGCAATTCGCACGTTCGCGTTATTGGGTCTCTCCAAACTCTAACGAGACGCCATCAACCTGTACTTCGCAGGTCGTACCACGAACGCTACCCTTGCGACTCAACTTCCTCTCCGAACCCCCTTCCAGCAATCATTATTCGCCTGCACGAAACGAATTATCCTTGCTGGCGGTAAAAGTTTCCCCTCGTCACTCAGCAACGTGATACCGCGCCTGCAGTAAATCCGACTGGATCGCCAGGAAATTAGGTTTCGCAGTTTCGTTTCCCTCTTCTCCTCTCTTTTTTTTTCTCGCTCAACGAACACGACTCTCCGTGAAAATCAGCCGATTCATTCGGCTTAACGAAATCAACGGGGCGAACTTCTGACCCGCTTGTTGAGAACTTAAATCCTCCCTCAATTCTACTGACCATATCGAGTACAAGTTTCCACCGGCTGATCCCGGGCCAGTTGAATCCCGTTTCTTAACAAGCTCCGCGTCGCTATCTTTCTCGGCTCGGCCTGAGCCGAGGCTTTACCATTGGCAATTCCGCGAGTACGTCCCTGGGAAGCTTGTCTTGAGTTTCGAGCAAACAGACTCGGGATATCCAGGCGATACCAAGCTCCGTCCTGTTAACGCTAGTTCCCCAGCTGTAAACCTGGACGAGCTTCGCTACAAGGTATACAATTTTCGTTCGCGGTATTTCTCCCATTCGGGTCTCACTGTCGGTTCGTCTGCGGCATGCTCCTCCTTGCCGGGGAACACGTCTGGTCTCGAGTTCCTTAATTATTTGGGTCCTCGGGACAAGCGAAGCCTTTTGCAGTGGAGTTTTAGTTCACTTTAGAACCACAGTTACGAAACTCCTTCCTCGTGCGCAAGCAGTGTTCGTTCTCTCCCTAATTCCTAGTTATTTCACCCGGATTTTATTTTAATAATGTACCTTCACGCCGAGCGAAGTAACTTCATTCGTTGCTAATCAATTTTAAATATACACAGGAGAGATTCGGGGAATAAAATGGCCCCGTTAATGGGCTAACATTCTAACTTGCAAGTGGAAAATGATTTTCCGTGGGAATTTCAGGCGAAGTTAGTTGTCGCTCACGCCATCGGGTAGTAGAAAATTACAGCAGATCGATAATGAGTCGCGCTGCACCGTGGCGATGCATTTTCGCGAACAGCGTTGAATTGAATTTACCGAAACACAGGTTGGCTTCGAATGAAATACACCTAAGTAACGCCGGAGATCCCCCTTTCCACGGGAATTTCGAGAATAAATTGAACCCTACTCGTAAACAAGTTAGAGGCGTCTCGCAGAGGCTGGCTCGGAGCACACGCTGATGGCGTATGTAAATTTTCCACGTGACTGGCATTTTCGGTATATTTACACTCGTCGTTCGTAGTGGAGAGAAATGGGCTGCCCCGTTAGCAGGCGTCGCGACGCCGAAAGATTTCCATCGGTAATTCCACGAGGCGATATAACCTTTCCCACGTACGGTGAAGAATGGCGATAATAAAATCGATTCATAAAAACAAAAGAAAACGGGTAACGACGACGAGTCTCGGGGAGGCGGGTGGAATGCAATTATCGCGGAGCTAGTTCGTCGTTCGAAGGGTTACTGGGACCGCGAAATCACTTTATGGCCGTTGATTTTACAAGTATGTATTCTTGAACCACCGAACACCCCCGAGTTGGTTTCCTGTAGCTGGCTAATTTTTACAGCCAATGCTTCGGCACATGGACGTAGTAAAGGCGACACAGGGGTGGGCGCTTGCCCAGGAACAGGTAACAGGTAATAAATTAGTGGTTTGTCCAATATTAAATTAATTCATTACAAAATAAAAGTAAATTTAAATTCTGAAGTAATTCCGCATTATACGACCACGGTTATATTAATTCCTAACCACGTACATAAATTCCAATTTCGGTTTCACTATTTATTGCCCCTCCCTGAATGAAATCCTAGCTACGCCCCTATCTGGGAACCCAAGAAAAATACACGCGAGGCACAATTAAGGATACATTCTTATGTGATCCCTTCAATAATTTAGTTTTTTTTTAAGAAAGACAAGGCAAAAAGGCTTTTTGATATTGATTTATACATATTTTAAGATGATGACATTTTTTTATAGTTTTTTCTGATTTAATCCCTACTAATATATAAAAGTGAAACGTTGCCCGTTTGTTTGTCCTTCTTTCACGTCTAAACGGCTGAGCGAATTTCAATGAAATTTTTAATACATATTACGTACGCCCTAGATTAGATGATAGACTATTAATTTGTTCATTGAGGCTTTTTTATTTCATTATAAATAATTCCCGGGTGAAACCGGGTAACGGGTCAACTAGTCAATCAGCGGAATAAAAAATCGAAAGTGTTTCTTAAAATATATGAGTATAATTATCGTATTACCAACCGTTATTGCAGAATAATGAAAATTCGATGATTGGTACATGATGTAGTAAAAGTGTCCTGAAACTGGTAATTTTTTATGCTGAATAAAATCAAATTGAGTGGACCACCTTATGAACGTTATTAAGACGATAGCGAGTTCATTTACGAAAAAAATCCCGAAAAAATTTCGAAATCCGTCAATTAGTTCTTTCGTTTTTGTGTACACCGTTTTTTATCACCGTCGCAGTTAAAGCTACTTATTCGAGATTAGGTACATCGGAGAAAAAATAAAAAAAAAACATTTTTGATCATCTTAAAATATGTATGAATCAATACCAAAACGACTTTTTACCCTGTGTGCCTCAGTTCCCTTTAAAAAAAATCCTAAATTTTGGATGGAATTACTCGAGAATGTACCCTTAATAAGATTTTACGTTCAACTCATCTATTAAAGAACTACCAATAGAAGAACACACCACTTTGATTCAACACAATATTTCTGTATCAACTGCCATTAAATTTCACCGTAGAGATCCAACTATGTAGTATGTACGCCAGCGACGTTAAGTTGAAGCGTGAGGCGTGTAGGAACAGTTCTTGGACAGTGTTTGTGTCGAGTAATCCATGCAAGATCGATTGAACGACGGCAATAACAAAGTAGATTTGGAGTGTGTAAAAAAGATGGAAAGAAGGGGCGGTCTAAAATGCCCCACCGCTTGATAGGTTTCCGTAATTACCAATTAATACGGGATTACACGGCGTGGCGCGGCCCTGTCAGCCAGCCTGACGAAAATCTCAATAATTAGCTTCGTTGTGATTCTGACGCTCCAGATCCTCGCACGAAATTATCGGGCGTCGGCTTAATTGAGGGCCCCGTAATTACTTCCAGCCAATCTTATCAGCGTTCCGCGGGCAGGCACGGTCGATTGTGCCGGCGCAACTTTCGGGGCGACCGCTCATAATGAGTCTCCCTCGATTCCGAATCGAGTTTTCCGTTGTTGACGGGAAACACGTCGACTGCGCTTCCTTCCTAACCGATTTCCCAAACGAGCCGATTTATCTCTGAAAATATGAGACGTCCCTTTGGAACGCTCGTGGCTGGCCAACCAGGCGGTTGACCGTGCCGTTTGAAATCAGGTGTCCGGAGAAACAAGCGAAATAAACATGGAAATTTTTATATTCGGTTTAGAGGTGTGGCAATGAGCAAAGAATCTTAATATATAAAGCAGAAAGTTTATATGTTTGTGTGTTTGTCGCCTAAAAACTTCCGGACAGTAAACTCTGGGCTCGCGAAGTGTGTCTCAGCTGATTATGCCTGGCTAATCCAGATGAATGTGACTATTTTCACAAAAAAATTAATAAAAAAAAATTATTTTAATAAATCGGAATCTAAATCCCGAGCGAAGCCGAGTAGTAAGGTAGTATTCAATAAGGAGTGTATAGATACATGTGTAAAATACGAAGTAGATTGTGAAATTTTTATTATTACTCCGAAAAGATAGGGTGGGCACGTGAGTTCGTAACTCATTTCGTAATCTAACGTCAGGACAGACGCACGTGCGCGAAATTTTTGCGATACACCCATTACAACCCTATTTCTTTGCGCACAGGATCCCCGTAGAAAAGAATTCTCGATCACAAGTGCGCTCCGCGTTACTCAACCAAATATTCGAGGCTCCACCAACGACGCAGAAGAAGTTTCCAGACAATAGAGCTACTGTAACAGAAAATGTAATCTTTTTTTTTGCAGTGTCTTCCGAGAAATTAGTTACTTCGCCCACGAACCGAGGGTGCCGGCAAAAAGCAACCCCCTTGCAACGAGCCCCGGTTTCGTCCCGTATCTCCAGCAATTAATTACAGTGCCACCGGAAAATCAAATTTCGTCTTCCTCCGCCGAAACATAGAAATCGTTATTTAGCCGCGAACAAGCACACGCGCGTGCGCGCCGAAAGAGAATTCTCGACAAAAGTAAGTGTCTTATCGTCTTCTGCAATAGATTCGTGTAATCACATAAACGAGTAACCTCGACAATCTTGGAGCTGCGAGTGTTCGAAGGATGACGCACAAGGAGCACCAATCAAATCCAGCTGTTCCAATGAAACTGATGCAATAGAATCTTTGATAGAAACCCTCCTAGGAATGTAAGGATTAAACGGCACCGCGACAGATTTTACCTGGAAACCTTCGTCAGCAATCGCGTTCAACGATGGCCACGGTGCGAAAAAAATCGCGAGCTGCTGCAGCGACGCGAACGATTCTGCTAGATTGATCGATCGCTCTGGACTTGCCGTTAGATCGTTAGAAGAATTCGCGGAGAAGCTTGGCGGTAGCTCTCTGAACGGGAAGAGAGAAGATCTGTAAGACTTTTAACGAGCTCCAAGGGTAGCCTCGTTGAAGATACTCGACGGGCTCAATACTCTATTTAATTATCGACTCGATTCTGAAGATTCGGCTTCATCAACGATTCCTCGAGTGCACGATTAATCGAACGGCCGCCTCAAGGTATTCCCCTCTGTTCGCGGCTGCAATTTCGAAGGCACGGACCCAGGTCGGAAATGGTTTCATCGTTACTTGGACCGTGAACCGAGGTAATCGTGGAACAGGCGGATGCTACAACGCTGAGTGACGAAGAAGAGGAGGAAAGATGCGTGTCGAGCGCCTTCTGATCCTCGGCACGCTCGTGATCTCCACCAGTTGCGGGTGGAGGACGGCGGACGGGGAGGTTGGAGCTCACGAGTCGTCGAGAAATCGCAATGGCTCTCTGCCGATGCTGAAAATCGGCTTAATAGTGCCGCACACCAGCTTCGGCGTGCGTGAATACACGAGAGCCATAACCCGTGCCGTCTCCAACCTCCACAGGGGCCACGCGAGGGCCAAGGGCCAGACCCGGTTCACCTTCCTGGATAAATACAGATTCACGCAGGAAGACGTCAAGGTGTCCAAGATGAAGCTGACGCCGAGTCCAACAGGTACATAAAATCAAATTAACTTACTGTAATGCGAGGTAAGCCACTGGAAATTGGTGTCTTAGAATTTATAGTTCTCGACTGGAAGGGTGAGATGCCTGAAATAAAGCGACGTTTTCGAAAGGCGGCACAGTCCATTTGATTCTATTTGTGCAAGTAAATTGTACAAGAGCTGAGATAGGAGAGTATTTATGTTCGTGTGTATAGGTTTCTAAATTGTTTCACTTCTTTTAGTGTGCGGAATGTTAAGGGGGGAGCGAGCCCTATTTGGGACGCTGAGTAAGGTGATTCTTGGGAATTTTTTTCTAAGAAACTGTGCAGCGGATCTTTTCCAAAATTTCAGGGTACTTTAGTACACATTCAAGCAAGAAAAATTAATTTTTTCGTTACAAAGTGTTCGGTAGAAATGGAGATATATGAACAGGTTCGTTAGGACTCGCGCGCCGGAGTTGCAAATTTGCAATTATTAAAATGGTGGTTCCAATTCTTCACTGAATTAAAAAAACCATGATTTTTCTTATTTCTAGTATAATTACAGTGTCAATGAACCTACCAAACGAAAAAAAAAGAAGTTAAAAGTTGGCAAATTGGTGGGACTTCAAAGATAAAGTTACGATTCTGCCCCAAGATATTTCGTACTATTTATGGGAAAAGAGTTGCTCGATTCAAATTATTTATCAAAGTTTTAGGTCCATCGACAATGTGATTATACTAGAAATAGGAAAATTCTTGGTTGTTTTATTTCAGTGAAGAATTGGGGCCACCATTATAATCGCAAATTTGTATCTCCGGCGCGCGAGTCCTAACGAACGTGTTCATATATCTCCATTTCTATCGAACACTTTGTAACGAAAAAATTAATTTTTATTGCTTGAATGTGAACTAAAATACCCTGAAAGTTTGGAAAAGATCCGCTCAACAGTTTCTTAGAAAAAAATTTCCAAACATTACCTTATTCCTAGCATGCTAAATAGGGCTCCACCCTTAAAACCGCGAATTACGATGCTTCTATCGGTGTTATTTCCTGCAATACCGCTGAATCAGCAAACCTGTCTCGATTGTTTCACGAACTTCGAAGATTCAGGAAAAGAATGTCCCATAGAATTTGGCTCTACCCTCGAGCAAGACCGAATCGCAGTACATATGTACATCTATGTACATATATGGCGCGGTGATCCCGAAAACAGAAGAATATTGCCACTTTTCTCCCGTGTCCCTCGACGACGCACACTCACGTACCATCCATAGAAACGGTACTTTTTCTTCGTTTCCTTGGACGTCGAAATTAACGTTCTGGGGGCACGTTCCTCCGAAAAGTCTCCCGACTGGTCAATATGTGTGGCTTAACGTTCTACTCACATGAGCCGACGATGACCTTGCCAGATACGTATGTGTGTGTCTGTGTGTGTGTTAGCTTACGAAGGGTGAACGTGACTTGGAAACGTGGAGCATCGGGTGACGAATATTTTTCTTCAATCCTGCTTGCTCGCGGTGTTGACTTTACTTTCGGGGTCCCAGAACGTTTCTGCCTTCACAGGTACCGCAGAAATCATCTTCCCCGGCTGGCATTGTGGGTGGAGCCATCTTCGCAACGTATGCGTTCAATTTGAGGGAATCCTGTGAGGATACCCTGAGATCTTTCTAAGATCCCTGCACTACTACGAAAGAAATTGATTGTGTTGTAACAGGAGCCTCTCATAAACGTCAGACCCCAGAGGTATCTCCCTTTGATGCGTCAAGCACTAATTATTTGGACATATACCACAGCCGTATACTGACAATTAAACTGACTCGTGAACGTTAACATCGCATCGCGTAACACAGTTACATATCGTGTTACTGAGGCAACCTAGAATCTGGAACTAACAGGTCGTACTGCGTTTGGAACAAAGGAACGTTGGAACTATAGGGTGCTAGGTCCTAACGAGGTCCATTCGATTTCCACACGCAGGTCTTTCTACTTTATTAATATTTGCATTGCGTACTTTAGAAACTTATTGAACTCGATATTACTTTTCCATCATATTGTTCAAGCACTAATTCCTGTATTTGAACAAAATCGTCGAGAAATAAGGGAATCACTGGCCCAGTTTTCTAAATTATGATAAATTAATCGAGATATTTATACATCGCTCAGGAGAGTGGATGTTATTGCTGTTTTAATGGGCTGCGCATCAGCTTCGCGAGCTTGGAACAGAGCTACAGGTGGACAAACTGAGACAAAACGCCTACGGATCTTCAAGAACGAGACGCTGAACTGTTTTGAAGGTACTTCTCCTTTTTAGAGCGTGTTTACGCTCGCGGCGCTAGCTTTCTATGGCGCTGGTTCCACTTGTAAGCCTGTTTCCCAGCTTGTTAAACGAATGCGAAAAGACATTCGGTCTCACGAAACTTCACAAATTACTAATGTGACTATGTTCTTTCCGAGTTTCCAGATTTTGTATCCCTTCTATCTACTGCAATTGAACCTCGCAGTCTCGCACAGCGCATTGTTCCCTTTTAGCAGCTGCTCAAATTGAAATAGTCTAATTTTAATATTTCAGCCACACCCTCTCAAAGTGTTGCGCGCGATAAAGAGATCTTTGAAAGAATATTTTGATCGGTTTTAATTCTAAAACACAGGGACCAGGCAAGCTGTATTGTACAGGTACCATAGTGGAAGGGAGATGCGTGCATCTTGTCTCACATCTATGCGGTTTCCGTTGTCGGAGTTTCGGGACTCGAGGTTAACTGCACAGTGCACAGTGATTCGGGACCATGGCATTTTCGATACCGAGTCCTACGACACAATTGTTGCCCCTGTGTGCCTTGATGGCCGGTGGATCCTTTGAAGGTATCATAAGTACGTATACGCTTCCAGCACTTTGCTAATGTCTCCTCGCACGTCAGGTCAGATTTGCGGTTACGGCACTTTTGAGACTTAATGGTCCCTACTTTCGTCGTGCCTTTGGGTCGTCGTCTCCTAGCGGTCGAATTCGATGCTTCGTTAAAAAATAGAACACGGTAGGGGCACCACCCGTCAAAAGAAATTGCACCGATGTTCCACTCGTTTATTCTGGAAAATAACGTTGCGCGATATTAGCAGGTCAGTTCCTGGATGAGATGATAAAGCAACTTAGCAACGAGACAATTCTCTTCTGCTTGATTCCATTAATATTCCAATCCCCCTTCGTCCCTTCCATCGTAGCAGTTCGTTGATGCATCCATGGGAACCCTGAGTTCATTACCCTAATTAATTTCTCTGTGATTAAACTGTCGATGTACAGGCACGTCGATTAGGAAACCTCGAAACGCCACTTTGGAGGACTCCGCTTCCGTCAATCGGGTAGTTAAAAGGGCACGCTAACGCCATTCTTACCCTTCGCTTACCATCCTCTTATTCACTTACTCCGCGTCTCTATTTAGTCTTGTCAATTCCTCTGCACTTAGCACTCCGATACGAGAATGGTAATTACGCTACAATTCGATAGCCGAATTCTATTCGAAACACGTTCCCCATTTACGCACAGCCGGATTCCGTGAGCGAATTACCTTTCGCGGTGCAGTTGTTGACCAGACAGCTGATTGCTTTGCGCGCAACTATTATAAACAATACAACTGTCAATGTTCAAACAACGAACGGGCAGGTTGTGGCTTAGGTCCACATTCCACGGTATCGTTGCAGTTTCGTTATCGTGCATTGCAATGCATCCGGCGTTGCAAGTTGTGTATTCCTCGTACCTACTCTCAATTAATCGATGTACACTTTGCCCTCCAATTTCAGCCTTTAAGCTTCTCTCGACCGAAGCCATTTCCTGTGGTCGACGCACTTCATTCGATTATCTAATGCCATATTTTTCGAACGCTTCCAAGGAAGTTTACAACTCTACTAGCCTGTAATCGACAACTAGCCTATCCGGCCTATCACTTCTTTCGCGTTAATTAGTCGAGAGTTTAATATCCGCTCTAGTCACGTTTCGCGACCAAATCGCTCCGCTATATTTACTCGAGGCTCGTGTGTTCTGCGTGCAGACAGCACGCCATAGATGCCCGCCACCTTGGACCAAATGAGTTCCCGAACTTGTCGAACAAAGACGAAGCCCCGTTTTAACTAGCGAGGATATTGAATCGAATTTGACACGTGCAAAATATGGGGGCAATGTAGTGGTACTTTATCCGTCGCTCGTTCTCTCCATCGCTTTTATAATTAAATTATATTGAGCCCTTTCCCCGGCTGGGCAAGATTTATACAGGCGGGATTATATCGGATCAGCGTGCCTGTCGATCTACACATCCAATATCATCGCCCCATTAATATAGATTTTGGGTTACCGCTTATTGAAATGACTGTTTACCCTAAAGGGGCTATTAAAACATTGCTACACCGCCTCTCGAATGTAAGTAAATACAACCGACATTTGGATAATTCGCGATAATACTGAGCAATTGTTTATTCAGCTAATGCTTGATTTTCTGCTCGTTATGTTCAGGGTCAACAGTATATCAATCGCTTAATACACAAATAATGTATGTCCACTTCTTGAAATTTCAGTCTTTATATGCAACAAATAGTTTTTGACTGTTTCTGTATGCTGTATAAAAATCACATTTATATCTAGTACACAAATCTGTGAAAAATAATACTTTTCTTCATTTTTCTTCATTGTTTAAAAGTGGACGTACAATATTTGTGCACTAAGCCATCGAAATAAGTTTAAAGGGTCGCAAGTCCAGACAGCAAAATGGATTTCTTAAGGGAACATTCATCAAATCACTCAAAAAATAGTAAAAATCTTTAGTATTTTTTTTTTTAAAGTATACAACTTGGAGTAAAAAAACTTCATGGACTTTATGAATTTGAAACATAATTATTTCGAGGACAAAAAGATATCTTACGCGCCACCAGGAATTGAATTCATGCCTTGAAATGATTTTCAGATCTTTGGATAACACAATAGAAGTGTTTGAAGCAACTTGAAGCAACTTTGTATTAAAATATTTAACAGTAAAATTAGTGGCATTCGATACTCATATTAGTTCTTCAATTGGCATTCGCATTTATTTTGTCGAATTGAAAAATTTATTTTTGTGGTTTTGGCCATAAAATCGCGAAATTTCCCCACTGTGCGTTCGGAGGTTAAATCGCTTCTACCGTTGTAGATTTATTTCTTTACGAATTTCGTCTTATAACTTTTACCGAGTATTCTTCAGAGACTATACTGTAGAAATATGCAAAAAGGAATCGATTTCAGAAAAATTTGAATGAGACTGTCCCCTTAAAGCGATTTTGCGGGCGAGGTAAAGAAGTTTGAGTTGCTGAACTGAGTTAGCAGAGTAAATTTTCTTTACTAAATACATTTCCATAAACTTGTGATAGTCACTTATGCTTTATAATCCTATCCAAAGCGACTACGCGTGGATAAGCCTTAGAAACACTGATTGGACGAAGGTAAACACGTCTGATCAAAGACTGAATTACCCCGCGTCTGCGGTTGACCACGTCTCCAATTGCTCATACATTTCCAATTCGAAGGTAGGAACGCTTCCTGTTTGAGGTGCAACCTGACGATCGTAGATGGAAGCAATTCTCGTGGGCAGAGCGTGCTTCATTCGTAGACGTTACATAAATTCAATGTAGGTGAAGTGAAAGAAGAAAGTTGTTGAATGAACGGACTGATGAAAAGCTTATAACTTACAATCACAAACAAACTCACATGGTCAATATAATATTTAAATATATCTCATGTCACAGAGAATCAATCCACAATTCAGAAACTCGCGAGTTTCGTCAAACACTTTCCCCTTCCAAATATTCAATAGTAAAAAAAAATACATGTAATAATAATCAATAAAGAAGTTAATTAAATGAGCCTCGTTGAGACTCATTCTGTTATCGTTCACACCCATACGATTCAGAACGAAACGTAATTCTGTATAATTAATTATTATAACGTCATTCACGCCGACACTCGCTGTGCCTATTCAGAAATTGTCAACGGCCACGCAGGGCCGGCTGAATAATAGATATTGTTCAAAGATTTCTAATGCTCCTCAGTTCGGCCGATTCGCGCCGACCACCGGTGAATGTTGCTGATCGCTGGAAGTGAATCTTTCACGAGAACGTTCATGCACCCATTCAGCATAATATTGTAATCAGTAACACCGGTACGTGTTAATTTCCCGGCGTTAAACATGCAGAAATTATTAACAATTCACTGGCTTACGAGCGTGGTCCATGAAACTACGGTTAGGTGCAAACGAGCGTGCTAAAACTGAACGAATTAGTGCCTCGGTACACAGAGCGAAACGAACGGAGTTCATGTTCGGGATTAAATAGAAAATTCTGCGATGTGGGTCACGTTCGCGTCTGACCGTTCCATAAAATCACTTCGAAAGGATTGGTGGAATGGGCGCCGTTATAGTAACGGTGATATAATATAGACGATGGAAGATAAGGGAAATTTTATTTCTCCTATATGAGATCGCGGTACGTATATCCGAGCTTCGGAGGAGCCAGGGGAATTTCTCCGCCATAAATGCGGCGCAGGAATGTGCGACACGTGCGGCCAGACATACCACTGCGCTATCAATCACTGTCACAAAACAAAAACTAGACAAATACCATCGAATTATGGGAGTTGAACTGTGGTAGGTCAGAGATATAATAAATACAGTAACAATACGAGGTGATGTTAGCGTATAAATCAAAACGATTGTTTTAATTTTGGAAGGACCTTTCGGTAGGTGGTACTCCTAACTCTCCAGTCTTTCCAGTAGCAAATTTATCGCAAAGCTGGAAACTAATAGAATACAGAAAATTCAGTAAATGTAAGTGATTGATCGTGTCATCCAGTGGAATCACGACGATCGAGGAACTATAAATGAGAGCAGAATATATATGCAAACTTGTGAATGTATTCAAAGATTCATTAGAGTTCGAGATAGATTACATTCTTGCCAAGCTTCGAGCGGCGCATAGCGTTCCACTTGCATACGAATCGTGGACTTATTTCTTTATTAAAATTTCTTCCGCTTCAATAAGATCCGACCGCGGGGAATAACCGTCGTAAATAAGACGTGAAATTAAGAAGCCGTCGCAAAGAATAACGCATCAGGGAAGGGAACAAGGACATGGTGAAATGGGGTCACGCGGACATCGGGGTGTAAGCACCCCGTTTTGTGAAACGGGTCAAGACACGGCCGTGGCTGAGAATAACAGTCGCGATTTTATGTTTGCACTTCCCGTTTACAAGAATGGTAATTCTCAAAAAGCGAAACCAAATCAATTGACCTGGAGCCTATTCGCGCAGAGAAATCCTGGGATCCCAGCTGTTTTTTAGATTCCATTTTTATATTTTTCAGTTGTTAATAAAGTAATTTACGTTTTTAAAAATTCTCGAAATTCTCAGGGTAAGTTATAACTTGATATATCAAATTCCGGGAGTTTTAGAGTCCACAAAACAGCCGGAATCCCGGGATTGAAATCCCCAGATGCACGGCGCGTTCCTCTCACTGTGAACTTCCAACATATTTTCATTTCTAACGCCAGAAGGAATTAAGAACAAAGAATTATCCCTGTTAATTAACTTATTAAAGTTTCCGTCTCGAAGGGTGTAAAGTTACGATCTCAATACTTCCCCCTTCAAAGCAAACAATTTTTTCTTTTCATACTTTTTCTTGCCACCAACAATGCTAGGGGAACGCCCCGTAGTCAAGGTAAGACTTTAAGACGTTTAAGATAGAAGAAAGCACGAGGAGATGCAGAATTGTTAGCTGATGATATTATATAAGGAAAATTGAACTGAAGAATATCAACCTGGAACTTGGATGCACCTTGCCCTGCGAAAAAAAAGTCTCGCGATTTTTATTATTTATGAAGTGCAACCTGAATCAGAGAAGGAGTCCTGGACTCTTCACCGCGGGAGATGCAGTCCCGACACGTACCGAATAAGGCAATCTCCCTTCGTTCCCTTTCCATCTTCATTTTTCTTGGTTGATTGCTTTGCTTCGAATGTGTCAAATCCGCCGAGTCGCAGTTTCATTGGGCTGTAAAATTGATCGCAGCTGATCAACCGAGGCAGCTTGGCGTGCTGACGCGGGTTCAATTTATTTTTTTCCAATCGTAATGTTTATCGTGGTTGTATATACGTAGAGAAGCACGCGAAGCACGGAACACCTCGCGCGCAACCATTTACTCTTCGTGTCGTTAACCCCTCAACGACCGACCCCTGAAACGAAAACTTAACCGCGAGGCCCGGGTCCACGGAACGAAAACCTCCACTGTTTTCCCGGGCGGTATAGGAAATACGGCTCTAAGGTCCGTAGGGGACACGGAGGCGGGCGACCAGTGGAAAACGGAGGGTCCGTACGAGATACGGAGGTGGGCGACCAGTGGAAAACTTACAAGGAACACTATTCAATTGATGATAGAATGGCGCAGATATTTTTATATAGATCGAAAGTATATGTCACAAGGGTCATAAAACTGTAAACTAAAGATGCTCCCAAAAGCAAGTCTGACCTTGAAAAGTCGGCAAAGGTGGAACCGGGGAAAGAAGAAAAATGAGGGAAAGAGAACGACAAATCCGTGTGTTCAAATTTAATTATCTCTATTATATGAAAATACATTATAGTAAATGACTGATAATAGATTGATAGATAGTAATTAGAAAAAATTAATGATAATACTAATGAAATCACAACAGTGGGTAATATTAACCATTACATTTATGATAATCTTGTCGACAAAAAGGTTTAAAAAAGTGACTGAAGCAATAATAAATTTCACAATGACTGCAACGAGCGAGCACTGTTTCTTTCATACCTTGATCAACGAGACAGTCTAAACATGTCACTGACATCATTAATATTATCATTTATTATCATTAATTTTTTCGAATTACTATCTATCATTAATGAATTATCATTCATTTACTATAATGTATCTTAATATATAAAGCAGAAAGCTTCTAATATGTTTGTGTGTTTGTCTGTTGCCTAAAAACTTTCGACCGATAAACTCTGGGATCACAAAATGTGCCTCAGCTCATTATGCTTGACTAATCCAGATGAATGTGACTACTTAAAAAGAAAACTAAACAAAACTTTTTTTTTTATAAAATCAGAATCTAAATTTCGGACGAAGCCGAGTATTAAAGCTAGTTTTCATATAATAGAGATATTTAAATTTGAACACACAGATTTGTCATTCTCTTTCCCTCATTTTTCTTTTTTCCCCGGTTCCACATTGCCGATTTTTCAAGGTCAGACCAGCTGTTGGGAGCATCTTTAATTTACATTTCCGTGACCTTTGTGATATATACTTTCGATCTATATAAAGAAATCTGCGTGATTCCATCATCAATTGAATAGTGTTCCTTATTAGGGTCCGTACCAGATACAGAGGTGGTCGTTGAGGGTTCAAAGAACAGCGAAAAATCGCACTGGTAGACGCGATACTTAATATTCCACCAATAACAAGGTTTCTGTACACTTCGCGTCAGTATCATTTGACTTTGATGAAGCTTCCATGGAAGTGAACGGCTCGACAGAATTTCTGTGGCGTTTTGCTGAACCGCGCGAGATGGCGAGAACGACTGATGATGAGGATCGACGTACACTTGTGTTCCAGCGATCCTGGACTCGCTATGCAAGGATTTCCTGCCGGTGAACGTGTCAGCCATCCTGTACCTGATGAACTACGAACAATACGGCCGTAGTACTGCCAGTGCTCAATACTTTCTGCAGTTGGCTGGCTATCTAGGAATTCCGGTGATTGCCTGGAACGCCGATAACTCTGGATTAGAACGGGTGAGTTGGTGGCGCGCGAATCAGCAGTTTTCCTCTGCGCCTTGTTACACGGGTGTTCGCTGTACACGCTGGACCGATTCAAACTTGTGCACTCTTCTGCAAGCTTCTTATCGCGCTTCGCAGTCAATTAGAATATCATTCCTCTTTATTCCGCGGAAGCGACGATGTCCTCCAAACAGGAGAACACTTACAATTAGATCAGCGCCAGATGTAAAAGATTTCGATTTATACATTCGTCGGTACAATTGCCGAAACAACGTCCACTCTGTAAACTGGTCCCAGCAAGCTTCGAACCGTGTGGACGGGGCGAAGATCGTCCCCGAGACATTTGTTCGCTGCTTGCTGTGTGGGGCGAAGTCGGACGGTGTAGTCGGTGTAATTGTGTTACCGACGTCCGGACAACTTGCACGAAGGGCCACCGGTTCGTGATGCTTTCAGAAAGCCTCGCAGAGCAACCTGCAGCTGCAGCTGGCGCCTTCGTTGGAGCACCAAACGGCTGCGATGCTGAGCATCCTGGAGAGGTACAAATGGCACCAATTCAGCGTGGTAACATCGCAGATAGCTGGACACGACGACTTCGTGCAGGCAGTCAGAGAGAGGATCTCGGACATGCAGGACACCTTCAAGTTCACGATACTGAGCGCCATACTGGTCACCGAGGATCGCGACCTGTTGGAGCTGGTTAACAGCGAGTCCCGGGTGATGCTCCTCTACTCGACGAGGGAGGAAGCCACTCACATCCTCACCGCAGCTCACGATTACAAGATCACCGGGGAAAATT
This sequence comes from Andrena cerasifolii, assembly GCF_050908995.1. Classification (NCBI taxonomy): domain Eukaryota; kingdom Metazoa; phylum Arthropoda; class Insecta; order Hymenoptera; family Andrenidae; genus Andrena; species Andrena cerasifolii. The sequence goes on from NC_135118.1 coordinate 17,780,274, forward strand.
ACGTGTGGGTGGTCACGCAGAGCGTCATCGAGAACTTGCAGACGCCCAGCGAATTTCCGATTGGGATGCTTGGTAAGTGACACTGCTCAGTTTCCTGCCACAGAGCGAGCTTTTCTAATGAGAGAAGACGGGCTTTACTAAGGGACTTTTTGGGTAATGAAACACTCGATCCTTTAACGTTAACATTTTCACTTTTAAGATATATTAACACAGATGCGAACAGTTGAAAGCAGGATGCTCCGCTAGGACATCCTCCCTTCGGATGGCAGAGCTTTCGGTTCGAAAGCGTTCAGATAATAAAGGTCCCACCGTGCTTTGCGTATTTCACTAGTTGACAGATAGGGATTGGGGAATCTCGCGTGAGAAATGCAGAGCAGCTCGCTAGAATTTCATAGGGCATTCGTAGCCGTCGAAAAATCAATCAGGCTATTCTTCAACCGCAGTACGCTTACACGGTAAAATCCATCGGGCTGGCATTTCTCAACTCCGCCGTCTCGAGGCGCGGAATGGAGCCGAGAAAACGTACACCGTCCGGCGAATTCGCGCTGGACCGAATTTCCATGAATTTATTCCTCCACGAGGGGGAGGGTCTAGCCGCGGCGGAATCTCGAGGAAGGCATCAATTTCCGATTTCCGTGATTCTCGCCCAGACTCTGAATGTCCTTTTCAGCGGCCGGCCACTCGAAATATCGAGCGGCGCTCGTCCGCGAGGGTGACTGATAGAACTCCCTCTTCCACGATTAAATTTAAATAGACGGAGTAAACGTTGACCTCCGCGGCTTGGAACATCGAAATTATAGGTATGCACCTTTAAAAGGGTGCTTAGTGCGGAAACCCATTTCGTCGAATTTGAATCACGGCAACTACGTTCCTCGGAAGCCTGCGATACAAAACGATCTCCTCTTGCGAATCATTCCGGCAGCTACGAAATAATATTTCCCGACCGCGTTATACTTAGCAATATTTAAAAGGATCTTTGCGTGGCTCTGTTGGAACTTTCCGCCTCGTCCCACGAAAGTATATAGCGTATAATCTTTCCAACTGGTTTTGCAATTGAGAATCCTCATCGTTTCCGATGGCCACGAGCTTCTACGTTCAAACGCGTTGGATTCCGTAGCGTGGGATAACTGGCGACAAAAAAAATCACATCTGTTCGTTATATCCGATGAAAAAACATTCTGTAACGACATCGTTGCTGGTCCAGTTCGCGGGGAACGCCATCGAAAATTAACGAAAAAAATTTGATCCCCAGGGAGACGAGCGGATGATGTTGAAAGAAAAAAACTTCTTCAGCTGTCCCTGGTGGGAACGGTGACATCCAGAAGCTGGTTCTATTTGTATACATACAGCGGCTCATCGATTTTCAAAGCCGTCTACCCTCGAACTTGTCATAGGTGTATCATATATCTCTCGTTTGGAGACCCGAAAAGTGGAAAGGATTGGGCGCGGGAACAAATGGTGCGAGTTTAGATCCGCGAGCGTAGGCGTTGAATTTCATTCAACGATATCTGGTGGGCTCTACCGCATGGATAGGTAATGTCGTAAACTAGTGTTTCTGCTTGGAAGCTTACAAGGCGATGCCGCGATCTCACTCTCACCGATTGGAACGAACGTGGATTTGTAGAGTGACTCGAGACAAGATCGACGGAATGTTTAATTGCTGCACAATCGCCCTTTAAGGGGACTACTTAAGCAGTCGAAAAATTGATTTTTTTAAATTGCATTTTCCGAAAGTACTATCTTTTCTGAATAAAATACCGGTTGGTTTGTAATAAAATTCGCAGAATTGTTGATTTGGCAGCTGAAAAGGTCAAGCGGTAACTTATAGCGTCGCCTTTGCCCAGAAACTTTAAACGCGGTTTTCTCGAATCTTTTCTCTCTTGGGCTTGCCGTATTTGCGAATGAGCGAAGGTTCAGACCGACGTGAAAAAATTACAGGATGTGGAAAACATGTGCCATCTCCCACGCAACCTATTATATGGTCCGTAAAAATTGAGATTTTTATAAAAAAAATAAAAAAATTGCAGATTTTTAGTAACCCACAAACACGACCGAATTTATCTGAAAATAGTCGCCGTTTTTCGGCCACCGATATAACAATTCTGTTTTAATATTAGTTTTTATTGGTTGCGTGGGAAACTACGGGTGTAACAAATTGAAGAACGTTAAAATGTTTAGCAGTCAGCAGCGCGATTTTTAGAGCACATGTATATTTTATATCAACTGTTTTTAAATCTCTATGATAATAATAAACATCGGGCAAAAGGATAAATATGGATTTGCTTCCATTTCTTTACAAATACATTAAATAGGAAGCGTTTCTTTTGCGGAAAACAATTGCCTAGTCCCCTTAAGGGTGTGAAAACTAACACCACTTGTTCGCGTATAACTTCTAAAATACAAGAGACAGGAAAAAAAGTTTCAAACAAAAGTTTAATGTTACAATAAGCATTGCAAACTAGCGTTAACAAAATTTTGAGAAGAGTTTGAAGAAGAAAAACTTTTTTTCAAAATTTTGTTAACGCTAGTTTGCAATGCTTATTATAACATTAAAGTTTTGTTTGAAACTTTTTTTCCTTATTGCGCTTATTGCACCATTACTGTTCTATTGGCACAATTGTCTTCTGTCTCTTGTACTTTAGGAGTTATACGCGAAAAAGTGGGAGTGCCTATTTAACTTTGAGGTTAATTTTCACACCCTTAAGGGGTGATTGCCCTTGTTGGGTCGAAAAATAGGTAATTCTTTGTGAATTTTTTGTACAAAAACGGTTTGACAAATTCATTTGAGGTTTGGCAGGCTGTTTTATTGTATCTTGAACTACTGCTCTGGATGTTTTGTGTGACGATGAAAAAAAAACATGACAGATACAGAGAGAGCGTTGAAAAATAATCAGGTGGCCCTGGCGTTGACGTGAAATACTGTACGGGTTATCCGGAACCAAAAAAGGAATAGAGATTCTTAAACTATATGAATATGGGCTATGAGTGGTACTAGATTTATTGCCGTATCTGTTACCGTTCCTTTTTTATTTAAAGTAATTTTCCCGATTTTGATGCAAAACTTTCTCACACTCAAATCAGGGCGCTTCATCTTCTTCAAAAGGCTGCCATTTTAACATTTTTATTTTTCTTAATGCATCTAGTACCACCCCTAGCCACATTCATATAGTTTAAGAATTTCTTTTCCTTTTTGGGTTTCAGATAACGTACAGTACTTTCTGTCAACGCCAGGGCCACCTGATTATTTTTCAACGCTCTCTCTGTATCTGCCACGTTTCTTTTTCATCGTCACACAAAAATCCAGAACAATTCTTCAAGATATAATAAAACAGCCTGCCAAACCTCAAATGAATTTGTCGAACCGTTTTTGTACAAAAAATTCACAAAGAATTACCTATTTTTCGACCCAACAAGGCGCAATCCCTCCTTAAAGGGTGATTGTGCAGGAATGAAGCACAGTGTTGTTCTTGCCTTGAGCCACTCTATAAACCCACAAAGTTGCGTTGCAATCGGCGAATGTGGGTTCGCGGTGTTCCCTTATTAGTATGCCAGCGCAAGGGACTTTCGAAACTGACGTTCTGTAACTTACAAACAACAGAGTGTAAAGTTTGGGAACCACATTTAAATTTTCGCCAGCTTATTCAGGAATTATTCGGATAAGTCCTGTCTGTCAACTAGGGTAGGTGCCCTTGTGTACCTGTTTCGAGACTGGCCCTCGCAATCGAACGCAAAAGGTATTCTGGTTTCGTTTACGATGCAACACACGTGTTCCTGTTTTCATGGTTTCCAGGGGTGCATTTCGACACGAGTACCGAGAGCCTGGTAAGCGAGATCACGACCGCGGTCAAGGTTTTCGCGTATGGCGTCGAGGATTTCCTGAACGATAAGAAAAACGAGCATCTCAGCCTGAACACTCAGCTCAGCTGCGAGGGAAGCTTCGGGGAGTCTCGCTGGAACACCGGAGATCTGTTTTTCAAGTAATTACTTTTCTTTCGACGCGCAGCGCTGCTCGACCCGCGAGAACAATCCTGGGGTATTTTTCTTTTAAGAGAAAACAATTAAAGGGGGATACAAAAGAAACGTAATAGACGGGGCGTGAAATCATTCTTCACCGTCACAGCGCAAGCAGGTTGCAGATGGTAAAGAGTATTGCAAATATAAACTACTATGGATCATTAGCGTGTATACTAAAAGTATGTGTCGCAGAAGGATGCATTATTACCTGTTTGAGATATTAATTTACAGGTTACTGACAGTTTCGAATCTTCTTCGTGCTCTAAAATGTTCGATTCATGGTGTCCGCTAGATACCCGCGGCCATTTGTTCAGGGTTGAAAAAGAAATTTGAATCGCGTTGCGTGGCAGCTTCTAAAGTGAACACCCCGTTTCGTTTCTGTGATCAGGTATTTGAAGAACGTGTCTATCGAGGGCGACCAAGGGAAACCGAACGTGAATTTCACGCCGGACGGCGTTTTGAAGGCGGCGCAACTGAAAATCATGAATCTCCGTCCCGGAGTGAGCAAACAACTCGTTTGGGAAGAGGTGAGTGCTGAAGTTGCATGTGTTTCGCACGCCCATTCGGAACCGGGTTCTCGCGCTGCAGAAGTTTCCGTTTCATTTTTTCCATTTTTTCCGTTTTCTTCTCTTGTTTAGCGTAAACAAATAAAAATTCAATAAATCTGTAGTCGTATATAATTTTGCTTTCTTCTTTGTTATTATTTCATGAATGATTATGTGGGTCATCTCTCCCAAAGACGCGAACCATCCCTTCTAACGGCGAGAGTCATCTCTCCCAGCACCTTAGGAGAGATGGTCAGATGTCATGACTTCAGTTTTCAACCCAATTTTCAGCAAACATTGTCTTAAAGCTAATATCGACCAGTTACTCTGAATCCGCATAAAATTTTGAACATTTTTGCTTTATCCTCATAAAATAAATAATGTCAGTATTAATTTTAATAGTCATTTTATATTAGTTGGGCCAACTGTCCTCAATTTAACCTAGAACTGTAAAACTGTAGATAGAAACAGAAAGATTTTAGGAATTAAATAAATTACTCCTTCGCGGCCAGCCAGACTTTCAATATTCAAGACCGAAGGGCCACTGTAAAGCAAACGAACGTCATAGGCTGGCGAGCATTTCGCCTCGCGTTTGCACGCGGATTTACGACGCTTAACCGCAAAATTGCGGCGAAATTCAACCAGCGCTGGGGAGTTGTTGGCGAAATTCCCTTCGGAGTGGCGTGACAACCGCGAGCGTTCGCGAGCAAGCCGTGAATAAACGTTCGAACGCAGGAAAATTAATGCGACCGCGTCGTTATAATTGCCAGCGTTTGTAAGTTCCTTCGCAACCAGTTAGTTAACCGGCGGTGATAACTGTGATAAGTTGCGCGCGAAGTGGTCGATTCATGGACACAGTCGAAAATTGGCATGATTTGAACCGCACCTCGGAATTCCTGTCATCGATGAACCAAATGCACGGTGTTAGCTAAATGTAAAATACACCCCACTGGCCAACGTCGAAATTTGGAAAATCGATTCAAGGTTAAGCCATGCATTATGAAAATAGTCAACTACCTATGCATTCTGTTAGTCACACTAACATTTCAAAGTCGTGGTAGTATTAATGGGTTATACTGAACAACCCCTTCACAGTGTCTCGTTAAGGGTATACTCTCGTGTAATCCCTTAAAAAATTTAAGATTTTTAAAAAAAGAAACTGTAACAGTTAAGGTAAAAAGTCTTTTTGGTATCGATTTATACATATTTTAAAGCGATACAATTTTTGTTTGTTTTTTCTTCGACGGAATTTCGAATAAATAGTTATAACTCTGGCGGTGATAAAAACACTGTGTAAATTATATTTCAAAATAGGGTCATTTGAAATAAAAAATAGAAACTTCTACTTCAAAGTAATGAAAATTCGATGATTGATACATGTTTTAATAAGAGTGCTCCAAAACCGGTAATCTTTTGCTGGATAATGCGGAATGAAATCAAATTTCGTGAACCAAAACTTGTGAAAGTTGCTAATATGATAGCGAGTTCATTCACGGAAAGAATCCCGAAAGAATTTTTGAAATCCGTCCATTAGCTCTTTTGTTTTTACGTACACCGTCATTTTATCACTGTCAGAGTTATAGTTATTCAAGATTACATCGGGAAAAAGCAATAAATTTTTTTTATCGTCTTAAAGTATGTATAAGTCAATACCAAAAAGACTTTTTACAATTAAATTTACTTTAAAATTTTTTAAGGGATTACATGCGAATGTGCCCTTAAATGAGCACCAGTAAAGTTTAAACATTATTTCAATCCTGATCCTTAATTGCGAATTAACTTACTTACTGCAAATATTTAAAAATTTTGCAACATTTAAATCATTTCGCGTGTATTATTTGTCGTTACAGAAACTTTCTTAAACGACTAATTGCCCCGAAATTGTTTACAACGACCGTTTTGTTGACCACTCCACTCTTCGCAGTTAGCGACAAATTTATGCAGCACGCTAACTTTCCTCGATCACAATAATCCAGCGGTCACGTTTCCTAGACTTTTACCATCCTTCCAGAACTTTGCCACAAGTTTTAACGATAATATTAAGTTACTCAACTTTGATGGGGATTCCTTAAACGATGTTCAGCAATAGTTTGTCCTTCGCCTACCATTCTGTGCCACCGATTCTTCGCACGGAAGACTTCACTTGCCGCCTATCGTGGCTTTCGACTTCGTCCAATTACCCCTCGATATAAAACTTCTAAATAAGACGAGCGGAAAAACTTTTACCTTCTTCTTCAGTTTTAATATTGTGCGTCGTCGAAACATGTCCCGTCAGAAGTGCTCGACAGCAGAACTTAATTCTGTGTCTCACTATCAGCGTCCTCGCTTCTTCGGTCCAATCTTCCGTCCGTAATTGAATCGGGCCATTAGTACAGGAATGTCTTTTCATTCCTCTAAATCAGATATGCTGAATTCTCTCCTCGAATTACGTATAAAACGAGAAAGAACAAGATTAGTTCTAGGCGCAGCATTTTCTCGAAACAAACAGTTCCTCCTAAGTCGACGGTCAAAATTCTAATTACACTTCCATTAATTCCCGCTTAGGCCGATTCATTTGCTTCGGCTCTGATTCGCGCCCGAGCGGCAAGTGCAAACGATCCTTTAATTATATCACCGTTCGTCGCGTTACGAAAGGAATTTGTTCCGCGTTGTCGAGCATGCATTTCCGCCCCGTTGAAAGAAATAATTAAACAGCTCGTAGGTACACTCTGACTCGGTTGCGTTGAAACCGGATGGGAAGTGATAAATAGAATTGCAAGGAACGGGGTTTGATCGCTGTCGACAAGCTCCACTAGACTAATTTCCACGGAAGTTAACCCTCGTTAGACGGCATAGGTACAATTGTAACTTTTGCGTTTTTAAATTGCGATAACTTTTTTTCGAGAAGCCGGGGAGGGCTGAAGTTTCGTGACACCTCTAAATTTTTCGTCTAGATTATATAGACCAAATTTCAGAAAAATATCTCAACCCCCTTCCGAGCTAGGGGGTGGAGTCGAGGGTTGCATCCATAACAGCGGCATAGGCACAATGGCGCCCCTATATATTTTGTACGAAGATAATGCAAGAAAAACAGAATGCGATTTTTTTTAATGATAATGTTATTTTATTATAAAAGAAAGTAACAAATGTAGACAATTTACATTATAAAAGAAAATTTGGGATTTTTTTTTATTGATTTTCATTGAGTCCAAATGTTATCAATTTATCGTACAGATTATACCGACAGTGGGAATATTCATATGAAATATGTGAGGGTGCAATTGTGCCTCTGCCGTATGTTAACTCCCTAGCTAATAGCCAATCCGTAGTATTTTGTAAAATACTCTCTAAATATTATATACACTATACTCTCTAAAAATTATCCCTAAGCTTTCGTCCGCACACCAAACAGTTAATGCGAAACGAAAAAAATAAACCACAGGGTTCCATTTGAACGCCCTAAGGTAACCACTTCATAATTTGCAAAAAGTGTGCAAACTGTTCGAAGCGCCGAATACCTGCATCGATCCTCTGGCAGCGAAGATAATGAAGCCGATCCAATTACGTGGTTCACCCCGTATATTGCCCCATTAAATGAAAAAATATTGCGCGCCCCTTAATTTCGAAGATATTACCCTGTGCCGACCCCGGCTTTACACCCCACGACTGTTTATTACCCCGCACAGCGTACAGCGCCGCCTCCGCTGTCAATAATCGGCGAACACAGCCCCCGATCGCACTAATTAATAGCGCCATTTGCGTCCCCAAGCCCTCGTATCGAGGCCCGGTTATTCGCGTTCAATGGATATTCACCGGGCAGCTTTCGACTTCCAATTTCATCGTCCGTCGATTTCCAATCAACGGCGACCCGTCCAGGAATCGACATTTTATTCTGCCGCCCAGCTGGACGCGAAAATCCACGGGATCCGGGCGGCATTTTCAGCGACGCGATGTCGCGCGTAGGACGCGACTAATTAAATCTGGGATGGGATTTCCTGGCGTTCAATCAGCAAGCTATTTATGGGCTGCCGATAACCGCGCGGAATGGTAGCCGGTGCTCAGCAGTTGGGCTACTTCCATGGCCGCTGCATGGATGTGTTCCCCGTGTAATCGTTTTTGCGGCTTCGCAAAAGGGGTGGCGACCGCGAAACAGCTGCCCCATTTCGAGAACCGTCCCGAAGGCTGCCGCGGCCGAGTCGCGACAGCGGGGCTGCAACGAATCCCGACGTCGGCGAAGATTGGCTCTGCATGACGTCAGCGGGATCAGGCAAGGGTTCGCGGCAACGGGGGAAAATTGTTTTTCAAAGGGAAGCTTCGATTGTACGGGCCCGTCCGTCGGTCCGATCCGTTTACGGAAATTGTTCGACGGAGACGATTTCGTTCTGGCGCAGTGATTCCCAACCTGGGGGGTCGCTGAGCTTTAGTTGACGATTCTTGCGACGAATTCTTGCGACGATTCTGACGAAGCACAATTTCTACTACAAATTACTTTTTTGAAGTTTGATTTTTACCAACAATAACCGAAGTTATAGTACAAAAGCTTGGAGTGGCAGGTACTGTAGGACTCTCTCCTACTATTTGGATTAATGTTATTACTTATTCGACACGGGTTTGGTAGTTGTCGGAAGGAAGGATCGTTGGGAATCCACGCGGATGCGAGGCAAAGGCAAGCGACGAGATTTCGTCTCCGAAATCTGGATTTCAATGGAAAAACCTCGATGACAGTGGTACGTGATTTTGAAAAACACAATCACCGTATAACCCGGTTTGTCGCGCGGGAAACAAAACGTATCGGGCTAAATGCAATTCCGCGTTTCAAGATTGGATAAACATAGTCTGATTGCCCTCGATTCGTGTCTCATCTTGCCGAAGTTTTGCAAGCATTACGTCAATCCTCCGTTTATCCATACTTACAGATTTCTATGACAATATTTAATTGTTTTGTAAATACGTGTTGCAAACTTAACGTCATTTCAGTCATCGAAGGAATCAGCACATGCTTGATCAAAATATCCAAAATTCGCAAAGTTTAAAGATTAAACATTTCACCATTAGGGTTTGTCGGTTTGCAAAAACCGGATTTAAAAACCGGGTTTAAAAAAAATAAAGATTTATCTATACTATTATATAAAGAGAGAGCCGATTTTTATGTTCGCGCAAAACTCAAGACCTATTGAACTGATCTTCCTCAAATTTTAACACGTTATTCCAGGATACTATAGGACGGGCATAGGCTATGTAGCATGTCTCAAAAACGCGTTATTAACATGGAAATATTATTGGCGTTATTCTCGAAATATTATGAATAAATTCAGCTTTTTTCAAAATACTTAATTTCCTTAAAAGATATTAATTCTAATTAACATGAATCAATCACGCTAATATCTGGGGCGAAGCCGAGACGGGGGACGCTAGTAATTTATATTTTGCACGGATTTTAGTTATTTTAGTTTTTTTTTCATTTGGTTTTGTATGCAGTGTATTTTATTTTGTGTTATATTTTCGTAGATCCATGAATATTAAATGAACTCAAAAATTGTACGGATTTGTATGGATTTTAGTTATTTTATTTCTTTTTATTTATTTGGTTTTGTATAGATAGAATATATTTTTTATTTTGTTATATTTTTGTAATTCCATAAATATTTAAAAAAAACTGAAATTCGTTTAAATAAGTACAAATATTTATTTTCTATTTCAATTATAATTATTTGTGAAAATTCTAAAATTGGTTTTACCGATTTTTTGGGGAACAGTGGAATTCGAAAACCTGTTTTTTCAAAAGTTGGTTTTTGTATAAACCCTATTCACCATCTGTTTACTGTACCAGTACACTTGTTCAAATGCTCATTGCAAAGCTTTCTAATACTCTTACCTTCAGTAAGATACCAATATCTTAGTTATACCAGATTCATATTCCTTTTCATCATTTTATTTTAACTTGAAAGAAGTGCAAACATCAACGCCCAAATTATTTCACATTACACTTGCATCAAATTACCAGCGACCGCAGTCTCGCCATCGTGTTTGCAACGACGCTTTTGACCATGATCTGTGCATTAAGCACTTCATTATTATTATCTGTAAATTTTTCATAGCTGGCTGGCTTCGTCGGTGCTTCACGTGACAGTTTCAACTTTGCGAAATCAGGTTTTTAATTTTCCACGTTATGCTCCACTTTCGGTTTCGAGATTCGACTGCGAATGCGACTGTCCGCCGCAACTTTGTTCCGTAAACTCCCCAGCGAGTTGGAATTTCGCGAGCGCGCTTAAAGTGATTAGCTGCGGTCGGAGCGTTCTCGACCAAAGACCTTGTCGACCTGTGTGGCCGCAACGCATGCGCCAGGGGAGAAACAATTTCACCAGTTCAGAAATGATTTTAAAATTATAATACCATCTCTATCCAAATATTTAAAAAATAATCCCGAGTACTCTACGATCAAATGTTTGTTTTAAAACTTATTAACACTATCGAAATAATCGACACAATTCGACACAGTTTCATAGCACCTAGCTTGTTGATTACTCATCAAAACATTTAAAAAAAATAAATGTAAACATGCACATCATATCGTCTACGACGTCTACGTTATAACCGGCGATGCGTCGATTGAATTGCATGAATGCTCGAAGAGAATCGTCGCAGTGAGGGAATCCAATTAAAACAGAGGCAGCGACTGCATCCGCGAACTTGCAGTTTACAAGTTGGCGGGACAAAGCATCGTAAACAACTGCCGATAGAATAACGAATATTAATTGGTATCGGAGCGACTGTCTGAGGGGGTAGCTACAACTGGGTATCGGGTATAAACAAAATCTGAACCCTGTAACGACCTATACTCTACAAATTTATTCAACGGTATTTAACGTCTACTGTAGCCACAATTTACTTTAATTTTACAAGCTGATCGCGGAGAAATCCAATGTTTCATGCTTCTTTAAGATGTTCACAGTCTCTGTTGTTTCAATTGCAACCTGATTTAGGACGCTCAAATAAGGAGATTTTCGCGATTTTTTAACACAGATGAATAGAGTAGATTTTTCTAGAATTTCAGGGGTGTTTATATATGTATTTATCGCCACTGGAATTATTGTGGAATCGCGGGAAAAATGAAGCCTTTAATTTTTGCCCAAAATAAACAAACCGAAGTTTTTCTTAGTTTTCATGAACTTATATTGCAGATGAATTAAAAAAATAAGAAAAAGTATAAAATTTATAAAGTTGTGTGTCTTTGAAGAAAAGATTACGATTGAGGACATTTCACTGTTTTTATGCAAAAAATATGGTTTAATTTCATTTTTTCATACGTGATTTTAGTTCATTAACGATAGTTGGTTATTATTCAATTAAAAGCCCCGGGAAAACTCGATCGATCAAATAGGTTTTTGCAAAAAATAAAATCGAAAATTTCGACCCTCTAAACCAGGTTCTCCCCTTAACAACTAGGGGAGACTGGGGCAGATTGTAACAAAAAAAGTTTTCACAGTTTTTTCTCGAAAGTGTTATCCTCAATCAGGAAATAATTTGCGTGATTTACTACTTACATATGTGGTGAACTGATTGCGCGAAAGTACGTGACAAAGTCTAGGACACTTAGACATCTAGCTCCATCTTAAACAAATCTGAACCTTTCTTACAATGTGCCCCAATCCGGGGTAAATTGTAACACATCAGTTTTACTTATTTAAATAAAAATATGAACACAAATAAACATTTCTAAATTACGTAAATAAAACACAGATCATTATTAAACATTTGATATACATGAGTTAAACAATCATTGCTTATTCATTTGATTCTATCAAAATCTTCTTTGCTTTCTTTACTTTTGCCCTTACAATTATTTTTCTACTTTTTGGATTCTCGATTGTTCGTCTAGAGCATTTTGTCCGGGGTGTCAGCGAATATCTTGCTTTATCACCATTTAGAGCGGAGTAACTAGTAGCTTGTTACAATTTACCCCGAGCTTGATTTTTTGCGTTTTATCTCAGCAATCGAGAAACTGAACATCAAATTACTAAAATGCGTACACGTTATAATAAACCAATGTGTACTGATTCGTTTGCGACAAAAAAGTAAAAATTCAAACGGTTTCTAATGACGGTTAATTGAAATAAAAGTACTAAGACAACATTCACTTACGTGCTCTAAATACTAAAATTCTCGGCTACAGCTGCAAAATAAATACATAACGCTCGTTTGTGTCACTAAAACCGACGGTGCTAATGTCGTCAAGCAGCTCTCGCATGCTGTGGGTTACCAGATTTGTCGTTCAAAAGATTTTACTTATGTTACAATTTACCCCGTGTCACAATTGGAAATTGGTTATTAAATAAACGAGCCTTTTATATTTTACATTTTAGTTTCATTTCATGACTAGTTCAAGGAATGTCTTTCTAACACGGTATACCGAACGGAACCTTCTCTAACAACGGACTGTTTCATCACCGTTGGCGGATATTGAAAGAAAAAGACGCTCTACAGACGTATCACTATCTTTTACTACATTCAGGTTTCCCTGAACGTTGAATCACTTTTGCCGTTTAATAATTATAGTAGTAACAACAGTTACAACCTACCCCGGTCCCCCCACAACTGTGTCCAAGCTGTTGCTATTGACATGGTCCACGGAGCTTATCACGGGCAGCAAGTAGCCTCTTCGATCGGCCGGACACCGAGTCAATTCGACGGAACGATGGAGTGTGAGCGAACTACTAATCCTCTTTTGGTTAGCTGACAATTAATCAGTCGTTGCAAACGTATCGGAGCTAGCTGGGTGGTGCCGATATTAACGGTTCGGCCTGGCATTCTCGTGGGCACGTGAAGGACCTCGATTCCAGTCGCGCTATGCGCCTCTATTAGAGATTGGTGCCCGCACACGTGCGCTCGAATACAGTCCAGCTGGGACGCAGTCGCATAATTCCAAGTGCGTGGGCGACGTACACATTCATCGCCAGGTAATTAAGGAGATTGTTCGCATTGCGTTGGCGCTAACAGATGTTGCCACTTCACGGTTAGACTTCGACGCCCGCTGAACAGTCCGCCAGGTCCAAAATGAATTTCCGTCCTCCCGGGCTGCTGGCGCTGTTTTCATTACAGCGCGCCGAGTGTTTCGTTTTAATTAATACGATCAAATGTCGTTTAAATTATTGACGATTAACTACTGCTAATACTGCGAATACGGGTTCAAGGTTTGCCGGAGTCTCTTCCTAGGTGGATGTAGCTGGGACGTTTGGAAGCTACTGTTATTATTTCAACGGAACCTGCCATTGCAGGTTTTCCGCTGTAAAGGAAGTCGATGGTCTTAACAACAAATATTCAAACTGAAGTTGGATCAGAGTTCATGAGTTGATAATGAAGTTCTCAAAATTTCTTGGAAAGACCGAGAACTCCCGCAAGATTTCATTTCCTCGTTCAGTTGGACCACGTGTAGCGTAACAATCAGCGAAAGTAAACAGCAACGATAGAGTTAAACGCCAAGGGTGCCCGTTTCTCGACACGCTCGGGCCGTCCTCCGGGGCAACCATCGGAACAGTTTAGATTGAAACGAAAATCGCAGTGGAAACGGACGGTAAACACTCCAGACGATTATAGTTATCGCTGTTTCAGCGGTAATCGAATCGCCCAACGGTCCTTGTATGCAAAGGCGAGGCAGAGATTACAGTGGCACTCGCGTCGTTGAGTATTTAGCCGAGCACTTCCCGCAGCCGCCGATGCAACTTGCGACATTTGGCCGCGTTCCAATCGCGGCAGAGCTGCCTCATAATCGTTACAGAGAAGCCCGAGGGGAGCGCATTGTCTCTAATCTGCAAAACTTCCGCGGGGCAAACTTGCTGATCGCGAGGACTGACTTGCCGGGACGGATCTACTCCTCCAGCGAGGCTTTACGGCCCCGCGGTTCATCCGACGTAGTTTATGAACGAGACCGCGAGACAACGAAGAAGCAAAGCGAAACCGAGCTTTCATCCGCAATTTATGCGACAGAGTTCGGCGAAAGCAACCACTTTCGGTGCTCCGCGAACGGGGGACTAAGGACTCGATCGTGCTCGGTAGAAGAGCGATGGAATGGCAGAAAGAAGTTGGCGACGCGCGGAGCTCGGTGTGCAGAGAGCTCGGTAAACTCGGCAAATGGGATTTCAATATTTCAAACCCCATCGGAGCTGTTCGATGGTGGAAAAAAATGAAGTCCCACGAGCGCGTTGCACGCGCAAGAAACTCCGACACTGATATCGAACGATTGTACCAGACGCCCGTGGAGAAGAGTAACGGGAGCACTTCGTCGGAACTCGGCTGATTGGCAATTCGTATTTATTTCTCTTGGCGGTGTACGAGCGCGCAGCTTGAAAGGTGCACCGTTCCGGCAAGATGATCGGTAGCAGCCTGTTACGTTACAGGTGCAGTCGATTAAATTCGTTTCAGTAGCTGTGCCGAAGAAATCTCGCCTTCGAGGCGAATCAACGTGATAGCTACAACTGAACGGTAAGCAATCGAGGTGAGAGAGAAAGGGTGAACACTTTTATTTTCACATCAGCTTATAGTAACGGAATTATTATCGGGCAACGGGGAGAAATTTATTAGTGATCAGCATTCTCCAACCACAATGGATAAAACGCCCGGCGGATCCCAACAGAAGAGAAACAATCGGAGAGGTCTTCCCTTTTCCAGAGGTTGAAAGTTGCTTCGTTATCGACCACATTCAACCTGTCACGGGTAATTGAGCCATCGAACAGCTCGAACTGTCTGCAGGGGCCGGAAGAAGTTCCTTACCTCCAGCGTGCTGTTAGAGCACGCCGTAATGTCTAGCCAAGTAATAAACTATCTAACAAGCTATAACACCGCCCGCTAAAATGTATGACTGCTAATGGATCATGATTAATGGTGGCGTGCCTAACGAGATCGCGGGGTACATGGGAGTTTCCAAGTTCCACGCAGCACATAAATGAACATATTACTGCTGGCAGACGCGATCACACTGGGAGGGTAGGAAGAAGGTGGTACCGTACTACTTGCGATCTACAGGGTTTTCACGCTGCAACTGACGTAACTTTGCAACAGAGACTATAAAATACATACTTTGCATTAATGTGCGCTAGATTATTATGGCCGTGCTTTCAGATAGTTTCATCGCGCAGATATCTCCGGTTTGATCGTTGATTTAAGTTATTCGATTATATTTTTTAAACCCATGCAGGTACGTCGTACATTTCGTGCACGGTATAAGTTTGTAATCGGAATGATCTGTAGAATAGGAGCACTTCTTTGCTTCAAACTTTAGCGACGATCCATCGTTCCATTTATGTTTATAGCAGATGATATGTACCTAGGTACCTCGCTCCTTCAACTTTTTCGTCCAGGGAATGACGAAAAGCTTATTTCGTTTACGACGCGCAAACCACCGAACTTGCGCGAATTTTTCTCGTTTATCTTAAAGCATCTCTTTTCATCTTGTAGAAGACGTTTCGTTGCTACGCCATCGTATCCCCACTCTTTCGTGCCCGTGATATCCGCTCTTAATGGACCCAGAAAATTGATCGGGGTCATTATTCACGCTCGTGGATTTCAGGAGTGCCTGCCGCCAGTTGTGATAGCGGGATGAAGCAGATCGTATTTACCATGAAACACGATTGGTTAACGCCGCCGCCGCGATAATGAAGATCATGATTAAGCAGCAGTTCATTAATTTTTCTTTCATTTAGATCGTGTTACGCAAGCGAAATTCACGGGCGAGCGAGTAATTCAAATTGTTTATTTTTATTTTTTATTTTTACCGCGCTGAGTAATTAATAGAGAAAGTGGAATACTAAGTAGATTGAAAAATTATTTTGTTATGTATGCAGGTATTTCGACAACTCTGTTGCAAAGGCCTTCTTGAAAATATAACAATATTTGCATGACAGTTCGTCGAAGAGGCGTTTTGTATTGAAAACGCGACAAACACGATAATTTATCCCTTTAATTTGAAAAGCCCTCGCGTTTCCTCTGGTAGAATAAACACGTAAATTAGGAATTTTTAGTAAATTGCAAAGGAATTGGTGCACGATTCTAGGGTCCTCCCATGTTTGGATAGTCGTTCCTGGAGGGAATCTCTGGGTATTGGTTTGCAAGGCACGTCCGACCACGTACGGTCCTCCTCCCCTTGCAGCGGTATACGTACTCTACTTCGTGTCCTCCTTCTCTCTACATATAGTCTATCCAATATCCAATCATCTGCCTGCGTGTACGTGTACTTTAATAAAACGATACAATATCCAAAATCATTCTACAAATTTGGTCCATGTCGTATACATTTTACTACACTTTAACCCTTCGTTGACACACCTCTTTTTTTCGATCAACTTTGACATATCTGGATGGCTCACACCCGGAACAATTTTTGAACGACTGCCATTCTTATCTGAAGTATCCAATCGTTATGAAAAAAATCATGGGTCAGTTTTAAAGTCTGTAGAATGTATTCTAATAATTTTTTTTATTGACACTTCATCGCAGTTTTTGTAAAAAAATCTGGATTACCATATGTCGAGAAAACACGAAGAAAATCTTCAAAAAATTGTAACTTTTACAAATTTCAATATTAGAAGCTGAAAATCTACAGAGTTGTTGTTCAGATATAATATTTTCAGAGAAAAAATAGTTTGTAAGCTGGCGTTGGAAAAAAGGTACTTACTTTGCATATAGAAGATACAGAGGGTCAAAATCAGCTTATGGGTAGCTCACACCCAGAGTGTCAACGAAGGGTTAAAAACAATTCACCACATAAAGCCTCACGCATTCTGTAACAAACTTCTGTTTATCATAGATATTCATGTTCGGTATCTAAGAACAATTCTTGATTGGTTATATTCATTCATATCTAACATATATATTTAACTTGGCTTATAGCCCTTTCTGGCTTCTTACATTCTACTAATTTACATGACACATACGACATGCTTTTTACACTCTCTCTCTTACATTCCGTGTAGGAAGGAGTACCTTATGCGTTTCAGTTCCCATTCGACCGTTTCCGCCGGTACCAATCTGACATTAATGTGACAGTTACCGGATTAACCATTAACTGCCACGCTTCGAAATCTTTAACTAGGTATTTATCGATTGGACATAGATTTCCAATTCCATTTGAGATCGCAATCGCGCAGTGTTAATACAGCAGCAGCAAACGCCAGGTCCCGGGTTAAAGTAGACATAATAATGACCCCTGGTGTGTCCGGCGACCCTGCTCGAAGAAACAACTGGCCATGGAGTTTTCCAAGCTACAGCTAGGCGTTATAGTGGAACTCGTAAAGACGGGCCACGGCATTAATCATCGGCCAACGACGCGTATGACTCTCCAGCGCACCGACATGTCTCGGCATATCCCCGGTAGCTCCGTAAGCCACTTGACAGGAAACATTACTTGCGAGTATCGCGTGCTTCTCTGTGACCGCCGCCATCGTGGTTCCGCGCCGCATTATTTCCATTAATCTCGTCGGGTGCCGGCCGTGGCCACCTTTTCCCGTAAATCTGAAACGGCACGTCGCTCGCGCCGCGCCGTTCCGTAATCTCAATTTCAGCCCCGTGGAACTTTCAACGACGTCATTTCGCGCACTTACAACGCCCTTCGTAATTATTCCAACCCCACCGCGTGCTGGGGGAAAAGAGTCTTCCATACTTTCGATAAGAAATGGATTTAGGGGGCTCCACCCCCTCGTGATCGCTAGTTTTACAATCCAAACTACAGCTGATAATAATCCAGTTATTAACAACTCGAGTCAAAGAGCAAAAAGCAGGAAGGTTCTTTTGTTGTTAAAAAATTTTGGAAAATAACGAGGCGATTCTAATTTCCTGGAGCGTTCATTCTCACGTAGTGGCTAATTATTGTAAGTGTGAATGCGCCCTCACAGGGATGTATAGGGAGAAGATACTGTAGTATAGGGTGGATGTTAAGGTCTCCCTTCCTCAAAATATTCTCGAGGAAGAATCCGCGGATCGGAGTCGCGTCGAGGCGAGGCGCAGTGTGAGAGAAATTGTCAAACTACATAAGGAAAGCATAGTGTTCCGTCTCCGAGAACGGGACTCATAAATTAGCAAGGGTTTACTTTGGCAGGCGCCAGATAGTCTAGGACCCAAACATTGTAACGCGGGCGTCTGGACAGTGTTTGGAGGTGGCAGCAAGTATAGACGGTCGTCCTGGGAGATTTTTTACCCTCTCCTTGGGGACTGAACCGCAGAGCAAAGATCACGTCTACATTAGGCGATCACCAATAAGCAGTTGATAATTGGGAAAAAGAAATAGGGCTCCACCCGCACAGAGGCTGTAGGAGATGCTTTAGCTTGTGGCTAACATTTCCAAGCGTAAAGACCTTTATATCTCTACCATTATTATTTAATACACTGTTATTTTTGTTTTCCATACTTGTGCCGCTATTTATTTAACGCAACCTTCTCCACCGCCATTAATTTGCCGTTGGAGGCGTAGATCGCGAATTGATACAAGAAATTTCGTCTACGTACGATTTACGCGAAATGTAAATTCACGGTCAACACACATAGGAAGAATAAAATGAGCCGTGGCGAGACGAGGCGAGGCGTAGCGAGAGCCTGCCTTTAATATGTTTGTCGCCCTAGAAGCTTCTGAAAAGACCCATCGAATAAAAGTTAAAAATAATTCTCCTTTTGCGCCTGATTACAGGGGTGCCTCACAGCAAAATGCACAAAACACCACTGAACTGGCGATATTTATAAACAAGATACCTCGACTTCTTAAAAGAACCTCTAAATAAAAACTAAAAAATTCTCCTTTTGCGTCCGAGGTGCCCCTGTCACTGGCATAGACCTACGGGTAGGTTTCCCCGGTTGCGAACGTTTATAATTCGTGACCGTTACGGCCTACCCAATACCAAAAATTCCTTACGGTGATCCCATCGAGTCAAGACGTGGTCTCTCAGACCTCACTCTGCTTTCCGTCCACCCTGTGGCCTGCACGGTGGTTTCCTAGGGAGGAAAGATGCTCGCTCCATCTTGCTTGGTTTAAATGCTGCTATAGAGGAGACTCTGAGGCGCAGCGCGTCAGTTGGACCTTTCTAAACCGACACTATCTGTCACTGGCATAGACCGCTTAGTGCGTTTCGCCCCGGCCTTGCTATAGTATATAGAGTGAGTAGGAAGTATAATAGAACAGGGTAGGTATATATAGATCGTATAATTACGTGCTGAACGTGTGAGCACACGAGAGCCAAGCAAATCTCTAATAGATCTCTAATAGACTCTCTATGCAACGAGGACCATTGAAATCTCCCATTAAATCGGTCTATCGAGTCGGTGCTTTTAACAGTGGACCGCGTGTCTCCGATCAGGGTATCGGCGAACGCCTGTTAGACTTAATCAAACCCCGACGCGAAAAATTGCGGCCGCTCCTTCCGCTGCCTCTTTTGTTTCCCTCCTGTCAGAGGAGAATGAAAAATTGCGATCTGCCTTCAGACGGCGACGTCGACGGCGCGAGCCACGGGGGATGGAAGGTGGAGCGTGTGGGGGCCGCGCGCAAATGAATTTTCATCGTAACACATTCGACCTGTATCTGCATCGGATTCCAATATTCGAATGTCGGCCGATCGTACAAAGGAGACGCCCTCTTTCTCATCCTGTTACATATTCGGAACGGCAAACTTCCACCGGCCCGCCCTTTTTCGCCCCTGAACGCTCGCAATATTTTCTACTTTGTCCACGGGCCGCGAACAGCCTCGTTGGAAAATTCCACCGCTTTATCCAGCCCTTTTTCGTCGATATATACGGTATTAAAAGAAAAAAAAAAGTGGGACAATCTGTCAGGATCGATTCCACGCATCCCGAACACATTATCCTACGGACAGCTTGTATCGAAGTGTTTGATGCGAGGCTTTCAGTGATTCATATTTATTTCACTGAAGCGAAACGCAAAATCCTCTTCGGAAATTATACGGCGCTGGGGATATTTATTGCATCACTCGAATATTCAACACGGCGTCGTTTATGCCTGTACGTACCTCTCTTATTACTAGAACGAGGAGAATATAAAGCACTGCTAAATATTTATTGCAAAAGGGCGTGGCTCACTATCTAGGCCGGAATATGTTGGACGCGAATCATCGTATCAATCGCATTGCTATGGAAATTGTGCGTGCTACGTGAATTTGAGAGCGGTGCAGTAAATTTATCTCCAGTGGGTGGGTAATGCGTGAATAATACGAGTATAAGTTATCATAGAATGTAAAAGGTACAGTGACATCCGTTTCTCGATTTCTGTCAATAGATCGGTGTGTGGAAGTCCTGGGAGAAGGAGGGTCTGGATATCAAGGACATCGTCTGGCCGGGGAACACCCATACGCCTCCTCAAGGAGTCCCAGAGAAGTTTTATTTGAAAATAACCTTCTTGGAAGAGCCACCCTACATCAATCTCGCGCCCCCGGACCCTGTGAGCGGAAAATGTCTGGTAGATCGTGGTGTTCACTGTCGAGTAGCCAAGGAGTCCGACATGGTCGAGTAAGTCGAAAAGAATTGTCTACCTTTTCGTTCGTGGAATCTTTCCTCCTCGATGGAGCCCAAAGGCCAATTCGAAACACTAATATTTCACATGAATCCATATTTTTAACATATCGAGCAGAATATTATTCGGAGACAACGCGGTGATTTGTACCAGATCTTTCAATTTTAATAAGCTTGGTGGGTGACACTGCCCAAAGGTGTTGCAATGCTTTGAAGCTCGAGTAGGTGATATTTAAATAAATGCGAACGTGACAAGCTTCGCGGGATCCACCCTCGCGTCTAAAATGTATGATACGAAATTAAGGCGCTAGTTCGTGGACGCACACCGCGCAAAGGTAAAAGGCTCGAATTCGCGTGTAACGGCTAACGAGGCTAAACACGTAGCAAACGAGCCCATCGGGAAGCATTTTCCGAACTAACGGTTTCCATTTGGGGAAAACCACTTTTAGCTCGCGACAAATTGACGTTTATTCCCTCGGAAGAGACCTCTGTAGATTATAATTCTGTTAATTCTCGCGCATTACAGATCACAGTGGGGCAAGGTAATTGTCTGTGAATAGAAAATTATTCCCGAGGAGAACGTCAGTACACTTACGAAATTCCAATTAACGTAGGGTTACAGTAAGTGGTCGCTGTACATTATCACCAGGGTCAGAAATGGGCATTAACTAAATAAAAAATGATTTAATTAATGGATCATATAAAAGTTACTTTAATTTTAGATTATTTGACGAATTAAGTCCATTTCCTTAATCGGCGATCGTTTCAACTTCAGCGTCGAATAAATATTTCAACTTTACCTTTAACTGTAACTGTAACTGTAACTGTAACTTTATTCGACGTCGAATAATTCTCTGGTAAATATTGACAAAAGAGGACCCAATGATGTGGTCGGGGGCATAATTCTGATCAACTTTTTCCTATACACGTTACCGTTACTCGGCTTTAGTTTCCAAGATATTCGCAAAAAAAAAAACTGTGATCGTTAGTTGGTTTGAGTAAGATGGTTTAGCCTCCCGTGAGGGGGGAGGCCAACTTTTGGCAGATTTGCACATATTTATCTGAAACCAACTACCGATCACAGTTTTTTTGCAAATATCTCGGAAACTAAGGCCGAGCGACGGTTGCATGTATAGGGAAAATTTTTTCAGAATGTTGACCCTGACACCATACGTCAAGTTCAACGTCATTGAAGCTGGGTCCCCGTTGGTCAATATTTGCAATTTTTTTAACTTTCATTCGTTATTCGAAATTTTATTTAAATAAAAACTTTGCCCATCTCTAATCCCAGATCACAGCTAAGAAAGAAACATTCTTCCGAAATTATAGCACTCCATGAAACACCAAAACGGATCACAGTGTCTTGACCCTGGTGCCTCAATTATGTACCACGTCAGTGTGGTTTAAATCGTTTCCAAGTTAGCTTGTAGCCCAAAGTTTCGCAGGACGAAACACCCGCCACATGCTCTGCCACGGCCACATTGTCCTCGGACGCGAATGTGATCCGCTGAGTCGTTACTACTAATCAGAGATTTCCGAGTTGACCGTGGGCGACAATAAAGCCGAGACACGTAAATGGAAGCAGAAAGCAGGGTCCAGCCCCCGGGGGCATAATTTCCAAGGTGCAACTTCATAGCCTCCGTCGCGGAATTCCACGAGGAAAATTCAATTTCGGCCGGCAGCCGTGCGAGCCCCGCCATTATCCATTATTCTTTTCGCCCCGTTCCATCGGGCCGACCTCTCCTCGCTGCCAACTGTGCCGTTGTTTCTTTCCCCGACGACATCCCCAGACACGTCTCGAGGGTGCCTAGAGCTTTCGCCCCCTTCGTTCAATAGACCCGTCCACGATCGCAGCTCGCAATGCAATTTGCATCGTTCGTTCTTGACCAAGTCGGTTAAATGCCCGCCGAGAGTGACGCGATCAGCTTGCAACCGAAAAAGGAATTACTCGTCGCGCTGCCTGACACGCGAACCGCGAGGATTCAGTGTTCGTATCGTGGGGTGCAAGTGTTAGAACTGGGACGAGTCCTGAAAAGGGGATATGGTATTATCATACCACGATGTAGTTTTTGAAATCTCAGGGGTTCGTCCTCTCTTGTTAGACAGCAGCAAATGTTCTTCTTCTAGTCCCAACCAGTGGCACTGCAAGGGTGCCTACCTTCGGCAACGTAGTTCTAAATAATTTATACTGCTAACGCTGTTAATCCCTCGCAGGAATTATCTCCGCGTTCCTGTACACGAGGAAAATCTTCGTAATTCCATTTACTCTCCACTGGGACGCGCCCCGCCGGTCCTGGTAGTAACACACCGCGAACACAAACGAAACTATGTAGTTTCACGAATTCACTGGGTGAACGCGATCGCCGGCGAGTCGACAAATTACAGCGACGTCGCAAACACGGCGACCAGGGAGGAATTCGATTTGTAACGTCGTCGACGTACGTAACGAATCGGTTTCGGCGAACGTTCAGCGGCGGAAGAATTAGGGGATCGAAGGACCGTGAACGCCCCTGACGACTCTGGAGACGACACCTAGCCGACTCTCTGACTAACTACCCGACAACGGGCAGGCTTTCGGAAATTGAAATTCCTTTGGGGAGGAATTCGATTCGGGTGCGTGGGACCGAAACGAAATTCATGAACGAGGATTAAGGGCGACTCAATTTTCCGCCCGAGTCGGTTGACGAGCGCTGCGAAGCGACGATGTGTTCTACGTGTAAGAACTCTTCAATCACCTCGAAGTTGAACAACGCGTTCCAATCATCGCTGACGAGCGTCTTTCCCTCTCGGAGTTTACGATTAATTTCCACCGAAACGCGACGAGCCTCCGATTAAAATCTCGAAGAATTATTCACGAAGTTTTCTCTCGTGTACAAGGTGCTTGCTAAATTATTTATTTATTTATTTATTTCGCGGAATAATCCCTTTAAGTACAAAAGTGACAACTTAACTAGCGCCTGATCCATTTACAACGCACCCTAAATATTTCGTAATCGGCCACGCATCCGTTCGCCGAAAACATTTGAGAAAAAGAAGAAAGGATCCGTGCTACCGAATTGTATGTTGAACTGGCTCATAGCACGATTTATAGGGTCTGCCGTGTAATTACTGTACGAAGGGATTCTAGTATCGAATAGCGGGCGACTTCTAAGATAGCCCGTGGGCGCATTAAAATTAATCTAGAATAATTATTTCTATCTAATCATACTACAGCAAGCGAGAAGGTGATTCTACGTAGGGCAGAAGTAAAATCTTGCTGTAATCTATTTTCTCTCGTCGACGTGCAATTCTACATCTTCGAATCTGCAAAGAGGATAGGTAACTGAGGGCGGCTGGAGGGAACGAGGAAATTCGTAGCCCGGAGGAGATTACTTCAGGCAAGGTCTAATTAAAAATTCCAGTTTTCAGGATGGTCTGTCCTGTGCAAGTTTGTGGCCGAGGTAGAAGAAAGCGGTTTGGTTGTACCGCGGATTTGTTCGAACGCGAATCGCCTGGTTGCCCGTTGCACGAGTAAGCCATGGACTCGTGCACGGAAGCTGTAATTGGAAAAGCCACAATGGAAGCAACGGGAACCTTGGAAATTGCTCCGTGGTTATGACCGCCTCTGTTTACGTAGATTTACTTGGACTTTATGACGTTCGTCATCGAGGGCTTGAACTGCTAAAAATACGTTTTTATTTCTTCTCAGAATCAATTTGATTCGATGAATCTTTGACCAATGTTCTCAGCGATTACAATTTATTTCTATTAACATGATTGACGTTCAAACAATCCTTCCTACATTTAAGGGAACTTTCTGATTAAAATTTTTCAACAAATCGATATTTTATATATATATAATGGTCAATATATATATTATATAATATTATATATATAATATTATATATAATATGATATATATAATATATATAATATTTTATATATAATATGATATATATAATATATATAATATTTTATAAATATATTGACCATTATATATATATAAAATATCGATTTGTTGAAAAATTTTAATCAGAAAGTTCCCTTAAATGTAGGAAGGATTGTTTGAACGTCAATCATGTTAATAGAAATAAATTGTATATATATGGGTCATTCCACATTAACTGGATCACCTTCGAGTAAAAAATTTAGCGCAACGTAGACAAACATGTGAGAGCTTAAATTGTTCGTCTGCTCATGTACTTTCGAAAGAAAGTTGGAATTTTGAAAAATTCAATACGGCGGCTACAATCTGCAAAATTGGGAGATAGTTTAGTAATACCATTAATAAAAATACGAAAATGACTGGAACAGCTTGAAAATGAAGTGATTACGAATCGACACGAGTCGCTGATTACGAATCTGAAGTGAGAATTGACGAATTCAAACTGGCGGATTTCATATGGCGACTATGCACCCAAGATCTTATTCCAAGGGACTGTAAGTTACGCGAAATGATTATGAAATAATTACTCGGAGGTTTCGAGGCCACTGATCATGTATCTGAAGCAAGATTTTCATAATTCAAAATGGCGGGTGCAACACGGCGGACCAGAATTTTGAAAATTTTGAAAATTTTGAAAATAGCGATGTAAAATCTACAGGTATAAAAGTGACACTTTCGTATCTACAGCAGTTAAACTTTAAACGTATCATCTACACAGTCACAGCCACCATCAGTCAGCAGTATTAGATAAAATTTCAAAAAACAAAATTTTATTGCCTTTAGAGATGTACAAATACAGCCCAAACAATTTTTTGACCCTTCGACTCTTACTGTTTTTTAAAATAAAATCCTAAAAATGACCTATTTCTGGAGTGATTTCATGGAAGAGTACCCTTAAGCTAATTGACGATATAATGCTTCTTCTTTCGCTCTGTTATTTTTCACCGGGGCGAACATGTTTGTGTCCGGGTACTGTGAAAACAGCACCTGTGGTTTTCCTCGAAACACTTTCCATTACGATCGCCCGAGAAGCCCATTTTCAAGATGAACGACGTTGAATTAACATCGTCTTAGAGGCTGAGAACAGAAACACTGCTCCTCCATTAACCTGATCCCTTCCTTAGATCTGTTTCCCTGTATCTGTATCTATCCTCGTGTACATGCCTGGACACATATGCAGCCTTGTACACGAGGATTTTCTAAAACGTTTTCCAACTCGAGGCGCAGCGAAGAGTGAACTGGCGGAATCGATTTTCCTTTTACAGCACGGTTGTGTATCGCGATGATCTAACAAGGGGTGAGCTTCACAATTGCCTCAAAAGAAATTCGCCGAAATCCACAGCTCTGCTCGTGGAAAATGACCTCCGCCGATAAAGTGTTTTCTCCTTTCTGCTCATCTCATTGCGATGGGAGCTTTTACTAGTAGACATGGGCATTATTCCATCCAACCTTCATTTTTTCTTATCCTTCGTACGAACGTGGCGTTTCAGTGGTGTTTGGCACTAGAACTACCGGCAATTAATGCGTACCTATTTCCACCAGACCAGTCGAAACGACTGGATATTTATAGCATACGTTATGCAAGGAAAATAAACTTTTATTCGTACTTTTTTAATTTTTATATTGTTGAAAAATATATAAGTAATACTATATACATATTTATACTACGTAGAAATATACTTTTTTCATACTTACAAATGGTAGATTTATTATTTGTGAAGACAGTTCTTGCAAATGGTGGCAGAGACATTTTTCATGTACATTTCTCGCGAACAGGTTTTTTTTTAATCTATCGCAAGGATTATTCGTTCTATTATTTCTGCAATGTCCAAATTCACACCATTTACGTTTATTTAAATTTCCGGTCGTATGTGCCGAGATTCTATCTAACGAAGAAGAAATATGTCAAAATGACTGGCTGCGGTATATCTAGGTATAGTATATGTGCATGTAATTTTGAAAATGATGGGGGAGAGGGAAGTTAAATCGATAAATTTAATTCTTTAGATATTGCAATAAAAATCATGCAAATGTTCTGAAATGCAAAGTCATTTTGAGTAATTTTAAATGAAAATTAGAAAATTAGAAAACCAGTCATTTCGACTGTTTTGGTAGTTCTAGTGTTAATACAGAAAGTTAGTTAGAGTGGAATTTCTTAATTTGGCGCGAAGCCGCGTTTCAGAAAATAACAGAATAGTATTCAATTTATTTGAAGGTCATTTCGCGCATGCAAGGATAGAATCTGATTCCCATTATGCACTCTATAAAGCCCTGTTATTTCCTGCTTCTATTCAAAAGGCTGTATAATATGAAAACGTTCAACTTCATTCCCCTCTGGCGCTTTCGACAGATGCATCACACGCGTCACCGTGACCACCGATGGATTCTGAAACGAAATTGAGTGGAAGAAAAATATGCAGTCCGACACACCGTAGGCTTCTCTAAAAATAGAAAGCCAGTGGGATGCAAAATCACTGACGGTTCTGTTAAGAAGAATAGATATTTTAAGCTTGCCTCGTTGCAACGTTTCAGTTTCAATTGTGTTCCCGGTCGAAACACTCCCGTTCCGATATTTATTCAAATTATCACACAACGTCACACAATTCCGCGTAATACGAACTCTGAATTCTATGGTGGAAAGAAAATTTGAAAGGCTCGAATTGACTTGGGCTCTTACAAGGGGAGGGCACCATGTGGTAGACATCGATTTTGATGAGCCTTGGCACGATGATAATAGAGATATTTACATGTAAATTATTCAAAATTTCATAGTGGCCGTGGGGTTTTAGTGGGTAAAAATCCCACAACTACCCTGGCGCCCGCGAGGATTCCCCTCTGGAGGAGTCGGGGTGCCTTTTAAAGATTTCCTCAAGTTAAAAAAAAGAAATTTATAAAAAATTTAATTCATAAATTTTTTTTTAACGTGTAGATATCATCAAAAGGCACCCTGACGCCTCCAGAAGGGAATTCCCCGCGGGCGCCAGGGTTGTGTGGGATTTTTACCCACTATCTCCACATTAAAAAAAAAAAAAAAAATTTTATAAATTATATTTTTAAATAAATTTTTTTTTAACTTGGGGAAATCTTCAAAATGCACCCCGACTCCTCCAGAGTGGAATCCCCCGGGGCGGCAGGGTAGTGTGGGATTTTTACCCACTAAAACCCCACAGCCACTATGAAATTTTTAATAATTTACATGTAAATATCTCTATTATTAATGCCTATTGGCTGAAACGCTCGGACGCCTATTTACTTATTTTCGACATAGATCCATCATGCCAAGGCTCATCAAAATCGATGTCTACCACATGGTGTCTGGGTTAGGTCTGGGTTCCCTTGTTAGATCTTCTGAATATCGCCACCCCTTCGGAAGGCATTTCCAAGATCTTGCAAACGAGAAGGTTTCTCGATGAAATTTCCACGGTATTCTCCCTCGAAACAACTGCGGAGAGCGGTTGTGCTGCTTCAAAAGAACCACGTTACGCGAGCGGCCATTAAATTTCCGGCAAGCGCGATTCGTCGAACGCCTCGTTTCACCGTCTCGCATACGTGCACCCTCAGGAACCACGAATTTCTGAATATTGAACGAGAAGTATTTGGGGTTGCCCTCGTACCGGCGATTTTGGCTCAGCGAAATGAAAGCTGGACTTTATTAACCATACCATTCGCAATGTGGGCAATGAAACCGGGTAGAAACGGCTGCGAGAAGATTAACAAACAAAATTCGAAATATAATCAGAAAAATGTGATTTCAAATCCCTCTGTTCTCAAAATGAATATATGTATTCTGGAAATTCGCAGATTCGTTGCGTGTTAATTTTGCGCCGCGTAACTTTCTCAGTTCAAAGTTAACCTGAATTAAACAATCGCAATTCGAGCCCTTTCTCCCAATCCCATACCTCAGGAAACAGAATTCCCACGCACCGCAGACGCGTGGTTTAAACTCCGATGCTAAGCAAATTTATTTTTGATTTTTTATTATTTTCTCCTGTATATACTTCAAAAATATTTACTCATTTATTATTTTTAATGTTATTTCTACTTATTTATCATTATTTTTTGCTTGCTCTTGGGTGTAAATAAAAATACAGGCGTTCTCGGTGAAAGTTAATATACTTTTAAAGTGTACAAACGTGCGGGAAAAAATAAAGACGATAATAATTTTGCTTAGCTCGCATTTTAAAACACTGTGAGACGTTGGTCTGACAAATTACGTGTCTGGGATTGGGAGCAACAATAAGAGGTGAAATCCTCTTGCAATTTGGTCCAGCGCTCTACATGAAATATAGGGTATTCAGCAACGAACTCGTTAAAACCCTTCAGATATGCCCAAAGCTCGCGAAACTCATCCCCTAATTATAAGACTGAAAAACGGGGACAGGCGGACAGGGAAAGACCGTTCGCTACGAAAAAGGATCGGGCGATCAGCTGATAAAGGGGAAAAAGCGCTGGGGTGCCGTTCAGGGGTGCAGATCGTCTACGTGCTCGTCCTTAGATCCTGCCATTCGTTCCCCCGACACGTTTTCCGCAGTCCTTCCATCTCGCGGATTAGCATGAGCCAGAAATTGCAGCGGGCCATCGAACGGCGCCGCGGAATCCAGCTCCAATTCTGTGTAAACGATGTACGATCCTCTCGACGGCGCTTCCGCGAATCGAGTTCGCGGATTATCCGGACGAGAACACCCCAGCAAGGATTAAAACCTTAGCGGACCACTCGTCTCTATGGAAATGAACGTAATGCCCGGCGACGATATCGGTGCTCGCCCCTCGGCCTGTCCGAGGTTTTTGACGGCTGAACAGTATACTTAAACAGCCGCGGAATGAAACGCGACTGCGGATTAATGGTCGCGGGATTTTCCGACGGATTCAGAGGAAGCGTTGATAGCGCGTCCAATGCCTCGGAATATTAACTGAATTGCGTAAGTTTAAAGGTGCAATTCCACGACGAGACAAGCATATCGTGTCTACCTGCGGCCGTAGCCGTGATGGAACACACCGGTTCTCGTTAGATCACCGAAGTTAAGCGTCACGGGGGCGGTGTACTGGGGAAAGATGGGAGACGACCACCTTTCTCCCGGTGCGCTGCCGCTGCTGGGACCCGAAGGAGAGCGGAGGGAAAAATGAATGACTAATGTTCGTTGGGCAATGTAAGCAAAAATGCTTGAAACGCCATCCTGTATAAAAACACAGGAAAAACAAAAATACAAATACATATCGTGTGTCACATGAAACAATTATTTCATTACTTTATTGTTTTTTAAATATTTTCTGGTTAATTTCATGGAATTGGACTCTTGTCGGACAAGCTTCGTGATATATTTTCGAGAATCTCATCTCTCGCGATATTTCCATTATTTACGTTTATATATACTGCCCTCCTTAGTTAAACTGTCCTATCTAGCATTCTTTCATTTTTTGAGATATGTTGAAATATTTGAAGTTCCACACGTCTTTTACCCTTTAAGAAAAGTTAGAAAACTCTACGTGCTTCGTAAAGATTTATAAGCAGTCTAATTTATTTAACCTAACTTCTTTCCAAATGGTTAAAATATCCTATCTAAAACGATTAATTAATTGGTACGTTAATAATACATTACCTATCGGTACACCTATTACAAAAAATTATATTAGGCTGTTACGAAATAACGACAGCATGTTTTAATTTTAATGAAGGGAAATAAGGACGGTACAAAGTAAATGATAAAACTTCAGTTTTCTCGGTTGTTTCAAAATGCTAGATAGGACAATTTAACTGAAGAGGGCAGTATAGTTGTTGCTGAGATTTTTGTCTAATGCTGGAAAAGTCTCGTGTAAAATCTTATCGTGGATTCGCACCTTATCCAATGTGAACATAATTTCACGAGGAAATATGAACATCGTCTTAGAATTTCTCTATCGTTTCGAATTTTCAAAATCGTTGAGCGTGTTCATCAGGGATGGGATCAAATTCATTATGTACTCACGAAATCAAGTCGAATGCAGTATAAGAATTTCAGTTTGTGGGATTCGATGCCTACTCATAAAATGTTCGATTCTACGTACTCGTAATGTACTCAGATTACATTAGCTGGTTTCGAACCCTGGAACGAGTACTTGTTGGATTCGATTATGTACTTATAAGTACTCTGACATTTGAAAGAATCGAATCTTGTAAAAGTAGTCATCGAGCCCTGAAAGGCAGCGATTTAGTGAACAAAATAAAAACAAATCACACAACCGCACAAAATAGAAAAGTCCTGATTGAAGTACTCATAAAAGTTAAGAATCGACCTCGCCGTGGTTCGATTATACTTGAAAGTAGCGCTGGCGTTTCTCGAAGTACTTGTAGAGAGTTCGAACCTGCTTCGTCCAGGTTCGAGTCTACTTGAAAGTATTGTATTTTTTTCTAATTTCAAAGCAGGTACTCGTGAACTGTTCGAAACTATCCAGTCAGATTCGAACCTACTTCCAATATACTTCACCCCATCACTAATTGTCATGCTTGCGGAAGCATGATTCGAGTACTAGATGCTACAAAGATAACCAGAGCATTCAGCAGGTATCTGCTTCGTTTGAATGTGCCCACAAGTACATAATTAGCGACAGCTGAAATTAATCAAACTCCGGGATGAAGATACGCTGCGTATTATGCAAGCCAGGAGAGCAATCGTTTAGAAGAAAGAGCGATAAGCCACGGTTGAAAAGAAGCCCTCGGGCTTAATATACTCTTTTAACCTTATTCTCTTCTTCAGGCTGTTACGTCTCTCAGTTCTAATGGCAATATCGCTCCCTTTGAAGTTGGTAAAGTCAGGAAAATATCAAGGGGTGAAAATCCACGGGGTATTTAATGATGTTTGTACATTTCAAACGATTCAGCTGTAAGTTGACTTTTCCTTTATGGTCATTCAGCCTGGTTGTAATTGCAACTACAATATCAACAACTTTCCTATAGCTTTCCTACCACTTTCATATAGCTGTTTCAAGGTACGGGCTTCAAAGCGTTACTTCGCACCAATATCCCTCAATAATATGATCCAACATTTATGTTTAATTAAATTTCCAACGTTTACCGAGAAACTATCTTACACTTCGCAGGTAGACCCTCGGCTGATTACTTTGATAAGTAATCATTGCTGCTCGGATAAATCGATAACCACCAATCACTCCTCGTTCAATTTTCCAGGAACATGAATATGTAACTTTACACGTTAGAACTGGGAAGTACTGCATTCGAATTTGCACGGATATGATGCTGTAAAAGTTCAGAAGACCTAGAACGTACAACGTTCGCACAGTCTGGTGAATTTAATCGTTAATACGATAGGACAGTCGTGAACCGGCAGAATATTCAATGCAACTGCTGAAAGAGGATTGAAAACTATGGGGAACGGACAAAAGCAGGTCGAAGTTGAAGCAAACCGCAGGCAGTGTCGCTTCAAGCCCCTTTCAAAGAACAAAATGACCTCCGAACGAGAAGCAATTAATGGCACGCGATTTTATTCCGCCCTGATTGCATCGCGATGCACCAGAAAACGCGGCAGAGGCAGCAAGTGACCAAAGTAGTTTACGATGACGGCCGTAAGAAAGTGGTGACAGCGCGGCCCCAGCTGCTGGAAATTGAAGTTTAAGAGATGAAACTCCGTCCCTATTTCGACACCGTTGTCCAACGCGATTTAAGGTGACGCGACGTTGCTTCTCGCGCGGAAAGCAATCGAAAAGACGCGTCGAAACTCAGCGTACACTTCCGCGAAATTTGAGGACGATATCTTCTGGGTTTTTAAAACTTTTTGGTTGCATCGTTGGGGTACACACTCTCGATACGTCGTTGCCCCTTGCTTGGAACGAAAGGTTCAGAGAAGATGTTGAACGTAGTCGAAGTTCGACACTGATCAAGCTGTCTCATCTCTGATTCAAATTAATGAGAAGGAAACGCGTTTAGGTCGTTTTTATTTCGATTTCTGGAAGTATCAAGGGATTAGGCCACCTTGAAGTAACGAAAATCATATGTAAGTTTCAGAATTTTTTGGGGCAAAATTAAAAATAAATGAAAAAAAAATTTTAAGGGTTTTATTCTAGATGTTTTATGGTATATAAAAAAAAATATAATTATTTATTTTAAACAAAATAGCGTTGCTGGTGCCCTTCCACTCTGGCGGCTTTTGAAAAGACACTCGCCACGGCTAGCAGAAATAGTCCCGCATACTTTGACGTAGGATAAAAACCGAAAATATTCATTATTTTCATATGACATTTGAAGAGAATATAAATTTTAGCCTAAAAATTAGCCTAAAAATTAGCCCAAAATTTCAAGCCTAAATTGTGTCTAAATTTGCCTGTAGCAAAAGAAGTTTCTAGTGAATCGTAAAATCCGTATGCACGTCTCTAGATAATCTATTATAGAAGATACTATTAAAATTTCAAGTGAATCGAATAAAAACTGTCCAAGTTGTGCTGCTGGCCAATTTGAAAAAACTGATTCCGAGGAGCTTTATGGGGCAACACATAACTCGGGCATTTTTTAATATTTCCGTACAATATTTATACAATATATTCATTGACACATGCCCTAAACATAAGAAGTACAAAAATAATTTTCAACCTTATAGTATGATAAAAAAAAATCGTCTAATTTGGTGCTGTTTAGCGTGCTGGGTTGGTATAAGCACGACCCCTTAAAGACACGTTGCAGGTATCGTATATTATTTGCACCACTATCTAGGGCTTTCTTGAGGGAGCGAATAGTGTTCCACTTGAGGTCAGGATGAATGTACGTCGCGCAATTTAAGCCATGGTGTAAGGGTTAGCTAAAGATTTAGGGAAGTCGATTATGCTCCCTGACGAGACGATGTCTGCGGAGAACTGCGCATAATTACACCGGAATTGCTGCGTGAAAAGCTATTCTCGTTGCTAAACCACTTGAATTTTCCGACTGCCTAAAATGATGGTTAGAAGGACGTCGAATACTTGAAGTGATGTTTGTCTTCGAGGGCAACTCTGGGGAAAGAGGACTTCGTGAGTGGGCAGGAGGAACAAAGAAGAGTGGAATAACCGAGCAAGGATAACTTTCGTCCTTTCTTTGCGCTAATCGAAATTCATACCACTCGAGTGTACACACTCCAAGTAATTTCACTATATCATTCCAGACAGCTATGCTCTCTAAATCAACAAAGTTTCCTTCTTTACGTTGCGCTTCGAATTACTTCGGAACCGAGGCACGTAGCGATTAAAGTGGATAAGAATTTATAAGTGTACAAATTACCGCAACACGTTGCACGTTGAATACCAATCGTTCAATGCCCACAGAGTGCACGTGCACAGGAACGGCGCGTGTGTACGGTCGCGCGTACGGGGAATCGTAATTAGAGAACTGAAGTTAGCATGCAGAATCCGAGTTGGCAAACATCATTAACGACGAATAACGGCGCAAACACGGGGAAGATCGAGAGGCTGCCGATGTTAGCCCTCTTTTAATTGTTCCCGGTTTAAGTCTGCAGGAAAGTACTCATCATCCCTTGCGTATATACGGTGGGCATCGTTGCCCCTTTTTGCAATCGTCGATCGAGTTGATCACTCGGACGAGCCACTTCTTTTCAGATAATTGTGCTTCTCGCTTTGGAAATAAAAGTTCAACGCGAAACGTAAACAAGAAGAATAGAAGCTGAGCTCTCTATTTATCCATTGTGATTCATTTGTCTAGACAGACAACTAACTACACTCACGACTATACTGGAATAAACGTTCTACGCGTAAATCTGATCAATTGGAGAGGTTGTGGAATTTGCTTGAAATTCCTAGGACATGCTGAGGAATGAAAATTGGCCTCCAAGCGAGCGATGCTGTACATGTACAGAAGTATGTAAAACGACACAGAGAAACTGCAGGAGGAAATAACTCGCTGCCTATATTCCGTATACGTTGAATCGCGGTCGATGACGTGGAACGCGAGGGCAGGAAAACCTCGAGGAAACCATAAAGGACCTCCTAAGCGTGTCGAATCTAAAAGGGATATCGAAGGGAGGCTTTTTCGGTCGAGAAAGTATCGGAGTATCGAAAATGCA
Organism: Andrena cerasifolii; assembly: GCF_050908995.1. Lineage (NCBI taxonomy): Eukaryota > Metazoa > Arthropoda > Insecta > Hymenoptera > Andrenidae > Andrena > Andrena cerasifolii. The sequence goes on from NC_135118.1 coordinate 17,815,274, forward strand.
TTTAGCATACACGGTTTCTCGGTTTAATTTTGCCGTGAGCGCATTGTGGGACTTACTGATTTTATCGAATGAAGTCAGCAATTGGATTTGTAACTGGATTTGTTGCGAATTTAATTTCCTGCTATGTCAAAGGTGGGGAAACACTACGGCGGTCTCAAAAGTAAGGGTACTTTCGAGATTTTTTTCAACAAAACCAACGCAAGTAAATCAATGTATTGATTAATGTAGTTAATGTGTATATTTTGAAGAGTGAACCAAAATTTTTCCAAGCAAATTCGTGCATCCCGTTTCCGGTATATTTGCGACGAGGTCACGTCACGCGCCGCGCACGCGTACGGCGCCGAGACGAAAGACATAAGAGCATTGAATTTCATGGAAAGCTGACAAATTGTTTCTGACAGTGGCAACATTAGTGACATACGAAGGAATACGTATGCCCCATAGACGTATATAGACGGAGCAGAAGCTGGGACTATCGGCGAGGGGAACGGTAGGCTTGGAGGGGAAAAGGCAGAAGTCAGATACAGGCACGTCGGGTTAGCTTCGGTAGGATTCGGCATGCATATCCACTGCGTTACCCGATTTGCCTGTATCGCTCCCCTTACCGCGTATCTTACACCCCCCTCAGCTTACGCTCCGTGTATATATGTGTTAAGCTCCGTCTATGATATGTCCAGTATGACGTTCACGTCTCCAGTATGAATCTAAACTTTTCTCTATTGCTTCGGTACGTGAGATCCGCGCTAGGTACGTTGAAAAGTGGTTACTCTCGAGTACGCATACGAAACGAAGACCGTTCTTCTACGAGCATGTGTCTTTTACTTATTCCAGTACCATTTTTCTTGGTTCTCCTTGGTCTTTGTTCTTCGCTTCATCCTTCATCAAATTTAATGTCTCATTCGTAGAGCTGCTTGGAATTATTAGATTTAATTAGATTCAATTAGATTCAATTTCATTTAATAAAATAAACTCGGAATGGAGATTTAAAAGTGGTAAGAAAATATAAGAATCACGCTGATTTGAGACAATACATTCAGCGAACATTTTATTCCAGTTCTCTTCGAGCCGCTCGAAGAAATTCGAGTTCTCGGTTTCCTTCGAGCCACTCGGTTCTTTCGAGCCGCTCGCTTTATGCGAGTACTCGGCTCGGCTCGGTCCGAACTTCAAACTACTCGAGTGTTCGAGTACTCGAACAGCCCTACAAGTTACGTATATTCTAACAATATGAAACAGCATAGGTATTGTTACGAGTTTGGTGAAGTGAGCGGTTTTCGGTAGCGTCGTTTTGGTAACGAAGATATCAGAAGAACAGTTGGTTTTCAACCGCCGGATTCGAAGGCGAGAGGACGTAAAAGATAAGCGCTCTTCCTCCTTCAATAAATTGGTTTCCTTTTATTAATCTTTGGTTTTATTTGAGACGATGCCACGCCCGTGGAACAATATTTAGCCTACCATGTGAATATTTCATTTTCGCAAAGCCTTTCTTGATCAATATGAAATCGCCCTTCTTCCTCATTATTAATAAATAGCCTCGCAATACAAGTCTAATAGTCCACCAAACAATGCAGGCATAGGAAAATTCTCATATCCTTCCAAAAGGATTATAGTCACTATTAATTTACCTAAACACTGATGAAAATCCAGTGTCAACAATGAAATCTTTAATAAACTCGTACGTTATGAAGAAACAGCAATTTGCGAAATTTCTTAGCAGCCTAAATGTTATTATCTGTCTACCACAGGGTCCTTTGCCAAAAAATAATATTTTGCTTTTAGCATAGCCACGGAACAGACAAGTGTAACAGATGAACTTTTGACAGACACTTTGCGAGCGTTCGCCACCTTCTGCCCTTTCAGAAACTCCGCTCGTTCGATGAACACGCTATCGGAACGTCTTATTTGCCAGCGAGCTGAAAACTTCAACGCGTCTTCTTCGATTTTGGTGACGCAGTTTCCATCGCGATACGGGGATTCAGTGGAACTTTCGAGCGCCCTTCGCACTTTCATCAACGAAACCGCGGCGGTAAACGCGGAGTAAAAGGATTTCAAGGACACTCGCCTCCGAAGAACCGCGGTTCGGAAAACGTTGACAACCGGCAATCGATTTTACTGGCCGGGGTTCAGGGCGCGGTTTAGGTGGACGTTCCCGCGGCGTTTTAAAGTTTTCGCCCTTAAGGGGGTATTCTTGTCTAGACCCTCGTTTTTGAAGGCGATATTTGAAAATTAATTCTGGAACACCTATCGCACCTACAGGGCAGGGGTTTTGCACACATATTTAGTAGTGTTTGAACTATCAACACCAATTTTTGGAATGCATTATATTGAAATTTGTACAAGTTACACGCCGAAGCGCAGGTCATGTCATCAAAAACCGGCCCAATCGGGCGCGCGAATTGCGGCCGTCCTAGTCATCCGAAACGAAAGTACCAAAGATTTTTTTAATCTATATGAGTGTAGTTATCGCCCGAACTAGATGTAACCAAGTCCGGACATTGTTACCGAAATCACAGCTGTTTAAAAATTTATATTTGATTTTTTCGACTTTTCTTGAGCTTAAACAAGGTGTGGGGAAGGTTGTATTGAAACTATTGATATAATTCTAGTGCCGGCTATAGGTACACAGTCACTTTGAACGTGTGTCAAATTTTAGCTCAATCGGTCCAGTAGTTTTTGAGAAAAATGTGCGCCCGATCTAAAAAAATTGTTTCGAGAAAAACGCGTTTAAAGTTTTTCATGCAGTACGACCTATACGACTGAAGTTGCGGTAGATAGCAACTAATTTCTGTAACTTATCCCTAATCTGGTATACCTGGACCGTAGAGGAAACCTTCCTGAGCTTCAAAAAAATCATGTTGGGCAGCTCTCTCTTCTCTACTGGCAGTCATAGCCTTTTTAGATACAAGGGTCGAGGGAACGACTGCCGGCCACGCTGCGGCCTTAAACCCCTATAACTCTGGGAGTTTTTCGAATTTCACCTTAATATTTTAGAGACATATTTTCGAAACCCTAAAGTATTTGAAAATCAAACAAAAAAAAATAGAATTTTTGGGTAGAATACCCCCTTAATGCGTGACAGATTGCTGCCCCACTCGTTTACAGCGTCTGCTTTTGAGTCCGAGTTAGCACTTCTCGCCCGTCCAAAGGCGTCTCCGTCGAAGACGTTTACAACGCTATTTTACGGGAATCTCTATAGAAGTGCGCCGTAAAGGTTGACCCAGAAGCGAGTATCTTTGAGAAAAAGGGTTTCCCAAGGTATTCACGTGCAGTGATAACATTACCTAATTTACTGCTCGAAATGTCTTTAGCTTGCTTTTAGATGAAAATGTAACTTCCCAGTATGAGGTCCTTTTATGCGAAACCGGGTGTAAGGGAACAGAGCAAATTGTCACTGAAAGCACAATGTCATTTAAAGAGAAAGGTGTTGGAGGCTTCAACGTAACTCGTGAAGAAATCTAATTGTAGGATTATGCGTAAAAAGAAGTCAGGGGACTGTGGCTGAACTTCATCAAACATTTTGAAGCCGCGCAGCGTGTACATGACCAATTTTTATTTAAATAAAAATTTCGAATAAAGAATAAGAGTTAAAAAATTATTCGTCACGTGTCGAATGAAGGTAAACCGAGGTTAACTTTATTCGTCGAATGGATTCTTATCAAATACAAAGAATTAACTTTATTCGCCGAATAATCTAAAGTTAAAGCAACTATTATTCGTTACTTAAATCATTTTTTATTTAGTTAATGCCCAACTCTGACACGACTTAAGTAGACACTGCTAAACCAGATGGACTAGGTAGGGTAAAGGACCCAATTACTGACGCCTAACCAATCACTGTCACCTTAAGCTATTTTACTTAAAATGACGAATAAATAAACGTTGTAAAGTCATGCACAAAAGGAATTATGCAATTCAACCTATAATCTATAGTATAGATTATGTACTATAGTTTGTTTATTCGTTATTTTAAGTAAAATGGCTTAAGGTGACAGTGATTGGTTAGGTGTCAGTAATTGGGTCCTTTCCCCTACTGGACGTCTCCAGACCTCGTGTACTTATCCTTTCCAAACTCTCTAGACCTCGGAAGGTGTCCGTGAACATATACAAACTACTGTAGATCTCAACTGACTACTCCGAACCTCCCTAACCATCTCAAATTCATTCACAATCGAATTTCACTGGACTTGTCACGTAGCGCGACGTACGACGCAGCGATTAACAATAGGAACAGAAGCGAAAACACGAGTGATTAAAATACCGTTTGTGCGAAGCAGAATGTTGATTAGCTTCTGTAAAGAGTATTCTTGATCGCGGTACTTTGGCTATTCAACCTCTAAGAGTCAAGCACTGTTTCCAAAGCATAATATCTGGAATTTATGAGTCTTTCCAGAACAATGTGGATGGAAAGGCTTAGCGGGAGGAGCAGTTCTCTGGGAATAAAGTGTGCAGTGATGATAGAATCTCTTTGTTCCTCAAGTGGCAACGGTATGGCAGAATGCCAAAAGAGAAGAAAGGTAATTGCTTCTCCTGTTCTGCGGTGAAAATGAAAGGTAGGCCATTCCCACAGAAAAAGTAATCGACTATAAAAAGCTCAAGAAGGGGCGACTTTCAAAGGATAATATCATTATGAGTCAGTTTTTATGCTATCGCTTTTGAAAGGGGGCTTACGAGACTCTGCAAGTATTTCGTGTAATTAAGTGAGACATAAACTGGGCTATATTTTTTTTAATTCCAAGTAAGAATATTATTTCGAGAATTAGCAGATAAATCTTTGTCAGAGGTAGAAGATTGCATGAGTGTCCTGACGTGACCCGTAAAACACGAGTATTTCCACGTGAGGATAATAGTTCGAGGAACGAAACTTGAAAGCGGAGCTAGCTGTCGCCGAAGCATTTTTCGTGCTTCCTTCTACTCATCAAGGCAGAAAGTTTGATGAAACTCTCACAAGGGACACGGTAGATTTGAATCACATTTCTAGGATTCTCGTCGAGCGAAGTTTCAATTTGGGAAGTAGTTTAGTACACACTCGCCTGGAGCCGCTCTAGATGAGAAGAATTTACGAGTTATAATACTTTTATATTAAAACTTCTACACGCGGGTCCCTCCTCGACGTTTCTTCGGAGAAACGTGGCGAACCCAGTTTACTAGCACGTGAGAATGTCACTTTGCCCGACGTTTCATAAAAATCTAACCATAAGCATAAAGGTACGCGGAAGAAGAATTGCAACCGAATATACTCTGTTGCCGGATAATACCTAAGTTTCACCGGGAGGCTAAAAGAAACTTCGTCGCTGACAAGGGGAGGGCACCATGTGATAGACATCGATTTTGATGAGCCTTGGCACGATGGATCTATATCGAAAATAATTAAATAGGTGTCCGAGCGTTTCTGCCAATGGGCCTTAATAATAGAGATATTTACATGTAAATTATTCAAAATTTCATAGTGGCCGTGGGGTTTTAGTGGGTAAAAATCCCACACTACCCTGGTGCCCCGGGGAATTCCCTTCTAGAGGCTTCGGGGTGCCTTTTGATAATATCTCCACGTTAAAAAAAATTAAAATTTTTTTTTATAAAATATATTTTTAAATAAATTTATTTTTAACTTGGGGAAATCTTCAAAATGCATTCCGACTCCTCCAAAGGGGAATCCCCCGGGGGCGGCAGGGTAGTGTGCGATTTTTACCCACTATTTCCACATTAAAAAAAAATTGAAAAAATTGTATAAATTATATTTTTAAATAATTTCTTTTTTAACTTGGGGAAATCTTCAAAAGGCACCCCGACTCCTCCAGAGTGGAATCCCCCGGGGGCGGCAGGTTAGCGTGGGATTTTTACCCACTATTTCCACATTAAAAAAAAATTGAAAAAATTGTATAAATTATATTTTTAAATAAATTTTTTTTTAACTTGGGGAAATCTTCAAAATGCATTCCGACTCCTCCAAAGGGGAATCCCCCGGGGGCGGCAGGGTAGTGTGCGATTTTTACCCACTATTTCCACATTAAAAAAAAATTGAAAAAATTGTATAAATTATATTTTTAAATAATTTCTTTTTTAACTTGGGGAAATCTTCAAAATGCACCCCGACTCCTCCAGAGTGGAATCTCCCGGGGGCGTCAGGGTAGTGTGGGATTTTTACCCACTATTTCCACATTAAAAAAAAATTGAAAAAATTGTATAAATTATATTTTTAAATAAATTTTTTTTTAACTTGGGGAAATCTTCAAATGGCACCCCGACTCCTCCAGAGTGGAATCCCCCGGAGGCGGCAGGGTAGTGTGGGATTTTTACCCACTAAAACCCCACGGCCACTATGAAGTTTTTAATAATTTACATGTAAATATCTCTATTATTGGCTGAAACGCTCGGACGCCTATTTACTTATTTTCGATATAGATCCATCGTGCCAAGGCTCATCAATATCGATGTCTATCACATGGTGCCCTCCCCTTGTGAGACGAATTCGATGGAAAGTAAGCGCTGTACCTTTGAAGAGTAGTTTTTCTTTAATGAAAAAAACAGAATGTACGTGAATGGAATGATAAGAAAACTTGCTGATTAACCTGAGACACGAAAGTGTACTTTGTTAAAGTTCATCCTGGCAATTGGCTAGCATTTTTCGGAGATAACGCCAATTCACTGTAAACGGGGGAACGTGCTCGATGAAAGTTTAACAGCCCCCTGGAAATGCTATAAAGTTTTATAGCGCGAACAAGACCACGCGTCCGGTAGACGAAGGAATTTTACGTGTTGGGCCGTTACTTCCTGTCACTACATGCAACATGCATATACCCATACGTACGTATATCTTTGTTACATAAGATTTTACGACCAACTGCCTGAGAAAGTCCTGAACTGTGCACGAGGGTGGTTGAATATTTCTGTGTTCGTTGCAGAACCAGTTCGATACTTGGACGTACATCACTCTTTGCAGTTAATGCAGGATGATTTACAGAATAATTAATCTCCGGTTTTCACAAGAAAATGTGTATTTCATGGTAATTACTGCATCCATCTCTGGATCCTGCTAAATGATAAATAAAGTAGCTCGCAGTGTCCACAGATATAAACGAATTCAAAGCGGGACGACAGTGTGAAAGTTTGAAAAAAGTCGATTTTTTTCTTGCATTTTCTGAATGATACGTATTTCGAAAATGATGCCCGGATATTTCATAGAGAATTTCATAAAATTGACTGAGTTACAGCCGTTCCCGTGCGACGGTTCTAAGCGCTCGACTCGAGGCTCTAAAAGTTTAAGCGCGTCTTTCTCGAAACGACGAGTTTTAACGTGGTTGGCCGCTTTATAAAAAATCTATTCATCCGATTCGTATCATTCAAGTCGCATTTTGTTTACCAAACCCGTCCCTATGGCACAGCGCGAGATTATTTCATGGTACCTTCCTTTTACTTTTTTAAAGAAGAAGGTTAATCTTCTAACAAACTTTCACAATTTTTTATTTCTCAAAATTTTCAAAATTCAACCCGTCGTGCCATGGCCCCCCGCATGCAGTTTCTAAAACTCCTTAGTTTTTTATATTCGATGAACAGTTTCTTAAAACTGTCAACCATGACAGCAGAAAAATTTTGAAGCGCTAAGTTACTGGTCCTGAACAGTTTATAAATCCACTTTAAATGAATTAAAAAAATATATTCGAATAACTTAAGCATCCAATAAAAAGTGCTGAAAGTTTCAAAAAGTTTCATTATGTAGTTTGCTTATAATAAATTTCCGAAGATAACTTTACACTTCGAGCCATTACTGATTTTCTAATTGTAACTCTGCGGCATTTTTGCAGCTGAAATTGCGCAGTATTTGTCGATCTAATGGCAGGAGCGCATAGGCCTTGCATCAAAGCAAACACATCGCAACAGCTGTAATTGTTCAGCAATGGAAATCCAGTCGAACGCAGGAGCGCAATCCATATTATCTCCATGTTTGCATCTCCCGCGTTCGTGACGTTACTTGTTTATGCATCTGGCAAAACACGAGTCACGATTCCGTACGTCATCAGTTGACACTAACCCGCATCCACTGCCTGTTGTTTCAATGTCCAGCAAGCAGGGGGATCTTGTCAGTGGCTGGATCCTAGCACAATAGCGTCGGAGGCACGCGCTGTTTCTTCGTTTATCTAACGGCGTGCGTCGTTAGGGTCCAATGCCCTGTAAATTTTGTCGCCAATTACGTCTATTGTGCTTGATTAATTAGGATGCAAGCTCATTCAACAGACGTCTAACGATTGACGGTCATTGAAGCTTGTCTGCTGCTTCTAATTCCCATCGAAGCTTAAATTTAGGAATTCACAAAATTACAACGAGTATTCCCCAATGAGAAACGGAGACCGGGGCAACATCGGGACGTTAAGGATAAAATCTGATAACTTTGATATTATTAACGTAAAAAAGAAATTGCAATTGGGATTCATTGGAATAAACTATTTATTAAATAATAGTACATTCTGTAGTGAGAACTTCACTAACTTAAGAAATTAACAAGCTCTTTATTATACGTTGATAAAGATGCACAGTATGCTATTGCTAAAGACAGTCGAAACAGTTGACCGCCTTGTTCGACGGTTACGTTCTGACAAGGGAACATCCCGAACTCGGAAATTCGAAAAATTCTGAAACTTTGTGAATATGTAGAGAATTTCCTCCTGATTACAATGCAATTTTTGTTTGCTGCCCAAATTCACTTTAAGGGGGTGTAATTGACCTCTGAAAATCCGGTTATTTATCGATTTTGTGTTATAACTCGTGAACTGTAAAATAATTGTTTCACCAAGTGGTAGATCTAATTAAAAGAACTAACTTTTGTCTTGAAACTTTTTTTCTTACACTTCGCGAGTTATAACACAAAATCGGAAAATAGTCGAATTTTCAAGGGTTAATTTCACCCCCCTCGAGTGAATTTGGGCAGCAAACAAAAATTGCGCTGCAATCAGGAGGAAATCCCCCACATACTCACAAAGTTTCAGAATCCTTTTAATTTTCGCGTTCGGGATCTTCCCTTGTGAGTGACCTCCAAGGGCTGTTTTCCGCTGTCCCCCAATTTCACCCTGGCACGTCCTTTTCCTCGGCACAGGGCAATAAACAGCCCACTCAAGTTGCCTTAAACATTCCTGCAGGCCAGGATAGGTTCTGTGCCTACAATTAATTTGCATTTTTTTTTAATAGAATAAAAAATACAAAAAAATGATTTTAAAATATGATCCGGTTTTACGATTTTACCTCTGACCTGGGTAAAACCGGGAACCATACTAGATACTGGCTCTAGCACCTACAACAACGGAACTCATCCAATTCTTCAGTCTCACAACCAGTGCACCATTCGCAACCCCGCTAAGAATAAAGCTGCAGGTACACTGCACCTGTACCTTCATTCAATTTGGATGAAGCAGGATTCTTGGCAATAAATGCAAATGTCTTCAACGTTTTCATCACCGCCGCTATCATTATCCTTCGGTCTTTTGTTTAATTTTGGGGTTTTCTTTCTTTTTAGTTGTGGTCCCTTATTGAAATTTAGTTTTAATTTTGATAGCTTCCTCCTTTTCGTTTCTTTGTTATACGCATTTTATCCAAAACCGGGCACCCGGTTTCACCCCGTACAGTTTTTCCCCAGCATACAATTTTGTAAATATTACGAATTATCAACAATACCATGGCGAAGTAAAAACAACCCCTTTAATTATTTACACTTTAATACGCAACAATTAACGTAATTCACACCAAAAAGGACCTACCTGAGCACTGTCAGAACTGTTGAAGTTTCTTAATTATCAAAAACACACAAGACGATATAACTTTAGCAAGCACGATTGTAACACGATCATCTTTTGTCGACGGAATAATGCACATCGCCAGAATATGTCGCCGCAACGACGCGGGAATATTTAAGGCAGTCTGAAAAATAACAGCACGTCCCGGTTTTGTCCGAGTCTCCTTACGAATGCTCGAAGTGGACTGTATGATTCACGAGGGTGTTGGTGGCCCCGTAATAATTGTGTTGAAACTGTTGACCGTTGTTCATCAGCTGCAATTACAGAACATGTCACGGTGGTCATCAGAGGTTGTCTCACACAGGTGTGAGCAATGTTATCATTCTCGCGTTCTGTCGGATTGCTAGACTCCAAGGGAAACATGTTGCACGGTTAATCGACTATCCCCCGCAGCGGTACAAATGTATGCCAAGTGAATGCCGAGGCATGGTACGGCCTTTTAAATCTCTGCTTTGCTATTCATGAACACCCAGCATTCTTTGCTCGAGACGAAAAAACTTTCCGCGCAAGTTCTCCTCCCCTTGCAACCGCGGTATTATGTGGAAAGGACTGTTAGAAGAAAACGATTACAATACCATTCCAGCAATTAGCAGCAATAGCCAGTATCCTGAAACGAGCATCCTCTCCCGGGTGATCTCCGAGGAGAATTTTTCCCGGGGGGCGATTGAGTGAATCGCAGCGTGTCCGGGCAGCGCAATGAAACGTAGAAACACACCGTGAAGCTGCAGCGCCTGCTGTTTTTCAGGATGGACATCCAATCGGCGCAGAAGAACGGGAGCTTCTACCAGTGCTGCAGCGGATTCTGCATCGATCTGCTCCAGAAGTTCTCCGAAGAAATCGGGTTCACTTACGAGCTCGTTAGAGTGGAAGACGGCAAGTGGGGCACGCTGGAGGTAAGCTTCGGCGAATTTTCACTGCGGTAAATAATAATTTCCGAACGCCCCTGGTAAACAAGATTCTATCAGCGTGCTTTCCCTACGTGAACGTTACTTCCAACGATCCTTCGGCCAATAATTTAATTCCCTTCGCGAACAGGAGTTTACGAAACATTTCTCTTCCCCTTGAAAACGTTTCATCGGTACTCCCGATTTTAATCGGGAGTAGGTTCAACGTATTTAGAACCGAATTGCTGGGAATCGTGTCGCAGACTCGGCTTACCCAAATAAGGGGGGACGGATACTGGAAGGATAGATCCATTCTACAACCCCTGGCGATAAGTTTGGAACCAGACGCAAAAATACGAAATTAACGAGAAACACCAATATTTTTTGTGTATAATATGCAACGGTGTATATATGAAACGCGTGGTAATGTTAAATTGGTCTATTTTAAAGTAAAAGCATAAAAAATAATTAAGAATTTTGTTTATTATATAATACAAAATATGCAAGAAAAAAAAAGTGTCTGGAAAAAAGTATGTAACATTATGAATTTGCAAAGAAATTAACGATAATTGATTTAATATTTATATTACCTAGTATTTTGCGACGTTCCCACGTGCACGTATCACAGCTTGTATACGTTTTCACACTGTGATGGCAAAATTTGTTTCCATGACAGCTTAATGGCTTCCAAAAGTTCATTTTTATTTTTTGGTTTTTTGTCGCGTATAAATTGTTTCCAAAGTGCCCACAAATTTTCGATTGGACTTAAATCTGAGCTATTTGCTGGCCATTTTATGGTTCGAAAGCCTTTTTGTTGATGGTAGTTTTGAACTATTTTGCTTCGATGACAACTTGCATTGTCATGTTGAAAATAAAAATCATCCGAATCCTCGAACCACTGATCTAAACTCGGTATTAAAAAGTGTTCTAATATATGAATATATACTTCAGAGTTCACAATTTTTATACAAAATGCATATTTGTCCAACTCCTTGAGCTGTCATACAGCTCCAGACCATATACGACTTTGGATATTTTATTTTAAAATTTAAAGAATCTTCACTAAATTTTTCAATTGGTGTTCTCCACGCGAAGTGTCCTGCATCGTCTCCTCCTCCGATGCATATACGCGATTCATCGCTGAAAACAACTTTACTCCAATCTTCTGTAGTCCAATGCGCGTACTTCTTACACCATTCTAAACGTTTCTTTTTGTGTTCCTTAGTGAGAAATGGCTTTGTCTTTGCTTTGCAGAAAAAATACCCCATTTTTTCATTAATTTCGTGAGACGTGGCTCTTCTCATTTTCTTTACGATCTGTCTTAATCGTCTGTCATCTCTTCTTGAAGTTGAGCGCGGACGTCCGCCTCTTTTGCGATTCACCACACTGCCCGTCTCGTTAAATTTTCCTTTTATTTTACTTACTGCACTTCGGCTACCATTCAAAATTTCAGCTACATTTTGCCGAGTATTACCTTCTTTCAATAATGCAATTATGCGTAACTTTAAATCGTTTCCAGTCTCAAAAGAGTATTGAAAAGAGAATAATGAAATGAAAACCATGAAGTAACTAACTAATATGCACGTACAAATGTCAGAAAATACTAGGTAATACAAATACTGACAAAATTATTGTTAATCTCTTTGCAAATTTATATTTTCCCACACCTTTTTCCAGAACATCGGTCCGTTCCATACTTATTTCCCAGACACATTTTGTTTCTTCCATATTTTGTATTATATAAAAAACAAAATTCTTAATTATTTTTGGTGCTTTTACTTTAAAATAGACCAATTTAACATTACCACGCGTTTCATATATATACCGTTGCATATTATGCATAAAAAATATTAGTGTTTCTCGTTAATTTCGTATTTTTGCGTCTGGTTCCAAACTTATCGCCAGGGGTTGTATTTACTTAACGGGATTGAGAAATTGGATGGGCGTTAATAGGTCATACGATCATCCCCCATAGAACTAATTTGAAAATCTTGATCCCCTGACTGGAGGGATTAGTTTCAATAATCGCGGAAGTGGCCTGTGAACGTCTTGAAAGTTCCAACATCTATACAGGTCGCTGTCGATCCGGTTTAATCCGAGCTTTCAGGCTTTAGTGCCGCAGAGCGGCATCGATGGAACCTGCAATATAGATTAATTTCACGTGTAATTGCGTCCGCGTCCATTAACGATGTCCTAGAATTTGCATCGAGAATGGATTTCCGTAGCGCGCGCCAATAGAGTGTCATTTCGACGCCGATAAGTGTGAATATTTACGCGCCTATGCATTAGCGGGGCTTGGGTCGCGAGGTGTAACTTCGAAAACGACGCGTCTGAATTTATTATGATCGTTAAGCGAGAGGATCGATCGATCGCCATGGCACTTTGTAATACACATGGCTCGGGGTAGGGGTTAAATGTGCTCGCGAACGGGAAGCTTTACCGTGTATTGTTTGCTCGTAGAATGGAAAGTGGAATGGTCTGATCGCGGACCTCGTGAATCGGAAGACCGACATGGTGATGACGTCTCTGATGATTAACTCTGAAAGGGAAGCTGTAATTGACTTTACGGTGCCGTACATGGAAACCGGGATCGCCATTGTGGTAGCGAAAAGGACTGGCATAATATCCCCTACTGCCTTCCTCGGTGAGAGTTCAGAAACGTTTTGTCTGAGCGTTAATGATATCACTCGTCAATGGTGACAAAGCTCAAACATCCTAGCTGTAAAAGTAACTCTGTACCTAAGGGGAGGTTCTGGTCTAAAAATCCATTTCTTTTATTTCATTTTTCGAATGTTCAACCTTTTTAAAAACGGTAAGATTCTCGAAGTTATAGGCATTTGCGTAGCGGCAAATGCGTGGGTAACACCCTACCCCTCGGCACTCGCGCAAAACTTTAAACGCGCTTTTCTCGAAACTGCGTTCTCAAAATCGGTGGAACCTGTATCTCCAAAAGTGATTTCACTCGATTCGACTGAAACTTTTTTTATTTTGGAGAATATAGTTCTGGCTCGTGGCTAGATGAGTAAAATTTTAAAAAATTGAAAATTTGTAATTTTTAAAGGCGTTGAAAGGGTGAATAATATAGGGAAAAAGTGATTTCAAACCTCGAGTGTCGTTACTTTGTCAAAAAATGTCATTTTTGTAATTTTCTCTGGGTAGTCCACGAGCGAGTTTCATGCCCTTTAATAATCTGGCATTGTTGTTTACTTCAGGCCGATGGTTTAGGTGCTACAGGTTCCACCAATTTGGATGAATTTTTTGACGCCTCGAATTTGACGACTCCCCAGTACCGTCTGCAATGTTTAATTATAAAACAAAAAATATATTTCTGCGGTTTAATACATTGTTAATTCAATGCAAGAAGTCCCATTAAATTATATGTAGTAGTTTTCCTTTAATTAATTCCTAAAAATCACCTATTTTTATGGGCTCTAGTCCGGAACAACCCCTTAAGTACCTCGAAGCTCTTGGCATCGATATCGGCTCTGATTTTCATCCTCCTGGACAGAAATCGATTCTTGCACGACCCACCAGACGGTTGTGCACGAGGCAGCGCATTAAAATATCCACTATAAATAGATGAAGAGAGGATTGTTATGTTATCGCTTTCAGAACCATTCGACACCGCATCCTGGATGCTAGTTGGCATCGTCGCCATACACGCCGCCACCATAATGATACTATTCTTCGAATGGTTGTCACCATCCGGTTTCAACATGAAGGTAAACCCTTCAGGCGCTGCGCAGACACTGGTATTATTAATTTCGCTTCGTATTACTTATGGATGGTTTTTCGTCTCCCGAGCACCAACTCCCGATTGAACAAATTATTATACTACCTGGACAATATCGTTAATCTTAATGACACTTCGCCCTGCGACGCAGCAGTAAAAAGGAGATTAATCACGGGCGAACTTGGCATCGTGCTCCACGACATTATATACATGCATATAACGTTGCCTGTATTACCTTCATCATTTACGTAGGAAAGAAAAGAGAATTTTCCCTCTTTTTTTTGTCGATGTTAGAAATCTCCCGCACGAGAGGAACATCCAATTTTGTGGCAGAGTTTATGGTTTCGTTTGGCATTTACAGAGTAGAGTTGATTTAATGTGCAGATTCCTCGTAGTCTAATGTATAGGCAATATTGCATGCGATGTGACGTTTTTATTATTATGAAATTCCTATTTGGGGCGTTATGTGGGTTCAAAGAGAAGAACTTGAAGAGCTCTGTTATAATACATTCGAGGTGCCTTCGTTTGTCGCGGGTCTTTCATTTATTTCCCTCTACTTATCAATTTCGAGATGAAACAAATCAATTGTACCGGTGGTTACAAAAGTGGTGTAAATCGTGTGATTTTATTTTGGAGATATTTAGACGTTTGTTGCGTTTGGGTGTATTCAAAAATATTTTATCCATTATTGAGCAAAATGTTTCACAACATAAATGTAGGAATGGTAATAGCGGCCGGCATGCGTTACATTCTCGCACGGAAGACGGAGGTCGGCGGAGGACGAAGTTTCGGTGAAGACGGCCGAATCGAGGCGGTGCTCGGCGGTCGTACAGATCGTCGAGATGGGGCAGTCGTGGAAAGCGTGCTAAGAGCACAGTTACGTTGCTGTTGTCTTCTGTATTTCTTTCTTCTTTTATACTAATATTTCATCATTACATTTTATTTATTCTCATTGCACTGGTTGTTCATTTTGTGAAACCTCGACGTTTATGCTACATATATGCTCTTCTAATGTCAAACTTATTTATCACTGTAAAATTTTATGAGTAAATTGTACGAAAATGTGTCTTTTGAACCTTTGAATGTCTCCCAGATTCTAAAATCGCGCAAACGTAGTTTCTCGATCTTCAGAATTTTTATTTTCAAATACTTTGTCATTCACAACTTTGCCATTTTCGGTAACGCATTCTTCGCCACTATTTCTCCTAATTTTTCTCATATTTTCAGCATAATTAAGTATATTTCGCGTTTTCTTTCTTTTTCTTTCTTTTCTTGCCCCACAAATTACTTGCAGAGAACAAATAACTCCCACCACTATAAAAATGAATGTGAAACTGCCGCGGCTCGTTATGAAAGTGACACAATAATGTCACTGCTTACTTGACGGCTATTTTACAACAATTCTTTCATAATATTGGAATACAAATCAATTAAACATAAAATAAGAGAAATCTCAATTTCTTGGGGGTTCCTTGACTCACACCACTTTCATAATCACCGGCACAATTCACCGATAGAAATCCTATACTATCAAATCTGCGAAAATAAATGTCACCTGGAGTGACTCTACATCTGGCAGTCCCTCACCTTCCTCTGGACATATGTGTACGAAATTACTTCCCGGCTTCTTCAAACATGTTTCCTAATTTCTGCTTCCGCGTAATTCCCGAGCCGAATAGGAAGTAGAACGTTTCGTCATCGTTGCATCGTTTTTGCTAAGCCCCGCCGCAATAATGGGATGAAGGTGATGAAACCGAGACTTTTCTGTTGCTTGCAGAAGAATCCATCTCCCAATCATCGGTTCTCATTTTGCCGGACGTACTGGTTGGTCTGGGCCGTACTATTTCAGGCAGCCGTCCATATCGATTCTCCCAGGGGATTCACAGCCAGGTCGGTAAAACAATTTCAATCGGAATTAAAATCTATCCCGTAAATCATAGCCGCCTACAGGCGAGAATAGAAAGAGATGCTCGAAGGTATTTAATGTTTGTCTCTCCGTCGCGGAAGATCAACAGAGATAGGGGGATAACTGAGAACTTAGCAAATGCGCTTGCCAAAGTAAAGTCCGGTATTTATGTACGCGCTTTATGGCTCGATTCTCCTGTTTTATGTCTCATAGATAGAGCAACAAAAGTTTTTATCGACTTCTTAGTCGTTTCTGCGGAACAGCTTCCTCGTAACTACCTTCGTGCAGCAATGCAGCGAGATACTTATTAACATTTACTCCGTCGTGAGGATGAAAATTTATCGCACTTTCAAGTTCATCGATAATTGTATTAGCTTGATTTAATACGACTCGGCGAACAGTAACCACCCCACGTTGGCAAGCGCAACAACGCCGAATAATTTACGGCAGAGGTATAAGGAAGTCGTTTAAATCAAACAGTAATATCTTAGATTATAGCGCGGGTCCGCGGAACGAGATATATTCCCAGCGGTGGAATACTTTCGCCTGCGTGCCAAGAAGCCATATCTACCGGCACCATTATCCGGAAAAATGCACATTTCATTTCTCGGATGGCGTAGCGCGAATTCAAGCGTGCTCGTCCCGCGCTCCCCCTAATCTATGCAAAACCCGATGAATTACTCCGACGCGTAGCCTTCGAGAACAGTGCACCAAAATTCATACGTCAGACTGTGCCGTTTACTTTCCCCGCCAATTACTGCCTCGACTAACGAGGAGCGCGTTAAAAAGTGATCGATCATTACCGTTCGCAGTATCGATGTTTCCACGCGAGCGCCGCGATTCGAAACAGTACCAGCAGCTTCTAAAACCACGATTAATGGAACGCCTGATGTATGGGCGACGCGCGAGAAAACGCAGCCGAGTGATTTAGCGCGGCGAAATGCAATCCGCGATATTGATCGATGAATTTCGCACGTCTTTCGCGGCAGCACAGCCTCGCGCATTGCCTCTCTGCTGGACGTTGCCCGTCACATCGGGCTCGGTGTTGCCCTGATCAGCGTTAAAGTTGCACTGGAGATTGCTTGGAGTTACGAGCAATCACCCGTAATTGTACAGATTCATGACGAACGTATGGGCGTTATTCGCCGTGGTGTTCCTTGCCATTTACACTGCCAATCTGGCCGCCTTCATGATCACGAGGGAAGAGTTCCACGAGTTCACCGGGGTGGACGATTACCGGCTGGCGAAACCGTGGTCCCACAAACCGATGTTCAAATTCGGCACCATACCGTGGAGCCACACGGACAGCACCCTGGCGAAATACTTCAAGGAGATGCACGCGTACATGAAGGCCTTCAACAAGAGCTGCGTTTCCGAGGGGATCGAGGCGGTCATCAGCGGGTAAGCGACAAAACCCGATCGCTCGAGGCCCGGTAATAGCCCGGCAATTGCCGAAATTGCTGGCCGGTGTTGTTAAACTTGGACACGCGTCGACTAACCGCGCCCTCCCGCTAAATGGCATACACCTCGTTATCGAAGTTTCTGAAACGTCGTCGCTGCACCTCCCCCGTGCTAATCTGCAAATAAGTTCGCGCGGTTTTCGTCGTGACGGTTAATACGGGACTGCGCAGGGTAGTTGACTGTATGTATAGCGCATGCTGTTAGATGCATCGCGACACAGCTGACAGGAGATTAGTGCCTCCTCAGGGAGTAAGTAGGTAATGTCGAATAGATGGAGCTTGATATTGATGACATTGTTTTCCTGGTGTAACTATGGGGTTACAGAGAGGCTTACTCGCTGCAATTTGGCGTACTTGTGTTTTGATTGTAGTCGTTTTAGTTCGAGGATCATAAATAAGTGATCGACAGTAGGGCACGCCGGGGTAGGTTGTAACACGGGGTAAATTGTAACATAAGTAAAATCTTTTGAACGACAAATCTGCGAACCCACAGCACGCGGGAGCTGCTTCATGATATTAGCACAGTCGGTTTTAATGACACAAACGAGCGTTATGTGTTCAGTTTGTGGTTATAGCCCAGAATTTTAGTATGCAGAGCACGTAAGCAAATTTTGGCTTAGCACTTTCATTTCAATTCGCCGTCATTTGAAACCGTTTGAATTTTTGCTTCTCTCTCGCAAACGAGTCAGCACACATTGGTTTATTATAATGCGCACGCATTTTAGTAATTTCATGCTTAGTTTCTCGGTTGCTCAGATAAAACGCAAAAATTTCAGCTCGGGGTAAATTGTAACATGTTACTCCGCTCTAAATGGTGATAAAGGAAAGACGCTATTTGCTGACACACCGGAAAAAGATGCTCCAGACGAACAACAGAGCAATGAAGAATCGGAAAAGTGGAGGAAAGGTATGAAGGCAAAAGTAAAGACAGCGAAGAAGAATATTTTGATCAAATGTTTAATAATGATCTGTGTTTTCATTTATATTTTTTAGAAATATTTATTTGTGCTCGTATTTGTATTTAAATAAGTAAAACAGATGTGTTACAATTCACCCCACATGGTGTTACAATTTACCCCGGACTGGGGCACATTGTAACAAAGGTTTGATTTGTTTAAGATGAAGCTAGATGTCTAAGTGTCCAACATTTTGTTCGCCACATATGTAAGTAGTAAGTCCCGCAAATTATTTCCTGATTGAGGGAAACACTTTCGAGGAGAAGCTGTGAAAACTTTTTTTGTTACAATCTGCCCCGATCTCCCTACCTATTCACTAGGGTGGATTTTTCAACATCCATTTTTTTTGTTCTCACCCATTTCATAAAAGAATAAACCCTGAAAAATTGTATTGCATTCGGACCACAGAAAGGGGTGCCGACCAGGCCTCAAAGTTCAGAATTCATCAATGGTTTGGATTTAAAGAATTGCTAAACAACGGTAAGCCCTATTGAAATGTTGTTCAAATAAAATTGAAAGAACGTTCAATTTTCTACAATTACTGTACATGTTATTTTTTCGTGTTTTCAACCATTTTGTAGATAATAGCATTTGAATATAGAGAGGTCCGCACTATATAAATATGCCACCCCGCAGAGTTGGTACGCCCGCAGGGCGGCCCTTGCTACATTCAAACGCTATTATCTAAAAAAATATTGGAAACACGAGAAATAATACACAAAGTAATTGCAGAAAATTGAAGGCTCTTTCAATATTATTTGAGCAAAATTTCAATAAGTCTTACCATATTTAAGAGATTCTTAAAATCCAAAACATCAATGAATTCTAAACTTTAAGGCCTGGTCGGCACCCTTTCCTGTTTTTCGATTGCAATAAGCTTCTTCAGGGATTATTGTTTTATGAAGTAGAACCATACTTTGGGGTGAGAGCCAAGAAAGAGAAAAAAAATCGAGACGTATAGAGAAGGGAAGCCAGCCTAGTATTCGCATCAGTGAAAAACTGTCTGGACGAGTCGAGAAAAGTTCCCGTTAATATTGACAAAAGGCGGGAGAAGCTTCGATAAACCGAACTGCGGTTAGAATGGACTTTTGGCGGTCCGTGTAAAAAGAACAAGTTCCGCACGATCAGCAGTAGGATTCGTGCGAATCCATCGATCCCTTTTGAAGCCCCCTTTGCCCCCGACAGCTATCTTGATCAGCGCCGTTTCCTTTGCAACAGAGATATGGACGCATTTATCTACGACGGAACGGTTTTGGACTATTTGGTGGCGCAGGACGAAGACTGCCGATTGCTGACGGTAGGATCGTGGTACGCCATGACAGGATACGGTCTCGCGTTCTCGAGGAACTCCAAGTACTTGCAGATGTTCAACAAACGTCTACTGGACTACAGAGACAATGGTATCGATATCCATCATAATTTAATTGTAAACTAAGAAAAGATTCCTCAAACGTAAATCATTACACCCTGAGTTCATCGTTTATGGAAAAACGATAGGGCAACGCGTCTGTAAAGATCTTCGTAACCGTCATAGAATCACGTTGAGTTAGCAATTAAATTGCTTTCCCGCGTTCTCCCTCGCCACTTTCATTATCGCTGGCAGAGATTCTTCAGCACAGTTTTGCAAACGCGAGTGAAGCTGCGCGCCGGAAAGTCGCTCTCCAACCTGTGGAATGGGATAGTGTTTATTAAAGCGGGAGCCTTTAAAATTTCAGGGGATTTGGAACGTCTGAGGAGGTACTGGATGACGGGCACCTGTAAGCCGGGGAAGGAGGTTCAAAAGAGCAGCGATCCCTTGGCACTGGAGCAGTTCTTGTCCGCGTTCCTCTTACTGATGATGGGGATTCTCTTGGCCGCAGCCTTTCTACTTCTCGAGCATTTGTATTTCAAGTATGTCAGGCAGCATCTGGCGCGAAGCGACGGCGGTGGCTGTTGCGCACTTTTCAGCTTGGTAAGCTGTTTCTTGCTCGCGTAACCTATGCCGACCCCCGAGATACCGACCACCTAGCATTTACGTGCTTCCTCTGAGATCGACAAGGGTCTGTTTCTCGCGCGCGACGACGAAATTGTACGAAGTAGCCGTTAAACGAGGAAACCAGTTTGTGTGAATCGATCGAACAATGTGTGTTAAAGAGCATGGGAAAATCCCTGACGTTCCGCGGAGCGGTTTTCGAGGCCCAGGACATCCTTAGGTACCACAGATGCAGGGATCCCATCTGCGATACGCACTTGTGGAAGGTGAAGCACGAGCTGGACATGGCCAGGATCAGGATACGGCAGCTGGAAAAGGACCTCGAGGCTCACGGGATAAAACCCAGTCAGACTAAGTACGCTGTAACTCTACACTATTCAATTTAAAGTCGTTCTACGATCGAAACTGCATACACGGCTCTGTACGGTAAATTGAGATTATTGGCGCTGGTCCAGCCGAGGGGACCTCGAAGGATGTCCCTTTAAATGCGGCAAGACCCTTCGCAAGAGTTTGTCGAACATATCTACGTGCCCACGATCTAAATCGAAGATGACGTTGAAGTTTCTACGAGAAATAAACGCATAGTCGCGTATATGCGCTCGGATCGAAGTTCCTGCAGGTTCCGAACTTTGAGATTCGCTCGGTATGCAAAGGGAGAAGAAAGGGGAACCGAAAATAACCGAAGGGTGAAGTTTTCGGGAATAATAAAACGGAACTGACATTCGCGACGGATCGACCATCTCCACCTCGCTGTTCGATATAGCTCTGTACTTCGTTTGCTTCTTCCCAAGTACGAACAGCTTCCGTAACGAAATATCCCGCAGAAGCGCTGCAGCTTGCCTCCCACCAAGCTCCTGACTGAACCGCTGCTCCAGAAAGCCACCCCGTAACGTCAACCACTATCCACCACCCCTCGAACCTCCCCCCGAGTTACGGCGGTGTTCATAAAGCGGAAGTGTACCTGCGAAAGAGAGATCTACGCATGATTACTGCATATAGTTACTTCACTTGTCTTCCACGTAAAATTTTCAAGGATTTAATCTCGTGCCGCGCGAAGAGTCGAATGGAAGACAATTCGGCTGGCAGGAATCGCCGGACGAGCTCCTCCCCGCGATTTCCAGGCGCGTTACTTTGCTGGGCAGTTAACGCTCGATTAATTAAGGCCAGAGCCGGCGTAATTTCAAGCCGACAGAACGTGCGAATCGAGCTTAAATCCTGACCTACTTTCCGACGTCACTTGGAGCCTGGCTCTCGCACAGCATGCACCTATCTACTCGTGTATATACATTTACACATACAGACAGGAAATGTATATATAATATTCACGTGTATAAGTATATATGTAGGTACGTTCATATCGTGGTATCGGCACAAGCATATCGTTTCCTTCTAGTTTTTCTTATCTATCTTTGCGACGTTTTATGTGCAGCGTTGATCGTAAGTTTGGGACCACCCTTTGGTAAATCGGGGAGAGATTGTGCCATGGAGAGAGTTAATGGTACATATGAAAAGCTTCGTACCGCATTTGAACATTGTAATATACTTTTGTCGAAGGAAGAAGACTAGTTACTTTGTTGATCCTGCAGTCAGTGATGCCTGTGTCACATTCTACTTGAAGTAACCTAATTATTAACCCCTACTGTATCACAGTTTTTATCACTTTCACAATTATATGTATATACTTCCTGGTATGTTGCATATTGTCTTTCTTTCGCCGTTTAGTGCATGAGGCTTTGATACGTATTCCTTACTTGACGTGGAGATACGGGTACAAATTTAATTTGATAGTGAGAAATCTTCTTCAGAGCTCGAGTCTACACTGAATTGCGTTTAATTTAGCTTGGAGTGACTTCGGAAGAGAAATTCAGGAAAACTGATTGGCGAGTTTCATTGGCCCGTTAAGTTTGTACCTACACTGCTGAAACACGCTGTGTATTGACCGAACGTTACGAGTAAGTAGATACAGGAGATGGTAATTAGAGCTGTTGACGATAAAGGGATGGCAGTGCGGTTGGTGGTCTTAAGCTTATGATGGACGGTGTGTTTTTACTGCATCACGTAAGATACTGTAACACAGTGAATTGGCTTCGAATTTCATATATATTTCTGTATTAAAAAGTTATGCTGCGAAAGGAGAAGGGAACAAAGGGGAGAGGGGGAAAAAGAATGTCAGCTGGTTGTATAGAGAAGCAGAACTTCTCAACGACACGAGATCTCGACGAACTTCTCCAGCTCAGTAAGCGGGAAAAGTTTCTTTTGGAAACTTCGCCGAGATCAGCCCGAAGGTGTTTGCTGAGTATCCGGGTATATTGTTTCCACCAATGGCGAACGATGTATAATCGAACCTTTGAGAAAAGCCAGCTGAGATTTCGTGATATCTCGCGTGTATAAAAATAAACTTTCGAATCTTCGTGCCATACCTTCTTCGCCAATAAACCGTTAAATTGAATTTAGAGGATTATAGAATCTGGAACTAGGCCATCGTGATCTGGATGTTCAAATTTCATTCGACCTGTATGGCAAAGCATTCCAATAAATCCTGTGTATATACACCTTCGAGCGAAACTTTGATCTTTTAATTACTAAGGCTTGAAAGTTTATTAAATAACTCAGCTTCATGAATGCCTCTGGAATATCGAAATCTATTTAATATTTGCTACCGAGTCTTAACTTCCATAACGACCCCTGAAGCTTAGTTAGTCGAGTATACGAGTAAAAAACTTCAAAGCATCGTGTGATCAGAGAGAGAATGAGGGAAGAAAAGAGGTCTCGTGTCGCGAGAGGGTGCTGGTCCATGTTAAGAAGGCGAGACGATGGTGGGAGAGAAGCCTGGCACATATCCACGTCGGATTTTTTAAAGGAGGAAAACCGGAAGTCTCGGCTGGTGGCGAGGATGCTTTCAAAGCTCGGACCGCCATACACAACCGGAGCCATTGGCGGTGGATGTTCCGCAGCCGCTACCGCCATACTTCGATTCGTAAGTCCGCAATGCCCACAGCACGTAAGAATGTGAAAGTGACGCAGGAACCGAAGGAAATATTTTCTGCCACTACTCGAACGAGCTTTCGGACGAAGTTTCGGTGCCCTCGACATCCTCGACTCGGGAGAAACGTCTCGCGTGTGCAATCACGATTTTTATCATTTCGTAATTTGGATAGGTAGGGTAAAGATTGGCACCCTAAGCGGAAATCCTAATTTGAATATCTGTATTTTTTTATGAAGTTTTTATGTGGCCTTAATTTTCAGTTACTATCGATGATCGTGGATTTAGTTTATTAAGTCTTTTATTTTAAACATATTCGATGAAAAACAAAATAGACATAAAATAGGTACAATCATTGGCATACTTAGCACATTTATTGTCACAGCGCGTATCAATTACTGGCACTCAGAAACTAAAAATAAATTGTCGACTTTTTAATAATTCATTCTTCATTAATTATTGAAAATAAAAATAAATAAGAGATAATAATAATATATTTATTTACGGGACAAGCCCATTAAGACAAAGTATATCAATACATTAATTACATTAATTAGCACAGCCAGAACAACCAACCTCGTGTGAAAATTAAGCAATAAAGACTGCGTAAAAGTAACAAAGGATTAGGGTACAAGTATACAAAGAAATCACCGTGTAGATCTATGTACATCTATACAATGCCATCGGAAAAGATGGCACTTTGAACATTAGACTTAAAACTAGAGAGGAGATCAGCAAAGAAATCAATATTCGCAGGACAACTGTTAGCGAGATCGCTTATTCTATGTAGGGGATCAGCGTGCCCAGCCCAGGAGGAGTAGTCCGGAGATTTGAAAAGGGGTGTTTGCCTAGTGGCACGTACAGGAACATTGAAATTGACTAACGCCAGAACACGAGGGTTATCAACCACCCCGTTCAATATCTTGTACAAAAAAGTCAGGTCCAAAACTCTCCTCCTATGCTCCAGGGTCCGGATATTCGCACAGCTCATGATAGGGCCATAGCTGAACCCTCAGAGATCAGACAAAAGGAAATATAATTGCTCAAAAAAGCCATCAACTCTGCAAACCTGCGGAATGCTTACTTACTACTGTAGTTCTCCTTATCAAAATTTTAAGAAATCGCTTAAAACTCTGCCTTTTGTCCCGTCGCTACCTTTGAGACCTTTTTTGCGGTGTTACCAGATGTAAAATGTGCAGTTCAACTACTGGAATTTGCAGTGTTTTAGTGAAAGAAAAATAAGGAATTCTAAAAAAGTGCTTTCTAAGTTTGTACTTCTAAATATTTTACTTTCTAAACAGGAATGCCAATGATTAGTCCAATGCCAGCATCAGTGAATCCACCCTATATCGAAGACTTACACGTTTCATTATTTTGTTAACTATTGTCGCTATTTTGAAATATATAAGCCGAGCAAGTAGAAGCGCTCAGTATGTGGTCAGACCTGTACCAGTAATGCACATCGCGAATACGTGCAAGCTTCCACCTCAAATTAGAGCGAGCATACATGGTCATTAAGCAGATTATTGAAATATCGAACATATTGGTCGTAGTTCGTTGCTTCCCTTGTGCAATAATTGAAACTTTGAACATACGAGCGTGTATTCGAAAATCGGGAGGAAGTCTGCAGTTCTGTGGTAGCTGCAAGTGACAAAAACTATTTCAAGTACTTCAGAAGAGATTTGAATCGAGCTTTGTACCCAAGAGAACCGTGGCTACTTCGAGAATTTACTATCCCTTAGTGACGTAACTAATGAAAACCATGGACAACTTTGGCAATTCGTCACCTACCACAAATGCCCTTTTCAACCGAAACCCACCTCCTGGGAAGACTATCTTCAACTAGGTCATTCGATATGAACAGGAGGGTACGCTGGAACCAGTCGAATCGAGATTCTTTTTTTTTCTCCGAGTCCATAATAACGAGTAGCTTCCCTAAGCACTTTTCTTGCGACGTGATTGTGCTGGCGAGATGTGTTTACTGGGTCACGGATACAGGAACTTGGCACGGGGACACCGGTACGCCGAACCGGCTGCCAAATGTCCGAAAAATTCACGCTTGTTTGTTCGCCAGCTGGTGTCGGTTTGAGGCGGGCGTCGTTCGCCGTTTAAAATGGACTGGAAACCAAAGTGTCGCGTAACACGCGGTACAAACGTGACATCTGGCACGCCTGCTTAACAGGGCGCGATATTGTCCTCGGCCTGAGCCGATTTGCAATTCTAAATCATTCCAATGCCCAGCAAAAAAGAAGCATTCCCAGCGACCCCGGATTCCGGGACACTCCGAAATTTGCCGATTTATTATATTCGAGCGTGGCACCGAAGTTCCTGCGTCGCTTTGGAACCAGCTCGAGGGTGCACGCAGAACGCGGCGCGTCGATACTTTCGTCCCTGGTCGTTTCGCAAAGTAGGCGGTAAAGTTGCAGTCGCGGCGAAACGAGGAGAATCGAAAGAGTCGTTCGAACGTCTATAAATCCGTGCGCCGTCGAGCGAGAATGAAATCGATTTCGTGTGGCTCAATGAAGTATATACGGTCTTCTACGATTCCTTGGTGTCCCCTGGTTCGAGTGACATCAATAGTTAGCAAGAGAACAACAACAAAAAAAAAAAGAGAGAGGCGAACGACTGTTTGAGCGTCACGAAGATCGATGATAACGATTCTAGAAGATGGAACGATAAAGGGTAGATGTAGATTAGCCGCTTCGCTTGGTAGCCGAGAGAGTCTGCATACACGCACTCGAGGATTCTTCTTTTACTTTACATTTTCGTTTTGAGATCGTGTATTTTGATATAGTATCGGTCTGCCCAATTTTCATCTGCTCGATAGCATGGCATGCGAGTTCAGCGACGAATTCTCGATCGACTCGTGGAGGGATGTATCGGGAGCGCATAGCAGGCACATAAATTGTCTGCGACTGCGACAGGCCGACGAAGCAGGGGGACGATTTATTCTAGTCGAGGGAATTTGCTGAAAATTAGAGGGAAACCAGGGATAGAGAATACTATGGACGCGAGTCATTTGTATAGTGCGCGGCCGTATAATGTTGGAATCTAAACTATTCCCTCTGTTTTTGGTGGCGCGAGGGAACATTTGCAGGGAGAAATATATGTATACGTTCTAAACCAGTACCGTAAACTGGAGGGACATTAACAGTACAGGGTAACATTGACAGTTACTTAGCATGTATTAACGAAGAAAAAGGACAGGAATTTTATGCATTTTCACACCTGTAGTACAAACACAAACGATGCGATATTATAAGAGGATGTAAAAGTGTTAACGAGAACAAAATAAAACTAAAATATAAATGAGAGTGCATTGAGCATAAAAAGAAACGAATTTAAGTGCCAATGTAAGTTCAGATTGGTACAACTTTAACAGTAAAGGTGCAAATCCCCGATGAGACAAAAATAATGTCTCTATGAGACCATTATTTAATTACTTTATTATTTGTTTTAATTACTTTGTCATTATTTTCATGAAATTAGACTCTCGTATTTACATTATTTACATTTACTTGTTGCTGAGATTTTTGCCTCATGATAGAAAAGTCTCACGCAAAGTCTCATCGTGAATTCGCATCTTTAGTGCTATTTATATGATGTATTAAAGAAGGAAAGGGATAAAAATTGAAGCAAAAAGATGCAATGTTGTTATAGGATATTTAATCCAAACTTAGAAATTTTTTATATTGCATAGTAAAACGCCCCGACAACATGCCAATGTTATCCCAGCTTACGGTACCTAATATAATAAAAATAAAATGATCAAATCTGGCACAGCATGCTCGATTACCACATTGCTGACAACATACACAACAGCATATACTATTAACACGAAGAAGTCGAGTTTAGAATTTTGAATTGCTTATATTGCTACTGCTCTGTTGAATGTTGGTGATCCTTGTGCCACCAAGAGTACCAATGATACTTTAGGTCCTAGCATTAACTCGCTCACTCTGTATACGCATATCTGTCTGTATATTTCTAGGCAGCACATGACATTCTCTTCCATGAAATCGTTACATGGGAATTCTGTTCAACCTAGATTCATCGACGTCATCGATGCCACCAGGCCTAGAGACATGACCAGGAATCATGTAGTCAGCACGGAGTACGCGGACAAATTTCTGCCACCAGAGATCTATAGGTACGCGAAATAGAAAATTGATTTCCTACGAAACTCTTCAAACGGTCCAGAAATTCTTCCCAAAAATACTGGACTCGTTGAGTCACGTGGAACGAATGACAATTGTATTCTTCCTCACCTCAATGGTCTTGAAGACGTCTCTTTACCATTTGAAGCCACCTGAACTTTATCCTAGACATTTCTTCACACCCCTTGCTCACTTCCCCCTCAATCTACCTCGTGCAAATCCAGTAATCCTGTTAAAATCAAACGATTGCGATTGTTATCGCGTTAGAACCTTCCACCTGTACCAACGCCCCACAGAAACTATTATCCCGAATAAAATTCCCCGCGTTCTCGAGCATCGGTTAGAAATACGAAATTCGCTCGCCCGGTATCCGAAACTGCTTCTATTGTCCCTCCCAAGTGTCCCATTGCAATTGGGAAGGATTGGGCGAGATTTGCACAGAGATATCCAAGCTTTCCCGACTTACCGAGATGGTTTTCTAATGTAACGAGAGAAATCGAATTCTGGATGCAGGATCCCGGACGACGCCGCCGCCAGAACAGAAATCGCCGAGATGGAGACAGTTCTGTGATCGTAGAGAGCCGGCTCCGATTGCCTAGCCCCGTCAGCGGAAAGGGAAGCGCGACTGTAAGAGTCCTTCGGGAGCAGATCGGATCGCCTCCCCATTTTCGACAACGAGTTTCCTGCCTCGGTAGCCTCTGCGAGGCTTCCCTCGAAACGACCCACCCGAAACAGAGGTATTCGGGTGCCGACTGAAACTTCCAGGCGAGCTGGAGAGATCGAGGATGACTTCGGAGTTTCTTCGTGCACGAAGGGGGACACGGGAGAGCGTTCAGTGCCTATTGAGGAAAGCTGAGAAAGACCGAGGATTCGATCGTTTTCCTATTGCCAGCGCGTGCTCTTTTTCATCGGAAAGGTTCCAGCAGGCCCGCCTGCTCCTGAACGTCGCATTGTTCCTTCGCGGAGAACGGCAAGTTGTGGCAAATATTTGCATTGTGATCGCGTCGGGACGTTGAGACGCCTTGGGACACCCTTCAGGGTCGGCGGTGTTTGTCGCACTGTCCAACGAGACGCTTGAAGATGATGCATCGATCATCCAGAGTAGCTACGCGACGGGGTACGTTTATGTTTTACACGGGACGCAAGAGAATTGGAATCCGTGCTATGATTTCACTGTACACGAGCAAAGGAACGAATATATGTAAACTGTGTTTATAGTTTTGGAACGAATCATTTGTATCGGATTGCTCTGTTTCGATTGGACTCATCTTGTGCGTTCAATCGCGTCTCGTTTAGTATCTAGATATTATCGGGAAGACACGAGTCGATGTTTGGAGCTGGGAATTGTGGGTTGAGCGACTTCGTGGTGTTAGAAGATAAAGTTGGATGGAGTTGACAGGAGAGAATACAGCGGCTGGCACCAAGGTAATCCGAGGAATGAAAAGAAAAGAAGAACGCAAGTTTATTCAGGCAGCAACAATGCAATAGATAGTTATTGAAATTCCTAAATCTTTTGAGAACTCATTAAACTTTGTACGAAAGCTTGTGGCCCGTTTAGAAGAAGAAAAAAACAGGGCAAGCCTCGAGCCAACGATCGTTCGTTAAAGCAAACACCATGGCGAATAAATTGTGAAACCAATCGCGATATCTTGATGGAGAATGTCAATGTGTATCATACGAGGTAAACCGTGACATTTACCTATGTCATATATACATATATATATTTAATACGTAATGTACACACGAGACACTATTATACGTTAAGTATGTATATTGTGGTAAACGATGAAATATTCTAAAAGAAACCTACTTCCAAGATGTAATATGCTCAACAAAACGTACACGTATAAATAAATTCACCGGGTGTAATAAATCGAATAAATAACGCATACATCAAGGAGTGTCAGGTGTCGCGCGATATTTCAAACTTCATGGGAGAAAGTAAACGGGGTGGTCCAGTGATGATTACCACCTTCACTGTCTTTCAAACTATAGGATGAAAAATTTGATTCGCAGGAGTTACGTGGTACAAAAAGAGTTACTATGTGCCCATGATGCTTGTTCCTTATAAACAGTGGCGAACTTAACAGGCAGCCGATGAGCAATTGCCGCCTGGGCCCCTAACTTTAGAAGGCCCCTCAGGCTCCTATATATTTTTGTGTACTACTACACTTAACCCGTTTTTATTAAACTACCTCTTCGCTTTCCCGAAGAATTGAGCTCCTTAGAACATTTGCCACCCGCGCCTATTTCCTTAAATCCGCCACTGCTCACAAAACTAAGAACCTACAGAGAAACTATTATAGTCAGAAAATCACTTCTAAGCCCCACTGCTTTCAAACGTGTTCGAAGGGCAAATTGTTATTGGGTCGCCCTGTATTTGGAACTTATTTAAATGAAACGGAGGAATCAGAACAATGTAGAGAAATTGGTACGAAATATTTTACGATTCGCGAACTTATGCCCGAGGCGGTGAGTCTCAGCGCGCGACTCGTGAAGTGATATTTTTTAGGTAAAGGACGCATCGATTTCGTTACGCAATCGCTAAGGCTCGATCACGCTGACTAGACGTCCTGGCACTCTGCGAATGTTTCAGGAGACATCTATCCTCGTAAAGAATAGTTGAACGAGGGAGCCGTTTTCGAGCCCAGAAATAAAACCAAGAAATTTTGTGTGTGTAGGACTCGACAGAGATAGGATTAATGTTCTAAAACTACGTCCGCTGTACATATAACGCATTGTACCGTATAAGCCACAAAGTAAGCCACGGAAGAACATTGTTTTTTGTACCGTTTTACTTGGGCGTTAAGAAAAATTTGCTGTAAAAATGCCGCGTTGGTCCTGACGGTCCTTGAAACTCGACGACTCCGCTTGGCAGGTACGAAGAACGCCAGGATTGGTTAAAGAAGCACTTCCTTTTCCCGTCAGATTCAATTGGGATTTCATTGAAAAACTTTGAAGATTGCCAAACGATTGTTTCCCAGAGCTTTACTATTGTGACTTACACCGCGCGCCGAGAATTCCGCTAGAAAGCACTTGTCTCGACTCCTTGCGCGTCGGACAAGCGAACCGAACCATTTGCGTAACCGTTCGAGCCGTTCTCTCAGGAAAAATTTCAAACCGAAGACATCGTCGCGCGGGTAAAGATAAATCGAAGGTCTTCGGCCGATTTTTAAGGATTTTTATTGGCAGACACTTGCGGGCAAAGTTAACGACTACTGCGAGGACGAGACACAAGTGCTGTGCGCAACACGATTTCTAATAATACTGCGTCGCTAACGGAGAACATGTTGTTACTGTTGTTGTTAAAGATAATGGAAGTGTTACATTGTTAAGTCGCGAGGGAGGGAGGCGGAGGGGAGCTGTAGAAAGGGAATGAGAGAGGACGAGAGAATGAGATTATGTATTAGTTATTTGAATATTGAAGATGCAGGAACTCGATTCCAGACGTATCAATTGCGTCGCAACTAACGTCTCTATCTATTACTGTTAAGTATGCAAAACACGTAAGCTTTACCCATTCTTCGATCGACAGAGGTGGACGCTGTTTCCATCCGACCCAAGACGATTTCTTTCGAGCGGTGTGCGCACTTGCGGCTCATGAATCATTACCCTTAAGACTAACGATAGAGACTTCGGATGCAACTGTTCGGACGTAAAACTCGATGGTGTTTCGGGGCAACAGATCTCATTCCACGGATATCGATTTTTATCGGAGAATTCGCAGCGATACAACGAATACGATTTATTTAATGTAATTGGGCTATCCCCCCTCTACGCTGCAACAATCAGTGGACTTCTTTTCTTCGCGCAGGATGTAATGAGGAAAATAAGCCAGGCGATATTGGTGCAAGCGATTCCGTGAAAATACTACGTATTGGGCGAGGTAGTAAGTTTGTTTGAATGTTTTAGCTTGACAGCGTCTGGCGGATATTACATCAATATAAACATTTCTAATTAACGATACGCCATTCCATTTTTCATTGATCTTTGGACTGCTTAAACCGCTTGAAAGTTTAACTTCGAAGGGTAACTTGGCGAGTCAAACGTTCGTGAGGTTCATAAAAATCAACCCTTGAAGCAAGGTTTTAATATAATCGTTCTTGAAGTGCTTGCAATATAAACTTATTACTCAGTCCAATATTTGAATTCTATCAGGGAATGTCCATCAATGAACCCGTACTCTAAATGTGATGTTCAGGCAGTCAACCAAGTAATCAATAAGGCACTGCCCAACAGCGAAGTGATTAAATCAGTTTCAATCCAACGAGGTCTTCATGGTCTCGATTTCGAAAGGAGGGATTTTTCAGATTCAGTTTCCCCTGTCATGCACGAATCTGTGTTTTGAATTAACCCGTAATCGAAGAAACGTTTGTATTTTTTTAGTAGATTGTGATAAAAGATCGTGCCAGAGTTTCTGATCGATACGACGAGAACCGTAGTCGGATGTATCTAACGTTAAAATCGTGCGCACACACTAAATAGCGGCCTTAATGATTTTTCAGCGTCGTACTCGTGATCTCCGGACATTCTCGTAGCCGTAATTGTAGATTAGTCGTTCCGACATTACCAATTGGCTTCCTTTCACCACTTTCATCCGGACACTCATGATCTCCGCTCACTTATCCGACGCCGGGGCTCTTTCGATTGGACAGCTCCGTCAATTCACTTGTCTCGAATATGATGTGCCAAATAATTCTTATGCATGGAACAAAGTATGCGGATGAAAATAGAACTCAGAAATCAGCTGAATACAAGCATATCAATAACATTGCCAAATAATTCATTTCCTATTCTGGTGAATGGAACTTCATGTGGGAATTCAATGGAGAACGTATTGAGGACCTTGCAGCAAGAGGGGTACAGCTCCATTTTTGACAGTTCTTGAGTTATGATGTGTAATATACGTAAAAAATAATTCTACAACGTTTGGTGCACGTTTGATGCAAATCCGATAACTATTGGGTTAATATTAATATTAATACTTTCATTATAGAATAGTTTTTCGCCAAAAATAGAAATAAAAAGTTGTCAACTCAATAACTACCACTTATTGTGTCAAAATATACATTTTTCAATTACTGTTCTCTTTTTAATGTTGAGTCAAAGCAATAATTTTATAAACAGTTTTTTCTATTTTATTTCAAGTTAGTAAAGATAGAGTTGCAGTCTTTTTGCTGCAAGCTCCTCGATTATCATCCTGCGACGCTGGCAACAGTTGAATTTCGGTAGGAGTAGTTTTCAAATTTAATGGTAAGCAGATTGTATTCGCATTACAAGGTTTGGAAGTTCTAGGATCGTTCAAATGGAAGATTAGCGAAAGGAGAAGAGCAGGGGTACCATTAATAACAATCGACTAATTTCTGTAGTGAAATTCAAACCATCCACAGTCACCAAATTAAACAAGAAATCGAAAGAGCCCGAGGCTTCATTCGTAACAAGTATAAAACTGCATTCCTAAGTGGACCCTAAGCTAGATCAGTAATTACGGGAGGAAGCAACTAGACGTCGCTAGTGTAGGCGTCGAATTTTTATCCACCAGACGAAGAAAAATTAAGATTGCTGTGACATCACGATCATAGGTATGATTATGAGTGCGTGTACCATCGGTGTAACGAATCCGTGCATGTATACCCGCGCGTGTACTCGTCTATGTACATAAGGGAAAAAATGAGATAAGGCAGAGCGGGGCGATTTTCGTGAGTCCTCGTTCATGCTTTTCGTCGCCACCATCGAGGACAATTAGCAACAAGGAGACCCTAGGATTAGCGTAGACCAGTAAATAAGTTTAGCGACGGAACCTCGCCAATCTTGGAACCTTTTTCGAGAGCCTCGTGGTCGGGAGGCGTTGTATTTGTGTCGGCGTACATTTTTAACGGGGGAGAAAGAAGAAAATTATACTAACGATAAATGATAACATTGATAAAAAAAAAAAACGTAAGCAGCGAAGATAACGAAGTTCGCGAGTTCCGCGGAGGGCACGGGGGAAGTTCGATGAGCGATGTAATCGAGAAGCCATTGCAAACATTTGTACGTTAAATGATCGTCGACGAAATAGTTTCGCGGAACGTGCGAACCGATGGCTTTTAAGGAACATATGTGGCACGTGATTGTATGTTGTTTCAAATAAAACATTGTTGTTTTGTATACTATATCGCCAGCACGCTTTGCACGATACTTTACTGCTGTAGTCGAGACAGAGAACATTGGCTGTTCAATGTCAGTTCCTGACGATCTACACCCCCAAACTTGTACTTCCTGCTTTCCAAGCGGGATAATAAGATGGTGAATGAGGAGCAAAGAAACAAGAGGTGGAGAGGTAATGACATATTTAGGACATCAAAACAGTGTTTATGACATTCATTTTATTACAAAAACGGAAAAATCCTACATTCGTAGGGGCGGGCAATTAGGGCGTAAGTGGAATTCGCCCAATATCAACCAAGGTTGCTTTGGCCGAAATTTCGAAATTTGGGTTGCCCAAGATCAAATAGCATTAAAAAATTTTATAAAATAGATTATCATTGTTGTGTTAAAACGTTAATTTTAATTTTCACATTAGTTTTATTTATATTCGTTTTTGTTCAAATAAAGTTTATTTGTTGTATCTAAAAAAATAAAGAAAACAGTTCCAGAAAATATTTAAATACTTTTTCATTCAAGATATTTGAATTTTGGCGCCTTTGGGCTACTTTTCCGACGCGATCTGGCGGCTCGACATTAAAACCATCTGGCAACCCTGGTTCCCCCTCTATTGACAATCTTGTGCGTATGACAGGGAAATTCCTGACAATCCTGTTCCCTTCATTGAGTTCAATTGAGTTTAGCTCAATGGCTCTGTTTGTCCTGTTACAGTGCCTATAACTATAATTCCTATACCTCTGAGGTATGTAATACCTCGTCTGTGATAGAAGAAAGGAAATAGTTCCGAGCATTTACACCGTGGTTTCCAGTAAGCGAACGGCTTTTTTTTCGGTTGTCCTCTTCTAATAAACGCATAGCCTCTTGAGAAGACAGAAGTGCCGAAGTGCGTATATATATAGTGGTTTTATTTACAAGTTGCACATTTGTGTGATACAATATTCACCATGTCGACGGATTTCATGAATATTGATGGTAATATAAAAAGAGTACAGAAAGAGACGTTAACACCCTACAAAATAGCAACTGTCATTTTAATTAAGGAATATTGTAATGAAACAACAAAAGGTAATTTCTGCTGTAATGCGGTTTACGTCATAATACTAGTTACAACCATTCACAATTATATTAATAATATCATAAGTTATAATTGTGTACGCATAAGCTGCCAATGTTAATGCGTCTATTTGCTTTGCAGCAATAGTCGAAAGACGCGACTTTTGCTTAGCTACATTAAAACTGATTCAAGTAAGTGTCTTTAGTTATAGTAATTTGAAAGTGAGTTACATTTCAAATGGATTAAAATTATATTACTAAGGATAGGCCACAGTGACAGCATTGTTAATTTTAACTAAATTCTTTCAGCTGAATCTAAAGCGAACGTTAGAATAATGTAGAACAACATTTGTAAACAATATGCAAGAGCACGAACATTCTCGCCTGTGTTTATTTAACTTTACTCCAGATTCGTCAGAAACATTTTGAGTGAAATTTCAGATCCCACTGCTGTGACCTCTCCTTACGAGTTGAATATCTTTTACCTGCAATTATGTTTCTCATTTTATCTATTAGTCGGCAGATATGGAGTTCGGTGCGCTCTTAAATGTACTCTACTCTCCCGAGTATATTCTACAACGATTTGCACGTCAATTGGAAGTGCAGCTGAATGTGTTAATAGGAAAAGGAGTCGAAGGTTTATTAGATTTATTTGATAGCATCGGGCGTCTTATGAAACCGACGTTAGATCATTCGCTCTCTTTGCCTGCATTAAATAAAAATTCTGTTCTTGGATTGTATATAAGGAGAGTGATTATCTTTTTCGAAAAGTTACCTTTCGATCAAGTAGTATCACTGTACGAAGGTCTGAAAAAGTATCTAGATGGAAGAGCCAATAGCTCGGAGAGTTCTGACATTTCTGCAGGCTCTAAAGCAGAAGACTTATATTCAAACGAGTAAGTACTGCCTTACGCAGAAATTATAATTCTAGTTTATACTCCTTCTGCGACGCTGTAATCGCTGTTGTGTATTACTAACAGAACAAGGACAATCTGGGGTGGAAGGCAAGCCGAGTTACTCGTCGCGCAGCAAGCACACGCACTGCAGACAGACGAGCATAAAGCAATGTCTCCTGCGGAGTTACAAGTCCTTGTACGAGAACTTTTAAGTTGTAGTCCTTACTATGCCGAAGCTGTGAGTACTGTGTGGTAAGAAGAATATATTTCCTGCGCTTACTGTTTAAGGACGCGATTGAAAAATGTCTCTATGCTACTTATATTTCTTTATGTTCCAGCATTATTTAAGTTACTTGAATTGCTTGAGAGTCAATGAATACTGTGGAGCTATAGACAGCCTTTACCATTGCTTCGATAGATTAGCTCCCTTGGAAAACCGCTCTGCACCCGAAGACAGATCTCGTATTTTCAGATATGCAGCTTTGAACTTAGCAGTCCTACATGCCCAATTTAATCATAAGTATGTTTGCATGTACAGTCTGTCCGATAAGAGCGTGTCGCTCGTATCTTCGAAAGGAATCATTGGATTTAAAAAAAGTCTGTATTGCCAAAAAGTACGTTTTATGAACTAATACGCAATTACCTACTGTCGTTTGCAGAAAAGAAGGCGCCCGGACGCTAAGCGGGGCAAAGGGGATACTGTCGAGGAGTACAAAGTAAGCAAACGGGACACAGGCGGTGAGAGCCAATGCGAGCAAAGTAGCCCTCTTGCCCCGCTTAGCGTCCGGGCGCCTTCTTAGAAAAGAAGCATACTACAGTAGTATATGGTCGAGTCTATGTTGTCGATATTTGCTTGATTGACACCGTTTAGGCATGCTTTCAACTAACTTTACTGCATACTCCGAAGATAAAGACTGTGCAGCCCAGTCCAACGTACGTTACTATGCCCTTTTCGTCTTTCCGCGTCGTGCAAAAATGACAAAAGATACGGAGCTCTCATTTTAAAAATCGCCTGTTTCTACGGAATCGCAAATTAAAATGCCATACGTTGTTAACCGGCGTAGTAGAAGATACTTTTCTCCCCCGAATTCTCAAGAACCCCTTCTTAAAGTACAGGGCAGTGGCTACGAGTGACATGCTCTTGTGGGACCAACTGTTTGTCAATATTTAACTAAATCTGTTAATTGCCACGTAGAATTTGTGTGAATGATTCTCGTTTTCCTTCGCTTCAAGGGAAGTAGCACAAGCTGCTTTGAAAGAAGCTATTATGATGGCTCAAGAAGCTGGGGACAATGTGTGTTTACAATTGGCACATGCTTGGATGTATCATCTGACCATCGAACAAAAGTAAGTGTTAAACTTCTGTAACATGCATGTAATTTTTAAGTTCTCGAAACTCGGATTAGAAAAATTGTAAGGCATCGAAACTCTCGATGCTTGAAGTTCTGATTCTGTTTTTGTAAATGGAATATTTTGCTTTAAGAACTGAAGTAAACAAAAAGAAGCATCAAATTCTATTAACCGTAGTTAAACAAAATACAAACAAATATATAACAATACGTAAATTCTCGAAGCACGCTGTAAACGATTTTTTATTCATTGATTTTATATTTTTCCTTACCTGGCTTTCGAGAGTTTCGAATCACGAAAAAACGTGCAAAGTTTCGAATTCTCGAGACCCGAAATTTCTCGAGTTCCGAAATATTTCAATATTCCATCCCTAATATTTCCAATATTTTCTAGGGGACTTCTCATAGAAAAGTCGGTTGGCAGAGCAAGCATGTTGGGAATAACTCACACGACTGGATTGGGTCTTATCGCATATGCTCACAATTCTGCTTTGGAGGCTAAGGGTCCGTCGCAAGTGTTTGAGGTATGAATTTACATGCGACTGTTGCAACATTAGTCACTTTGTACGTATTTAACATTCAATAATAGCTTGGCCGTTAAATTCTAGACTCTGATGAAATCTGACGTTTTAAATTGCCAACATTCCATGATTGATTTAATGTCAATGACGTATGCCGAAAAATCCGCGTTATGGGCGTATTACGGTAAAACCGAAATGTCTTCGGTTTGCGCGCAGTTGCTGCTTCTGCACAATACAGGGGACAAGAAACAGCACATGTTCAATGGGCCGTCTACTTGCCAAGCTGTTGTTAACATAGCAAACATTTTAGTCGAGTTTGGTGAATATTCCTTGGTCGATGTCGTGCTCGGCCACGCTAAGGAGAGATTCCCGAATGAACCATGCAACAAGGTACATATGTATCCACAAATCGACGGCAATCTCAAAAGTCACGTTCTAATGAATACCTACGTCATTTCCATCACCTCCTTCAGATATGGATGTTAAGCGAACAACTTTACGTATTCACGCAACTAATTAGACACGAGAAGTGGAGCGAAGCTGAAACGATAGCGTTAAACATTTCAAGTTTGGACCATTTGGAAAGTAAATTTAGGTACAACGATCTTTCAAGAAGAGGCCAGTATTTATTATTCCTGGGCGTTAATTTTACATTGCAGTTAATTTACAGGTTAGCAGAAGTTTGTTTAGGGAAAGAAGATTACCCGAAAGGCTTCGAATATGTAGACAGCATAGAGGAAGAGAAACAAATAACACCGCAGAATAAAATACGAGCTATGTTACTCTCGAGTCAAATAATGTGCGCGTCTGTGTCGCCGGCGAACGGAATTGTTGGAGTAAATTCGTTGGTGCTTCTTAATACAGCCTTGCAGCTGGCTGTGCAAAATCATTTATCTTACTACGAAGCACTAATTAAAATGCATCTTGCAAATATACAGGTGATTAAATTCGTTGGATTAGTTGATGCAGACTTTGGATTAATACCATTACCAGAGATGTTTCACTGATAAATTCTTTTTAAATTGTTTCAGTTGCTAATGGGGATGCCAACGTTAGCGTTGAACTTAGTGGAAGATGTGATTGTCCAAATTCTGGCGCACAGTGGCTATTACGATCAGGGCAGAGCGTTTGTTTTGTACGCGAAGTGTTTAGTCGCTACTGCCCCCGCATGCGGCAAACCGCGGAAAGAAGTGATTTTGAGGGCCATCAAAGCGCTCTCCAAAGCCAAGGACTATTTCACGAAAGTCGAAGCGTATGGAAGGCTGCGGGCCACGGCGTGTATCGAGTCTTTGTTGTGTCACGAGATCGACCTTAAAAATGAACGAAACCAATGCGCTTTCGAGTTTCGTCAGTTGGACGAGCAATTTCTGACAAAGCTGGATAACTTGTGTTTGTATTAAAGCAAGCGAAACCGCGCACACAAATATAATCGGAGCTTTATTTACCCTTTTGTAATAAGAATGATTTAAACAATATTTTTCTATAAATCACGTCTCTGCTTTATAGTAATACAGCGGATATCGATGCTAATGAAACCAACAAGGTACTGGCTGTAATATACAAATACGAATGTTTGCAGTTTATAAAAGTAATCGAAAGTTTCGAATAAACGAAGTATCTTTAGTCGCTGAATGAATCCGTGTATTCATTACTTTATTTATGCGCAGCAATCTTTGACGAGGACTAATCGAGCGTTCTGGAAAGGAGGAGGTCAGGCAAAACAAGCACACGAACAAATGACAAGTGTACAATAGAAACATTTATTCGTAGAGTCCGCTGCGGAGGTAACAACGGAATTTTTGATATTCTAATTTTCTCTACCCACTCCCCGTACTCGAGAGTCGGGTAGAATCCATGCGAGTCGGTTTCGTTCTTCATCCCTGTTTCACTTGTGGTAATAATGCTCCCCAAAGTCATGCCGAAGAATCAACTCGCACGGACCACGTAATAAGTGCACACGGAGACACAGATAGGTGAACGGTGTCGCGCGGAAATCGCAGGGTTGCATTTTCTTCTAATCATTTTCTCTCATGAGATTACTCTCGTACAGATCGCGAGCAACCCCGTAGCGATTTCCCGTGACCCGTCGAAGACTTTAGATGATGCATTCGTTTCGAGGAAATTTTTTTCGGTGCGTACAAGTGATAGGTAACACCCGGTACAACGATTCGAGAAACACGCACGTTAAGTTACGCTTGGATTACATCGGTGACGTTCGTTCTCTGTGAGCAACTTGATTTTTATCCTACCGAATGGCCATTAGCCGGCGTCTCTTCTTTTAGACGGTCGAGTCTCCTTCCTCTACAACGCTGAAGGAATGAGGGGGGGACCTATCGTTTCGCGCGTACAGTCTCTGCCGAGTCGGATATGTTTTCCTCCTGAAACTTCTTCAGCTGCTTGTTTTCGGATAAAGCTTTCTAGAACATTGGCTGCTCACACATTGATTCATCGTGTTTCAACGCTAAGGTGCACGTGTTTTCTTCGGTGCAATGTAGGGATGGGGAGGGAAGACGTAGGAAGATACACAGCCGGGTTCACACAGAATATTCTTCTTCTTTTAAAATACGAGAGTGCCGCGGTTTAGAAAAGACCTCTATATTGTCAAGATCGGTTTGTTTGCTCGATCTGGATTGCCTGAGCCAGCGCTGCCCACAGGTGGGAGAGCCCTGAAGTGACTTTTATCCCTTTCTACACGGAATACTGTTGCGCAGGGCGCGCGCACAGAGCGTTCATACGCACGGCAACGAAGCCAGAGTGGAAGAAGCTTATTAGATTGAGCAGCACTGGCCTAAATCATGCGTAACTAATCTTCGTTTGATCGATGTTAGCTTTGTCAGCACAGGAAGTAGTTTAGGATTCTATCAGACCACGATACACGATTCCGCAGAATTTCTGGCTTCGAATGTGACGGAAACGCTTCGTCAGAATTATAATCTCGCGCAGACAATTTACAAATAATAGAGGCTTTAATCTTGACTCTTTGTAGCGATTACTTGAGGAACATATAGTACTGCTCGTAATTGCTCGAACGAATGCGCACTTTAAAGTTTCTCCTGCCGTGTAGTTTGGATTAACAACTTTATCTTCGAAATATGAATCCTAATACTGCATTACAGAAACATAAAATGGAACAAAGTTTATTCGAAGAATCAGCTTGGAAAGCTTCCCGTCAATCGTTCTCTGACAAGAACTGTATCACCACTTATTATTATTAACGAACTACCTTTTAGCTTGAAAGTGAAACATTCCAACGCTTCGCATAAAAACCATAAAATGTCCAATACTTCGAGTCCCCAAGACCAGTAGAGGTGGAATTCTCGAAACTTCCCCCTACCGCGACAGATCAACTCTCTTCAGCCCCATAGTAAAAGTCTGACGAGACGTGCTCCAGCAATTACGAGTGGTACCGCGAGTCCTCAAAGGTTCGTTGAAAAATAATTTTACCCGCGCT
The DNA here is from genome assembly GCF_050908995.1 of Andrena cerasifolii. Taxonomy (NCBI): domain Eukaryota; kingdom Metazoa; phylum Arthropoda; class Insecta; order Hymenoptera; family Andrenidae; genus Andrena; species Andrena cerasifolii. The sequence continues at coordinate 17,856,515 of NC_135118.1, forward strand.
CTGAACGATAAATCCTGCTGTCGAGTAAATTAGAAATCCGAAGCCGTGTGTCGTGCTCGCGAGACTTCGTTCGAGGTAGGTTCCTTTCTTTAAACGTTACTGTGATTGAGCATCTGAAGTGGGGGTGCAGCCCTCGCGGGCAGATAGATCGCGAGCATTCGGGAATCTCGATCCGTTCTCGTTCACCGGGCCTTCCCCGGCTACGATTACCGTGCCCGTTGTCGAGTATAGGACGGCGGAGGGGATCGTAAAGTAGCAGTTCGCACGTCCATCGAGAAACAGAGGGGGATCCCATAGAACCATCAAACTTCCATGACTCTCTGCACCGAGTTGATGTCGAGGGCACAGCTGCCGCTCGTGTCTGGGGAATCCTGAAGGTATACTTCGGATGGCGTCACACCCGCCGTTCTCATGTCGTCCCTCACTCGTTCCACCTGAAACAAGTTTCCTCCGCTGAATTGCTTTATGATAATTACACGGGGCCGTTCTCGCGGCGGCGACCGCTCTCAAACTCTATCCCCGCCTGGGTTCGCTTCGCCAAAAATTTCGAATTTCGCCATGAACCGTCGGCGCAGCTACTTTGACTTCTTGGATGGGGAATAGCGCGTGGCACGTAACAGATTGGTACAGGCGACTATTTGAGCTATCGAGTTAGGTTCCGCTTCCCTTCTGTTTGTGGGGGCAATTTTATTACGGCGGTACATAGGTCCGAGATTAGGTTTAAACGAGTTCCCAACCTGTCGGAGGACCCTCAGCAAATTTAGACCGGCGACTTTCTTTAAATCGAGCACGTTCCATTTCCCACTTCGAAGGAGTTCGGCGAACAATTCTGGATACTTGGAGACATCCTCGAGACCTCGGGGTGTTCTGTCAACAGAATCGATTATATCCTTGTGTCAAGTGCAACATCGACCGAGTTTCATAACAATCGTCCTGGAAATAGCTTTTCCCAAGATCCGCGGAGTTTTCCGTTCCGACGACCGGCACAGGTCGGAGGGGTCTCTGCTGCAAGTAGTTTTAATCGTTTTGTAGTTATTTCTAATATAACGAGACTGCCGCTTGGGTGCAAATCCAAATAACGCTAAGAAACTTAAAATCTTAATGGAATTATTTTTGGAAGTGTTTAGTAATCGGTGGGTTTGGGGAATAGCCATTTCCAATATCAAATAGTATGAGATTAGGTGCAAGAGGGTACGTACATCTAGGACCGTGAAAAGAGGGGCCCTTTTATGATTTTTTTTACATATATCTAAGTAATTTTGTTTATCCAAAATCGTAATATTCACTTGAAAGCTTGTAATTTAAAGAACATTTAAAACAAAATTATGATAATTCGTCTTGTTTGCCGTGTAGCCGCTATTGAACGAAGCAGAGTCGTCACATAAGGAATTTGAGGTGCCAGAAATATCTCCTCTGTGTGTCATTCAAAAGAGAAACGAAAAATAGAAAGAAGGAAAGTGTTCCTTAAACTATGTAACAGAAGCTAGTCTTTATCCTACGCTATTTTAAAAATTTTCATTTTTAAAAATATATGAGTGTTTGAACTTTAATTCAACCCCATAATGCAATTTCTGAGATACGTTTCATTAGTTTTTTTAGTGATTAAAACCAAACTGTGGCTATTACGAAAAGATCCGTATGATAAAAACTAGATAATGATGTGAGAAATAATCGTGCCAAGTTTTATTCAAATCGGTTCACTAGTTTTTTAAACATCATTGGCACCGTTTTGAAAAACGTAGTTTCGAGAAAACAGCGTTTACGGTGCAAACAAGTGTAAGGAACAGTTTAAATTGAGATATTTTTTTTTTAATTTACAGAAAATCGTCGACTCCGGGGCTATAGAATTGACATCCCCTTGATGCTGTAGCTTCTGCGAATGCTTTATTGATAAAATGCATTGTTTCGGCCATTCTAGGCGTATGTAATCCCTTAGCATTGCCCCTTAAATAAATGAAGTAATTTCTAAATGTAGGTACAGACTTAGCGGCCTTCGTGTCTTTGTTTAGAATGCAAATGAGAAATGTACTGATCAAATAGACTTCGTTATTCGGAGATAAAGCGGTTGAAATGACACGATGTGCCACCCCCCCTTTCGTTATTAAAAACCAGCACGGTGCCCGCTAAGTGTCCACGGTGTTCTCCAACAGGGAGGGGTAGAAAAACGAAAGGAATTTACGATCGTATAATTAGATTTACAGCGCCATTAATTTCCTGTTCGCTGGTTTACAATAACTTGTATAGACACGATGAATTACGCGACGGGGCCAGTAAATTCTGTCCACAGGAAGGTGTATGTTGGTCCCGTTGCAGCCGCGCGACGATAAATCTTTTCGGCCAACACTGCCGCAGCGAAAAGGTTAATTAGAGCCGCGCGCGTGCTCCCTTAATTAAACGTACAGCTCAAATTTGATCTCGAATCGTGATGGCCCGTATCTGATTGTTTCAAGGCAGATTTACTTCGCTGCATCGACCGGTAACCAACGGTTTCTGGACTTGGAATGCAGCCTACCGCGCGGCTCAACTTTCCACGAAAAAAGATGGATCTCAGTCGCTTTAAATTGACTTCAACTATCAACAGGTAGCGCAGAGCCCAAATAACTCCACTACACTTAGGCTCATTTTATTCTGCCCATGCTGTTCTTATGCATCTTGACAATTTCACTCGCACTACGCTTAGCTTGGCACGACTCCGATGGGAGGATCTCTCCTCCAGAATATTTTGAGGAAAAGAGGCGAGGCGTAGTGTGAGTGGATGCACTGAGGCAGGCTGAAACCTTCAGGTAGACTGTAGAGCAAAACTGAGGCGAATTTAAATTTTAAATGTGAATGAGAAAAGAAGTCGCGCCGCACGCAGTGGCGAGTTTGCACCAAAACCAGGCCAAACGCCCAAACGCAAAGATTTTAATTTGCCAAACCTAGTTAGGGCCATTCGTTTATGATCTATCTGTGCATAATTTCTTGTCAATTGCAGAATTTAAACTGCAGCCCCTTCGGAGATATGTCGGTTCAAAGTTGACGATCTAAATTTAACGAGCTACCTACTTCAAGATTTATTTTCAGATTGTCCAGTCTACCTATCAAAGTAAGTAGTATATATTGCGATGTATGTACATATATATTAATTTTGGCCAGGTTTGGGCCCAAATTCGCCACTGTGCACCGGGGCGAGGCGTGGTGCGAACCAGAAGCTACCTCTACTGACCTACGCAACGTGTTTCAGGTGTTCCTGACCCCAGGTTTTAAACATTAATCACTGAGAACCGAAGCTTTCGCCACAATTTCGTTACTCTTGACTTCCGTCTGATTTCGTCGCGTAGAATCAGCCAATTTCATTTTCTACTGTCTGTTGCCGAACACCTCGTGTAACCCAGGAGCTGACGCGGTAGGATAGTGTTGATGTTTCATGGGCGAAGCGTACATACTTGTTGATACCGTCGAAGTCGCCGCCAACGCCGATGTGGTCCACGCCAATTAGGTTCCTAATGTAGTAAATGTGCTCGGCGACGTCCGAGACGGTTGCCTGCGAACCGCACTTCACGAAGTAATTATAAAACGTCACCATCACCAGCCCACCATTAGCAGCCTGCAAATAAAGTTTTCCAACTTTTAAACAACTTCTCTATCGGTCTGACCGCGCTTGGCGCGCGTTCACGTGTCGCGTCCGCCAGTCATGTACGCGTGTTACGTGCGTGGTAATATGATTCGGGAATGATCGATCAAAAAGCGAATCAGTTCTCGGCCAGAAGCCTCAGACGTTAACCGCGCTGCCTGTTCGCCGCAGTTCCTGACCGCAGCTACTGCGGCAGGTTCTTCGAGCGAATCTACTGCAATGTTCCCTAGCGTAACCGCATTTCTTCTGGCCGCCTCGCTGCTCGAGCGATGTCGACCTACTCGCCGAAATTGAATTCTGAGATTCCTCAAATTTAAACTCTTTTACCATTACGAAGCAGCGAGTGCGATTGACGAATGCGTCTCGATGAATTTTGCTTGAGGGTTAAGGAGCGAAGGGTTGAAAGTTAAAAGGGTTGAAAGTTAAAAGGGTTGAAAGTTAAGGGTTAAAATTTAAAAGGGTTAAAAGTTAAACGAGTTAAAAGGGTTTGAATATAGGGGCTGAAAGGGTTGAATTAAGCGTGGAAATAAACACGTGGTTGAGTCAATTTTCATTCGAAATATTATGCTTTCGTAATTGTATAAGATGAACGTCTCTAGTACTCGTTGATCTTATGTCTACTCGATCAAAGATTTTCCACTGGGGAGATCAACGCAGAGAAGTGTGGTCGTTTAGCAGGAAATCCCTCAATTTGCAGAGAGGCACGGGCACGGGAAGTGACAGGGGACAGTACTAGATGGATCTCTTAATTTCGCGCCCTGCTAATTTGTCCCTTGAGGCTGGGGTTCTCTATAATGGAGCGCAACACTCGGCAATAGAAAGGAATCGTCGGTGGTAAATGTTTCGAGCCATTGAAAGCCCAGCCACCGAGTCGAGATAATTATCTATCCTCCAGAGGGGAAGAGAAATGGGACAATTGGGGGAAAGTATGGGGACCATCGGGTTTCCTTTCGATTTCACGCAATCCTACCTCGAACAGATCTCTCTATACACTACACAGGATGTTATAAACATTCTGCAGCAAACACGATTTTAACAAAATTCCCTCTCAACACTGAAGAGCTGAACTATTACCCTGTTTCTGTTTCCTACGAAGAACATTAATAAGATAACACTGGATTATACCTACTACCCCCATTCTCAAATGTTCGATTATACGGTATAGGTCAGGGCGAAAGAAAGTCAGCAACTATTATTTTTCAATTTCATAGAGTTCAAGGGAAATGACTTGTTTGAAGTATTTAAGCATGATCGAGCTGGATTAACGGTGCCTTTGGTAACGTACCAGCTGCTTTAGGATGTCGTCGGGAACGTTCCTCGAGGAATTACAAATGGCAAAGGCCGAGGAGTGAGAAAAAATGAGGGGTGCTCTGCTGGCTCTCAATGCATCCCTCATGGTAGCCCTTGCTGTGTGACTAAGGTCTATCAGCATCCCGAGCCTATTCATTTCCTGGACCACCGCTTTACCGAACGCCGTCAGACCGCCTCCTGAAACAAAAGACCACCTCACGCACCCGACTCTCGCTCACCACCGAAACATTTACCCCCTCCGGGACAATGAAGCCCGCGATTATTAACGACTTTTCTACGTACACGGGGCAAAAGCTCACTTCATTCATACGTTATCGATCATACTTTCTTTCCGGTATGTTAGCCGTTGGGGGGGGGGCGGGAGTAAAGATGGTAATTCTATCGTTTCACAGTACTCACCCTCCTCATCCTCGTCCTCCACCGACGAACTTTTCGCCCACGGTGTGTTACAAGTGTGCGTGAGGGTGAGATACCGTACACCCAATTGATACAGTGTCCTTAAAACGGCTAAACTACTTCCTAGGCTATGGCCACCCTCCACTCCGATCAGGGAAGCTATCCTGCCCCTTGCATGAGCCTCCAAGATTTCTGAAAACCCACCGTTAGCGATTCAACCGTCAACAAAAGCAATGACGTCTCTAAATACTGTAGTCTAAACTCTTCGCACGATTAGAACTTAAAATTTCACCTGACAAGGGGTAGTTAAAAAGTAGAGGAAGTGGTTTAAATATGCAACATAACCAGAACCAAAGCAAATGCAAGCCATTACCAGTTTCCCACAGCTCCTTTTCTCTCTCAGTCGTACTTTTGCACCTTTTCCGATAGAGTGAAACACCCACTATGACCCAATAATTCAGCTAGCCCATATTTAGACCCTAGCGTATATATATATTTGCACCACTTCCTCCAGTTTAACTCGACGATAACTTCATCTGCAGTCACTCAACGATTCAGAACGTTTTAATCGTCCCTTCGCGGAACAGCGAATCTCGCGTGCATTGAAGCTCGTTCAAAGCGTCGATGTTTAGTCGAAACGATGGGAAATACTCGCGGCTATCGAAACGGAAGCACGGCGTCGTGGTAAAATGCAAACTTTCGCGTTTCAGCGGAATTTACGAGCCAGCTGTAATGGGGGAGGGTTTCGCCCCCGCTGTTCTCTCGTCCTCGAAGAAAGGGAGGGAGGAGGAAAAAAGAAAGTGGGAGGGTTTCCGTGTCGCGCGGTCGAGGCTCGCGCAAGCGGGTCACTTCGGATAATCGCGAGAAATATACCCACCCCTTGATGATGCAGCGAACTGCATGTGTTGCGAGTACTTCTCTATGAGCCTCTTAATGAGGTCCACCTGCTCCAAAGTCAGCTGGACCGCGTTGAGATGCTGCGACTCGCACGGCACGTAAGCAGCCCAAAACTGTGGATAAAAAAAGAGCAGGCACGTCAGATTATCCCTTGGCTAATTAAAACAAACTGGGAGAAAAACGAAACCTGAGATCTGGAGGAGCTAAGCTTCCTTGCTTATTTCGATGAACATTGCGGTTTCTAAAAGCTTGTACATTTAATTCTGCTTTCATGCGATCTGTATTGATCTGACACGGTCCGATAAATTTGTCTCATTAAATACCGTCATGGGAATATTCCTATTTATTTTTCTGGGAAATTGCACTCAATGTAAAAAACAAATCATGGATGTTATACAATCTCGAGTAAATATTTGTCTGTCTTCTGTGACTTAATTGAACGCGTGTTAGCGGCAATCGCAGCGAAGCAATCGGAAATATTCACCATTTGTATAATTGCGGTCTGTATACAATGTTCCATGGTACCTTTTTTAAAACGATTTTATTCAGCTTCGATCTTCTGTTTGTTTGTATTTTTTTATGGCAACTCAAATTTAACCCACTTCCAACTATCCAATTGTCTTGAAACTTTGCAGGCGTGCGTAGTTTGGATGACAATGCAATATTTGCAAAAAAAAAAAATTAACCCGTGGGGGTGAAAAAATTACCCAGTCATCAATAAATATAACCCGTAACCACAAATCCAAACGACTTGAAATGAGCCACTCGCGTTCTTTACGAAATCTACAAAAAGCCGCTGCATTTGGGACGCTAGTCGCATCACGATTACCGAAAATACACAGTTTATCGAGAAATGATCCGTCACGTATGTACGAATAGTAAGACTAAAACTTTGCAGGCGTTCGTAGTAGAAATTGTAGTACAAGAAAAGAATTATTTTTTAGTGACTGTAGCACTACAACGTTTAAGCAAACTGTTAAACTGTATACAGCAATAAATGATATTTGGAGAAGAAGTCTGAGCTGTGAAATGTAAATCCACAAACACTAAAAACTAGACAATAAAAAATATATAAAAAAAATATATTTTATGTTAAACGATTTTATTAAAAATATAGTAAAAACTAAATTAAAATGTACTAAAAACTAAAAAATAATTATTTTCTTGTATTTCAATTTCGATGGAGTTAAAATGGTGTTTGATCGCTTTAAATAAAATCGTGGGGCACCATGTGCAACCAGAAGGTGAAGTATTAAAGTGATTTATATCCTGTTTTGAAATATCGTGTCCCACGGTTTTATTTAAAGTGATCAAACACCATTTTAACACCATCAAAATTGAAGTACAGGAAAAGAATTATTTTTTAGTTTTTAGTGCATTCCAATTTAGTTTTTACAATATTTTTAATAAAATCGTTTAATATACATTATTTTTTTCCACATTTTTTATTTACACGGATTTTTGTAAAGACAGAATTTAGTGTGTGTTGTTGCAGCTTGTGTATTGTGCAGTCGAATGTCAATTCAAAGTGTATACCAGTGATTCCCAACCGGTGGATCGCGAAATATTTTGTGGAGGGTCGCCACGTTTTTTTTTATATTATTAAAATAGAATTATATTTTGAAATACTTATCTTTACTGTGTTTTCTTTACCTTATCTTTCGTGTGTGCGGGGGGGGGGGGGAGTCGCAAGTTATTTGAATATTATAAAAGGGGATCGCGACGCAAAAAAGGTTGGAAAACACTGGTGTAAGTGAAAAGTGAAAATTGAAAAGATTGATGTTACAATCAACTATCTATAAAAATTCTGCGGGGTCTTTCAATGTTTTCATTTTTTCTGCAAATTTTACTATTATCAAATTCATTGCATTCTTTCGCCCCGTATTTCAGTGTAGTATTTAATAACACAGTAGCAATGTAAACCGCGAAATTATACCCAGCCGTGCGCGCTCGAATTTCGGTTCATTATTGCAGTTTAATAAGATCGCTGTCCATTATTGCTCCGAAATTTATTACACATTATTTCACCCCCCCCCCTACCCCGCGAGCAACTGTGACAAATTTTATGATCGCGGTCCAGGTTTATGATTTATCGTGCCGCAAATATGGTATCACGTAGCGTCTATAAATAATCCTCGGCACGAGAATTCGCTGTAACTTACAGTTAACGGGGCTGATTGTAACGCCGCAGTCGAGCGTAATTCTTGGATCTTACGAAATTATATGCAAAGGTTAAAATTGAGAGCCACACCCCTGACGCACTGTTTTAGCCACTCCTTTCATTCTCTACACGAGGAGATTTTCGACATTGCGACGGAACCAAACACAGTGACATCCAAATTCCGCTTCTCAGAATAGAGCACCATACTAGAGCTGTAAATATTGGAATATTCGAATATGCGACCAAGTACTTAATTGGGAGTATTAATCATATTTTAGTATAATTTAGTACATAGATACTAAAATTATTCCAAATAAATATACCTATACGTACATATGTAACATAATTATCCGAATATACTTTTCAGTATAATATTTTATTTAAATAATAATTATTTACTCATTGCAACAAATTATTTCGTCTATGCATTCGAAGATACAATAATTCATCATTATTTATTTGACTAATTGGTTCGCATAACGATTGCAAAACAATTAGTTAAAAATTTATAAATTTACCAAGGATTAATAAAGTTTCAAATTCATCGTTTGAAAAACAAGTAATTGTAAAGGCCGATATTAAAAGACTTTCACGGTAAAGCGTGAGCAAATATTTCATGTTCAGATTCCTACTCGGTACAATCCGAAATCCGATCGCTCCGAATATTCGAATACTCTTATTTATTCGAATGTTCCTAATTCTTCGAATTTTCCAATCTCAAATTCGAATTCTCTGGTATTCAAATATTCGAATAAAAGCCGTACACCGTACTCCTTTCGAGTAGGCACTCCTTCTGCAATCTCCAGCCTGAAAATTAGCACTGTAACCGACGTCGGTGTGTTTCCACGTCGATACCTTCTGGAAATCATCGAAATTATCCTTCGGCTGTCCCCGAATGTTTGCCCAGGGTGAGTTAAGCAAAAGTTTCTCGCTCTCCCGATCATTCGAAGGGGCGTAGCTAACTTGAATAACCATCGCTCGAAACCCTGCGCCGCTGAAAGTGTTAGGACACCGAAGAAATTCGCGGAGGATTCGTGTGTAAGCGACGTCGCGGACATCCCTCTCTTTACTGACCGAAGATGCTTCCCGCGGCGATAATGGCGCATCCGGCGCGAGCTCGGCGCGTGGAACAACGAAAAAGGGAAGCGCGGGGAAGGAAGCGGAGGGTTGGCCGAGGGAGGGAAAATAAAGAAACGGCCCAGAAAAGCTGGGGAACCGGTAACGAGCTTGCGGTCGAAAGCGGGGGGTGGAAGCATCGAGCGTGCCCGTGTTTGTGGAACGTAATATTGGAGCGTCTCCGTGGCCGTTTCTATTTCGCTGCTGTGCACACTGTCGTGCTCGCGTAGCTGCGCGCCCCGCTGTGTGTGCCGTCCTGGGCTGTTACACGGTTACGTCCATAAAGAGAGAACCGCTTTCTGTGTCGTCCCGTCGGCGGCGGTGTCTTTCTTAATGCCACGGCTCGCTTTGCGGGATATCCGCTCGACCAGGCCGGGACGAGACAGAAGGGCTGGAGATTGCAGATATGGCGCTTCGGATTTGCGAACGAATGGTGTGCAATTGGTATGTGCTGTTGGAAAATTAGTCCAATTGTTTTGAATATCAAGTGGGAAGGTTTACGTAGGCACTGTTGTTCAGGGGGGTAAACTGAGACGCGGAGGCCTCAAGTGTAGGTACTTCCTGCGGGGAAACTTGAAGGAGATGGAAAAGGGGGGAATTGGCAGTCTTATACCTTTATAGCACTTTGCATTAGAGCTGTTCGGGTACTCGAATAAAGCGAGCCGACCCAGGGCCGGGTACCCGTAAAATCCGGGTAGCTGGAATTGTTTTGGGCGGCTTGAAAAATCCGGGTAGACCGAATCGTTTCGGGCCGCTCGGAAGAACTGGATACATAAGCGCTATATATTGCACAAAAATATGTCCTTTGAAAATTTATATACGCACACTCTTTGAGCTATAAGAATACCTGGAGAGAGAACAGCAGTGGGAAGAAGTAGAGGTGACAGCGGTCCTAGGGAAATAGAAGATAACAGGTGAATCTATCCTTCGTCTTTCTATTATCCCTCTCTATCTGTACTATCTGTGTTAGGTGCGTATTTTGTGTGCGCACTGTACATCCATAGCCTGTTGTAAGACAGAGATAGGTTCTCTGTTCTCTCTCCAGGTATTCTTATAGCTCAATGCACATACTAGATACCTACGTGGGAAACATGAGTAGTGCGAAGTTCGCACAAGCCCGAGGGGGTTGAAAGTAGTTAGACATTCTTTTAATAAGTAAGCTTGAAGATTATAAATTAATCAATACCCATTTGGAAACGGGTGTTTGGCCCGAAATAATTCCGGCTATTCGGTTCTTCCGGGCAGCCCGAAACGATTCGGACTACCCGGATTTTTCAAGCCGCCCAAAAAAATTCGAGCTAAGGTGGATGTCCCAATTTCTACTCATGTCTCCATTTCTGCTCATTTCGTATTTTTCTTATTTTTATAAGCGCCACGTTTGTACTATAGTTACAACAAAATAATTTTAAATTATTTGAACATTTACGCAAGTGTTGCACGAGCTTGGGGCTAATCAGAGTGCAGCATAAGCAACGAAAAAACTTTTATAATGAGAGACTCGTGATTTTTCAACCGTGTTTTAGCTGGTTGTGGTAGGAACAGGGTCATTATTGGTATTCGATAATTGGGCAGAAAATAGTTTTTGCAGTAAAAGTTATTATTTAATAACAAAAACAGATACCATATTGTGCTCTGGATGTAGATTTTTTTACTATTCTTGATTATTTTAAGTAGAAAACAGGTGATTAGGTTTAGGGTCAAGTGAATCACCGTCGTGTCCGCATTTCTACTCACCAAAACTTTAGCAACGTAACCTCAGAATTCAATATATGCTGTAACCTCTATTTCTATTCGAAGGCATTTTAATTTTTGTTTATCATTATTTTACGCTTTACTGTTATGTTACAAAACATCTCCATAAAAGATGTAACTTATTTTAACCTGAAAAGGTAACATATTATGTGAGCAGAAATTGGTACAAATGGTGAGTAGAAATACGTACATCGCTATTTTTCGTGAGCAGAAATGCGGACATTTAAAATATTATATTTAATTACAAATTACCAGTAGTTGAACATTTTGAAATATTTTTCTTAAATAGTTTTCGACTGGTTGATTTATTATTAAAGAATTAATCAATTACTCTGCAAATTCTGATCGCAAACAAATTTTTTACACCTTCTTTCTGTCGAGTAACCTCTTAAATGAGCAGAAATTGGGACCAGACCTAACCCAACGTGGTCACACATTCTTATAATCACAAATTGGTCGCATGGGGTTCACTGCACCCCAGCGTATTTTTAAATCTTTTAACTTTTAAGTGATAATTGTACATTCTTAATACTCACACAATCATGCCCTAACAGTCTTTTTCTAGAAATGTAAATTTTGACAGGATGACATTTATAGTTCAGGAAGAGCGATTTTCCACGGCTGTGGAAAAAAGAGATATTTTTATCTCTCCTTATTTTTTGATTCTCGAATTCAAATCAAGAATAATTAATTTTCATTTAAATTGTATCAAAATTTTAATCCTCCACTTAAATTTTAATATAATCTGTCGAATTACATCGATGTTTCTCGAATTTCCATTATTTGACCTTGAAAATTGGTGTAGGGGTGAGATACACCCCGCGTGACCACGAAGGGTTAAATAGAGCAGAGATTTTGAAATTACTCAGCTTTATTACTGCCATTGAATAAAATCTCTACTCGATCGATTGAACTGAATAAGCGAAAGGGTTAAAATAGTAAATCTAACATAAAATCCAAAACTCTAATCTCAAAACTGAAATGGGTTTAAATTGGTTTAAATTGGCTTAAATAAGCGCCCATGAGAGTGGAGACGCGCTAAGCCAGGAAGTACCTAGCGAGGGACTCATGCGTCAAGAATCTAAAACACAGTTTTCCCGGTACCTCATACCACGTGCAAGAAAAACCGAGGGAATTCCCCAATTGCTAGCTACTCTACATGATCCACTAATACAATTATATTTGCAGATTTATGGATTAGTACGGGGGACCTCGTGTAAGAACAGAGATTTACATTCCTACGGTAGACAGGATGCATGATGAATCCCACCACAGCCAGGAGAGCGCAGGATTACATCGCGGCGCGAGACGAAGGTACCGAGAAGTAAAGTAAATTACCGGGAGCCTCATGGAAATTAGGGAGCGCGTAACGAGCTCATGGTCAGAAGCTGGCATCTGGTAGGCTCGGCCCACTTGTTCCCCGTTACCATTCCGCTTTCCATCGCGGTTGCACAGTAGCAATACCCGCCCTTAATGCACGCACGCACGTTCGTCCGTGCACATGTGCGCGCACACTTGAGGCTTTGGGATCATATCGATGCATTAAATCCGGCGGGGTCATGGGGCATCTTTGATATGCCCTCACGGCCGCGATTACTCCCCATAACGTGGGATTACGTACGCGCACGGGGCCAATATCCCGCGGCGTGGCGTAAATAATCCGATTCGGTAGGATACCGTTTAATGGGAATTTTTATATGACACCGATGAATCGACCTTGCTCGGGGATTAGAGAGATTCCCTTCTGGAAAAACCGCTCCAAGTTATTGCGCAGCGGAATACGAGGGATGCTCTCTGAAAGGTGGGTCGATTGGGTGCAAAAAAATGATAAGGTGCGGTAATTATAGTGGGTGCTGTAGAGAGTGAAAGGAGAACAAAGGTGTGGGGGTAAGAAAGGCGAAGCTGGGATGCTATAAACGACGAAAAGCAAATGATTATCCCGTGGAGGTTCTTCTTTCGAAATGACAGCTGCACTTGGCAATAGTAGCCTGGTATTATTCGAAGAATAATTTCAATGCTAGGATTTTTGTGAAACATTTTGCGGAGTACTTAAATAGTTCCTCAAGCGTAATTTGGAAATGAGAGCTGTGATTTAGGCTACCACAGAGGTCTCTGCGTTCCCGAAACAAGTTTCGGGATGAACGCAAGTGCTTCTTTCATACCGTCGAAGGAGAAGGCAGAAGAGGTTTCCTTTAATGCTTCCAATCATCTTGAGTTTCATTTCAAAGTTAATTTTCGACATTTCGTTGACACAAGGGATGGTTTTATATCGAGTACAGAGTGAAGCAGATGTTTGTAGGTAATGATACCGTAAGATCGATGCGGCATTAACGAAATTACGAAGCACTTTGTTGAAATTGATATCGAAGCGTCGCAGGAGGATCAGTTTCCTTCTTCGCGGGTTTTACAGTCTCCTCTCGCTTACTCGGGCCCAATACGCACGCGTGGCACGCAAGGAAGCTCGGAAAGCCGTTGTAGCGAGCGGCTGTGCGCGACCGCGAAAGAAGTCCCGAATTAATTTCACCGTTCCTTCTAGCTGGCTAAATAAAAAGCTAAGTGAATTTCATGGCCGGCGAGCAGTTCGCCTTAGCAGCTTTGTTATTTCGCTCTTTACCCAGCCCGTCCACGTAATTTCTCAACTTTCACGAGAAGTATGCGCGGACGTGCCGTGAAAATATTTCTCCTTTAATTTTCCTGAACCCGCCGGTTACGTGGGCGCGAGCACGCCGCCGGGCAAAGCTGTGTACGTGTACACGTATACACGTGTGCAGCCGTGTCTCTAGATAAGTACCACGTAAACCACTTGCTAAACGTTACGGGGTGCAGAGTGGTAGGAGAGAACTTCAGGCTTTCCATCAGCTACTTAAGTCTTAAAGGAACGTGTATTCTTCTCTGCTTTTCGAGGTCACGTTCGGATTGTACCGTAGACGATTTTTTCTGTTATTCTTCATTTTCTGTTAACAATTCCTACGCAACATAGTAGTTACAACCAAACAGAAAGGAATGACGCTCTTGTGGAGCTGCATTCTTATGAACGCAGTTCTCAGAAGAACCTTATTATTTATAGGATGGCTCTTAGGTCCACTCTTCAACTCCTTTCGAGTGACAATCAATGATCAAAGTAATATTTTCATTTATGTGGGCGCGAGGATACTTTGCGCGTCGAGGAACGTAAATGGACTGTTTGGCGCAAAGAACGAGTGTTCGCGGCGGAAGAGATACCGAGTGTTTAGGTTTGCGCGTGGGTTACAAGGGAGAACGATTCTTGGAACGCCGGCGGAACTTTTGCGCGCGTATGGGATCTTGAAAAGTGCGGGGTTGATCGAGAGCGGAGCAGGGAAGATTGCTTTGAGCGTCGGGGAGAGTTCAGGCGTTGAAGATTGCAGGGTAGATTAGGAATAGTTTTAATATAGGCACGCAATTATTATTATTATTATTAAAAGTGTGCTGTTCCTTCACGCCTGTCCAGAACACCTAACCTTGCCTCACATCTGTCGTGTCCCAAAATTACTGTCGTTGCATCGTTTCTTATCACCAAGACACTGAACAATTACCTGACCGCCGACCATGCCCTGGCGAAGCCTGACCAGGTCGGTCTGACTCCAGGCGCTCTTGCTCCAAGGCGCGACCTGTCGTAGATCCTTGTCGAAGTCGAACTCGGCCAGCTGATTGTGGACGAAGTTTCGAATGTTCCAGGGCAGGTCATTGTGCCCGTCGATCAAAGGCACCTCGGAAAGAACCTGCCTGACCGTCTCCAGCCTCTCCCTCGGCGACGTCAGGTGTGCAATCTCCCCATCGGCTGGTCGTGGCCCAACTTTGCCCACCCAGCTTCCAATTGACAGTATGATCACGCTTGCTACCCAGACACCGCTCTGACCGCCACACTGAAACATCGATCGTTCGCGGTTAGTTAGGAATTACCGAGGAGCATTCCTCTTCGGGCCGAACGCAAAGCTGGATAAACTACTGGACTATCTTTTCGCAGAAGTTTCAACAGCCGTTCATTGTACACCGCGGAGAACGGGGGTGGCGCGGGTTCAAGTTAAATTCGCGTTACTTGCTGAACAAGCGGGCTAACTTTCAACTTTCATAGCCAAAAATTAACTCGACTGAAAGGCGGGCTCCTTGGATATCCAGCTGGGGCAAAAGTGCGTTACTACCTATCAGATTTAATCGGCTGAAAGTTTAGGGAAAGCTTGGGCATTCAAGAATTCACTTGGAACTCTGTAAGAAGTGGTTCAGAAATCCATTTCAACGAAACATTGATTTATCGCCTAATCGAAGCACTTTTTTTCCAATTATCATTACATGTTCAAGAATCTTACGTTACACCTTAGTACTAATCACGTTAAACTGTGTACACGTTCTCAGAAGCAAAGATCCATGGATTCGTTGTACCATAGGGTAGATCGAGGTGAATCGGATCAAGATAAGAATTCAGTTGATATTTCTTATATCGCGATAGAAACGAGCATTCCGAGCATTTCTGGGTTATTTCTCACGGTTTAGTTATTTGTTTGCAGAAGAAAGATTTTTAAATTTGGATTTATTTTTTATTATTAATGTTCAAGCCAAAGGGGTACCTATTAAATAGTTACAAATATACTAGCAAAATACCCCCGCGCGTCGCTTCGCACCTGAGAGATATTAAGGACTTCGTGAAAACACATTTCACCCCCTCTCACCACCCTCTGAGCGATGTATCAGGGTAAAATCCTGAAATTGCTTTTTAGGCATTTATGTGGGTAACCTTTCGAAGTAAAAACCAAGATGATATCAAATCGGGCCTAAGAGATTTTGAGCAATCCGCGAAAATGCATTTCACCCCCTTAGGGGTTGGTTAGGGAAAGATCCTGAAATTGATTTGTGGGCATTTCTGTGGGTAATCTTTGTGAGTAAGAACCAAGTTGATATTTAATCGAGCCTAAGAGATATTAAGGAATCCGCGAAAACACGCTTTACCCTTTTTCACCCTCTTGGGGGTGTAATTTAAAAAAAAAACCCTTTCCCATCCAGCACCTACGTTGCAAACGGGATACACCCTCCGAATTTCATTTTCTAGGGTCACCGGTTTTGCCTGGACTATGATGAATCAGTGACACAACGATTATATAAGTATATCTAAACCTAGTTTTTTCTTTAACATTTACCTATTATTTTTGTACCATCCAACACGAAGTGATTCGATTCGCCCCGGTCGACCCTACATCTAGAAATGCAGTCTGGCAGGCTCGGCTCCGGCAAACCACGATTATCCAGAAGTTTCGTAGCTCGAGAAGCTCGCCTACGCTGGAGCTTCATCCGTCCAGAAATTCACTTATCCAAAATCTTGCTCGACTACAAACTCTGACGGGCGAAAGCTAGTTTAATCAACCGGTTAAGTGTGCAGACGTCGCTGGTAGCTGCGTCGTAACGCGCTGCGCACCAACGGCTTTCAAAAGGAGCGATTCCGCAGCGAGGAAATAAGTTGGCTTGGTATTGCGCGTGCGGGGGGAGGTTATTAAGTTCCGTAATACGTTTCGCATTAGACGTTGGATGCCCGTGCTCTGGCGCGCGACGTTGTCCAAAGGGGGCAGGCGAAGACGGGACAGCTGAAAGCTTTGGCGCTTCCGCCTAGAAATAATTTACTGTTTCGTCCTGTGAGTTGCAAATGTCGCCGGAGCAGAGCGACTGTCATCACAGGCCTGAAGGGGTTGAATAGTTTATGATCGCCGTCAAAGGAGCACGGCGAATTCCTCCCGAGGAGAACGATTGTTCGGCGTAGGGGCGCTCGGTTTTCAAAGCGCGTTTGGGAGCGCCGGCACGAAGAAGGAATCGTTTTACCCCCGCTCCGAATTACCTCGTATTTCGTGCTGGCCTTTTGTGGAGCGTAACTTTGCTTTTCTTTGCTGTAACGCGCGATGAAATACGCGGATGCGTGATTTATTCGGAGCTCGGGTGGAGCTCGGAGTCGGGGAATCTTTTAATACTGCATGCGAATTGTAATATTTAATAAGCAATTCGAAGTGGAGACGCTTGGAAGGACGTGTAAGAAATTTTGTGTGTATATCGGGAGGAAAGCTTTTACCTGACTTATTCTGCCACGCGAGTTCCATTACGGAGTGGTTCACCCTCATACTTGCGTCTTTCTCCATCAAGCTAGATCATGTCGCCGATGGCAATTCGTCGGAAGGGTGATGGATCGCTTCTTCCCGTAAGGGAACTGAGTGATCGGCCTGGCGGCATGATTAAAAAAGAGAATCAGCTGTCAAGCTGCTTCCAACGGCGGAAGACAAACTTCCCTTTCTAATGCAACCGTCGTGGAAATACGTTGAATCAGACGGGCGGAGGAGAAACGGCGACTCGAAGGCGGAGAACGGGCGGTACCGCGCGCAAGCCGTACGTTTCACACGTGAACGTCCATTAACAGATTCTTTCGCCCAGGCTTTCAGCCGTTTCCCTCCCCTCGATACAACGAACCTTCAGTCTTTCGAATTATCGGAAAAGGTGGACGCCGGAGAAAGTGTGCCAGAACGTCCGGAATCTGTAAAAGTTGGGAACGTGCGATTCGAGAGTAACGCGCAAATAAACCAGTTGATCGAAATGCTGCTTTCAGGGAGCATTTAGATTTTCCTTTGTCTCAAATAACATATAAAACCTTCGAGATCACTTTGATGGCCTTTAAATTTTGGCTAAGTGCCAAGGATAACTTATAAGCTACTAAAATCTGAAAAATTTAATGCGATTATTTTGTTGCAAGTTTTGAGAGTATATTGAAGACAATTCAGAAATAAAGTGTGTAAATCGAAGCTTGAAATGTTGGATGAGAACAGTTTCAAGCCACGAGAGAACGAGAGTTATGAGACTGCTGAAGAGTATCGCTTTATCTACTGTCTGACTAAACGGTGATCTATACTACTTGCCCGTTGGACTGCAGTAACATCGTGACGTCTGATCCAGCACGTGATATTCTACTCCGCGGAGGTGCGTAACCTTACGATAAATTCGTTTCCAGGTTCAATTTTCCTGTAAACAGCTTATCGAGCGCTTTTAGTAAAGCACATCCATCAGAAAGTATATGGAAACGTCACCAGCACGCGACGTGTTGCAGTAACATTCAATTTAACGATTAACAGAAGTCTAGTTTCAGTATTTGTGACAGGGGGTGATTCACGCTTCTTCTTACTTATCATTGCTGTTGCCGTAAACTGGAGGCACAGTGGTAGTACGGGGTAACGTTGGCAGCTATACTGCTGGACGTTATTTTCTCCGGATCGATCACGCGAAAAGTTAAGCGCCAATTCGCGTAAAATAAATAGTGTATCGCCTGATACATAGATGGCGTTGTTTTAAATTATTAATTATTAGTTGGAATAAGCGGGCGTACTGTTTCAATTTTAAGAATTAGTGAACAATTCACTATTCAATGCGACAAACTTTATCGTCCAAAATATGTGTCGCGATAAATTAGACCTCGTTATGAGTTTTCTAAAATTGTATGTAAATTTCGCGTATTCAAATTGTTTTCTCGGTCTTATTTACTTCTTACGTACTTTCTAAGAAGATTGCGCGTGCCTTTTCTTGGGAAAAACATAGTATTGAGCACGGAAAAAGAACGTGTCGTTAGTGCGTCTCCGGAACTTAACATTTTTTTTAAAGCAATATAAAATGAAACAGATTTAGGTAAGTGTCAATGTAACTTCAGATTAGAAAAACTTTACCTGTTAATGCTATTTATATGATGTGCATTTGTATCAAAGTAGGCTTTTAAAACAGCATTTTGCTGAATCCCGCCCATTGCGTCACAAAAAGGGGAGGAAAAAGACCAAATGTGTACTAATCTAGCATAATTTGTTGGGGCAATAAAGACGTATTAATATTATTAATTATTATTAATATTATTATGATTATTGTTGTTATTATTATTATTATTATTATTATTATTATTATTATTATTATTATTATTATTATTATTATTATTACATTGTATTTTTGTGTAATACTGTATTTATACAGTTAGGTGTATTTATATCAGTTAATTAACATTCATTTAAGAAGGAAAAGGACAAAATTTTTCTGCAATTTCACACTTGCAGTATAATCACAAAGGTGCAACATTATGATAGGATACTTAAAGCAAATGTAAAAATGCTAATTTTTATATTATACTAACTTAACTTTGATTGTCACAAAGCGTCAAGGGGGTCAAATAAGGGGGAAGTGGTGAGATGTCCAGATTTCATGGTAGTCCATACTTTCCGCAGGATTCACACCCAAACATAGTATCGCATTTGTTATATTAGTATTCTAACAAAACGTTAGAAAAACCTGCCAATGTTCCCCCAGTTTACGGTACCTACTTCTATCGTTTACCCTATCAAATTTCTCGCGCACAGTAGCCTGCGCTTCCCGCAATTACCAAAGAACTTTAATCTCATACCTCCATCTAGGCGGAATAAAAACAAAATCTGCTTCGCGAAACAAACTTCACCTAAAATCCATTACCTGCCATTCCTTTGACGCAAAAAAGGAACCCACCGAGAGCCCGAAAAAAATTGCCACGAGCGCGCCCGCGAAACATAACTAAAATTTAATCAATGTTTCCAGCGCGAACCACGCCGCGTCCCCAAAATGAATTCCAGCCCGTACAAGCTCCCCTTTCGATCCAGATTCCCGTGTAACAATTCGCTCAGCGAACAAATTCCAATACGTACCAACGTTGGCGACAACGACCAATTTCCTTTTCCCTAACACCGACGCGGAACTTACAAATTCCATCGCGACGATTTTTATCAAAAGCGTATAAAAGCGGCCTAGCGTTGACCCCCGATTGCTGGTTAACGTCTTCGACGCGGTGACGAGACGAAAATGCAGAAAGCACCGGGGTCGATCAGGGATGGAACGCTGGCGGGGCGAATTGGCCAGCATCCAAACGTAAGCTGTAATAAAAGGGTCGTATTAAAAAGAATGCTCTCGAAGGCAGTTTGGGAGGGTGGCAACAAAGGCCGATCTATCGATCAGCGAGTCGATCGACGCGTCCGTACGCGTTCGATGGAACCACAATGGGGCAGTTACAACGTTCCAAGTCGCTAAAGACCGTCGAGACCCTCCTCGTCTCTGCCTCCCCCGTTTCCCGCCGGCGCAGTTAGATCTCGATCGTTCCTTCGGCCCACTTATATCGTTACTTCGAATACACGGCGGAAATTTAATGCGCTCCTCGGATTTATCACCGTCCCTGCTCGGGACAGCTACTTGGGGATCCGCGAGGGGAGGCAGAGGTAACGCCGCGGCTCTGGCTCGGCCCTAGGAGGTATATATTTCTGCACGCGTGGGCGTATTTTTGTTTTACCTCCGGCGTGCTTTATGCCGGCGTGTGCACGCGGCAGAAGTGTCGTGTACGTTCGGAATTCTGATCAGCCCGTGGCTTTTATCCCCCGCGCTTTACATATTTCGCCTTTTATGCGACGGCGCTGCTGGCTTGCTTTGTGTTCGAGGAGATTCCAATGACGTTACGGTGTAACGTAGCCGCGGAGAGGAACACACCGCGCCATGGTTTGGAGGGTTGCCTATACCGTACCACTTAAGATAGTTTACGTTATATTTCATATTTGGTATTGTTGTGATTCAAACGCAAGTTAATGCCGGATATTGTAGCCTGATCTCGTAGGCACATACTGTTAGATGTTTAAGCTTCTGTTCAGAACTCATTAATTTGTTACGAATGCTTTTTGTGAGGTACTCTAGAAAGGTACGATTCAGGCAACCGGTCTCCTAAATCGTGCCCCTCGGTTTCTAAAATTGCACCTCTTCTAAAAATACACAACCTATGTAACATAGGTATGAGTTCGCGAATCATACTGGCACGATTGTAGTGGCGCAATTTTTGGAAACGTGATCAGTCTATTTATAAATATCGATTTAAACTTTATAATGAATGTAGGGGAAAGTGGGGTAAAATGGAACAACAATGTTTCTGTTAGATAAGAGCTGCGAATGAGTTGGTATCGCGTGACATGGAACCAAAGGGTCCTCATAGCATTTTTTGATAGACCACAGACCCCTGCACACGTTTTTTTTCCATTAAGAGAGTTGGAAAAATTTCCGGTATCGACGTTTCAATATTGCGTTGGACTTTCGACCACTTTTCGGTACTTGGATTTGGGAAATTAATAACGGCAAATATATCGTTGGATTCTATAGTCCTTGCGCTAAATTTTGACGTATATAAAAAGTTCTTTACCTTGCGCTGAAGTGTAAATATTAAATGTTTACTAAATGACTGCATGTAAAGGGTGGGCCCATGAGGCCTGCACCAGTGCTGAAAAGGAAGATGATACATTTGTATGAGATTTTTGTTTATAAAATAATAAACAAAAAGTATTAATCTATCCTTCTTTTACGATATTATATTTATATTTGATTATTTTCCGTAATTTTCATGTTATCTAATAAAATATTTTCTCTTATATGTATAATATATATTTTTGTTATATTTTATTTGTAATAGTTATACTTAAAACATATATTTATAGATTTTAACATAAATGAATACATTTTAAATCATAAAAATAAAGATTTTGTACGTTTACACGGTCTTCGAGTGGGTGTTCCGTCTTACCCCACCATTTCAGCGAGGCGAAGATTTCAATACCTCCGGTAAATTTCATTTTCCGTCGTTCCCAAAGATTTTTCTTAACAATGACTTTGATTTCCTTATAGTCTAAGGTCCACTGAAGACTCCTGTTGAAGTCTCGTGTGTTTTTCTCCTCCCCATTTTAAGTTACCACCCTCCAAAGTTAAGCGTTCCGTATTACCCCACATTCCCCTAATAGGTACGTAAAATGAATGTAAAGTATTCTACAAGAGACCCGCTTTCAGAAAAATACAAAAATACAGGATGAAACTGTATTGTTAGATTATTATCAGCTAAAATAAACTGATAAAAAGTTACATCAATCATCCCTGATTTTTTAAAATATTTATATTACCCACAAAATAGGGTGTAAGCTCGAAAGGATTTCTTTCTATTTTTCACTTCGCATTTCCCTGATATTTTTTTACCATTACATGTCGTTAATATTCTTTAATTATTGAGGATTTGATGAGGTGCGATTTAGAGGACCACTAAGATTTTGGCAACTCTCTCCTAATTGTGCTCCGAGCAGGATGCGTTCGTGGGCGTTGTGGTAAAGTGGAAATTGGGAAACACACTGTTTGCTGCTTATATAGAAGGTAAGAGAAAGAAAGAAGACACTTCGATCGAGTTTTAGTACTTCAATGCTGATGGGTCTGGAATTGACGAAGAACTTTTACGCGCGACTATTCTCGTAGATACAAACAGTGTTCCACGGCAGGTTCGTATTTTGCTCGAGGATTAGATTCTCCTCGCAGTCTTCAAAGTTAACAGCTTCGGCTACTTTTCGCCGAACAGCAACTGCACTTGCATTACCTTCAGTAAAGGCTGTGCTTTCAATGGATTATTCTAAACTTAATTGGAGGTTTAAACATCTTTATCCGAGGAGCACTATGCTTAAACTTCTTTCTTCCAGATCTGTGCTTTAAACTGCAGTACGTGCTTCGTACCATCTAGAGAATTTCCCGATACCACATTGGCGCAGTATCATGAAATTTCTTAAGCTGTCTAAGACGGAGGTTTAAGGAAAAGAGTGGATCGTGCTTAAGAGGATTTCTTCAGTTTTATGGGAATACGTATATGTAGGTATGTATACTTGCGCAGGATTTCGTGTAAAATCACAGAGAGAGAGAGAGACAGAGAGAGAGACAGAGAGTGAGAGAGAGAGAGAGAGAGAGAGAGAGAGAGAGAGAGAGAGAGAGAAGACTTGAGGAAAATGGATCTCGAAGAAACCCGTAGGTACTGTTTGTCGTCACGAAAACAAGTGATTTCGAGTAATAGTTTACCAGTACTTAACTCTAGATTACTAAACTACCCTGTGAGTGACGTTGTTACAAAACATTAATGACAAGTACGACTTTAAATTAAAACACCAATATATTTCCGAAAAAATATATTTTTATTCAAGCAACATAAATTTTACTTCCTTCAGCTTAACAGATCAGAAAACAATAAAGAAAATGAAATGTTTTTTATTCGGTACAACAGGGAGACATGTTCATGTTATGAGCCCGACATATTGGTTTTTTGCATTGCATGCAAAAGTTGAGTGGCTGAGCAGTCCAAGCGCTCGTAAAAGTAATTTTTGGCGAATTAATTGCAAGAAGATGAAAGCAAGCACAGACTTTTCCTTTTACACGCTGTTTATTACTATCGCGTGGAGCAAGGAAATATTTTTCTTGTCTACATATATATTTTACAAATGGCGCCACACGAGGTTGATTAGGTACACAGTGCTTTAGAAAAAAGTGTCTTTTGTTCTGCCCTGATGTTGAGCTTAAACGTGCAAATACAGCGGTTGCTTTGGAATATGTTTCTCCTAGAGACTGTAATTTTGGAGGGGACCTCTGAGAAAATAATTGAACCGAAATTATTAAAATGGCGGCTAGGAGAAGGCGACCATTACGATAAATGACGATTTTCGGGGTGCACAGATGCGCTCATGTTTCATCATTTTCCATCTGTAAAATAACAACTACACAACGCAAATGAAAAACCCACGATTAAGGACAAGCTAATCTAATATACTGACTAAATTTGGTCGAATTTTTTATTTCTGATGAACCAAGTCGTAGCTACAGTGATCACCGTAATAAAAAAAGCGCTGTCGGGAGATCGCTTATAATTCCATTATTTATTTAGTTATCGCATTGCAAAAAAAACTACAAGAACTTTAAAATATATACTTTCGAATATACTACCGTTTATTTAAAAAAAAGTCTTCATATTGAAGAAAAAAAATTCCGAATATACTTGCGTTTTCTGACCTTGCAGGTAGGCATAACCCCTTAAGTCATTCTTCCAGTTTCCCATGTCCTGGGCACAGGAAAGAGCAAAGTACAGGGGCCAGTTACTAGCAGCGCAATGAATACAGCCCTCGTCCAAGCCTCTTTCCCCTTTCATCGCGTTCTTATCCACTAGTCGCGCAAGAAGCAACCGCTTTTATAAATTGAATCAAGCTTTTTAGACGCGGCGGAAGCAACACGCTTCTCACTTTGACGCGGTTTCGCCGATAGTTTGATACAACTCCGGCCGGGGAAGAACTCGTAAACTTCATCGGGTCTGGCGTCGAGTTGAAATTTCGTTTATCCCCGGCTGGGGACGCTTAATTAGCGTTTTAATGGCGAGCAGGGAAGATCGAGTTATCGCGTGAAAATCGCGAGCAGCTCGCGCGAAATAACCGCCTCGACGTCAAGCTCCTTTCCCCGAAGCTCCAGAAATTCGAGGCGCACGGAAGCCCCCATGTTTATCGCCGAGGGAAGCGCACGGGTCACCGAGCACATTTATAGAATATTCCGATCTCGCCCGGTGCGGCCCGATATTGTTCGTTT
The DNA here is from genome assembly GCF_050908995.1 of Andrena cerasifolii. NCBI lineage: Eukaryota > Metazoa > Arthropoda > Insecta > Hymenoptera > Andrenidae > Andrena > Andrena cerasifolii. The sequence continues at coordinate 17,881,204 of NC_135118.1, forward strand.
CATAATTGACGAGGCAATTTTGCGGATCGCGCAAAGCCTCGATCAAACGTTTACAGAGAAACAAGCAAACAACGGAGCACCTCCGCCGGCCTGAATCGAAAATTTTCGCGTGTCTGCCCGGCAGCTGGATGATGGCTTTCAAAAACGGGGAACGGATATTCGATATGCATACATATTTTCAACGCTGCATTCGAAACCGAGTTCAAGTCACTACTTAGAAAAATGTGCTCAGTAGTGATATGACATTTTTTGCTTTTACATTTCAAAAATTGAACGTCTATTGGAGATTTACCTTTGTTAGGCAGAAAAGGTAGCCTCGGGCGACGGGACTCGAACTCAAGATCCGCGGATCCTCTGCCTACTGGATTTTTTTTTATTTTTCTTTTTATTATAAAGTTTATTGAATGGGTGAGTACAGTCGAGAGATAAAGGCGAGCTCAATAGACGTAAGAAAAGGGCTCAGTAATCCGAGAAGGAATCACAAAAGTCCGGTTGCTCGAGAGCTTTCAAGACTCCTGGACAGGTCGCTCGGCTAGGTCTACAATTGGATGAATGTTCGCGCTGTCGTGCGCTGTCTCCAGCAAGAGGGGGTGGAAAAATATTTACAAATTTAGATCAGTCTGATTCGTAAGGCGAGTGAGCTGCTGCGTGGGGTCTGCGTACTGGCCAGCCGCGTTATCAATTCCCCTATGCGCGTATCACACTAGCTGCCGTGGCCGACGTCGGACCACTCAAAGTGAAGCAGTCGACGCTGCGGCCAGGATAGCCGACGGGCTATTTTCCGAGCCGCAGCGACAGCTGCAGCCAACCAGGGCGCAGGGTTTTCGCGCGGTATTTGTTTGATATTCACGATAGGTTTAAAAAAAAGTGTCAGCAGTACTTATCATAATGCTCAGTGCTACAAAGTCACGTTTTGTAGAAAGAGGTTGTGACGAACACCTTGCTTTTTCCTACGCGCTACCCAATGTTTTGCCCGGACACCACGTTCAAGGCATCGGGAATGATAAAACGCCCAGACCATCATGAGAAAAGCAGCTGCCAAATTTCGTTTCCTCACATTCTCTTCGTAATACGACACAAGCAGTCTCTTTTGCATGTTAATCGCGAATGTAAGTAAAATGGCTAGCAGACAGATCGAGCGTATTTGTCTTCTGCTGACTGCAACAACCGACGCCTGTGTGTGATTGGGAAACAGCCGGCCGCAGCGGCAGCGGCAGCCGCGAGCGACGGCCGCAGCAGCTAGTGTGGTACGCGCATAACCCCGGCTCCCCGATGTTACGCTTTTCCGAACTGTACGCATAGCGAAACCAACGCACCGCCACCGAAATATGTGTCAGTCGAACCATAGGCCGTGCCCAAACGCCGAGTGCCTACACTCGCTGCAAAAGAGCGCACCCTCCGGTCCCACCGTCTCGCAAGTTCTCCCTTAAAGGGGAATCCTATTTTTGGGGCTACAGCATAGCAAAATTTGGGATTTTTATGCAGCTTTGAAGAAGTTGCAGTTTTCTTTTTTTTTATTAATTTATATAGGGGAGACCGGGGTAAAATGAGCTTCCTTAATTTGTTCTTTAACAATAGAATATATTTACAAATTTTGGTGGCGTAATAAATGTATGTAATATAAGAATGATAATTATGCACATTCAGACATCGAAAAATGTAAATTCATTTAAAAAATTAGAATTTAATTTTTAGAGGCTTCCGATTGGCTTTCTTCGCCATTTTTCGCACTTGCGTCATTTCTTTCAAGTTGAATTTTAAAATACTCTGAGTTAATTTTAAGTATTGCTATTCGTCATTTATCAACAGTAATGTTTAAATTATATTATAACTCTATTTCCACGCATTTTTATTGAAAGGAATAATTTTATTCGACTTCAAACTTTTTCGGGCTCACTTTACCCCGGTCTCCCCTACTTCTTTTTTATTAAGTTATATGCTTCTTCTGTTAGCTAAGAAAACTGGCGCAAAATTGGATAGCCAAAATTAAAGGTTCAAACATTTCAGTTTCACCAAACTGAAGCTATATATGTGTAAATTTAGGGGAATTAGAGTTTTGGGGAAGGAGGAGGAGGGTGAGATCGATAGATATTTTGGCGACGAAGCCAGGGCTTTTATTTTGGAAGAATATTGGGAAACAGAAATGATATTGGACGAGAGTGAAAAATATTTACTAGGTCCTCGAATGCTAGCGAAAACCAGAAACTAGAGTGCCCATGAATGTTTCTTTTAGCAGCGCGAAAAAATAACACCTATGGACGGCGCGAAGCTCGCGATAACGCCTGCACCCACTGTTTGCCAGTGAATGTACCAAGTTGTGCGGCTGCCACTTTCGCGACACACCGTATTCACCGACGGCTCTAATGGCATTCCACTCGAGAAGACGCTGAAGGAGTCGTTCACGGGAGCGTGGAAATGTAATTTTTACGCGTCCCTTTTCGCGGGCATCGAGCCCCATCGAGTAAAGAAAGGGGGAGTAAAGAGACTGGGGGTACTTGGTCGTGAAACAGCCCCGTAATGCTCCAAATTGCGCGGCTCTGCGGCCTGATCGTAACAAAAGGTGAATTCTGAAAAGCAATTCCATTTTTAAGCGAGTTCTCGTATTCCTACGGCGCTGTTCACGCGAACTTCGAGCGTAACAGCGTAATTCACCACCTGCAGTGCCCTTGGCCCATTCTGCATTTCGAAACGTCAAGTAGAATGGACTATGGAGTGCGTTGGAATAATGCTAAACTCTGAAGCCAGAGTATATTTAACAGAATTACTGCTTACGTAGTATTTCTTTGTCCCGTGAACCGAAGAGTAATTTTTCTCAGCGAATTATCCGAGCTCCACAAAAATTGCACGAAGAGGCATTACGTAAAGCGAGTAAACTTCTCTGCCCTTACAGCTTGCCCCCATTTGTCATCGTTCCGGGCCGATTCTACCCTCTGATATTTTCAAATTATCGAATCACGTCCCGCCCTCGACTTCCCCGATAAAGTGGATGCAAGCAAGTGGAAATCTAAGAGTAAATGCTGGAGCCATAAGGGAGGCGAATTGGAAATTCCTTCGGTCGCGATTCACCGCTACGTGACCGGCTAGTGCAGTATATTTCATGGAAATTTCTCTGGGGACAGGGCTACACCAGGTGAAGACGAGGTCCAGAAACGATGAATCTGCACGCCACCGAAACACGGCCATCCATCTTTCTTGCGCGAATTTTCGATCGTTGCAGACACGCGGGCGAGGATGAACGTTGGGATATTCGTAGGCGAAGTGGTCGTTCGTTTTCCATTAAAATTTCGAGCATGTACTGGAAATTTTGTCAAATAAAAAAAATTTTTAATCAAACGATCAAAAATTCACTAAAAAATAAAAAATAATTATTTTCTTGCACTACAGTTACGATGATGATATGCCACTTTAAATAAAATCGTAATATCTCATCGTTTTTCATCGCTCATTTTACGATGCTTGATTCTGTATTAAATTGATTCATACACTGTTATGAAATATCCTGGCCCACGATTTTATTTACAGTGACATATCACCATCGTAATTGTAGTACAATAAATGTTTTAGTTTTTACCGCATTTCCGATCAAATCGAATCAAATTTCTTTTTATATATTTCATTATTATTTACATTTTAGTGTTTCAGTCTTGCAACTAAAAAAACTCGAGAAATTCAACTACTTGTAAGTGACGGGTCATTCCTCGATAAAATTTGTATTGACGGGAATCGGGACGCTACTAGGCAACGCATCGGCTTTTGGTCGTCTTCGAGAAGAACGCCAGAGGCTGATTTCAAGTTGACTGGAATTGTGGTTAAGGATTAAAATTGTAGGGAATGCAGTTTCTTCACCATCTCGGGGTTGTTTTTTTTTAAATTTTGGATTATCTTACAAGGGAACATCTCGAACCCAGAAATTCAAAAAATTCCGAAACGCAATTTTTATTTGCTGCCCAAATTCACTGTAAGAGGGTGTAATTTACCCCTGAAAATCCGATTATTTTCCGATTTTCTGTTATAACTCGTGAACTGTAAAATATTTTTTTCACCAAATGAAAGACCTAATTAAAAGAAGTAACTTTTGACTTGAATTATTTTTTATCTCTTACAGATTGCGAGTTACAAATTAAAATTGGAAAATAACCGGATTTTCAGGGGTTAATTTCACCCCCTTTGAGTGAATTTGGGCAGCAAACAAAAATTGCGTTGTAAGCAGGAGGGAATCCCCTACGTATTCACAAAGTTTCAGAATTTTTTTAACTTCCGAGTTCGGGATCTTCCCTTGTTAATTATGGATGCTGCAAAGTTTCAAGTCTATTGATCGATTAACCAAACAAAAAACAAACGCACAGAGGAGTGAAGCTAATCTAATAAAAAAGCAATTTCAAGCAGAATACGTTTATGGAGCTAATTTAAGCGGGCCCGTTTCGTTTGATTATTGTTCGTGTAATTTTCGTTCATACATGTACTTGATAATTGAAAAATGCTCATCGATCTTGTTATCTTCTTTCTGATGTCTGACAATACGTGTACTATTGCATCGCGGCACAGTGGAGGAATGGATGACAGAAATTGCACAGAAAATACGACCAAATGGGAAATACAATCTGACCCAACTAGAGCATCTCTGGAACGCACGGATGTTGCCGAAGAACGACAGTGAAACGACAGATGGAACTAATAAATCGCGATAGGTCGCGGATGAGCGAGCGCTGCGCGAGGGGCCATCGGGAAAATATACAGGGAGTCAGAAAATTATTGGCACGGGCAGATTTTATCATGCCGAGCTTTTCGTTCGGTTTGCTTTCATAGATGTACGCGATGATTCCATCTTCAAAAACTGAATTCGCTTGCGTGGTGAAACAAAATGTTGTACCGAACGTCAGTGGACTTCGGAACGTAGTTCTTAGAAAAGTTTAATCCCGCGAGTCACTTTTGATCTCTAAGCGGAATTGAATAATTATTTCGTCTCCTTAATCGAAAGATTATAGGGTGTCGTTTAAAAAATTGAGAATGTCTCGCAGCTTAATTTCGCCACTCACTGTATACCTTGATTTTTCACGCGAATCAAGTGCCGCAGAAAAATCCCATTATATTGGAAAATATCAGCGAAAAGGGGAAGCTTCGGCCTCTAACGTTTCTGGCCGCCCATTTCGTTTCCGTCTCCCCCATTTTACCCCTGCTCTGCCAGTGAGTTTCGCTCGCAATCGCGGAATTCAATCCGCTTCCTGCGCGACACAGGTTTCGACAAGATGTCATTATAAATTTGGCAGCCATTGTTATCAAATTCGGCGTGTTTGCTTGTTCGTCGTTCGAGCGAAACTGAAGTCCACTGTTCCCAATAAAAAAAATGCCTGTTTTTCCCCGTGGATCGGTACTAAATCCGTTGCTCCTTCTACAGTTTTGTTTTTCAGTTTTTCGTATTTACGAGCTCAAATGGAGCAGCCATGAAGTTTGCGCGGATGCTATAATTCTGAACCGCACCGACATCTGTGTTTTTTGGTCATCTCGTTGTTTTACATGCATAGTAACGTCGCCGCCCCAACGACACTGCATTCTTTTTTAGTGAGCTTCGCGTCACGGGACCGATACTTTGTTTGCTGGCTTTTTGGGAACCTGGCCTGTGATTTGCATGGCACACATTGTAATTGTACCGCTGGAATGAGAGGCATTAATTATTCCAGTTCTGTTCGGAGGTTCGCCGTTGATCGACGGAGATAAATGCAGGGTGGGGGGCATACATTAGCTTCGTAAAATATGTGCATAAGAATTACTTTTATTATAAACATCGACCTGTCTAATGTGTACCTTCCCGTGGAATCACAAAGCCGCGTTTTCATGAGAAATATGTGTACAGACTGCCATCGGCAGCGTGAAAGCACTTCGTTGGAAAGCGCTGAAAATGCAAGCCACGTCCTGACCACTGACATGATACATGAAAAACATAAACGCCAGTAACATTCAGAGATCTAAAGTGCATCCTCTTAACAGCATTATTAATTTACGTATTTATTGGTCTGATGAGAACTTCTTTGTCCTCCACGCAGGGGCGGGTTTCTGTGTAGGCTAACAAAGGAAATTATGCAATCCGGAAATTCAGGGAATTATGCGACTTTGCGTGCAAGTAGAGTAAGTAGTTCATGCGTAAGGCGCATCTATTTCTTGTTGGCGCCGCGGTGCGATTTTAGGGGGTGAAATCACCCCGTGAAAAAATACAGAAATTTATTTTTCGTGGAATATCTCGAGAAAGGCGAGAGATAATGGAAGGGAGTTTAAACAAAAGTTGCATCTTTTTTTTATATCTAAGAAACTGCGTAAAAGTAAAGTTATCGAATGAAGCGTTGGTGGTGGGGTAGCTTGAAAAGTATGGATGTTTTCGATAATTATTTTTACGCTGTTTTGTAGATATAAAAATAAAGATGCAACTCTGTTTAAACTCCGTTCCATTATCTCCCACCGTTCTCGAGATATTCCACGAAAAAGAACAGTCTGCATTTTTTTTCGTGGGATGATTTCACCTCCTAAAACCGCACTATGGTACAAATAAAAAATAGATTTTTCTTACGCACGAACTACTATCCTTGCACACAAAGCTGCATAATTTTCTGAATTTCCGGGTTGCATAACTTCCCTTGTGAGTAGGCTGCAGCCTAGGGGGTGAATTTTGGAAAGGGGCGGCAACCTATATGCCTAGTTGCTCAAGATGCGAATAAAATATTAAACGGGATTTAATAGAAAGGACCAGTTTTTTATTTCGGCTGTTTTGACCGGGTGATTTTTAAACACAGAGGCATGCCACAATTTTACAAACAATTCACTTTTTTTCCATGTAACAAATTAGCTACAACTCATATGTGAGTTGTCTTATCAAACTAACTTGAAAATTGTCTGAACTCTTTTCAATTATAATATTTGATAATATTTCTCCAAACTCCGCTCCTCCCTCCATATAGCGTAACAGAAGAAGATATTTGGAAGTATTCAACTGCTACTCGTGTCATGTTCATTAATCTCGTTCCATAGGAAGACCTGTCACAACGACTGTACGAGGATTATATAATAATTAATTAACGAAAGGTACGTCGGTGCCCGGCTCAAGTTCCCAGAGAACTGACTTTTCGCGCGACGGGCGTTGGGAAAAAGCCGCCGTCGGTGTTCATTTTTCGCGCTGCTCCTGTCAAGCCATCCCGACGAAAAAACAGAGGGGAACAAATGGCGGGGCTTGGCGTGCAATCCGAAAAAAGTATCGGTCGTGTTGGGTGCCGTTTTGTGAGATAGCATCGCGAGAAACAGTGGTACGAGCCGGCAAAAGGAAACGTTCGCTTCCTCTTTTCTCCACCCCCGACGTGGTTCCTCTTGTTTTTTCGAGACCTTTTATAGCAATCGATCGCGAAAAGCGCATCTCCCTATGCGACTTCTGCAGCCACGTGCAGTGGAATTTCTTCGAAAGTCCATTGGCTCCGTTAAATGTATAGGAAGCGATATTGGGTGTTGAAATACTTGAGAACGAATCAAGCATAGGGTAATTATGGGAGAGATGCCGCACTTTCGGTATTCCAGGGTTGTCGGGAATAAAATACAGCTCTGTCGATTTTATTTTTCTTAGGCTGTTGGTTTGGGTTAGATTAGTAAGCTATACACTCATATAGTTTATAAAAAAAAAATGAAATTTGATTTCGGACCTGCTGGTCCATAGTTACACCTGCGATCAGCTCGCGTGGGTGGGGGGGTCTAGAAGATTAATTAATATATTAAAATTTATGGATATTTTTCTATTTTTTTTTGTATAGTCTCTTAAGACAGTGTACTAAAGGTAGGTAATAAAATTTTTCTATGAAAACTGTAAATTATTCCAGAAAAAAATCTTAAAAAATGGCTTACTTTTCCGGCCGTCACAGTGGTGTTCCCCCTTAACTTGCGACACCCCCAATTCTCCATCCCACCCAGGGCACACTACTCAACTTTTATACCGCGCAGGAGCAGAACCTAGCAAACCGGAATTAAACCGGGATATAACGGTGCCCCTCCTCCATTCCAACCCCCCTTCAGCGACGCTCGCGTACCAACATATGTACATTCAGCAGGAAAGTTTCGATCGGTTGATTTACGAGAGGCCATGTAGAAGAGAGACCTGGACGCGCGAAAAGGAGCCAAAAACCAGGGCGGGCCACGGGGTACGGAAAAAGGGGAGCGTCGTCCACGAAATATTTCCAATCTCGAAGTTTCACGCCCGAAACTTCTATCCTGCCAAGCTCCGTCACCGTCGCTGCCCTGGCCTCGCTCCACGGCTACTTACCACGTATGAATCTTCCCAGCCAGGGAAATAACAAAGTTCCCGGCTCGCCTGCAAACTTCGCAGCAGTTTTATCATTTTTCCTGGGGCATCTCGGCCTCTTTGTTTCCCTCGCAGCGTCGCGATCCCTGCGACCCACCCCTCCACCCCCCTTCCACCCTGTTACGCTGCCGTTTACTCGTCGAGCCGGGCCAGGGATGAGGTTGGAGTCGCGTGACTCAACAATGAGCGAGGGCGCCGCGGAATTGTTTCACGCAGGGGGGAAAAACAGGTCCGAAATAAAAAAGGTCTCGTAGCGACAGGGGGAGGTGCTGGAAACTCCGCGGGGTGTCCATGCGCGGTCGATGCTTTTTATTTCCCTCCCCCGAGTCGAAAATTAAACGGCCGCTATTTTTTTGCGTGCGCGCAAATCTACCCCCCGCAGCCCTTCTCTGTTTATTTCGATCCCCGCTCTCGCTGTTTTTTCGTTCTCTCCTCCGCGGTTCTGTGTTCCGGGGATGTGCGTCGCGTGCGCGTCCTCGTTAGGGCGAGTTAAAGCTTTTTGCAGCGACGCGCCGCGGCGATGCGTCGCACAGTGGTCTAATTCGCCAAAAAACTGGCCAAAATGCAATTTTCAAAGTATAAAACAGCGTTTTGCTACTATGGCACATTTTTTATATACATTGCGATGTAACAAATACTGTTTGAAAAATTAAAATACAGTAATCAGTTATTATTGTATAAATCTTCAAAGTTGGCTTATTTTCTTGGTCCTTAATGTCTTGATATTTCTATCATTTTTAATGTATCACACAAAGTTTCATTGAAGGAGTTCATTTGTGAAATGTTTTACCATTAAAATATGTGTTATAAACATTAAATTTGCATAACAGCAGTCCAAAATATTTGTTCTTGTTATTATTTGTTTATTTTACTTGCTGTATATATAGACTTATAATAAGATTTCACACCATTTTAATTAGGATATCCTGTGGCTATGTATATATATATCTTTCGATTTTATTTTTTATTGCTCCTTTGAAATTTAAACTATAGGAATCTATGAAAGACTTATACATAGATTTCACACCATTTTAATTAGGATATCCTGTGGCTATGTATATATATATCTTTCGATTTTATTTTTTATTGCTCCTTTGAAATTTAAACTATAGGAATCTATGAAAGACTTATACATAGATTTCACACCATTTTAATTAGGATATCCTGGGGCTATGCTATTGACTATTCCGCATTTGAGAAATATTGTATGGATACGGCCAAACTGTACACAACATTATACCCATGGTACTATATGCCGCCGAACTGTTCACAAAGTCTTAATCCACGGGCCATCTGTTATAAAAAATTGTATTTTGTCCATTGGATGTTATACGGAAGAAGTTCTCGAAACGTCCCACAAACTGTGTAAACTCTATAGGAGAAGTTTTAGTCAAAAGACATCCAGAAAAAAGACAAATCAGGATATCTTTCACCGATTCCTACTCCACTCTGATCCATGTATTACACTGTTAGATATACCAGAAAAAGGTAAAAAAAAACTTCCTTTCGATGTTTTGACATTACTGTCTCATGACAATTTAAGTGTAACCTCAGACAGTTCACTTTCTTCCTCTGAATTGTCGGATTTGGAAGCAGAATAAAAATATACATGGTGAAATTGTTATCTAAAGATCGTTTATCATTTTGATTTTTTGATAATAACTTTAAGTTCATTCCTTAAAACCACGTGACCTATTTTAACACATTATTGACCGGCAATTTTACGTTAGGGCATGAGAACACAAGTTAATTCGTGACAGGTCAACAGTGAGTTAATAGTAAAAATGCTTATTTTCCAAAACAAGGTGAAGGAAATCAAATTTGTATGCAAACTATTTTCAAAAATCTTCTAAAATGAAATCATACTTAATTCGTTATTTTGAATGCTCCTTTTTTTTAGCAAAAACAGAGAAATCATCGCGTTTTACGAAAAAAATACGTAAAAGACAATATTTATGCAAGCGGTATTACATCCTCCATGATGAATTTTATATTTTCAATGACACATTTGGTATCAGCGACCACTAAAACTCTAAAGTACTAGGTGTCTGTTAAATTTGATATTTTTTCAGGTACTCGACCACCATTTGTTTTCTTTTTGCAATTTCGACTTCAGACTCTGAATCAGCGATCTCGAAAACCCTTGTATACCAATTTCTGTACAAATCGGAAGATGCCTTCATATTTTGGCCAGCTTTTGGCGAATTAGACCACTGTGCGTTGGCTTTAGGACTCGCGCGGCAAGTTCTTCGCTAGGGCGGAACGCGGTGGTTCCGGGTTGGTGTTCCTTGAGGTTCAGAGTTGATGGGGGAACGTGGGGGCACTTATGACAGCGCGGGGGGCTAGGTATCGATAAATTTGCGTGGTTTTATAGGAGGAAGCTGAGGGTACTGGCAGAGGGGATAGTGAATTAGCTAAAGTGTGCATATAGAGGGTGCGAAAGTATCTAGCAAGAAGTGTCATCAGCTAATATATCTGAGGTGGGAATGGAGTGAGAGTTGTGAGTCGAAGGCTGAGTTGGAGACGGGAACATGAAGGAAGGTCCTGAACCTGCTAGCGCAGTACGGCTTTACAGCAGGCTCTGCCTTAAACGCTGGGATGTTAGGAGGTAGGACACTTTCTTTTATAAGTTCCCGTAAGTAGGGGATATAACTGTCCTTAGTAATGAGAGGCCACTTTACCGGCGGACTCGACAGTTTGAAATTGGTATTGATGAGTAACATTTTGGGAAATATTTGCAGGAAACCCAGCGTGAAAGGGGATGTTAGGAGGTAAGACGAAACTGGGACTATTTACATATATTATAGAGGAATCGGTAGCGGAGGTATCGCTACATATCTAAGACGATCTAAAACTAAGCCAAGTATGAACTTTTTGGTTTCTAAAGATCGTGTGTAATTCAATAACTAATAAAAGTGGAAGGGGGTCGTGCCAGAGTTGGGCATTATTTTTATTTGAATAAATTCTTATTCGAACGATCTCGAATAAGAGTTGCGAATAAATTGAAGTCATTCGAGAATAACGAATAATTTTTTATTCGAATATAATTAAAAATTTATTCGTATAATGCCCAACTCTGGATCATGCAAGCAATTCTTCGTTGCCGAATTAATTCCCAAAACCGGAGTGATTTCTATAACGCCCTGTGTGTCGACTTTCGCGTAGGTACCAACCGCTCCGAACGTACGTTTCGCTTATTCGGGGATCTCTTTGAGCGCGGCAGAACGTCGGAACGAAATCCTTTCTCGAGGCGAACCGATTACGTACGTCCATCCTCCCAACGGTGCGGTTGCGAGTTGCGCGAGTTTGGAATCGGGCTTGGTAAACCGCGTCTTCGAAGTACGTATTTGGTGATTCAAAGTTCTACGGACGTGGCCGCGGGCTAGGGGAACTTGATTCCCGATAAATTTGTGGAGTACAGTGCCGGGTCGAAGTACCGCTGCTGGCAAGCGGGCCGGAAAAACTGATAAGATTTCCGTCACGGCTCTTCCTTTATTATTCATTTGCCGCCCCCTTGTTCGTTTCTCCGAATCCAATATCGGTTAAAACCGCGGGCAACTCTCGCCACTTCGGCGTCATCCCTCGCGAATTATTCCGTCTCGATTGCACCCTTCTTGAAACTTTCCTTCTTCGCGGTACAAAGTGTAACAGAATATTGTGGCACGAATTCAAGCATGCAAATTCTGCGTGGAGGAAGGAACTGTAATGTCTCTTACCAATTCGTAGATCTAAGCCGTTATTTTCATTGCGCGAGGTAGATGTGCGTAACGGTTTGGATTGAGGACCAGCGTCGAGATGGTGGATCGATGTATTAAATTAATACCGCGAAAGCTGGCTGTGTTTATGGAGATGGAGTGTGTTAGGTATGTTAGGTTGAATGAGGCAGTTGAGATTATACACGTGGGGTATGGAGGACAAGGTAGGTACGTAACCATATTCCAACTAAGATCATGCTTAAGGCTACTAGGCAGTCGGCCTTGTCCAAAATGAAGCATGTATTTTTCATTTAATTACAAAGAAATAAATTGATGCTGAGACTTGTTCTTTCAAACAAAGTTTTTTAACATAATAAGCTTTAAAAAAAACATGTTTCATTAGTCAACTGAAAGAGGTTTTTCAAAAAAGTTTCTTTGGTTCTGTAGTGATAACTCAAAAACAGAGGTCCCAATAGATTCCAATCAGACTTGAGCAAGTTCGCAAAATGTGTACTTTCGGCTTGAACCTACATTGAAGTTAATAACAGCCGTTATTCTTTATAAAAAGAAACTAGAACCTCATCTTTGTCTAACGAAAAACGCAGTTTTTTTAAAAATCACCATTTCTACCTGTCATTTTTTATAATTTTGCTTCTTCTATAGGTTCGGTGCAGAACTAAAGGTATTCTAAAGTAGAATTTGCAAACAGATCGCTCAATTTCGTTTCTCTTCATTACAATCTCTGCAAAATAAAAGAAACTTTTTTAAAAAGCCTTTTTAATGATTCATCTGCAGCAACATCTATAATGCAAATTTTTCGCGAAACAAACATGTTTTTTTAAAGCTTATGGCGTTAATAAACAATGTGTCAAAGAACAAGTCTCAGCTACAATTTATTTCTTTGTAATTAATTGAAATAAAAATTCTTCATTTTCGACAAAAACGACTGCCTAAGTAGTGGTCTTAAATGAATGGTAACGAAAAGTAACTAGAGAAGGAAGAGTTTGCAAAGGATTCTATTCCTAAGTCTCTCTTTTAAATCTAGCTAATAGTTCCAAGTTGTAAATGAAGCACATAAAGTGTGCAGCTGTCCAGCAATCTTCTTTTATATACATTCCATAAATTATAAAGTGGCCTGCGAAATGCAAGCGGTCTTGGAGACCTCGACATCTTGGTTTGCAAACGCAACAATCGCTTTCGGTCGTTCGCGTGCAATATTTATGGCAAAACAGCTAAGAAGGATGTCGCAGCAGAAATGGCAAAGCTTTAAGTAAGTTCGTACTCTGGCTATCTATGAAAGCAAGCCTTTATTTTATTCAGACAGTATATCTTTCAGAACTAAAGGACTTCCAGGGGAAAGGTGCTCTGACAAGCATAGGTACGATCTTTCAGGTTTTCGTTAGAAGAATTCGTAGGCAGCGTTTTCAACTTCCCTCTTAAACGGATTACGAATTAATACTCTCGTTTGGGAGAGTGATTAAACGATGACAATGGGAGGGCCGCGCAAGGGTCCTTGGAAAAATAGAGGAGGATAGGTTGAAAGGGCGCCAGTGCTCCGAAACCTCTCAGCAAACACTTTGAACGTAGACCACTCCGCGGTTCGCGTGATCCCTTCAAAAATGCATACGGGTCCTCGTTAATATTAAAACCTTAATTAACGTCCCGTGGCCTGGCCGATAAATTCGCAGAATCCAAATTGAACGTCCCACGAAGGCGATCTCAATAATGCATCTCAATTTTAGAACCCCTCCCAGCGGCTTCTAAACGCTTAGGGTAAATAAAACATTAAAACAAACGTAGAGGTAGCACAAAATACACTCTGGCCGCAATACGATCATTTTAATAATGTGATTTCAATTTAAAAGATTGCGTCGATACTTGCATGTAAATTGACGAGGACGTATACTTAAGGGGGTACATTGAACGACTGAAATCGACGGTTTGGTTTGGGTTGGATTGCTTAGATACCAAACAATCACCATACCGGTACTTTGTACAGTTTTTTTTGTGCACGCTTTTACAAGTAATGTATAAAAAAAATTGTCAGAATGTTGAAAATTATGGAAGTTATTTAACGCTAAATATGGTCCTGCGTGGCGCGCAGCTGTAGTCTATGTACGTAGTCCCAGGCGAACAAATTATCCGAAAGAAAAATGCTTTGGGATCAGTAATTTCTACACTCTAAACTGTGTAGCTTTACTGGCAAATTGAGACGAAGCTTCTATAACGAATCAATTTTTCCCCGTGTTTTTACGGAAAAAGAATCGCCTTTGGACAAAAAATCGTAACTTTGGACATTAGATCAAAACACTTTTCAAAGATTTCTCATTATTTTTGCTCCGGTATCGAACCTCCTTAAATCCGCCACTGCTGCCTTAATCCTGATCTTCAATAAACCACGAATCGATCTTCTTATTAAAATCCAACACCCCATTTGCACGCAGCTCCCTCATAAGATTCAACACTATGATTCAGTTTTCATCGAAGAATGGAGCCACTGCTGCTTCATTTCAGCGTGCCGCGCAAACGTAAAGCGCCACTTATCTCATCAGCAGCAGAATCGTCGCGAGAGCCACGTGTATCGCGTCGTTTCGGAACGTTAGCCCGAACTACGTCGATTCGACCCCCGTCCACGGGGGAAGAATTACACGGTCCCAGCGGACTATAGGCGGCCTTAAATTTTCCTTAACATTATCTGGCATCGGCTGGCTGCAGCGGCGAGTCGCGCGACGCCGTGCACTCGCGGCGAAGTTATGCACAGCATTTGCCCGCGAGGGCATAACTCCGAGCGCAAAGTTGGCATAGAACAGCGTTGGAATCCCTTCCGCGCTGGAATAACGCGAAAGCTGGAATAACAAACCACCTATGTACCGTCCGCCCTCGCCCTCCCGCTCCAGCTCTACCTGCGAGAGCGGACGTTGAATTCGATTTCGCGGCAGCCGGTATAGCAACGTCCCACGGAACTGCCGCGAGCGTTTCGAATCCCTCGAGCCCCGGCGCCGATTCTTCACAGTTAGCGGTGCGCTTTTAAACGCTGCCTGGGAAATAAGCGGAAGGACGCTGGATAGGTGGAATTCATTTTATTGATTGCGAACGTATGACCTGAGATCATTTTAGCTGAAGGCTGTTGGAATGCTTTCTCTATAGGTTCCAGGGTTGCCACGTGGGTCACTGGTGGACCGTAATAATCAAGACAGAGGCGGGTTTGTACGTAGGCTAAGTAGCCTGTAGCCTAGGGCGGCAAATTTTCGGCGAAAGATATTGAAGATTGTTGAACACAAAGGCTTGAGACAACTGTTAAAACAATTCACTTTTTTCATGTAGCAAATTAGCAATAATTTATATCTGAGTTGTCGTATTAAGGGGTCAGTCCACTGTGACGGATTGAAAAATTAAGCTCTCTTTAAAGATTTTTTTTCTCCGTAGATACAACATATAATGCAATAATTTTTTTTGATATTTATTAATCTACTCTTATGTTATACAAAAAAATTTAACAGATTTTTTTTAACTTGTTTTAAAACTTTAAACGCGATTATCTCAAAACGACATTTTTTCAACTGGTGCAGGTGATTGCAAGAAAACTATTTGAGCAATGAGTCTGAAATTTTTACACGTTATTCAGCACATCAGTGGCTGTGGTCGGGACTACGGAAACCTTTTTTGATTGAACATTTCATACTTTTTACAATGTAAAATGCTTGAAACATTCACCGTATTTCGGCACTTAAACTTCACACGTCCGCCATTTTGTTAATTTTTTATCAGTAAATATAATCCTAGTCCCGGCGATAGCCACCGATGTGCTGAATAACGTGTAAAAATTTCAGACTGATTGGTCGAGCAGTTTTTTTGCAATCACCTGTTTGCAATCTCAAAATCCGCCCTCGCAGCAAGAGCATTCATCAAAGGAAGGAGTAGGAAGCACAGCCTTTGATTCCATGTCGAATCGAAGCACAGGTGAAAAGAATTTCTTCTGATTCAACATTTAAAGTTAATACTAAGAACTTCAAATCCCACTGTGGCATTTGAAGTCCCATTAGGAACTAAGAAATTATCCCCCTTCGGTTAAGGATTTCACCACTTTCACATTCGTTGACAGAGAAATATCCTACAAAGGAAGATCCCGAAGCTGGAAATTCAAAAGACTCTGAAACTTTGTGAATATATAGAAAATTTCCTCTTAATTACAACGCAATTTTTGTTTGCTGCCCAAATTCACTCTAAGCTGGTGTAATTCACACCTAAACATCCGGTTATTTTTCGATTTTGTGCTACAACGCGTGAACTGTAAAATAATTTGTTTACCGAATGATAGATCTGATTAAAAGAAATAACTTTTGTCTTGAAATCTTTTTCTATTTCTTACAGTTCGCGACTTATAACACAGAATCAGAAAATAGCCGATTTTTCAGGGGTTAACTTCACCCCCTTAGAGTGGATTTGGGCAGCAAACAAAAATTGCGTTGTAATCACAAAGAAGTCCCCTACATATTCACAAGGTTTCAGAATTTTTTGAATTTCCGTGTTGCGGATCTTCCCTTGCTAGTCACAATCATCAGCTCGAAACCACTGCAGACATTGAACAAGCACGAACATCTATTACGTAAAGTATGAACTAAAAAACCAACATGTACCGTCGAAAATGTCCGTCTGGGAAGTGTCTCCGTGAATCGACCGCGCCCGATATTTAAGTAACGCCCGGCGAAAGCTAATTATTCGCGGACCCTCGAAGCATCTCGTCCCGTTTCCCCCCCAGTAATGGAAAAGTTTCTTTGCACATGGTAACGTGTGGGAGCGGCTGCCGCGTACGAAACTTTTATTTACGAAGCTGGGTAATAAAGACGATAATAGAATATTCTATAAATGGAGAGACGCCTGGCCGGTGGCGTGTTTTTCATAACGTATTCCATTAGCGGAAGTTGCCTCCGCGAAGTTGCAGAATAACCCCGTGCCCGGAAAAATGATAATGGAACGCGGGGGTTCCCGAAGGGTTTTCGTGGCTCACGGACCATTGCGAAATTCAGGGGTGGAGGAGCACCGATATAATCGACCACGCTGCGATCACGATCGACCGTGCCCCGTGCGGGCCGTCCCTTCCTCGTGAGATTTCGAATTTCACCCGCGAAAATGGCAGTGCAGAAGCTCCTGCTCGTGAAATCGATACGGGAACACGAGGGTTGAGGTCCCCAGGGGCGACTCGAAATTTCTCCCGCGACGAATACAAAGCCGCCGCGCAACCACGCGGAGGTGCGGATAAATATGCTTCTCGCTTGGTTCTTCAGCGGACCAGGCGGATATTTGGGAGCGGGATTTTTGCGAATAAAACGAGGGGGTGGAAGGTCTGCGTGTCCGTGGATAATATTCCTCTTTTCTTAGATCGTTTGAAGCGCAAGTCGTAACGGAACTACCGCGCCTTTGTGTGTCCGACGGTTTTCACTTCTTCCGCGTTTGGGAGAAAGATACAGCTGGCATTCTGGCTTCTGTATATCCTGCAGCTTTCGTGTTTATGCGTGTGCCGTAACGACTCAGCTTGCTTTGGACAAAAAAAATCTGTTCCGCTCTCTGCTGATCCTCCTCTGTTTACCATGTTTTCTATTCTGCTTATCTTTTCCGCAGTTTCAACCCGCTGTATCTCCACCTCTTCTTCTTCGTTCGTCCCTCGACGCCTCACTTTTCTAGTCCTCATTCATTACCCTACACTCCGTTACACTTTTCTTCTCTCGTTACCCCTTTGTAGCTCCTTCCCGGCTTCAACTTTCCTCTTTTACCCCCATCATTGTTCCCCAACCCTCTCCACCCTGAATTTCCCAGTCACTCCTCTCTTCCCTTTCGCCCCCCCCACCCCCCCCACCCACCACCTCCCCGTTCCAACTGCCGTAACACTTTTTTGTTTCGCCAGCCGCCGCCCGTGGCTCTTTCTCCGCCACAATTTTTCACCCTCCTGGCCAGCGGAACGCCCCCCTTCTCCCCGTCCAATCCGCCCGGGTCGCTACTCACGGCCACTCGAGCACTTAATGCAAAAGTCAGCCGGGGCTTGGTCCAGGGTGAAGTGCGGCGACGACCGAGATTCGCTAAGCTGCCTACAGGCGGATCTTCTATCTCGTTACCGTGTCCGCTAACGAGAAATTTCGCCGCCGAGCGGGGAAACCGGCAAGAAGCCCGGCCGACCAGGCGATAATAATCGAAACTGGGCTAAGCTCGGCCAGGGAGAAACAATCGCTGGATGCGGAAGAAGTGATTCAACTATCGCAACTCGGCCATGGTCGAATTCTATATCCTATAAATGTACACCGCCGCAACTGGATCTTGGCCTGGTTACTGGCCTGGAAAATTCCATCGTGCTCCGTCAGCGAGGTTTCTTGTGTTTACGTGTCTGAGAGAAAAAGGCCCAATTGCCTAATTGGCAAAGAATCGCGTGGTGCACACTACGGGAATTATTGATTGCATCACTCGAATAAACACGGTGTCACTTATACCTCTCTTATTGTTAGTACTTGGGAAATATAATTGAGGACCTTGCAGCAAGAGGGGTGCAGCTCTATTTTTTTTTTACAGTTTTTGAGTTATGACGTGTAATATATGTGAAAAAATTCTACATCGTTTGGGGCATGTTTGATGCAAACCCGATAGCAAATGAAAGATTTATTGCAAATTTTTAACCTGTACACATTACTGTTTTGTGCAGCTCCAGATTTTAAAAATTTGCCGAAAATAGAAACAAACACTTATCAGCTCAATAGCTAGCAAGCAGAGCAACCCAGGTGTCCGCTTCCATTGCTTTGATTTTTGGATATGTTTTAGAGGACCGAAAAATAAGAAACGTGTGTTCTTATTTTGGCCTGTTGCATATTTAGGGGGTGAAACCACCCCTCAAATTTACAACATTTTCAGGTGTTCGTCTCCGATTGCTTTGGTCAAAAAACAATAGCTTATAACTTTGAGGGACGGTTTCACCCCCTAAATATGAAACCGGTCCGCTATAAAAAAACACGTATATCCTATTTTTTGGTGCTTTAAAATATATCTAAAAATCAAAGCAATCGGAGGCGGACACCTGGGATGCTCTCCTTGTTAGTTATTTACTTGTGGAATGGGAATGAGCGAGAGGTTGCACGGAAGAGTATTTGGGGGTGTGTTTTCAAAGAGGTTGAGTTGATAAATTGGAGTGTTTGTAATTTTATTTTAAGACGAGTAAAAATTTGAAAAATAATTTATACTTAACTGTTTTAACTTCGACATTAATATAATCTATATTAATTATTTAATAAATCCCGACACAAAAGGTAAAACAATAACTTGCTTCATTACATATAAAATTAATCATCCACAATGGTATTAATATACAAATATAAATTTATTGTAAATAAGTACTAAAGCAAATTTAAATTAAATTATTTTTATTACAATAATTTAATATTCGAACATACACAGTATAATCTCGTTTAAACTGAATGTTCTCTGCGAGTTGGGCTAGAAATTTGTAAAAATTAGATAGCTGTAGGTCATACGGTTCCACTGTGAACGACAGAAAGTTGGGATACTGTGATAGAACGCAGATTGGAGGATTCCTCGCGTCCTCCACTTACCCCGTTCCAAATCGTGGAATTTGAAACTAGTCATTCAATTACCTGCTCCTTGATTCCAGAACTGCCCTCTCTAAAAAAATGATCGTTTAGCTGAAAGCGAATTAACCTAATTATGTGAAGGATCTCCCGGAGATGTGCCTGATACCAAATCTTGCATACCACGAGCCCAGTGGGGAAATTTAATAGAGCCCGATTCTCGGTTTTACAAGCAAACAAAATTTCGTTGTAATCAGAAGGACATTCCCTACATATTCACAAAGTTTTTTAATTTTTTTAATTTCCAGGTTCGAAATCTTTTCTTGTCAAAAGTAGATAAGAGGGTTCAAACATTGTAAGCCGTCATACATGAGTGTAGTTACTCCTACGAAAAAACTCGTCTAACCTTCTTCGTATAGAATTTCCTAAGCTACAAATTTCTTAATAACTATTTTTATCGTAAAACTGATTGATAACGAGATATTCTCGAAAATCTGTTTTTTTTTTTAACATAGAGCCTCTGTAAAATTTTTAGCGGCGATCACATCGATGGGGACTTTTGACATATTGTTTAAAACGACGAAATAAAGGCCCATACAAAAATTTAGCTTGTTGGAAATTATTCCGCAGATTGGCCCAATATCACTGAACTACCCCCTGTACATGTCGCAGAACAATTGTATGATTTTTTTGTCCCTTATTTATCAGTTATTTAGTATCCCTGCGACATACCAACATATATGAGGCAGCGAGAGCGATAACGGACCAACTCACATTAAAAAAAATATATATTTCCTAATTTATATGATTAGTAGAGCCTATTGGAATACGTTATTGCTACTAACTCAATTTCCAAAAGAAGGGGGGTTAGTCCGTTGTTGCTCACGCTGCCTCGTATTATCCCTACGATAATCACCGATCATCCCGACAGAATCCAGGAGAAGCACAAGCCGTCCTAATCGTCAGTTATATATTAAAAACCAGCTCTCCATTCCCTCCGGCGAAGATAAACGCAGACTACGCCAATTGCGCGTTTCATTATTCCAAACAAACATTAACCATGTTTACAGCAATTAACGTCCCATCGCCCCGCTAAACAGTCCCATAAATTCCAATTACGGGCTCGACATCTCGAGGCAACGAATCGGGGGCGCATCACCTTTCCCCCATCCCCGCCCCATCAATTTCCCAAAGAGGACACGATGAACGTCTCATAGAACCAGCCAGCCACACCAGCCCCCGTAACACACTCCAAACAATCTCTCCCAGAGGATCATTCCGCGACCTCGATTTTCCATCGTGGCGTCGGGATGGTGCCGAAGTGGTACCTTGGAGGAGAAGCGCGAGTCGATCGGTCGTTCATAAGGGAGGACGTGCTGCCGCATCGAGGAATCCGAATCGTATTAGGACGAGGGTGTGTGCGCGCGCTTTGCGCGCGTGTGTGTATGTGTGTGTGTACCGCGGGGGGTGCTGGGGAGGGGGATGACGGAAAGAAAAACATTCGTGCACGGTGTGCAGGATGCCGAGCCCATTGTGTATTCCGGCTCCGCGGCAATATTTCTCCGAGCAGAATCCTACGTGCCTTTCCCGCGTTTCTGGACCAATGATACCAACGGCGGCAAGAACACATAGCGCGGCCATGTACGGAACGGCGGCGGCGGCCGCGCTGGGCGTCTTCGGATTCCGGTCACGCAAGGTAGATCTGCCGCGGCAAAGGGGTTACGTTCTGCCGCTACACCCTCTTCCAGGTATTACACGGGTATTACACGGGTTTCACCTGCGCGGGCGTGACTGACGCGCGAACGGATCGCGCGAGGTTACGGCCTGGCGTGCTCGAATGGGAACGCGCTACTTATTTCGGGTTGGGGAAGGGCCGTGGAATCTGACGATGCCTGAGGATTTATACGGTTTTTTGGGAGTGTGATTGATATAATGTGGAGGGGTTTGCTGGGGTAGGTACGGTTCGTGGAATGGATACATATGAGGGAGTTGTGAAAGCAACGGGGGTTGGATAAGTAAGGGGTGTGTTGTTTAGTATTGCTTTTGGATATGTGCATTGTAACGTCCCAGCTACACGGGATCGCCGACTATTAGTGCAAGACACCAGCGCTTCCAGAGGTCTAATCTTCTTAACTGTTTCTCCCAAGTCCTAAGTTCTAGTGTCGTTCGTATATATACAAGTTCCAAGTTTATTCCTCTCCGTCCCCATGAATATAGGGTAGGGTATGTACCTTAAACAGTTCCCTGTGAATGTCAGCAGACATACTGGAAAAAGATCTGGTCAACAGAAAGCTTCAACTCAGAAAACACAATCACCCACAAGCAAATAGTAAAATATCTTCCTAGATGTGAGTGTAGAATTTTAGTTAGGGATCTAGGTGTATTCCTAGGTGTATTCACATTTTTATGTTAAAAATTATTGTTCTAAGTTAATTGAGTTTTATTACACAAATAGAGTGATTATAATGAAAATTATATTAAAATATTATAATAAAATAACAAGAGGCAATATTAGCATTAACAAAACGCAAATAAACATTTTATGTATTTAAAACACAAATAAATAATACAAAATTGTATTGATTTTGTCTTCAACTAAATCGCAATTATGAATAGATTTCCCTCACAAAAAGGTAAATTACATTCAGTGTAGCAGTTTGTAGCAGAAAAAAATGTGGCAATGTGATAGAGTTCTTGATACAGAACAATAAAAATTACAGCATGGTTTGAACCGTTCCTTTTAAAACTGTTTTTTTTTTTTTTTAAAAAATTTAATTGGAAATTAAAATTATACACTCTTCTGTTAAAATTATCCATATTTAAGGTATAACATACACTATTTTAAACAAAAATCGCAAACACGAACGAACGATGCAGGAGAACGCTAATTTTTTAGTGTTTAGGTTATATAGAAACAAATGACATTTATTCTATTGATTTTTTCGCGTATTATATTTTACATTCATACTCCTTATTTTCGGACTAATAGGATAACTAGATCAAAATTGAACCTTGATTATTTCGATTTTTCTCCATTACGTGCCACACTGCACGACGGGGCAAGTTCCCTTCTCGTCCAGGAGCGAGCGGTTCCGGATGTAACAGTATTTTAAGATTCTGGGTGGGTAGGTGTTTTAGGATTCTGGGAGTTTGTAGCGGGGGCTGAGGAAATCATGTGAGGGTTTCGAATTTGAAGGGTGTCGCTTCGAGTGGACCTGAAGCAGTTCGGCATGCCTGCCACGAATGATACCTTGGGTTTAGCGAAGGCTTGGACTTGAAGCATGATACGAGGTCATGATACTCTGGTAAAAGACCACGGTATATATTTGCAACCCTCCTGCAGTTGCAATCCAGATTTGAAGGTCTGAAATGTCTTATAGAAATGTACAGTGGGAACAGGGGAAAGTTTCAGATTCTTAAAGGGCGCTAAGGTGAATGTCCCAATTTCTGCTCATGTCCCCATTTCTGTTCATTTCGTATTTTTCTTATTATTATATGCGTTACGTTTCTACTATAGTTGCAACAAAATAATTCTAATATATAATAATTCTAATAATTCTCTTGGGGCAATACATACGTCGCTATTTTTCATGAGCAGAAATACGGACATTTAGAGCATTATATATTTAATTACAAATTACTAATAGTTAAACATCTTGAAATATTTTTTTTAAACAGTTTTTCAATTGGTTGATTTATTTTTAAAGAATTAATCAATTACTCTGCATATTTTCATCACAAACAAATTTTGTACACCTTCTTCATGACCTCTTAAATGAGCAGAAATTGGGACATTCACCTTAGTCTTTTTCGTTTCCTCCACAGCTGCCTGGTAATCGAGTTTGACAGGAACGCCTCTGCACCGTACTAACTTAGCGATAGATTTGGCAGCGAGCAGAAATTAAACGTACGCGTTTCGACTCGATTACTTTAATCAACGGGAAATCTGCCAACCGTTCACCGCCGCGGCGCAATCCCGCAGAAATATATCCTTGAGGGTTGCGGGGCTCGCGTATGATATTTAATGCAAATGAAACAATCTACGAGCCACCCTTCAAGTTCCGCGACGTTGCGTTAAATAACAACGTTAACTTCCAACCGTAATTTCTCCCACCCCGTCTACGTTCCTATTTCCCACGCATTCCTCACACCGCGGTGCACCTTCTCCCGTGTAATTCACTTTACCCCAAACCGTGCCACTAATTAAAATATCAAACATTCGCGTACTACATCGAACTTCCCCTTTTGATCTCCAAACTTCCTTCGACTTCCAGAGCAATATGTATCTCCGCCTTCGAATGCCTGCAACCAAAGCTTGTCTACGAAGACGCGTGTAATATATTTTCGATAACCCTGCCAGGATCCACGGGAGACACTTTAACACGCGCGGAACAATTGAAAGCTTAGGGCCATTCTACTTTGATCAGCCGAAAAAAATATTTATTATTATCTATGCTACTAATTTGTTATCCATTTTGAAAGATTTTTCCTCAGCAAATACAACATACCTACAATGAAATAAATATTTTTGGAATTTATTAAGCTACTCCTATATTATACCAAAAAATTTAAAAATAATTTTTTAATTCGTGTAATTGCGGTGCCACATTGACGCTATGAAAAATGTTAAAAACAAATTAAATTTGTATGTTTAAATTTGTTTGTATAATATAGGAGTAGCTTAATAAATTCACAAAAAGATTTATTTCATTATACATATGTAATATTTACTGAGATTTTTTTTTAAAATAGCTTAATTTTTTGGCCGAACAAAGTAGAATGACCCCTTAAACTTCGAGATTGTACGATCTAAAGTACAAACATGAATTTCCTGGAAGAATTCTTAGTCCACGGTGAAATTACTTCTTTGGAAATCAACTACTGCAACAAAACTACAAATGAGGCATTGAGAACAAAACCGGACAAAGCCACATTTTTTGCAAAATTAAGTTAGTAGCAGTAATGTATTCCAATAGACTGTACGAATCATTTAAAATATAGAAAATATTCTTTTTCCAATTTAGAACTATACCTATGCCATAACAAAATCACTTGTTCCATTGAAATTTTTTAGTGACATCTGTGCGCAACAAATATTAAAATTTAATGGAAAATCAATTGTGCCTTCATTAGGAAGCACATATTTCGAATAATATCAGAAGTTAAAAATGCTGCACTAGCAACAATGCTTGCAAAACGAAACGCTGTTGAATCCCTATTTTTAGATGACCTATTTCTCCGGTTACCGAAAACTAGGGTTAGTCCGTTATTGGCCTCAATGCCTGAAATCATCATTTCACCTTCGGTTCATCGACCTTTCCCCCAGGTTCCAAAGCGTCTAATCCTTCGACTCCTTACCTAGAACAAATTCTCCACCTTCGAACCCTACAGGG
This sequence comes from Andrena cerasifolii, assembly GCF_050908995.1. Lineage (NCBI taxonomy): Eukaryota > Metazoa > Arthropoda > Insecta > Hymenoptera > Andrenidae > Andrena > Andrena cerasifolii. The sequence continues at coordinate 17,906,186 of NC_135118.1, forward strand.
GAATAAAAGAAGCTAGCGAAAGCTTATACAATCCCTTTACCACTCTCCGCCGCACAGGGGACTTCCGTTCCCCTGCGGAGCCCGCGCAATCAAGACGCGGAATCGGTTGTTCCGCAGAAGTTCCGAGGGAATTGCGGGATAAGTAAGACCGTGTTAGCATTAAACGCAATGAAATTGTTTGTAAAAGCCTGGCCACGTGGCACTTGAAACTTCGTTTCCCGCGATCCGACCATTCCGCTGGCCCGGAGTGCGCGTTACGCTTCGCGCTCGTTGTCCCTCTTCGTTCGCCGCGGCGCGGCCGGCATTAGCAGATAACGAGACATTCGCAATAACGAGCCGGAAAATACGGCAATTTAGCAAAAGTTGCACGGAAGCGGCCGCTAATACTGGCGGAGCGAAAATGTCTGCCACTCGCTGGTCCACTTTCGCGGCTGTATCAAGCGGCATTAGGTCGGGGCCGCGGGGAGGAGCGGGCGCGCGAGCGACGATAACAGCCGTTTTTAATGGCACGGACTTGTAATTCCCGTTAGGCCCGTGGAAACGCGGTCGTCGGAACGAATTCGCCCCGTGCCTGCTGTAATTCGAGCGCTTCGTGCTGCGGGGCTCCTCTTTTTATTCGGGCCCTGCGTCTTGTTCTTGGGGCGCAAGCAGAAAGAAGGGGCTTAAGAGGGTAACGTGTCCGACGCGAACGACGGCAATAACGCGTTGGAAGGTGGAGGAAATGTTAGACTCGAGTGGTGGAACCGAGATTTCGGGGATGAATTTGAATTGTTAAGGGTAGGTATTTGTTTAGGTGTGTGTGTAGTGAAAAATTCATGGCAGAAGCCGGGGGCTGATTTCTGGATTGACTCGGGAAACAATTTGGAGTGCATGTTCGTATTTTTCTTTCAGGGTTGTAAGGCCCGATTCACCTTGCGGGACGCGTGTAGCCGGACGATCCTATCACCCGCCAAACTAATATTGGGTGACTATTTACTTCGATACGTGTTAACTCTGATCCGCCCGAACAGTGACCCGATCAAGCAGACGAACCTTGCTAGTAGAGCGCTGATGAATTCTGCCCTTGTCCATCTTTCCGATGTCAAAGGTAGACAAGGTGTCGAAATTTGGGAGGCGCCAAAATGCCTGTTCGGCCCCGCGTTCCTTGAAAAGGAGGAACCTTCCCTCTGCGATTTCGGTGGTGGAGGAGGAACCCTCTTCCTCTTGGCGACGTAGCTAAGGAAAAACCGGACAGCTGGCTGCCAAACCTCGCTAAGGTGATCGACTGGAGCGTGTTGCTAGGGTCGCGGTTCATGACCGTATTGTCCCGCGAGGCAGCGGTGCTCCACGGTATGTGCCGGTTCGAAGTCACCGTTTACCAACCGCTGACATAGCAATCAACGGATTTTCTCTGAGCGAGGACGGTCGAGGTGTTCAAAGAAAAAATGGCACGATGTCGATTGCCGCATATTAGACACCTGACAGGCAAATGTTTCCCGAAACGCTTTGAAGGTAAGCAATTGCCTGGTAATAAAGATGATTGATACCGTCAGAGGGAACAGTGCAGTGAGGTTCTTAGATGGCTCTGGGATATTTCCTAGAGATATTAGTGTCGCGTTAGAAGCAGCTGCAATTAATTATTCGGAAGTCTGTGGAAGGGAAGGAGTTGCTGTTCATTCGAGCATCGTCTTTTGAATCGTTAGAATGGATAAAACTCCCAGCAATCGTGGCTGTTCGCCGGAACGAATCGGTTCATCTGTTCCTTTTAAACTCGTCGAAGTTTTAATTTGGTCTTAACGAATCGAATGATCTCTTCGCCACGGCGACGAGGTAATCGCGACTAGAGTAAACGGCGAGGAACATCCGTCGCTCGATGGCTATTATGTTCCCTCCAGGGAAACTTCCGGGACACTTCTAATCCACGCGACGACGACGAACGGTGGTTGAAGGTGTTCGCGGAATCTCTCTTCACCGGCAAAAGTCGTTTCACCTCTCATTATACCGGAACCGTCGAGTATTTCTCGTTACGGTGAAATAACTCGACGGTCCTCGCGAGTTTCCTGAAAACACTCCAACTTGGCGGCGATCGATCTCTCCGGATTCGCGCGCCCATTTGTTCGAATTAAGTGGCGGGACTTAATTATTCAATCGCCCCGCGGCCGTAGACGAGAGAAGGAGAGGGTGGCGGAGAGAAAGAGGGGGGAGAGAGAGAGGGGAAGAGAAGAACAAGAGGGTGGAGTGGAGAAAAACAGGGAGAGGTGTTCGAGTTAATGGAAACGGAAATAAAAGTTGTACCCGGAGGTGGAATGCGGGCGAGGCGAGTGAAAAGGAACGCAGGAGTGATTAAGTGGAAAAAAATGACAAAAGAAAAATAGAGGTATCAACTTGCAGGAATATGGAAGCCTAGGAGGAACAGGTGTAACGTGGACGTGGAAGAAAAGAGGTGCAGTAAATATTCGTTATATGTTCGCCAGAAATATTCGTTATATGATCGTCGCCTCGCTCCACCAATTAGGGTAGATTGTGGCCACTTTAAGGTATTGTACCAGTTTCGGCCACTTCTTAAAAAATATAACCTGAAATTCTCCACATAATAATGATCTGCAAGCAATTTAAAAATAAGATAATTATGCACATGGCCAAAAACAGTGCAACGGCCACAAACGGCACATCTACCCTAGGGGATCTCCCTTGGAACCAGTCAAGCGTGAAAGGCGACTCGAGTCAACACAAGCCAAGCCTGAGATAAGACACTAACGAGCTTGCCGGCGCGGCCTGGAATTTAAATACCACAGCCTTAATTAAATGTTTAAATTTTTGGCTTTATTGTTATGAAAATATTTTTAACATATTGATGAGGATACATTGTATTCCGAAGAAAATAAGACCAAACATGGTGTGATTAGGATCACATTGAGTCATTTTCATATTCGACTATGAAAATAACATCTTTTTCCCAGGGTTTATATGTAATTTTCGTGTTCCCAGTTTGTGCCATATCAAATTCTTTTTTCACTTCTGCTTTCATGCTAGGCACTATTTTTTTTGGCAACTTGTTTTTTTTATTATCGAAATACTAAAAAAATTTCCATAATGCTCTGTAACATTTTGTAAAGCAATTTCTTCTTCTTTTTTACTCGAGATGTTTGGGATTTATTATACTTTATCCTCTTTCAACTTGTGTATAAAAATCAACTAGTTATCAGATCCCTCGCTGTCACTAAAAACACTACTGTCCGACAAAATGATCCCAGGCAAATAAATGCTTTTGCCCATTCCACGACACGATACACAATGAACGTCTTGCCCATCAAAATGTTTCATGGCAACCCTGCTCACTCCTGTTCTGCAAAGGCGAGCCCGACTCAGGAGCACCGAACGCGAGCGAGCAGGGGAGCCTGAGAGAGAGAGAGTGAGAACGTTACCGGCAATCACAGCTACCATTTACATATACGGTCTAGCAAAATCAGCAATTCCCTATGATTTTATTCACATGAAAATAAGCAATTCCTTTTTTATTTAAGCAATTGATTTTGTAAATAAGGAATTGCTTGTAGGAATTGCTTAGTTTTTATTCACCACACCCATTTTCATATTCAACTGTCCTTCGTTCTTTCTCATTCGCTGTCCTTTTCGTCGACTGCCAATTGCCGCGGTCGACAAAACATACAAGCGAGCCCGAGGTTCGACGATATCAGTTGAATAAACAAGCCAGTTCGAGCTGAAATTCGTGGCCGCCTACACGCTATATGTTCGTGCCCGGTCCAGAGTGATGAACATGTAACGAATATTTACCGTACAGATTGATCCACCGCGATGTTTCACTCCTAGGAAACTTTTAAGGAAAATATTCATTTGTTCCTTTAATTCTGATATAGAATATAGGGTAAATCCGGGAGACGCGGTTGGGCCGGAGGGTTGGTCGAAACAGTTGATTCCTAGAGATTTAATCGTTCCGAGCCTTAACACAGATTTGCATATACACAGATGTAAAGTCTGAATATAGCCACTCGACCAACTCTCCGGCCCGACCGCGTCTCCCGGATTTACCCTAGTGCCCTAAGAAACGCCCGGGAGAAATAGAGGCAAGTATATCAATGGGGTGGAGGTGGAAGTATTACAGTTTGAGAAGTCGCAAAGAAAGACTCCCCGTTTTAGAGAAGAAACGGGAATAGATAGAAGTAGGTTTGGACGGACGAACGTAAAGTCAAGGGTTACTGGGTAGTACAAGGGTAATGGAAAAAATTATGGTGATGGGAAAGGGATCAGAGAGAATGTACATTTGGAATACCAGAAAGGGGTGGCAATATAGGCGGAAAGTATCGGCGAAGGGGAGAAATTATTCTAGGGACTGGAGAAGTCTGCGAAGTGAAAAGAGCGAAGGGAGGGAGAAGCAGGCGAAGAATGCGAGGAGTGGAACGAAGGGAAGGTAGGCGACACCTAGCTTCGAGATAAAAGAAGCGTAAACAGAACACAGGAGCAAGGGCGAAAGGGGGGCGGGGGAAGGAAATAAAAAGAGCAGAGGGAAAACATGGATCGAAGAGTTGGCAGGGTTGCAGAAGCGAGGCTATTAACCGTCACCGTGTTGGATTTCGCAGGTCTGAGGGTGTCTATGTTAATGGAGGACGATTTTCAAATAACGGCAGCCAAGTTCTTTTGCTTTTACGAGTTCTGAAATGATTCCGCGGAGGGAAAAGGTGGAACGAGTCTTTCCCACCCGGACCAATTAATTGTCCTCCCCTAATTGCCGTATTCTCTTGGTGGGTGAGTCCTCGCCAAACACGGAGACAGGATCATACTCTGGCGAGTGAAAATTTAAACGCACCGAGGATTTTCATTGCCGCACTTTTCCTAGTCGTTCGAGAAAAACAGCTATTTCAGTGTTCCCCGAGAAAGCTCCGCGGATTCAGCTCGAGTCAGCTGGAAGTTTGAATGTTTCGGCAAACTCGCGCTCGTATTCACAAATTTTACAGATTGGAAATCAATACGAACGAGAAGTTCAGACTTCGGGGGAAACGATTGAAAATGTTCTCTAATTATGCGAGCCGTAATTAGAAACGGCAGTGGTCGGCTGAGAAACATAATGGTGGGCGAAATGGATGCCGAAAGGTTTTCCAAAACCGACGCGCGAGAGGGACGTCGGGGGAGGGACGAGAATCGAAGCGTAAAGGCGGCGAGGAGAAATTCTTGAGCTGGGTAAGTTTTAAGGGGGTTACGAGGTCTCGTTCGAAAAGTCGTTCGTGGGAGCCACCCTCTCTCTGGGATATCGTATGGAAGCCCCTTTTTCCTCAGCCATGGAACAGCCCAGATCTTCAATAACACTCGACCCTCCCTCGCGTTTCAATATTTAAACAACGTTCCACCGTCTCTTCTCCACTGTTCCGCGTGTATGGCTCCCATCGGGACTCTGATAGCTCATGAAACTGTTTTCGATTATCTGACGAGTCAATGAAACTCTAGAACCACCTCCGGTGTCTTGCAATCGTCCCCTATCTCGCGTGTATTGTAATAATACGTGAAGATAAACTGTTAATTGTTAAACCCTCGCAATCAGACTACAGAAATCTTTCTTCTCCACGTTACTCCTCATTATGGCACCTTCCAAACAAACTTTTCACCAAAATCAAACCTGCTCCACAATTCCTGAATCGAAATCTTCGGATTAAAATATCTCTGATCGATCAGCACGCTACTGTCATCGTGTCACTCTGTCATTTCTTGCGTTTGAATAGGTGCAGCCTAGGCAAAGGGTCATTTATCGGCTGGCCATCCCCCGGGGACAGTAATTATCGACGGCGTGATTTTCTTCTGGCCACCGATCGACCAGCCCCGTCGTCGCATCTTGCTGGATTAAATTATAACGCCGCCCCTGATCTACATCGATAGCGCTGCAAGCCCGCGTTGGGCACGCTGGAAAGTTACCCGGAAGTGTCGCAGTTGGCGTGCTCCTGGTGCTGGCACCCCGGAGCAAATCATTCCAACGCAAACATCCTCGCGTGCACAGTTGCACACACCGATGGCTCGCTCTTCCGTCGCTATTTGTTTTCGGTTACTTTCCTGCGAAAGTTGCGCGTCGATCCCCTCTGATTTACAATTCTCTGTTCCCCTCGGTCCGCTGCTGTCCAGCCATGCATATTTAATCGCTGCAGGACCATCAGCGGGACAACCGGGTTCGCTCTTTTCGGTAAAACTTCAAGGGCTCGTCCTCGCACGGAAACTTGAAGGCGGCTACCCTATCGCTTCTTTCTTTCCTACTCGCCCAACAGAGGTTTCGCTTGGGGTGTTGGATTCTTTAAAACAGTTGGTGGAATGAGATTACTGGTGGTGGTATTCGCTCCTCTGAGGAATAGGATCGTTCTTGCTGATTGCTATCAACTCCGTCGCGGTTTAGTGTTCAATGGAGGAATTTAGTGTGTCCATCTTATCACTGATTCTGATCCAACTTAGAACTCTACTTCCTCAGGGGTGTGCGGCTTATCTAGCCTTATTACTGGCTTCAAGATCGTCACTCAATCGCTGCATCGTTTCCAAGATACAGTTTATAGGATCGGAGGCGTTAGAAGCCTGCTTGGAATCCGTAGATGCAGTTCAAGGGCTCTGAGAACTTCAGAATCTCTTGCTTCCAGTTACGAATAGTTTCACGTCTAGCGAGGAGGGGGACAACTGTTCCGTCTTGGAATTAGTAATCTTTGCACCGCGATACTCTTCGTTCTTCCTTCCTCTACGAGACTACGTCGAGAGTAAGTTGATTATCTAATGGATCGAATGGTCGAAAATTTCTTTTCCAGGGCAAAACACTCGACATGAGACAAGTGGGATAACTGGTCCCGCTCCAAGCGTCGATCATCTCTTCGAAGACTTCCTGATGGCCATTCAACCGATCGTATTCTGTATTCGCCCGAAGGCGGTTCCCCCGACGGAGTGAAAGGGGCTGAGCAAACCTCTCCTCTCGATCGGCGGCGCATCTTCAATTCGTAATCAGGCTGGATTTGTCCTCCGCTTCCTGCTGGTTGAAACGAGAGGAGCGCGCCTGTCTCTTATAAATAAGGCAGAACGAGCCGCGCAGGCGACAGCTGGTGAACTTCGGGGCACACGGTACGCCGCGAAGACTACTCGAGCTACTCGGGGTTAAACGTGAATCGACGGGGGGAGATCCTCGGTGCGGAACAAAGAGGATCGTTGTTTCACTAAATCGAGCGTTTTGATGAATCTTTGAGGATTTGGTATTTTGGATTTAGGTATTTACTCGATGCGGGCAGCGCATATAGGGGTATTTTGGCAATCTGGCCGGTCAAAAGTCGATTATAAAAACTTCAACGCGGATAAAAATAAAAGGTCGCTGTATAAAACTGATCCATGTGCCAATGACGTAAAACACTCCCCACCCCCACACACATACACACAAACTCAGTGCCCGCACGATCAGTCGAAACCTAGTCGTCAATGTGAATGCACATTTCGTTTTCGGCGTTTTTTTAGTACACGTACATTTGAACGTAATTGCTCTTTTTGGGTATACCGTTAGAAATGCAAGCCGTGAATTCGAATGAAAGAGGTAAATGTGTCTACATTTCATGGCCTTTTGTTGCAATAGCTCTCATTTTAACTAAAAAGTAGCGTTTCGAATAAATGTAATTCTGTAGTATTTTTTCTGATTTTTCTTTAATTTGAGCCCAATAGTTGTACTTCCCGAAGTTTCCCGGCATTCAATTTGGATTTAATAGAACGTTAAGGTCTTTTTCTTTAGGATACTTGATTTTTTTTGCGGAATTTTGCGTTTTTTCAACATAACGCTATTTGAAAATGAGTATAGAGAAAAACGAAAAAGTAACCAGGTGATTTTTTTTTTAAGGAAATTGTTTGCTTTTTGTTTTAGGAGCAGCAAATCAGCAGTCAGAGTTATGACGCGGAAGCAGGTATTTAACATTATGCAGCAACAAGATTTAAGTAAAATAAGCGAAAAATTAGAATTGATGGAAAAGTTTGTACTACAATGGATTTCTCTGACGAGCATACAGAGGAAATAAAGCATAATTATTCGCGTTTCAAGTTGGAAATGAAACGAAGATTGACTGAAAATGTATTTTTAATCCCTTATAATACTGTTGTTTTATGCCTTATATTAATTGGGTTAGCCTAAGAGCATTTTTGTCACAGATTGAAATGGAAAAATAATTTTATCCGCTCAGATCGGCAAAATACTCCTATGTGCAGCGCCTGGTTTAAAATATGAGGTTGGTGCAGAAGTTCGTTCGCTTTATTCAACTAAAGTCTTTATTAAAAGTAGATTAACTTTAATCAAAGTATTTTCAAAATTTTAATCAAGGTATTTTCAAAATTTTAATCAAAGTATTTTCAAAATTTTAATCAAAGTATTTTCAAAATTTTAATCAAAGTATTTTTAAAATTTTAATCAAAATATTTTCAAAATTGTAATCAAAGTATTTTTAAAATTTTAATCAAAGTATTTTTAAAATTTTAATCAAAGTATTTTCAAAATTTTAATCAAAATATTTTTAAAATTTTAATCGAAGTATTTTCAAAATTTAGATAAAAATATTTTTAAAAATGTATTCAAGGTATTTTTAAAATTTTAATCAAAATATTTTTAAAATTTTAATCAAAGTATTTTCAAAATTTTAATCAAAATATTTTCAAAATTTTAGTCAAAGTATTTTCAAAATTTTAATCAAAGTATTTTCCTTGGATATTTACGAGCTTTTGTCACATTTGTGGTAAAAGTACAAGTAGTACGAATGTTCGCACTGATTCAATAGAAAAAGCTAGGAATTGTGTGGATGTATGTATTTGAAGTACCAGTCGTGGGCTACTAATCTCTGAGGTTTGAAAATCATGTATGATCGATAGGAACGATGCATGGGGCAAATAAGTAACGTCTAGACTTCCTTTGGCTTGAAAGATTGACGAGGAAGTATTTGAAGTGGGTTTAGTATAGGTCGAAGAATTTTCGATTGCTAAGATTGATAATTATTGTATCCTGAATTAACGATCGTTCCGAACGTAATTTAGTTTCCCTTAAATGTCAGCAGTTTAAACCCCATGAATTTTCCGAGAGGCAACGGTTTTGCATTTTAATTGCCATTCCCCGCGTTTTACAAAATCCGCCGCGTTGTACCCACCGATGTCATTACCTCGCTCTTTGATATTGTAATGGGATTCGCTTTAAAAAATTGAACGCCATTGCAAAGTGAGATACCATTTCCTTATAACCGTTTAATGGCACAGGATGTTATTGGAAATTCTGCGCACATTCAATTGCAAATGATGTAATTTGAACGAGTTTAAAATAACACAGGCTTTATTGTTGCTTCGTCAACATACACTTTGCATCGAAGGGTGGACTACACCCGAGGACACACGTACGGAAATTTCATTTGCATTGGTAAATAGGAATGTGAATATCCAGGGACCATTTTTTCGCGCGTCGTGGGTGTATCGCTGTTATCAGAGGCAAGATCAAACAGTTCGATAAAAAATGATTCGACATATCCATTCCCCTACAAACATTCAAACACGCGTAGGGTGTTTAACCCATTGCACCTAAACTTATTCTTTGAACTTAGTACTAAATGCAGAATTTACTACAGTAATTTAAAAAAAAATAATTCATTTAATTCCACTAACGAATTTCATGGGCAATCACAAAGTATTAATGATAGGAATAGGTGTGTAAATTTAAAGTTTGGTGTGCCTGCGAGGCATACGTAGGTGCTATTGCGAGATGAGAAGAAGACCGACTACCCGCAAGCTGAAATCTCACAGGGGCAAGGGGAATCGTCCGCTCGCTTCACCCAATTCCTTGCCACGAAGTCCGCCGCGTAATGCAGAGCGCGAGCGAAACAAATCACGACAGCCCACGGATATGGATTGCCGCTAAGAACCTAAAAGTAGGATTTCTTGGACGGCCTAGGGTGGAGCTCGCGGGCGATTCCCCTTGCCCCTGTGACATTTCAGGTTGTGGGTAGTCGTTCTTCTTCTCATCTCGCAATAGTACTTGAAGTGCAAAGGGTTATATTTTGCTGACCCATGACTTCGGGAAGCAGTCTTATCCGTTCGGAAAAGGTGAGATGTAGCTTCTCCCGAGATTCTTCGCGGCATCCTCGCGCGTTTCCGTTAATGTAACGTGCGCAGCTCCCAGCCTGAGGTCGTTTATCAAGGTAAGGATGTCGATTCGAGTGGCTTAACGGCGCAGTTTTGTATAGCGCTTTCTCCGAGGAGAGCAGGTAATCCTTTTTAGCGCGTTTGTCAAGGAATCTTCCGCGGCCCACGCCAGATACCAATCGTGGTCCTTTACAAGGAAGTACTCTCTTCCTGGCTACGCCACCTGCAAAGGTAATTCTCTTAAGGACCTCCTCCGCGCCCATAAATCTTGCCGCACGCTCTTGTTGCATGGCTGTGAGAACGTTTGCATCCAAGGAGCCGAGGGGATATGCGGCCAGCTACAGGGGGCGAAGGAAGATCGAATATCCTCGTGAATAATACACGCGGGAGGAGGCCGCGCTTTCTTCTTGCTAAATCAGGAAACGCGCATGGAAATATTTTCCATAAGAATAGCGTCGCCTTCGAGTATAGCCACAGTATACGCATAAAGATGCTTCGACGATTTTCTCGACGTCTTTCACGGGAATTCCGCTCACGCAGGGAGTATTTATTAAAAGGTGGTCGTGATTCCGTTATTCTCATCAAATATAACGTGTTTGTGAAATGTGAAAGCTTTTTCGCATTGCGCAGAATATTTCAGAGTTTACTTTGGGGAAATATTGGTAGGTGGTGCTTACAAAGGGAGGGTTTTAGGGGTCTGTCTTCGATTGCTTGGTTTTTAACTGGCTTCAAAACGGAGGTTATTCAATTCGTCACGTATATTTCATTACGTATGTATGTATGTTCGCGCGTAAAGCCGGGAATCCACCGGGAAGCTGAGCTAAGCTACGTATCGAAGTTAATTTTTTTAAAAGGTAGCATGCCATAGCATAGCATCGCAAAGCATAGCTTAGCTTCCCGGTGGATTCACGGCTTAACTTCCGTATAGGTGCACCGATTTCGACGATTCTTTTTTTATTTGAAAGAGTATAAAGAGCCGGTGGTACCATGTTAATATTTGTTTTATTATTATCTAGATACTCTAGAATTATCTAGAATTCCAGTTTCAATGTTTGTTCGCGCATAACTTTGTAACGCGTGCACCGATTTGGATGATTCTTTCGTTGTTATATGGAATGTTCCCCACTTGGTACCATGATAAATGTTTCATAATCGACCTCAAACAAAGGTCACTAATAATTAAAAAATAATAAACTTTTTACGAAAAAGTGAAAACGGACTTCAAAAGTGCGCTAAAAAGGATAAAGTAATTTTTTTTTAAATCGGTGCCAAAATAGAAACGGAATTAAATAAATTTCTAAACCTTTATCAATTATAGTATATTAGCACACTAACACCGGGGAATTAGAGCGCGCAAAAATTTAGTGGGACGTCACGCGTTGAGCCGATTAAATTTAGGTTTTATTTTCGCATCGATTTAAAAAAAAATTATTTTATCCTTTTTAGGGCACCTTCGAAGTCGATTTTTTACTTTTATTCTAAAAAGTTTATTATTGGATGTGTTTTAGAGGACCAAAAAATAGCAAATGGGTGTTCATTATGAACTTTAAAAATAAAAATAAGAAAAAAACGTATTTGTTAAAACATATCCGAAAACCAAAGCAATCGGAGGCGGACACCTGAAAACCTCTCCATGTTAGTAGTTACCGATCCCAAGTTGTTTATTTCAGATAACCCAGTTCCGAATAATGTTGGTCACCGCGAAACGTGTTTCTAAAAACAGCTTCCGGGAAATCAGTTGTAATTTTGCAGTAACAAAATATTTTTATACCAAAACATAATACAGTAACCTGTTAAAGTGCCCCTCATCTGAATACAAAAACCATTGCATAAAAATACGCATGTAATTTCTGAAATAAATTCCCAAAGAATCGATTCTTTTTCTACCTCATGACGGTAGGTAACCCCTTAAGACGTGAGAGTAGGTAGCGATGTGTTTAAGTGTAGGCGTTGAATGGCCATTCAGTTTAGAATTAATAGGAAAAAGGGGAGGAAGTGGTGATTACGTGGCATGTCTCTAGTGTCTTCTTTTCAAACGTGGAATATCACGACGAAGGCTTCCAGACGTTTTCTCCGTTCGACGACAATTCCCTGAAACGTGGCTATCTTCGGAGTACGAATCTGACTGAAGAGTTCTCGAGCATGGTAATGATAACTTCTTCGATCACGCGAGTGAATAACAGCTCTGCTTCTGAAGGAGCTTGAGTGGCACAAGTGGAACGTCATTGTTATATTGACTTGTACTACTTCGAAGTCAGCCACACCCATGAATCCGAGGTTGTTGCTACCGATTGGGGATTACCCGCACCAAATCTTGCGATTTACGGCTCGTCACAATTAACTTTCATGACTGAGGAGTCTACCCTCCATTTCTACGATTGCAGGTCCCGGTTAACGACTATCACGAAGCAGTAGTCAATACTATCAACTCGCTAGGACGCAGTTGTGCTATCGTGCTGCATGTCCGCAGGATAATCACTATTGTCTCATGACTTGGCTCCCAATAGCGAGCTCCCTGAATGCGTTCGTATTCAGGGTATACACCAATTAACTGAGGAATATCGATTTCTATTCTGATCTTGGTTAAATCTTCTAACAATTCCCACAGTCAATGAAATCACACTTGGCGAGTATGTAATATGAAAAATCCTTGTTACGTCGCTTCTGATTCATGCGTTCCGCAAATAATGTTACCTTACCAGTCTCTTGTGCAGTGGCAGGTCCTGCTCGAATGGCTCGAAGACACATTCGAAGAGATGACTTTAGAATCGTTCCATTAGTGGAACTGAGAACCTTGCAGCAAGAGGAGTGCAGCTCCATCTTTAGCAACTTCGAGTAAATTAGAAAAAACTGTTTATAGAATTACTGTTTTGACTTAACATTGAAAAGAGAACGCTAATTGAAGAATATATATTTTCACAGATTAAGTAATAGATAGTTATTCAGTTGATAAGATCTTATTTATATTTTTGGCGAACAAATATTCTACAATAAAAGTATTAATATTAATATTAACATTTCCCTTCTTACTTATTTGCAATAAATCGCTCATTTGTTGTCGGATCTGCATGAAACGCGCACCAAACGACGTCGAATTTGTTACGTATATTACACGTCATAACTCAAAGACTGTATAAAATGGAGCTGCACCCCTCTTACTGCAAGGTCCTCAATTCTATCTTCCCCTTAACTGCAAGATTCTTTTGTCGCGTGGTGAAACCCTCTAACCTGGACAGTTTTTGATCGGCCAGCATTTACGAATGCTGCTTAAAAGAATTCAGAATCAAGTTCTTATTCCTTGCACTCCGTGAAGTTGTTTTCGTGGATTCTCTTTATGTCGAGAAGATCGCAGTGTTACATTACGTTCTCCGCGTTCGCTGTTGTTCGGTGTGCGAGCTGCTTAAGTAAAACAGAGAATCCCCAACTAGATCGAAGCACTCGTTAAACATCTTCCACGGCCTGGTACATTTCGCCGTGGGCTAGTAAAATTAAAACGGATACTTAAATCGATTCTACTAAAAGTATACCTATCTGGGGGATCGTGTGCTTGGCGTTCAGTGAGACGTGTGACAAGCAATTACTTGGACATAGGTGTGGAAACGGAAATTACATCGAACCAACAGAAGCACCATTCAATTTTATGTTTGACTAAAACAATTAATAATCGCATAGACAGTCCAACACTGCTTGAATCAATTCACTTTAACATGTGTCCGCGCTCGCTGCGATGTGTGCCTGTTTTCCATATCGATTTGTTCCGGAGCAACCTTAAACACAATGGCCCTATAACTAGGGAGTGTTTGGCTAACAATATTAGGCACTGCGTTGATTTTCTCTCTGGCTCTATAAACCAGTTTAAACATTCTATTCAAAAGGCGATTTCTTTGCGACAATAGACCTACTTTTGATCTTCTATGATGACGTTGTGTTTTACCAATTATGTAATAATCAGCTACTGTCCGTGTATTAAATAAATAAATATATAAATGAAACGGGGGAAACGGACGCTGCAATGGTTAACAAATTTAATACCCCAGTTGAAGGGTAAATTTCTCTGATCCAAATAAATCGAAGAATCCAACCTCGGAATTGTCGACGTGAAAATCAAATTTGGCAGTAATTGCACGTAACACTGCCGTGTCCCCAGCAGCATGAAAGATTACGATCGGTCGAAACGTGCGGCGTAGTTTAACGAACGGAGCGCGGTGGGCAGCGCTGATCATCTTTAATTCAAACGACGATCAAATACGGTCCGACTCCTTCGTTCCAGCTCTTTGATCCTTTCCCCGTTGATTTTCCCGCGGGCCACTCCAGCGCGGCTCGCTGTCAGAGAGAAAGGACCATGGACAGGCCGGTTACGGACCCCCGTTTTCATCCCCCAGGCTCGTACACGTCCTCGCGGGATCGATAGCGCGCGCACACGCACGCCGGTAGAGATCTATGAATTTTTCCGGCGCGGCAAGCTCCCAACACTGCGAGCAGTGGACGGTGCAACGGGTCGCGTCCAGTTCCCTCCCCGAAATAAAGTCCCCTTTGAAGTGTTCGCACTTTTATCGCGAATTCGACGCTGCTCGTCGGTACGCCACCACAGGGTCCACAGCGCTCCACTGTTAAGCGGTACCGGCTAACGTTACACAGAGATGCGTCAATCTGCTTTTGATATCGGTGCGTCTGATGCCGATTAGCGGAGATATAATTGATGTGGGATTTTGCTGCAGCTTGCTGGTGGTATTTAAACGTCCCATGCTTTTATGGGTGATATAGAAGAGTCGAATCGTTATTATTAGTTATTGCAAGTTTGAATGAAAATATTCTTTGCTTTTTAAGTGTTTTTTATTTATCTTAATTTTTTCAGTTTCTGTGATATTTCTCGAGATTTCAGCGGTAGAAATCTGGGGGCACGGCAGTGCCCCCGCCGAGTAGATTCGGGCGTTTGTCGTAAGCAATCTTTTCTCGAAGCAACTCAGCGTACTTTTGACCCCCCCATATCTTTGGGCTGGAGTTACGCAGAAACCTGAAACTTTACTGAAACCTAGTACTTTGCAAACGGAATTGGGGAGTTGACAACATTTTTAAAAGTGTTTAAAACTGTTCATTATGATAAAATATGCTTGTAAAAAAAATATTAATTTTTTGCTACACCTCTAACATGAAAAAATGTAATGTTTATTTGAAATGAAAAAATTGCCGCGAAAACGCACTGCATGGTCACGTGACCATTTGTGACGTCAACGTGCAGTAAACACAGAAAGTTGTGGTTAGGGAAAGTAAGGAGTGAATTTTTCTCACAAAAATAATGGCGAATAAAAATTATTATCAGTACTGTGCTGTTCCCTGTTGTGGGAACACTTCGATACGTACGCCGAAGAAGTTATTTATTCATGTTCCGCTGGAAACAAATATTCGCAATAAGTGGCTAACTCTTGCGCGAATAAATTATCAAGTGTCTTCTAAATCGAATTTATGTTTTTGTGAAGACCATTTCAATGTAAGTAACTAACTTATTATTAACTATCATTTATTATTATTTCATTTCATTGAGGTTATACTAGATTGTGCTGTCACCTTTAACGAAGTTCTTTTCCATTGCCAATAATAATATATATAAGTGTCATTCGTCGCTATATATAAATCTCTGTTTACTGCACAATCGCGTCACGCGCCGCGATTGGCGTTTCAGATCACATGACTCAGAACTTAAAAACGTCAAACAAAACGCGGCACAGGGAAGTTATTACACCTTTCAATGTTATATAAAATTAAGTTCACGCTATAAATACATATACGTTCAGTTCCTGTATAAATATTATTTTATGCAATACTTTATTAATAAACGTGAATACTAAAATGTAAGCAACTCCCGTCACATTCACGTACTGCGTAATTGCCAAGTCACAAAATGTTCTTCAACTAAAGATGTAGACTTGGACTGATTTGTGAATGAAAGTGTCAGAGTTAATTAGAGCGCCAGACTCGGTTCTACATGACATCTCACAACTTTGTATAGGTAAAGAAGTCACGAGACTCGGCTACATTTTTTACATTTTACATTTTGAAATGTTTTTGCTGGGATTGTTATTGTATCTCTCCCATAAACAAAGGAACTTTTGCCCTATCCGCGATCGGCAATTTCATATGCACCAAGGAGAATATATTTCTGTAATAGTTCCTCCCGAAATTCAACTTCAGTTACAGTTACATTAAAGTAATTGTGAGAGGAATCGGTAAATTTGTAGGAAAAATTTGTCCTGACAAATTTGTCCCAACAATAAGCCCTGAAATTTGAGCAGTTGGAGTTGCTACGCAGCAGGGAACACAGGTGCGCAATATCAGTTCAGGGGTAGCATATTAATGACCGGTATTAAAACGTTACCTTCGTGGTTCGGCCAAAAAGCGATGCAACATTTTTCAACGAGCACGGAGGGAGGGCTTAATCCGCGTCGTAAAACGGGCACGTCTGACTTATCGCGGATCCCGTTCACTGAGGTCTCTCTGTCCATCATCCTCGTGAGCTACGATCATCCGACCCACGAACCCCGGCTATCTTTGGCAGGATCTTGCGATAATTCAATTTGCAGACGACGCGGCTAAGCCTGGCCGGTACAGAAATCGGGTTTATGCCTGTGTTTGCGTCCCAGCATCAGATATACAGGGTGTGAAACGAAGACAGTTACGGCTTCATAACTTCCAAGCTGTAGGTGATAGGAACTTGATCGTTATCGCGTTCCATTCGATCACGAGGGCCCCTTACTGTTTGCTAAAAAGTAACGGCGATTCGAGTGAGATTTAACGACTTCAGAGAAACGAATTATGTACCCCTTGAAGAAGATGAGTGGACAGAATAAAAGGAGTGATCCTAGACTTCGCATAAAGTGGAGTAAATTTTCTTTCGGTTAATTTTCGAGACAGTGCGCTTTGAGATAATATATAAAAAAATATTCATAATAATTAAATGACAGCTGAATAGGTCGCAACTTTCAACGGGCGAGTTATTTTGGAGAATTGCTTGGAAGAAGTTGCTCGATTTCATGGAAACTCTTACCACACATGTGTATGTTAATTTTGCCTGGTAACCTTCGTTCCACCACCTCGTTAATTAGTTTAACTAATCGCAATGTGAGGTATAAGGACGCCTTTCGCATCGCGTGCAACACAGTAGCAATATCCCTTTCTCGTATTCGAGGTATTCGCTTGTAGTACTGTTACCTTAACACCCCGTAGATGCAGGGCACGCATACAAAGAGGCAAACAGAAACCTGCCCGCTGCGAGACTAGTGGGGCGCGTTGTTACGCGATAATGGAATGCACGGCCGGGTGTATATCGGTCCTGAATCGGGCAATCGAAAATCAGGAATTGCTGAATCCCAACCCTCCGGCCACGACACTGTTACCCAGAATCACTGGAACGCATTGCCAGTGGACAGTCTTGGGTGGGGAGGGGCGCGACTCGGAATTGGATTCTCGGACTTTTCATTGGACTCCTATACCGAGCCATACCATTTTTACTACCAGAGATCCAAGATCTCCCATAGTCAGAGCACACAGACCGAGGAGCATTACATTTATACACTCCTTAAAGAGTTTCGCTTGAACTAGAGAAGTTCCTCCCCAGCATTCGTTTAAAAACCCCATTAGGATCAAACTTGCCCCCGATACCAAGTGTTGCAAAGTTCCTACCACCGGCATTTAACTTTGACGATCTGTATACCCCAGTACCCCCAGAGTGATTTGCTTGTAGCAGAGGGTAGCACCCCCCCTCCCCCGAAATTTCTGATTAAACATAGTGGCTTTAACAAAAGAGAGTAGAACAGGGGATGGAGATGTTTGTGGAAAGCGGGAAGGGGGACGAAGGAAGGGTTGCAGCGGAGGCCCGTGTTTAACTGCATGCTCGTTAAAAAGCACGTTTGACCGGACACACCGCGGAACGGTAAACGATCCCCCGTGTTCGCTTAATCACCGCCGCGATATCGGTATTAAATTTCCAGGCGGAACGGGGTGCGCCGGGGCATTAGTTGCAATTAAATCGGTAACTCGTGCCGACCGCAGCGGCGGTGCAATCCGTAGTTTGCAACTTCGCGGCAAGTCGTTGGGGGTTCGTGCTGCCGGCTGCATCGTAGTTTCTGGCTTCTCGCCGGGACCTGCAACCAGAGACCGGCCGTCGGTGTCTGCGCGCGCGGGCGATGCGCATGCATCACATGCACGGGGACCGGGAAATCCATCCGATGACCACCGGGAAATCGAGCCGGGTTCGGCAAGTTTCCAGGCAACGAACTTGTTCCGAACTTACCGGATTGTTTCGTTTGCCCTAAGGCACCCCCGGCCGTATTATGAGCGCCGTGATTCCGCATTTAACGCGCTGGCCGTTCCTCGGGCCACGTTATCGCCGATTCGTGTGGTAACGCGGGCGTTGATGGAGGATCGGAGGGGTGTTGCGGAAAGTTCCAGCTCGGGGAGAAGGATCATCGGGTGAGTGGTTCTCGGACTTGTAATTCCTTCGGGATCGATGGTTGTATGAGAGTCGTGGAATATTAGGTGATGAATATTATTATTATTAAGCGTGTTTATTTCACAAACGAAATAAGCGAGAGATAAGAGAAGAAGAACAAGACTATCGCAAAGGCGAAGTTCAATCTAAACACTGTTTTCCAACCGAACCTAAATAAGGGCGCGGAGTTCTTATTTTATTGGAATTTAAGTGTAAGTTTCAGTTTTCATAGAGGGGTGTTCATTTACCCCCTCGATATAAAATTGAAAGGAAAGGAGGTGGAATCTTTACTCTTCTTTACTATGAAAGAAAATCAAAGAAAGATTAGATAATCATTCAGTTTTTTAAGTAACTATAATTATAACAGGGACTGGTATTTATTTTTAGTAGGTATATGTGTATATATATATATATATATATATATATATATATATATATAGTTGTTAAGTATTTTGAATGTACATTTTATTCAGATAGGAGATAAGAAACACAAATGTAATAATGAAAGTTAAAGCAGCTTTAATGCCTCCGTTGTTTATTCAGGAGTATTATTCATTTTTCCTTTTGTATGGCGATTTGATAAACAATTATCTAAAAGTACAAGAAAGTATAGTTCTCTACGGATACAGCAGGCGTAGGTTAAGTCTTTGATGGTTCAGTACTTTGGGATGTTTTATTGTAAGAAGCTGTTTGGCATAGTGGCTTTTCTTGGGATTCATGTCCCTGTCTGTGTGAGAATTCGAAGGTAGCCTTTGTACGTACAAGTAGTGATACGGAAGAACAGATTAAATCGATTAAATCGATCGGCAGGTCGGGGAGAAGATACTGGACATTGATAGATTTAAGGCAGGAGCTTGTCGAATCTCGACAGGACATTGATAAATCTAAGTGAAGACTTGGGTGGATCTGGACAAGACGTTGATTGATTCGAAGGAAGACTTCGGCAGCTCCGATTCTTTCAATGAATCTCATCCACGCGGAAGGTTGCGTCTGTAATTTTCTACTCTCGTTTGGCTGATAAAAGTTTGAAGATAAGTTAACAAGCTATGTCGCAACACTCGTCACCGCGATATCACGAAATACTACCAACCGTACCGAATCCTGTACACTTTCATCTCCGCCTTCCTTTATTTCGTCCTCCGGGTCGGCAACGAGGGGAAGAGTCCTCACGAATTAGCGAGATTCATTTTCAATATGCCGCGCTCGCGAGCACTCGCACAGAAACTGGCTTGGCACAGTTTGCTCTGTTACACTGATGATCGTCGAGGCTCGCTAATTAGCTTTCTGCGAGGCTGGATTCTTCGTTGCTCGAGAGTCGAGCGGGTTTCTTGAACCTTGGTAACTTCGGGGCGAGATAATTTGATTCTAGAGAGGAGCAGTTTTTGCGAGGACACCGGGGCAACCGCGGGACCGAATTCTTGGCCATCCGATCGCAGAGAAATTAATACGATTCTCCACGTCTGAACGGAGAACCTTGGAGTTGGATTATCTTTTACTGCAAGCCTTTAATTTTTTTTATTCTAACTGACTTACTCCTGCCATTTTCCTTTTCCTTCCGGTTATTCTTCGGTATCTTGCGCGAAGGCAAATTGTTTTTTCTTTCTTCTGGAATAAAAATGTACCTAATGCGATTCTTCCTACGTTTCCTTATCTCTAAGTACGCCTGTTTAATCTTCTCTTTACGTAATTTTCTGCATTTTCTTTTCTTCTCTGTAGCAAAGGGCTATCGTCGATAAATTTATTATTATTAATATAAAGAGTATCAGAAAGAGAACGCCTGAATATCTTCCTTGGATTTGAAGGTACAAATTGATGTGATGGCTTTCATTTCTAAACAGGGATCCGAAACGAAAACGAAAGGAACGAAATATTTTTTCCGGAACAGACACAGAAACGAAACGAAATTCTTAAGCTTATTGCAGGAGTAAAAACGATATTCAGGGTGTCACACCTAAGACTGGACAGCGCGATATCTCCTAAAGTATTGGAGATAAAAAATTAAAAAAATATGTAATTGAATGGTTCGAGAGGGCTAATTTCTTAGCCGAGACGATTTTTTTTATTATTATTTTAAAAGACACGATGTTCAAGTTCGGTTTTTCAAATGGAACTATTTTTTTTTAACACCTGAGTTGAGAGTGCGTTCCAAGACAAATTGAATAATTAGGGCCACCCTGATGTAAGTCGCAAAGAAATTCGTTTGCCTCCCAAGCGCGAATTCACCTTATTACAGTCAGAAATCAGACATAACGATCACAAGATACGATTCGGGGTAAAGTTACAAAGCGACAGGACTAATTAATAGCCCGGCGCAACACCATCGTCGCCGGAGCACTCCGTAAACTAATTAGTTTGCGAATCGACGGGGGCGTGGCACGCGCGCGCAGCGACGATTAGCGAAATTAATGCAAATCTCGAAGGCAAACGTGTCATTTACATGGTTGATTACAGCCGCCGCGCCGGCCCACTTGCCGCCCGGTCGTCACCGGCGCGGCCCAGCCGCGAGCCATTGTGCTTTTTCCAAAATACTCAGCAACGGCGCGGAGCGTGGACGAGGCGATTATTCAGCTGGTCGCGGCACTGAAAACGCTTTGGCCGCGGGTCCACAGAGCGCCGTCGCTTTGGTAAAATTTCGCGGTCCACCGCAAACAAACGTAATCATGGCCGCAGCCGTGTAAAGGGGAAGACAAAGAGACCCTGCCACGGGTTGACGAAGGGGTTGGCGGGGCTCGGGCGGGAGCCGTGAAAGGGGGATCGGAGGGCGCGAGAGGGGCAAGCCCAAGAGCGGAAGAGACTCGCAAAGGCGGCGGGGGAGAGGCAGTTACGGGGAGAGATGAAATTTTACATGAAAGGAGATCAAAATTCAAAAGAACCGGCGGGACGCTTGTTACCCACAAAGAATAATGAAAATGAAGAATAGGAGAAATGGGGGCAGTTGAAAGAGAGCGAGAACGATAGAGCTGGCCGAAACGGAAGAAATAATTAAAAAAAGATCGTCGAAAAGAATAATAATTACAAAAGCAGATCGGCTGAAATCGTGGAAAGGAGGGGAGATAATTTGAGGAGAAACTACTTAATTTTCGAGCACGCGGAGACTGCGAGGGAAAGCTACTTGCTACGGCGACTGATGTAACGAGGAAAAGTGCTCGAAGAATATAATTGTTGTCGCTCCGTTAATTACCTTTCGCAGCTGCGCTGGTACCCCCTGCCATTAACGACTTATCCTAACGAGTGACGGTTTTAAACTGCCCCCCCTTTCGGGGTCGTTACCCGTCTTTATTGATTTTTAATTGACGCCCAGAGTGCAGCCTCGAAAGGCGCGACGGCTCTCGTCGAAACGCCGATTGCTCTCTAAACGGAACGAATTCTTCTCGGGACGTTATCCGCTCCTCCGCGGCCGGTGGCAATTCAGTTATCTGGCAATTCAATGCCGTGTAATTAAATTATATAAGCGCGACGACGAGCGCCTACGGGCGTCGCTTACGAGACTAGTACTCGAGAGCTTCGAGCGATGTGTGCGCGCGTCGAGAACGTTTCAGCCTGGCCCCTGCAGTTTCTTCGCTCGCGGAACACCCGTTAACAAGTGACAAAAATTTTGCACGTCATTTGGAAAATGGAAGCGAGACAGAGGAACGTTACGAAAACAAACGAGGGAAACGTCGACCGTTCCCTCGGAAAATTTGAAATATTTCACTCTGTAGATGGGAAAGGATTCTGTTTATACATGAAAAATGCGAGGGACGCCGAAAAAGAATTTTTACAAACGAAAATAATGCGAAGCTTGCAAACGATTGGAAAGCGAATGATGTTTTGGTGCAAGGGAACTTTTTAGAGGGTCATACTTGTTGGATGTGAAATTCCAGAGATTCGATGAAATATCTGCTGGTTGATGGATTCTGTGAAAATCGTCGTTGATTTTTTCGCTTAAAGCGTTCGAACGGTCCTTTCCCTTTCTGGCGCGGAGTGCATTTCTATCATGTTCGGTTAATCCGTGTGATATCGGGTATTCCGAAAAGCTAATCCGTAGGTCAAAGCAAATTTCGCGCCGCTCGCGGGATTCAATTATTCCGCTTGATTTGTGTTTCAAATGAGGGCGGAGTGGTTGCTCGTCCAACTTTCGTTAGTTCTCGCGGGAAAAATCGCGACACGTCACTCTGAGTCTCGTAATAATCGCGAGGAAGTCTCGACCGTGGTTTCTTCATGGTGTTTATGGTATTTTCGCGAGCTTAAAGATATAGACTATCCTTCGTATTGTTAAGTTTAGTAGTAGGTACTTAAAAAAAAAATTTGTCCTACGCCTAATTGTTCTCGAGATATTCCAGAAAATATGTTTCCCACCCCCAACTTTAGGGACTGTTTTCACTACTTCAACATGGACGATTTCCGATAACAAAAAGTACGTGTCAAATATTTTTTACTATTCTGCAGAGTCTCGTCAAAATCGGCGTGTGCGGGTTCGATATGTTCCCTTGTAAGTGTCGTCGCGTAAAGAATATTAATTTTATATACAATATCTGCAATTACAACAATTTTAACAAATTCAGCACAACGCATGAACAACGCATGGAAATTAATATATCGAATGTGTTGACGCTGGTTGGATGCTTTTCATGCGTTGTGCTGACAAGAGAAAGAATACAAAAAATAAAGATAATTAAAAATTAAAATAATTTAATTTTTTACTATATAATGTTGGTTTTGTTTAATGAATGTTTATTGATACAAAAATTATCTTTTATATTACTTCGTGGAATGGATAAGAGAATGTCAGGATGTTTATATCGACGGCGAGACAAACCGATAGAGTCCGAATGCTTGATCAATCTCTCCTCGAGAATTCATTCTACTGGATCCTATCAAAGTATAAAGACGTTGGCTTCCGAGTGTCTTAAATCAATTAAGAATTAAAACTACTGATGTGTTTTTAGTTTCCACGGCTTAATTTCCAATATATACAAATTTATTGGGATAGTATTTTAAGCCTTCAGATGTGTTCCCACAACTGCAATTAATAAATATATATATATGTAGAGTTTTTTTTATAACAGTAAGCGCAAAACACCATGCGAGTGACTTACACCACTACGAATCTCGGCCCTCCAATTATCCTCTAAAAACTAAAATAAGAACGGTTAGAACTTCGACCAGTTGACGTTCCACATTCAAATTGGATTCTAACAACTCCTTTACAATTAACTTCTTTTACTCGACGACCGCAATAGGCTGGACCACTGCAAACTATGCGTTCACAATATTCATAACAATATTTCCTACACGATCTGGTAAATTCCGTCTTTCAAACAATGCGCGGATTTGCACAACAATGACGACGAGACTGGACCACGAAAACTGCATTACACGTGCAATCATGACAGAAAAAAGCCAGACGAAAGTTGCCGCGCCAAAGAACCTTCCCGTTCTTTATTCAACCAGGGACGGTTACGTCCATTAACACGGAGGCGAGAAATTTCATTTTAGGAAAAATACGAGCAGTTACCAAAGTCGGGTCAAGAGACCGAAAGGGCGGCGCAGGAGGATGGAGGAACAATGAAAGAGTAACAGAGGGGAGGAGGACGTGGCAGCGGGGACAAGGTACGGAGGCTTGGCAGGGACGTTTTTTGATTAATTTTACGGGGACAGGAGGGCCGGGATCCCACGGTAGCATCCACTCGGAGACTTCCGACGTGGGATCTAATAAATATTTTCGGAGGAAATTTAGAGCTGCTCCGGGCTCAGAGGAGGGGCGGTGGAGGAGACCTGGCGAGGCAGAGAGTGGTAGTAGATCGATCGAAGCGTAGCAGGTGCACTCGATAATCGGCCACGTCACACCTTCACGGATTCGACGGGCACTGGTTCGTGCCTTAAGTGCTCCCAGTCAGTTGCCCAGGTGCAATTTTGTTCGACGCTCAGCCCTACCCCGTTTGCTTTGGGTCGCCTCCGCGCAGGGAGGCACCCTAGCCCGGCCAGCTTCCACTTTGCAGGTCGCTTGTACGTGTCCCGACTAAAACTTGGATTAGTTTGCTCTCAGCTTCCGATGTCATTTGCCCTGGCTACTCACGGTCGAGCCTCTGCGGCCTTTCGTTGTTTCGTTTTGTCCGGGCGGACGTACGTACCGCTGCTTGACGTCTCCACCGACAAATTACCGTCGACGGAGAGCACGCGGCTGGGTGAACCGCGTTCGGCTGCGAAATTAGGTACAGGTAAGTGGAAAGTTCTGGCGCGAGTCTGGAGGTTATTCTTATCACAGTACGATTACTCCTATTGCTTCATATTTCCCAACGGTGTATTTGGAAGGCAAGAAGCTGGGACTTACAGGCTCATATCCTTCATCCCTCGAACACGGAGGGAGCATAAAATATGAATCTACCGTCAAGTTGAAGTAAGCACCTACTGCAACATTGAGTATCCTTTTAAAGCAGCCAAAGGGTAGAAGAAATTCTGCTCTTGCGAGCGGGACGAGCTCCATTAAGATTCATAAAGGAACCTATCGATTCTGGGCACCAGAAGAAATTCTAATCCTGCGTCTTGTGTTTCCCCTTCGTACAGAAGTTTCGTGAAGTTCAAGAGATTTCGTAGCTGACTTGGATTGGACGTCGACCAATCCCTCGAAAGAGGGCAACACTGATACCGAAGCACTTCTAGGTCTACACGGTGCCTGGATCCGACCGCTCAAGCGTTAATGCATTCCTCATGATTTCCATAATAGCAGAATGCATCAGGCAAATGACACTCGGTATGAACTTCCATCAAGGACAGAGCATGACCCATATACGCAAAACTGGCACGCTAATGCGCTCTAGACAGCCCGGCCTGCCAGGGATGCTGGCCGCGTCCTGGCTGGCTTTCAAATTTTCTTACGATTCCGCGATCTCGCCGTACTTCTATCGGCTTGCTTACGAGGCAATTTAAGTCGCCCCCCGTGGGATACGCGACATTTTCGGCGGATTTGCAAGCTTGTTACCAAAGTTAGCCGCGGGTATAACGCGGCCCGGCTAAACTCGGATTGTCAGTGTTCCAGTTCCGTGGGCATCGCGACTCCTTTTAAAATTACACGCCCGCGGCGGCAGTAACTTTGGATTCTTGTCGGGTGCCAGGAATAGTTGTTTCGCGGGCCGCCTTGTCGTCCAAGTTGCTTTCCAGGAGTTCGCGTCTAATTTGTCGAAACTACTGGATCAGTAGGTTTTTGGTAAAGGGATCGCGGTATTGTCGTAAATCCCCTTCTTTGCGGCGAAGATACTTTTACGAAGGGACAATGGGCTAGATCCAGCGAGGAAGTATATCTGATTTATTGGAGACTTCTTCCTGGAACGGAAGTCTCTAGTGTTCAAGGAAATTGGAGGTAACCCATTGACAATTCAACTTGCTTTACTCGTAGCGAAGGTATTTGATTAAAATCAGCCTCCTCCGATGATGCAACTCATCAGTGCGCTTATCTTGGTGATTATTAACATCAGAAACTACTGAGGAGAGATCGGGGCGAGGAAGCTTATTCGGAATAAGGCGCGATCGATGTCGTATGAAATTTCCTGGGAAGAGATATCGGGAATCGGTTAAGGAGCACAATGCCAAATTATAAAGTTTCCGAAGACCTTGTTGGCGCCACTGTTTGCGCAGGTTTCAAAGCACGGCAGAACTTTCCAGTAGCTTATTAGATCCCGAAGGGACGCGTTTGCGACTCGTTAATTAAATGATAGACGCCCGCGTACGGTTTATTAAAGCAAGATTCTATCTTATCTCGCGCCATCCTTCAGGGGGTTGTTAACGGGCGTTTGTTAAAGATGCGACACTGCGGGGCTTTGCTGGAATCTGGGCAGGAAACTCGAAGACTAATTTATCTTGCCACGGTTACGATATATTTCTATAATTAATAGCTGACTGGCGGGCACCAATCTAATCCCCAGAAAAACAAGGTTTTAGAAATACAGAGGTAGAATCGCGAAAATTCCCGAAATCAGCGATTCTCGACCTTATTCTGCGATCTTTAAACATTTGTAGCTCGGAGCAACGTTAACCGATTTTGATGAAATTTTAGGCACGTATACAACTTACTGCAATCTACAAACGGTTTTTTTTTAATTTTCATTACAAGCTCACAAAAAAGGTTCAAAATCGACCTTTACTATTCTTTTCGCTATTCCAACCAAATACATTTTTTTTCAAAACGCCGAAACGCGTCAGTTAGCAGACTAATCCTTCTAGCTTCTCAAAAAAACTCAAGTTGTTTGGACCAATTCTAAAAAAAGTTATGCGACTTTAAAAAGTGTCCGAATATTAATGCGAGCCACTGTAGTTTATATTAATCTAAGTCCGAATGAACTTCCCTGCAGCTATAACCCGTAAGAAAATCAAAATAAGAAAATGAGACAACCATGCCCGGTCTCCCCTACATGGGAGATTCGTATTTTAGGTATTTTACTGCTCCCCCTAGCATTTATGAAACACCTGCTCAGAGCTAGCTCGCAACATTCTAAACAAAATTTCCAAGATTTCGTATTTTATAGCACAAATACAGCGCTGGAAATATTTATTGCATTACTCGAATGTAGGTACGCGTTGTCACTTGTACCTCTAAAATATTATTGCAAAAATATGCAGCTCAGCATCTCGGCCACAGTAATCAGCTGAACTCGAATCATTTCATCCGTCGAATTCCTACGAAAATTCCGCGTGCTACGTAAATTTGAGAGCGATGGAATAAATATTTCCAGTGCCTACTATAGAACGTGCGCAATCGGAGCGATGATGACGTATCAACCACCAATTGGAACACCAATCCTCATTCAAATGAAGCGGCCAAATCCCACGCGATGCTTCCAACTACCGCAGCAGCAAGCGGATCGAATGGAGAAGATTCACGTTTGCACACCAGGAATTAAGCAAAGTGCAGGCGAAGTTCGTATTTCCCGTGGGTTTCGGTCTGAATTTCCCGGTGACTTTTCCTGAACGGCCAGCGGCCACGCCATAAATCCGCCCCGCCCGTGCGCGCTTGCGGACCGCTCGCGGCACGTGTCAGCGGCAGACGGAAGGTCGCCAAAGTGCGCGGGAAAAAAAAAGGGAAAACACGCTGGCGCGGTGCAGGCAAAGCGCGACAAAGGGATCGCGCGACGACAGAGGAAAATAGTGGAGCAGGGTAGTTCGCCGATGGAAGGGAAAAAGAGACGAAGGAGTTCTCCGCGGGCATGGTGTTCCGGGTCGAGGGCGTTTTAATTGCACGCCGGCAGAGAAAACAGAGTCGCGGTGGGTCGGTGCCCGCGATCGAGCTGGCAGCTTTACGCGGTTTTATTCGAGGCCGCCGACGTTCCGATTTCGCGGCCGATGTTCGATAATGAAACAGCCCGCGCTTCGACGGGGTCGATCAACGCAGAAACACGTTCCCGGCGGGTAAATATTCCCCCGAGAGACTTTCGACTATTCCGTGAAAGATGAAATCCTTTATGCCGTTCACGGTGTTCCAGAAATAAAGAATACTCTACATATTCCTCGGAGAATGCGCTACGAGTGGGAATAAATTTCTTGTGGGAATGCAACTGAAGTGGACGATGCTCAAATTTGTACAAGACCTTTCCCATTCCACCCTCACATTTCGAAAGAATTCATCGGCGAGGTTGCCACTAAAAAATCTTCAATTTCCCTGAAAAATCCGATGCTAGTCTTCGTCGAAGCGTAGGAGGAGGTACAAATATTTCTGCGCTAAAAACTGCCTGGTACTCCGCGATACGAAGTTCTGTGACTCCGCCTTTGCGAGCGAAGGTATACACATTTTTTGTCAGGTTCATGGAAACCTTTGCGTTAGCTTCGAAGTTAGCGAAGTACTTCTGGCCTTTAGCCTCTTCTACGAAATTGCCACCGTCGTCATATGTTTGCTCGCAGCTTGGACGTCTGCCCTTCGTGATATCGCGACAAAAAATGATCGCGAGAGAGGGATGAATACGGGGGAGGGGGAGGGGAAAGCGAGGCCTTTGCAGGTCGCGCGAACCTCTCGTAAATATTTTCGAGGCAGCCAGGGCAGAGCTAACGCGATTATAATTCGGTAAACCGCTATAGGGGCTTCGCTCCATCGATTTCCCATTGGTCCTGGAGTTTGCCCAAGCGTTCTCACCGTTCGCGTTTTACGCAATGCGCGAACACTTGTGTCCTGGCTGCCCTTCTCCTTTATCCTCCCTCGGGCGAAGCAGAAAGAATGATCGCTAACACTGGGCCTCCTTTTTCATTCGATTCTACTAGAGTTCTTCGTTCCCTGTCGACTACCCCTCCCCCCCCTCCCTCAATTTCCGAAGGACAAACGCTCATCGTCGCAGGTACGTACGATTTACGAATGAAACACGCTATTTCTGATCCGCGAGCGTCTGTGTTCCCGAGTGATTAACCGTATCTGTAGCACGCTCGAAGCGCCCGGGCACGAGTCGAGGCTAATTCCATTTTTGGCGGGGGTGAATTTAGCTCGATTCTGCCCTTAATTGAGTGAATTAAGCCGGGTCTGGTGCTCCGTCGATGCAGTAAATTAAGCTCCAGTTTCCCCGCCGTATTTTTTCCAAAGGCTTTCTCCGCGACTACTATTTCGGCTCGGCTGGCCGAAGTGGGCAACACTCAATTAGCAGGGAATTGTATTCGAGGGCTTTTGAACTTTATTAAATCGCCAAATGACATTCAAAGCTTACCTTCGCAACAGACAATTAAGGATAGAGAAACCTAAACAAAACCTATCTGAACAGGAGGACGCGAAGTGCCCGAGTGCCGAAGTTCTATCCCGAACTACCCTCTTAAATTCTAAATAAAAATCCGAGACTACACCCAACCTCCCCTTTTGCAAGTGCCTATCTCAGTTACACTCTGAATCGACTGGAAAGATATCTACCTTGCATCGACCAGCGATCTCGCCCCAATACCACCATCCCCAGTTTCACCGCGGCCGAACGTAAATCCCCGAAACGGTGGTTGTTTATAACAACGCGTGGCGACGCGGAAAGAGGCAATAGCGCGGGGGTATACAATTACCGCCGGATAATGTCGCAGACGGTGGCCGCGGCGCTCGCGATACCGTACGCCAGCCGCGCGTTAATTCCATTCGTAGGAGCGCCACGCGGGCGATCTAATTAATATTAATCACGGCAATAATAGGAACAACAGGGGCGATAATAAGCCCCAGACAAAAGGGCCTGTCGTTTCTGTTTTCGTTTGGCCAGAGACTCGGAAGTCCCGAGCTCCCCTAGGTGGACCCTTCCCGCACTCGTCTTCGCACTGGTCCCACCCTCGGCGGCTTAATTAGCAGGCTTTAATTATGATTTGCGTTATTACCGACTAGCAACACGCGCATTGTCTATGCCGGACGGGCCACGCGCACCGCTAATAGGACAGGCGTTAATTGACGGTCTTTACGTGCCCCGTTAATAGCAGTGCGCTCGGCATTGACGAAGAACTAATGACGAAGCCCTGCTCCTGCCAACGACAATGTTCGATCGTTGGTCCTGATCAGCGGTCTGCCACTGCGTACAGGGGGATTGCTGGTGGTCGTCGCTCGATCGAATTCATTACACGCGCCGCTTCGTGTCTTAATTATGAAACAATCGCGCTCCGATCGACTGGGCACTTCAATGGGACACAGCGATCTCGGCCGAGGTTGATTGACGGGACTTGTCGATTCGGGGAATATTATATTTCGCTGGCTCGTAATTGTTAGCGATGTCGCGGGAAAGGGGATGATAGTGGTGTGGAATCTCTGAGGATTCTTTCAAGGAGAGTATTTTAGGTGTCCGCCTCCGATCATTTTGATTTTTGGATTTGTTATAGAGGACCGAAAAAATAAGAAATACGTGTTTTTTTTTATTTTTCCCCGTTTTCATATTTGGGGGCTGAAAACTGCGTACAAAGTTAGGGTTGAAGACACCTCGCACTCGAAATGGCAATTTTGTTCACGCTAGAAGTAATATCTAGTATACAAAAGGAAATTATATGCGTAATAGATATGTTTTGTTTAGAATTTTATTTCTAGATAACTTGAGAACTACATTTCCCTGTAGGAGGACACCTTACTATAAGTAAACTTTAATAATAATTATATTTATAATTATATTTGTTAATTTGTAGGAAATACAAATTCTGATTTATCCGTATTTTCGGTTCGGCTGTGAAGTATAAGAAAATAAATTTGCATGAAAATAGATGAAGATTTACAAGAATTATTAACAAAAAATAACAATTTTTTATGTATTATTTAAACAAATGGAGTTTTTGAAAATCTAGTGAGTCAGTCATATTTCGCATTCAAAGACACAAAATTCGACCATTGACACTATTCCCCTATTTCTAATAGTTCTCGAGATATTCCACAAAAATGATTTTTCAACCCTAACTTTGAACGCAGTTTTCACCCCCCAAATATGAAAACGGGGAAAAATAAAAAAAAACACGTCTTTCTTATTTAAAGGTCCTCTATAACATATCCAAAAATCAAAATAATCGGAGGCGGACACCTAAAATACTCTCTTTGTTAGACAAGACGAGTCGGGCAAGGGAGAGGATCATGGAAGTGGAATTTCGAGGGAGCTGTCCTGTTTGAAATTCGTGGCTGCCACAGTATGATAGGGTTAGGCAAATGTTTTTTTTTTTATAGATTTTGGATATTCTGTTACGGGTTGATTTTATTAAAGGGTTGGCTGGTTTTGTATATGTCAGGGCAATTGTAACATTAACCTTTTTGTAAAAAGCCTAGTTTTCTTACAGTAGGTAGAAACGTTTGTTCTATGAAAAGGCTGATTTTAGAATTATCCTGTGATATGTACACTGATTATGGTTTCTTGATTGGAAACGAAGCTATTTCTTGTTACAGGACAGAGGAGTTTGCATAGATTTAATTATAATTTATAATACCAGTTTCCGCGACTCGGGAAGAGACACTAAGATTTATATACGATCATCAGAATTGCTATCCCGACCCTGGAGTATGGTCGGTATAGTCTTCTACGACCAACAGGGTCATCAGTTTAAGTTTGAACTACCCGAGGGGTCGTTAATTTAGTTTTTTACGACCCTCGAGTCGGCCATTATGGGCGTGCTTATAAGAAGCACGCGCGGAAAGGATTAAATGAAGTGTACTCTAATTGAAGCCACTATTATCGCGCGTAATGTAATCCCGCCATGAAGATATTAAAAGAAACGACACGTCCTAGATAGAGTTTACTTCAAATCAATCTTCCTATTATCAAATGTTACATTGTACTTCGTTATTTCCCTGTGGTATTCAAATAGTGAAACACACTCTCACAAACTCACCCCCTCCCGCCAATGCGGGGTGGCTTTGCGACAACTTCAAAGTTTATTTCTCACTTAACTATAAAAGTACATAGGTAATCATTGCATGACGTCCCACTAAATTTTTGGACGGGCTGTAATCAGATCATTCCCCAAAAAAGACACTCCATAACATCAACCCTATCCCCAAGAAACAATCTCAACCCCTCCCAACGACTACCCCATCCAGAAGACGTACCCTAGAGGTCCCCATCTCGTGATGTCCAATTCTACAAAATCCACCCCTCTTCACCTTTAGGAGGCAAAGTCAAAAACATCCATGTGCCTTACAAAGAAGGCCTTTCTCCCCAAAATTCCTATAATCGAGATCACGTATTTTTCCGCAAAACCCCTTAAAACGAAATTATGCCCTTTTCCCAAAACTACTGGGTAAAATTTACCACAGACGCGCTAGTTGCGAAAATATGAAGACTATTTGAGTTTTTGTTACAATTTTTTAAAGAACTTTAATAAAGATTTTAAGATATTTCATAAATTCTGTTTGATTCTTAAAACACTGTACTTTAGCATAAAAACTACAAATTTAAAAAAAAAATATTCTCAAACCGTGGTTTTTTACGTTTCAATTTTGGGTATTTTCGACCCGGTAGCGATAACCTGTGTTACAATATGGGGTGCGCCTCCCGCCGGGTTAAAAACTGATCTTCTTTAAGGTTATACTAAAAGAGTGAGTATTTAAAAAATAATAATTAAATTGCGATTCAATTAAAACTGATTCGTCGATGTCATCGCCAGGGTTGTTTTTTCATTACCATATTTTTCTTTACCGTCACCCCAAAGTTGCCCCTCTTGGAAAAAGTCTACAGACGCCCTTGGTCTTAAAGTAGTGTCTGTATTGATTCGGGATTATAAAATCTGATAATGTCGTGTTTAAAAAACATCGAAAAGTGTCCCTCCGCTTTCTGTACGAATTTTTTATTTGAAAGTGTGACCCCATTCGTCACAAAGTCACCCCGTTTACGGTACAGCTAAATATACTCTATCGGCTACCTCAATTTTCTACCCAATTCTCCGCATGATCGATACACTTTTGTTACCCTTGGATACATAACCCAAATTTAACCTAAACGATGGGATCGGAATAGAAAGTCCGGTGGCAAAAAAATTCTCTCAGTGAACCCGCGGCACATACTTTTCGGAGACACTCGTCACAGATCGAACCGCGATGGAAAAGTCTATGAAGGTTAAGTGGAGTCCCACTTTGAATAGGCGTCGCGGGGATTTCTGGAGGTCGCCTATGAACTTCGATCGACTTATGCCGCCGTTCCAGCAAAGGAAACCTGCCGGGCCCCCGTTTGAACAGAGCCACGCACAAGTACCGAGCAAAGATTGTATTACCGCGCGCAGGAATGTCGAGGGCGACTTTTCCGACGCAGAGACTCTTAATCTTCGGGAGAGTCCCACGTGGAAGTCCTACGTCCCGTGCGAGCAAGATTACGGAACGTACGACATCGCGTGTGGGGAATTACGCGACAGATTCGATGAAGAAACAAGTGAGTTTCAAGTGTATCCGGTTAGAGTTTAGAGTCTGATGGGATGAGTGACGATAATAATTGGTAAAATTCAGTAAAAATTGGGAATTTATTCATTATGGAGATAAAAAATTGTGGAAGAGAAACGTTGCTTTCGGGGAGTGTTAATATATCTAATGATATTGATCAAATTGGAATGTTTCATATTTTCGAGAAGCAATTGGAGTGGTACCTCGGAATAATGAAAATTATAGCGATGCAGAAAACCCTGCGCATTAAATTCACGATATCGTGAAACTTTTATTCGTCAGTAAAATATACGATTCCATTACACCCACTTCGTTATACATCGCATTTTCATTAACAGAAGCGTAAACTTTTTACGGTTACTCCGCCTTTCTCTCGACCTCTAAATTATAACATTTCCATACAGGTGGATATTCACCTCGACACCCTTTTAGCTACTTTTCACGACGCGCAGCCGTCACCGGGGCTGCATTTTAATTCCCGCTCTCCATTCGCAGAAGCATACTAAATAATATAATACTCGAGTTTTAAAATGATTTAAATACGTATTCCTCATTAAAGTGTAATTACGTAAATACCGCCGTACGTTTCATAGTTCATTTTTTATTGACCACATCCTTTGTTGAAATAACGCTACCGAGGATTATTATAACGCAGTAGAGTGCTGATTACTCAAACGAGTATATGAAAAAAAGTACTTTACAACATAATTACTCGGTCAGCTCAGTAACATTTCCTCTACCTCGTATTTAATCATCCGTAACTATATGCCCGCATAATAGAGAATGAAATTAGCGCTGAAATGATTGATGTACAGATAATGCAGAAGCTGCTATGTTTGTAACAGAAATTCTAGTAATGACGAATGCAGGGATACTGACAGTGTAAGCCTTGATTTGAAACGCATTGGTACATCTTCAGTGAATTTCCAGAATTAGTAGCCATAGGAAGATTGACACCCTCTCACTTCTCACTTTATCATATATATTTTTTTTTTATTTTCTCGCAGCTTAGGTTTAAAAACAGTTAATTAAGCTTTACACAAATTATTCCCAACCTGTGGGTGGCGAAGTGGTTTCTGGGGTGCCGCCTCTAGGAACCGATTTGAACATAGGCTACGTAGGCTGCAGCCTAGGGCGGCAAGTTTTGGGGAGCGACAAATTTAAGGCGAAAGAAATTGGAAAAGTTTTAAACACTGAGGCTTGTTTGAATTAATTTTGAAATTGTCTCGACTCTTTTGAGTTAAAATATTTGATAGGTAATATTCCGCAAAAAGGGCGGCAGACGCTTGTTAGCCTAGGGCGCCAAATCTCAAAATCCACCCCTGGTCGCCACAGTCACCTTTAGCTGACGATTTTTAGCACTTATTTATTTTAATACGGCTACATTGCCATGCTCTATTAATGACGTAACACTGATTTTTCATAAATAAAACGAAGGAAATATAATAAAAGTTTAATATTTTTTTAAATTTTCACCGCAGGCCGACCTTTACCGACTCTCTAAAAACAAAATACTGTAAATTTGTGCGATATATCTGCAATATTCCGCACCCAATTTGGGATGCAGGTGCAGTGGCAGTCGATTATTTGTCGACAACGATGGGGGGATGAACAGCGAGTAAAAAGAGGAAAGAAATAGAGTCGGATTCTTGAATTGTTTCAAACATCGGGATATTAGATTGCGACTGGCCAGTTTACGCGTCGATAGCTCATCGCTGCTCTGTGCTGCCGGTTCATTTTCTGCATCGCTGTAATCGTTTTCGTTTCCACGAAGATAATTTATTTCGGCGATTGTTATTTATTTATATTTTTGTTTGCCCTACCTTACAGGTAGGAGGGAGGGGGAGATCCCAGGTTATTTGAATATTATAAAAGACGATCGCGACTCAAACAAAGTTGGAAAACACTGCTTCACACCGTTTCCGTGTACGTTACTTTTATTCTGGCGTAATAAAGACGTTTCGTCATTATTATATGATACTATGAAAGAGCGGAAGCAGATCCAACTGATGGTGTACCAACGGGTTCCTATTTAGCAAAGCGCCTTTAATTTCCGCGAGAAAGGGCCGCGATATTTATTTCGGTACGGGCGGCGAGTCATCAATCGTCATTCGTTGACGTAACATCGATCACGCTTGACGTGATTTTTGGGAGTCGGCGTGCTGGTCGATCGCACGCGATCTCCAGGGAGGATTCAACACCGCCCTGAGCTCCGGCATTTCGCTGGAATGCGTGGCCACGATGATGCGTGCACCGATCCATAAATGCTGTTTCCATCAATAGCTGCCAGACCGAACGGTTCGTTTCGGTTTTTCGCCGATATCAATATTTTTTCCACCGCCTGGCTCTTTTTTCCTCCACCGTATAGCCTCCGCCGTGAACCTATCGGCAGGGAGGACCAGAAAGAACGTTGCGTTTGGGGCAAGCTGTACAGATTTCAGGGTATTATCCTTGGGGGCAGGAAGAAATTGTTCGTCTTCGTTCTCAGTGCTCTATTAATTTTATCTTTCAATTTTAAGAATTGGGAAGAACGAGAGGGAGGAGCGCTGGTCTAGAAGTACAACGCGGACACCGCGATATTCGCTGGTTTCGCTTGTCCAACCCCCCCGCGGCATTGTTACATGATGTAGTTAGCTTTGTTTCGAACAAAGCAAACCGTCGCGACGGAAAGCTCCGCGCAATAGCCTGGCCACGCCAAGTATTTGACTGAAAGCACCTTTGTACTTGCAGCTCATTTTGATATCGCATCTTTTTTTTTTATTTTGTAATTATTATTATCTTCTATTTTTTGTGATTTATTTAGTCTCATGTAGGTACTTGGCGTAATTTGTTTACTTTTTTAAAGTTTTTTATGGGGATCTCACTTCTTTTTACAAATAAGATAATTTGCATAGGGAATGACTTCAGATATTTTTTAATATTAGGGTAGACCGGGGGCGGTAGTAACACTTTGACTTTGGAATACGCTTGCGCAAAAACTATTACAGTTACTTTGGCACTTGTACAGTATTTTCTACAAGGACTCTTCAATTCTTTGTATTGTTTTTGTACATAATTAAGCAAAGTATAAACTATGAGTAGAGCCAACACTTTTGTTTCAATTTAACTTTTCCCTTAAGTGTCCGTAATCCCCCTACTCCCCCTTACTATTAATTGCATGGTCCTGACGGGTCACGCACTCAATTCATTTACAAAGTCCAACTGCACCACCCCCACCTATTCACGCA
The DNA here is from genome assembly GCF_050908995.1 of Andrena cerasifolii. Classification (NCBI taxonomy): domain Eukaryota; kingdom Metazoa; phylum Arthropoda; class Insecta; order Hymenoptera; family Andrenidae; genus Andrena; species Andrena cerasifolii. The sequence continues at coordinate 17,942,808 of NC_135118.1, forward strand.
TTCAATTTCGCCAATACCCCTCCGGATATTCCCTCCACTTCAATCAGAATCGTTGTTCATTTCACTCGTTCTTTGCCATTTTTTACGCGCAGTTGGACCTTTGCGCCCGTTCGCGCACGAGCTTTCCAGTTCACCGGAATCCAACGCAGCTTGCTCTGAATTGTTTATATTGCGTGGTAAATGGGGCCCGCGCCCCGCCACCCATCGCACCCTTGACCGAGAGGAAAAGGGGGTCGCCGCGTGCCGTCCGACCCGCGCGTGTCTGCACACAGTTTTCATTCCCGTTTTCAGAGAGCTTTGGGGAGATCACGGGGCCGTACAACGCTCACGAGCACCGCGGCGAGGATTATCAGAGGTGGGAGGACGATTTTGAGGGGGATGAAACGGATGGTAGGCGGCCACAGAGGAAAACCAGGTTACCGTGGTGGTCGGACCAGTGCGAAAGTTTGTCCTCCTTGAGCGAGGCCGAAGAGGACCCACCCGGTGCCACGGACCCCTACTTGTCTCACAAATTGTAAGCATCGATCCCAAGCCAACTGGACCGTATTGAGCTTCGCGTCTCCGCAACATTCGCGTCGCCTTTGCTTTCGACCCTCACCAATCAGATTTCAAGGAACTGTGTCGCGTCTCGTTATACAGCTTTCATTCCAACTTCCTTCGAGGCGTTCTTTTCAACTCTGGAATTGGATTCGCTTTCAGCTGTAGCTTTGTGATGTAGCTCGCAGTTACATCGCCTTTAAACGGAAGCGTGCGAGGAGCTTCTGGCGACCCCCTCGGTGCATGACTGTATGGTGTTTTTCGAAAGGGTGCGCTGGATGAGAAGCAGATTTCCTGAACCCAGCTTTGGGCAAGAAAAACGTTCATCCCAGTCACTGATGTATTTCTCCGTTACCATACACAGTAGGATTGCTATCGCTAGCTTGTACCGTTAGTTGTACGAGGAGGAGCGTAATCTTTTTGAAAAGTTTGCGTTAAGCAACAGCAACGATTCGTTATATGAAAGATGTTTAAGGGGTTATACCTAGTCAGACGGCCGAAAAGAGGCGAATATTTGTGATTTTTTTTAAAGAAGTGGAAGCGTATAATTTTACAAAACTTTTTGCGTTTAAAAGAGCAACATTTAAAGAACATTTGGTAATTTTTTCGTAGAAAAATATTTAGGTTTATAATAAAATAGCAAGCGACATCCAAGAAGCATTTTTAAAAATTTGGTTTTGCGGTGAGCATTGCCATTCGGAACCAGATTATCTAAAATCAAAAAACAAAAGAGATTTCGTTAGTATATTAATGTATCCTCAGGTTGACGGAGAGAATTTTCCGAAGTATTAAATTAAAACAAAATGGCGGCTATTTAAATTGAAATCCTGATTTTTTCGCGTAATTTTTGCAGGAAAAAATTGTTTGAAAACGTTAAGTGATTATTTCTTTGTAAAACCATCAGCGAAAAATCCTCGGTGACTGTAGAATGTCCCCTTAATTCCTCGCGGTTTCCTGAGTGAAAGTTAAAATTGTCCATACGAGAGATAATTCGTAAAGGGTGGCGAACACAGCTGCGCTCATTTGTTGGCTAATATTCCATGTATCCACGCATCGCTGGATAATTATTTTAGCTATCGCATGGTGCCCGCCCTGGCGCGCGTTTGAAACACGAGAGCTTCGAACGAAGCGGAGAGGGAACATATTAAAAACAAACCAGAAAACATGCCGGCAGTTTTCCATTTCAGGCTAATGAAACAAACACTTGGCTCAAAGTTGACCGGGCGCGGTAGGAGAGGGGAACTCGGATTACGCGATTCCGTTCGCTGAAATTTCATCTAAAATTCGAAGCCAGCCAGGTGATCGCCGTGTACATGTGAAGCTAACGTACCAGCGGCACCCCCGATCCCCTCCGCTGGCCCAGGCGAGGCCGTGATAGTTACTTTCCCAGCAATTTCCGTCCAATCACCAGCTACCAAAGGGGCCAGCAAAGCGGCAGAAAAGGCAAACCCGCAGCGTCTCCGCGCGGTCACCCGGCGTAATTGAGAGAAGCCGTCGCAGTTACATTTCCCGCAATTTCCGTCTAGTCGTCGCCTACCAAAAAGTCCAACAAACTGCCCAAGATGGAACCCCATAATCTTTTCCAGCGGCCACCGCGGCCAGTGTAAATGAACGGAAGTCGTGGCGTGTTGCTCACCTTGGTGGGTCTCGTTTAACGGTGGCCACCTCCTCAGGGGTCTCTTCGTATATCCGCAAGGGAAGCTCGTTTCCACGAGGAGCTAAATAACGGCGAATTAAAAGCCTGGAGTCTTGTTAAATAAGCGGGATTCCCACTTAATCCGTTCAACTGGCCATGGTTCATTTTCTCATATTAATGTTCACGTAACTTCGCTTTCTGTGGAATCGTTTAGCATGGTGGAACGCTTGCGTGCCTCCGTGGTTGAATTTCGAAATTGGTTCTGCGGGGTAGACTCCTAGGTTTAATTTATTTTTTGGTGACTCTGGATTTAAGGGAGGAGATAGGGCGGCCCTGCTTTATACGTCTCGACTTTTTTTTCTCGTATTTCTTTGCTATCATCCCCTGGAATGGTTCCATTTCGTAAGAAAATATTAGCTGAAAAGGTTTATTGCACTCGGACAAGAGGAAGGGGTGTCGATCAGGCCTTACAGTTTAGAATTCGTCAATCATTTGGATTAAAGAATTTCTCAAAAATTATAAGCCATACCGAAATTTTGTTGCAATAATATTAAAAGAGCATTCAGTTTTCTACGATTACTGTATTTATAATTGTTTCGTGCTTCCAACCATTTTTTAGATAATACCGTTTGAATATAGAGAGCTTTGCACTACGCGCGTAGTGCGGACCTCTCTATATTCAAACGCTATTAACGAAAAAATGATGTATACAGTAATTGTAGAAAATTGAACGCTTGAACGCTCTTTTAATGTTATTTGAACAAACTTTCGATAGGGCTTACCACTTTTTAGAAATTCTTTAAATCCTGGCCCACCTAATTCTAAACTTTAAGGCCTGGTCGGCACCCTTTCATGTTGGTCGAGTGCAATAAACTTTTTCAGGGATTATTTTCTCTGGAAATGGAACCATTCTACGGGGTGAGAGCAAAAAAATCGGATACTGAAAAATAAGGACTGCCCTAGGAGTACATACACCCAGATATGTCAGAAAGGTCGGTTTTTTTAACGCATTTTCAGTGTTTGATATGCCAAGAATGTGTCCCAAAAATTTGGGACCGTAGTTCGCAGAAATATCGGAGATATAAACACGAGAAGTGAAATACGCTCACGTGTTGCCATACGTTGATGAGAACTTCAAATGCAATTTTCTCGAAACCAGGTTTTCAAACACGGTACCCACGATTACTCACAAGCTGTTTAACCGATTTACTTCCAATTTTTCAGGGTTATGTAATACACTATCACGTAGTTCCTTTTTTAATACATAAAAAGGCAAGATTTCATGTTCCACAATTGAACGTTACATATAGAGTGCTGCCATTTCTTTAAAAATTTAGTTTTTTTTTAAATCGCCCCCGCCAGAAACCACATTTGTTAATATATCTTTGCCACTCTTTATATTCAATTATAAATAATTATTTTAAAATATAATTTTTCACAGTGAGTGAAATCTTTTGCAGGTATTTGTTGAATAATGAAATCCTTTTGTATATTACCCACTATATGAGTGATTTAAAAACAATTTATAAGTTTGATACGAAATTTAAACACGTATTACGTACCTTTTTACCGCCTTTGCAAAACGTTTCACGTTTTTATTGATTTGTATTGATGTTTACTTTCTCTTTCTACCAATTTTGCCACTCTGGGCAGTTGCTCTGCTTGCGACCCCCACCCCCTAGGTCGGGCCCTGAGCACATTACAGAAAATTGTAATTTCCTTCTTTCGTTTGTTTCATTTTCTAGGAGTATACCGTACAGTAGAACAACGAGGTCAAGATACTTCAAGCCTGCTAGCGAGGATGCCGAATACACCGTAAAAGCGTTACCCAGGAGACCTAGGTCACCCGTTAGGTTCGTAATCCTTGATAGAATTTCATCGGTCGAGGATGACCTTTTTTCTTACATCAAATACTCCCCCTGAAGCTTTCCCCTCGGAAACACGCGATATTCATCTTCCAAGCTCCTACCTCCAGATCCTCATTCCTCCCGTCTTCCTTTCACACTGCTATAATCATAAACTAAACATTCGCAGGAACTAATTAATGAACCTGATCCGGGGAAGCGCGGCCTCGCTAGTTGCTCTGTGTCCTTTCCTCGGCGTTCCTCCCACCCTCCAAATTAATGAGACTTTATTTCGCGAATATTCTCGGAAGGCCAGCTCGGGGAAATAAATTATTCAAATTTCTCGCAAGCGTTCGCTCCTCTAGTTTTTCCTTTTCACCTCGCTTCTCGCGGTAAAAAGCAAGGCTCGTAAATTTTTTAAGCGGCGCACAAACGTAGGGAGGCGGGATTCATTCTCAAAAGAGCTGACCCGACACTCTCACCCTCGCCCCCTTCCCTTACGTTTCCATTTTCACGAGCCGGCTGGTTGTTTTTAATTGCTTCTCGAAATGGACAGAGATATTTTGCCGGGCAAGTTCGATCTGAAAGCCGCTTACGAAGAATGGATGAAGCAGCGGCAGGCCGCGGAGACAAGGAAGTATTTAAGGGAGTCCAAGGACCGTATTTTGCAGTCGATGAAGCAGCTACCCACGGACCAAATGGACGGCGACGGACTAATCAGCACTGTGATTCTTCAAACGATCCTCGAGCAGCTCACCTGGACAATGATCGGCACGAAAACCGGTGGGAATGTTCACATGTTCGTTAATATCGCGATGGCCTGGGCGCTGCACGAGCTCGACATTTTTATCAGCAGTATGCTGACCACTGAGGAATCTAGACTGTGCAATTATCTGGAATTGGGTAATGAAAACGGTATGTCACCACTGCCAGTGTTAAAGCTACCCTCCCATTAAAATATTCCACGAAATCGATTTTCTTTTTACTTTTTGGCTGCACATGCTCTAAAGAATGCCCAATTAAAATTTCGCGTCAAAATGCATAACGATGTAAAGTATACAGGTATAAAGTGACACGTTTTTACCTGCGGAAGTTAAACTTTAAACGCGTTTCTCTCAAAACACGTTCTCTTAAAACTGCGGAAGTCCTAAAACAAAAAATAAACGAACGATTTCAAAAATTCTTACGGGATTTCGTTTATTACTAAATTTCCCGTGGAATCGTCTAGGATGGTAACTGTGCGACCAATCATTTTCTTTTATAAATATTTTCGAGCGTAAAATTACTCGCTTTTTCGATGATTGCGGTTCAAACGTCTGCCAAATATGAGATGAGCAATATTTCGATTCTACGAAAAGTCTTATAAACTTTAAGAATTTTTGTGGTTTGCTGATTTCACATAATTTTATGAGGCGTTACAAATTCCACAGATGAGGAACTTTTTTTTGTATCAACCGAACAGTCACAGCCACCAACAGTCAGCAGTATTAGATAAAATTTCCAACAAAAAAAATTTTTATTGTCTTTAAAGATGGACAAATACAGCCGGAAAGTGTTTTGACCCTGCGACGCTTAGTTTTTTTTTTAAATAAAATCCTAAAAATGACCTATTTCTGGAGTGATTTTATGGGAGATAACCCTTAAAGTGCGAACCCTCGGTGAAATTTTACATGAGACTTTTCTACTATGACACAAAAATCTCAGCAACAATTAAATGGAAATAATGGAAATATGTAGTCGCGAGGGATGAGATTATTGAAAATATATCGTGAAACTTGTTTCACGAGAGTCTAGTTTCATGAAACCGATGACAAAATAATTAAAAAATAATAAAATAATTATCTCGTGTGAGACGCGATATTTTTGTCTCGTCGTGGATTTGCACCCTTGAAATTAATATCGAACCGTGTTCACCGTGCTTGGATGCTTATTTGTCTTCTTAGTACAAACAGTTTCTATACAAGCAGGTTTGTTACTTCCTACTCTAATTACATTTTCACATTGTTATTTATGTCTTCATTAGACAAATGGACTGAAGAACATGTTCGTTTAGGGGCAGGTTCGTTGAAATACGAGGAAAATCGTACCCTCCTGGGAATATTAGTTCGTCTTTTAAATAAACCGCGAACTGTTTATCTGGAAAAGGCTGTAAATTTCTGTTACGGGGTGCATTAAGGTCTGAGCTCTCCTGAGTTCCCATTTTGTCAGGATGTACAGTAACCGTGTAATCTTTGAATAATTTCCTCGTATAATGGAGAATACTCTTCCTTTTAAGTAATAAACCGGTAAGAAATTCCTTGTACGTGTACTCGCCGATCGATGTAGCTTCAGAAAAGAAATTAAGTTGGGTAGAAAATCCTCGAAATTACATTAATTGAGGACCTTGCAGTAAAAGGGGTGCAACTCCATTGATGATATTTTTGGAATTATCACGTGTAATATAAGTAAAAAAAAAAATCTACATCGTTTGGTGCGCGTTCAATGATAGTCCGATAACAAAAGAGCGACTTATTGCAAAATTTGAACCTGCATCAATTACCCTGATGCAAGTTGGGGGTAGCTGCAAATTTGAAAAATTCGCCAAAAATATAAACAGCAACTTATCAATTCAATAACTACTACTTATTCTGTGAAAAAATATATATCTTTCAATTAGTGCACTGTTTTCAATGCTAAGTGTAAGCAAGATTTTTATAAACATTTTTTTCTAATTTACTCGAAGTTGATAAAGATGGAGCTGCACCTAACCCAGCCCTCTTGTTGCAAGGTTCTCGATTAAACTCTCATCTACGGATTCACTCGGATATGTCTAGCGCAAGTGCTTATTTCAGCTTGATTTTTAGGCACGAATGCTTGATGCTTAAAAATTAATCATCTTCTCTTTTGCGCAGAAGTCGACGACTCCGATACGATGGGAGACGGTTTGCGCAGAACACTTTTGGGAGTTTATCGTCCACCGTTCAGCCGCAATGTCCACACGACTTTGCATCGCCGTTTGCCGTGGCCTTACTTGAGCCCCTCTCACGAGAGGGGCCACGCGGAATTGTACCCAAACGTGCGCGAGAGAATAACCGAGAATCTTCCAAAAGTAAACGACCAGGACGTAGGGTCGACCTACGTCCCTGATCTCAAGTGTTTCCACCTGAAGGAAGTCCTGAACAAATCTTTCGTCGCTTACAAGAGGAAATCCCTTGTCCCGCCGACTTCACTGCCTGACGACGTGAAGGAAGAACTGTTCGCGCAATTACTCAGCTTTATATGACGCATTCTGTCGAATTCATACCTTTAGAACCACCACTGAGCTTTTATTTTATCCCGTGCATGTTTAAGGAACAACAGACACCTAAGAGATGAAAAAGTACGATATATTTTAAGATTTTTTTTTTGGTGGAGAAATGTTTTTTAAAGAAACATTACACACATTAGAAAGATCATACTTTTGTCTATAAAATGTGAATTTTTTATTAAAAAAATTGGGAAAAGTAGCTACGTGGTAGCTGTTTCCGTAAAACGGAGTTTTTTTCCAGTAGACAAAAAACTAGTACTTGTTGTAGCCGATTTTGGTGTTTTCAATTGTTCACAAAAGAGCGGGCATTTGAACGTAGTAGTAGACTTATCACATTTTCAATCATAAAGTCGATTTGCATGTTCAAATGCTCGCCCTCTTGCGAAAATTGGAAAAACCCAAATCGCCTACAAGTATCTACTTGTTTTTTTTTGTCTACTTTAAGAATAATTATCCCTTTTTGTTTCAGATGAAAAGCAGCGAGTATATGATGGTTACCGCAGATGCATTTTCTGAAAAAAATCGGTGTACGGAAGCAGCTACCACGCGGCTTCATCTCCGAATTTTTTAATAAAAATTTAACATTTTATAGACAAAAATGTGATCTTTCTAACGTATATAATGTTTGTTTGATAAAAACATTTCTCCACCGAAAAAAAATCCTCAAATCCATTCTACTTGTTCGCCTCCTAGTTGTATGTCTCCCTTAGCACACGTATACATTAGCCTTCGTGTGCGCCCACTTTGATGTTTCGCTGACTAATTCCCGATGCTCATATTTAACGGCACGATATTCAATAAAACTGTGAACCAGCTGGCCGACCTTCCATTTCAATATATCGATCACAACGCTTCACTCAGTGGAACAGAATTAATAATAAAATGATAAACTTTCCATCCCCCTCAGTGAAAGCTTCAATTTCACCCAGCTTTCATATGCACATTTCAAGAACCTCGCATTTGTGGAGAAATAACGCACATTTAAAGTTCGCAGCGAGGGGTACGTTTCACCATACAATCTGCCCCGCCGCGATATTCCATCTTCCCCAGCCGTGGGCTGGCTTTCGGAAATATTTGTAGAGCCTCCGAAAACATCCCCAGGCAGCTGGAAAAGAAACAGCCCAGAAAATTATTCTTCCTCCAGGCAGCGAATTTTTCGCCGCCCCCTCTCGACGGGGCATCTAATTAATTTTTACGCAAAGTCCGTGCAACTGTTTCATCTGGATTTGTCTCTTTGATGTCCCCTCGTTTAACCTTTTACCCGCGCTGGAGTAGAGCGGAGTGATGCCAGTCGCCGGCCACCGCGAGGAAGCTAATGTTTAAGTAATACTGAAAACGTTAGAACGAAATCTCATCTGGAGGGACCTCCACACTGTGCTCCGCTCCGTGGTGGACTTTCCCGCGGCTAGTTTGCGGGAATCCACCAGTCATCCCGCGGAATCGAGAAAGAAATTCTTGTCCCAGATCGGGGGCTGTATCGAGGCGTATCGATCGGGGGTGAAGCTCCCACGCGGAAGATTTAGCCCGCCGTTGTTTTTGCCTCCTTCTATTTCCGGTTCTTCCATTTCCTGGGCATTCGTCTTCGGTGCCGAAGCCACGTTTGTTGCTCGTGAAAATAACACACTGTCCGGAGGGTAGAAAGGGGCCCGAGGAGGAATAAGGCTAGTCAGTGAAATCGAATTCCGCAACAAACTTCCTTTTTCGGATCGGCTCGCTTTAAATCGTCCCCTGAGCGGCTGCGGGCGATTTTCCGCCCCTCGTGAAAACCGCCTTTGAAGCCTCGGCATCATCGTTGCTCTATTGGCCGGTTTAATCGGCCATGGTCGGCCAATGGTCGGCAAACCGTTTGTGAACGTAAATAATACTGGACCAACGTGGACACGTCGATGGGATTTTTGGTGAAGATTAATTAGGTCGTTGCTGTGATACTATCTGTTGGGCGTATAAAATAGAGCTGTAATTATTCGAACAATTTCGAATACGAATAATTTCTTCGCATATTCGAATGGTCAGGAATAATCGAATATTTAAATAATTAAGAGTATTCGAGTTTTGCGATATATTAAAAGCTTGCTACGGACAGTTTTATACTCAATTCTTGGGTAAAATATGATATCTTTTTTCAAATATTCACCACTTTCACAAAAAACCATATGTAAAACATCCCTTACCCCTTAAAACGTAATCATATGGTTCAGGGCCGGCCTTCCCTATAAAGGGGCCCGGGTCCAAGAAATACTTTTAGGCTCCAAACAATTTTTCAACGGTAAAAAAGCATAATGTCATTTCACAGAACGAAATCGCGAGAAATAGGGTAATAATAACGATAATAAAAAAAAAAATTAAAATAAAATGAATAAACAAATAAACACTAACATATTTAAATATACGAGTTTTCCATTGCCGTATCATTAATAATATTAGATTGTTAGATTATTAGATTATATTTGAAATTATATTCTAAATTATATTTCTCAATTTTGATTAAATAAACAAATTTCGTTCTCATTGTTTTCTTTTTATTTTCACTTTTCTATATTTTTTCAGTTTTCTGGGGCCCCTTTGTCCGGCCCTGGTAAGGTTATTCTTTTAAATGGGCATTGAAATCGTTCACTAAGTAGTTACGGTTGATTTCGGATCGAAGATTACTTCACAGGAAAGCTTCGATCGCAAGTGTTTAGTTTTATTTTAAAACCCGGTAGACACGTTCTGAATGGATATAACTCGCGGATAAATGGAAAGACACGCGAATGAGCTAGAAATACGAGAACAAAATGGAGACAATCATTCCGGACACGGTGAACTATTTGTCAATCAATCGGACCATCGCATCAACCGTGGCGCGCCGTCGCTTCGATCGTGAATTTTTCCGCTCGATCTATTTCATTTTTTGCCTGAATGGTGTTCTTTGCAGAATTCATTTGTTCTTTATCTACGTTTCGTACCAGAAGCGTATTGTTAATCAAGAGAGAGGGGCGATATAAAAAGTACAAATACGAAGCAGAGGACGCAATTCGCGACGGTGTCTGTGATGCGCTATTCAAACATCGTTAGCCTCCTGTGATATAACATACCTATTGGAGTTTTATCGCGTGAAGCAATTGTTTTGCATTCCATTTAGTAGGTCCATTCATCCATGATATCGATTGCTTATGGCTATCTCTGTGTCAGGTGAAACATCACTTTCTGTTGGTTCCAGCTTTTGCCATTGGCACCCTGGCAGCTTATCAGTTGCATTATTATGAGCAAGAGAATCGAAGGGATTTATATCAGGATTGTGTGATAATTAGAAATAAGATAAGAACTAAAAAGATAATATAATAATAAGATAATAAACTACTGATAATTAGAAATAAGATTTTTGGAATTGTAGTGTTGGATGCAGAAGAAGTGCCTCAGTGCCAAAAGTCAGTTTCGAGAAAAGTATCTGTAAGTATTACGAAGTTAGATATTTTTAATTCGTAGTGAAGTTGTTGCAAAAGTGTCTATAGTATTTAAAAATATGATATATCTCAAATTCTGATTTATCAAATCGTTATCTCAAATTTGCTGTATCTCAATCTGAAATAAATTTTAATTATAGCCCTCTCAAGCCCTTCTTGCATACACTGGAGAAATATAGGGGGAACTGCTATTTTTAACAGTATTTTTTTTATTCATTTAATACTTGCATAATACTTGAAAAGGCTTACAAGGGAAGATAGACAACCTGGAACTTCAGAAAATTAGGCAACCTTGTGTGCAAGTAGAGTAGTTCATGCGTAAGACAACCCTACCTTTTGTTGGTGCCATACTGCGATTTTGGGGGTTGAAATGAACCGTTGAAAAAAATGCAGAAATTTCGTTTCCGTGGAATATCTCGAGAACGGTGGGAGACATCGAAAAGGAGCATAAACAAAAGTTGCAGCTTTTATCCAATTATCAAAAAACTCATACTCTTCAACTTACCCCCACCACCAATCAATCACTTAATTCTATAATTACTTTTACGCAGTTTTGCATATATAAACCAATGATGCATAATGACATTGCTTAAGAAATCATAACTGTTTTGATTTTTAGGTAAAAATTCATGGTTACACTCTTGAGAAATGCTTTAATACAAAAAAAAATGAAAAAATTTATTAAATAAAATTCCCCTAACTCGGCAGGTGGCACTGCCTCTAGCGCCCACCCGGATCTATGATCATTTCGTTTGCCAATTACGTTCTCGAACGATGACGAAACGATTCCATTCGAACCAACCATCGGCGATCCAGACTCTTCGCGCGCGCCAGCCCCGTTTTCAACCGTACACGAGCTTTTCGTCCCTCCGCGATAAAGTCGCCTGTTATCTTTAATTGAGTTTGGAGTTATCTGCTCGTTCACCGTACGTGAATAATTCATGGGGCCATTAATTATTACTCGATAACCGTGTTTCGGTTCTTAACCGGGCCCCGATGCCCTCGAGGCATTTAAACAGTTAATGGAACAGCCTTCCAAAAGGTGGGAAAGGGGCGGCAGGGCACGGGGAGAGGGGCAAATGCAATTCTGGGCTAAAGAATCGCCAAGACGGGGAACGGTGGCAAAAATTCATGGAGACTCGTCTGGCTGGCGAGGGGGAAGGTGGTGCTTTCTGGCCTTGAAATCGACCGACGTCCTGGAGCAGCTCAATCGAACCGTAAAGGATCTATGCCATTAATCCTCTTCGCGCCAACGATCGATAACACAACCCTGCTTCACAGTTTGGACTAATGGAGACAAGTTTGTCACTGACTTGACACTTCGGACGGATTTAATCACCCGCGCGCGTTTCTGCATCGCCTCTAGATGCATCAGCTGCGACGAAACCAACGAATCTCTGCGTGCAATCGATGGATTAGGTGTCTGTTGAGTAATGCTACCACGGTTCGACAGTTGTTGGAGATAATTTCTTACTTATGTCACATGGATTAAGGCCCTGGTGTCACAGACTGCCCGTGGCAAAGTTGTATACGCATACATTTATCCCAGTTCTCACCACCAGTACCATTAACCCTCCGTGGACGCACCCTCTTATAATCAGAAATTAGCCGCATCAAGTTCACAGGGTTCACTGCACCCCAGCGTCATTTTTGAGTTACCATTTTCGTACGATTGAATCTTTTAACTTTTCAGTGGCCATTGTACATTCGCAATACTCATACAATCACGCTGTAATAGTCTTTTTCTAGAAATGCAAACTTTGATATGACGAAATTTGTAGTTGAAAAAATACTTGTGGAACGAACGATTTTTTTTTGTTAAAATTCGCCGAATTTTTAATTTTAATATCGATGTCTAAAAATTTACAGAAGTATTGGCAAGAGCCAGAATTCTTTTGCCCGGGGTGCGATGCGTTAATTTAAGATTCCTCTTTCGCACCAATCTTTGCTTACTAGCAAAGACGAAGAGGAGAGTCAGATGCATTCAAAGCGCAACCCCACTTCATCCAACCGTTTCCCACTTTTTCCTTGCAACTCGAACACAGGGAAATCATGTCCGGTGGAGGTGTGCACAGGGGTTGCTGTCGGAATTAACACGTTGGGCTGGCGGTATCTCCCCAAGTCTGGAGTATCGCACAACGTTTCGAAGAGCAACGCGCGAAGAGCTCCCGCCCTCCCGTTACATCAGCCAGGGGCTGCTCCTAATCTTCCCCACCGTCAGGCGGAAGTACAAGGACTCTGTATTATCTTAATGGAGGCTGTAGGAGGCAGAGGAGGGAGGCGGGAGAGAAAAAAGGGTGGCAGCAGGATGTCGGTTAATGGACTTTCCACTTCGCGAGCCGGGCCGAGCCACGGCAGTTGCTGATTCAGCGCTAAAATTACGTCAGGATCCCATCGCAGGTGTCGCGATCCGTTCCTCGTTCCTCCTTGTCATCCATTTTCGTTTATTTATAGCGTCGCCCGTCTCTGTTCTTTCGGCGCCGTTCCGGGAGACGCGACGGCTACGTGAAACGTGGAAATTGACCTTTCACGATGCAGGTGATATCGAGCCACGAACTTCTCGGCACACGCGTGAAATCGTCACGTGTACAGCTCGTAACAATTCGGGGGTCGAGCGCTTCAGCGGAACTTAGGGGAATGGAGCGAATTTTAGAGGGGGGAGGGAAATACTCCGCAACGGAACAAAAACGTTCCCAGGTCGAAAATTCGGATTTTAAATGAGACCTCGTACGAATGTGGAGCGTATTTGGATTATTGCACGGAGCAATCTTTTTCTGCGGAAATTCACTCTGGAGGGGTGAAATCGACCCTTAAAGTTATCGCGTTCTCTCGCTTTCTTAATATAACTTTATTTTTCCTTCGGCACAGCATAGAAAGCCGAACGATTCTTATATTTGAAGTTTAGTTCTACCTCGCACCACTACAAAGTTATATTAAAGAAACGAAAAATGCGATAAATTCGTATAAAAAAAATTGCGCCTTGCCTAAGTACTCCAATGTGCTCTACGTTCGCGCGAAGTTTCACTAGAATCAGAACTTTCGGGTTAGGAACGTTTCCTTATAAGTTATACACGTAGAGAGATTGAATCACTGAAATGTTCGACGCGTTCACTGAAAAGTCATAAATATGTTTGAATAAATAATTAAATTTGCTGCCTCTGGCCCCTGTTTCCTGCAACATTCTCAGCACGCCTGTATCGGCGACCAGCCAACGCAAGAATTAGCCGAGGTCGTAGCCGAGGGGTGCGAGAGCCGAGTCTTTGTCAAGTAGTACAGCCAAACCCTATTGCCGACCATCAGGCGCTCGATCGATTCTCGCTCGTAGCTTGCCAAAATCGCGAGCAGTTAACAGCAACGCCCACTCTGACAAGCCACAGAGTCCAAAGGATACTCCCAATAATTCAAGGATCAAAGTCTCAAGGAACTTAACTCCCCGTAAAACGATTATCACCCTCCGCCCCCCCTCCAAACAATGTATAATCCCGGGGACATCGCCGCGTTTACTCCCGTTCTCCCCTTGATAATCCCACGCAACAATGCCAAAATTCTTCGAAACCGACCGCCCCGCGCGAGACTTACGCCACTCGCCGGCGATCCTGCGGCTTGATAAATATTCATAGCGGCAGAACTGCCGCGCTGCCGTAAAAGGACACGGTCGAAGTTCAACGACAGCCCTTTGACGGTAATCGTGTTCGCGATAGTGGGTCACTTAACCCTTGAACTACCGAAAGCCGATCAAACTGACAGGGTTGTTCCCCGCCCGACGCTGACGGCTATCGATTTTCCGTTGCAAAAACTCCACGGCTAACATCAAAGGGGAGCCTCTCGGCTAATATCGCGACGAGTGATACTCCAAAGTGCATTTCTGGGTTACTGGCTTGCATCCAGTTTAAAACGCGAAGCAGCCGCCCTTCCGAGGTAATCAGACACGGAAGATTTCGGATATTCGATTTTCCCGCGACGGAGAGAGAGAGAGAGGGATGGGGGTGGAAGGGGGAGGGGCGAGTGTGGGTCGTATGGAATTTAACTTCTCGGGGGATAGATCGCTCGCTATTCCAAATATTAAATTTAAATTCAGCCGAAATTAAGTTAAATTAAGTAGAGATTAAGCTAAGTTAAATAGAGGTTAGTCTAAATTAAGTGGAGGTTAAGCTAAATTAATTAGAAGTTAAGCCAAATTAAGTGGAAGTTAAGCTAAATTAAGTGGAAGTTAAGCTAAATTAAGCAGTAGGCAACCATACCGAAAATGAGCTCTAGATTCCACGATTTTATAAAATCACATTCAAATACTACACCTAAGCAAAGAGGGCTTCCATTGTATAATCGAAGACTTCAAACCTCCCCGAAAATAGTTTCCCCCGGCAACTCGCTCGAGCACTTTTATAAGCAAATTCCATGGACATCACCCTCCGGACAAATAAACATTTACGCGTCCCCTATTGCCTCCGCTGGCTCTCCTCCCGCCGGGGCAAAAATTTCACGAGCTGAGCCAATAATTGGCTCTCTAGATTGGCCCGGTAATGAGGGATCGACTATTTACACACAGAATAATCAAGCTCTAATAGCCGTGTAGCCGCCTGTGCGCGGTCAGGATTCCTCGTGTATGCTCTCACGGTAACGTGTTACATTTTAATCCGGTATTACGGCGCAGACTGTACATCATAATCTCGGATCGAGCAGCCAAGGCTAAATGCACTGCACGTGTAGCGGCGGTGACTTCGTGGCTGGTCAGCCAACGTGCCCCCTCGTAACCGGAACTAACTGTCGCGGGGGTCGTCAGCCCTCCCGGCCCCTGCACCGCCACGTTCCCGGCCGAGATCCGACAGGATCGAACTTTAAATTTATTCCCGCTAGAATCCGAAATTACAGTTGTTCGCGCAACTAGTTTGTTGGCTGGACAGTAACGAGGGTTATTGAAAATTTCGGCGGAATTCGTTTCACGTCCGTGGCCACGTATCGCTTCACTCCCTGTACAACTGTCCTCCTGGCGATGAATCTTCCCTTGAATACAGACCCCTGGGGCTTTTGCGGTTGAAACTCTGGTGGCTAGTAGTGTTTGCGGCTTGCGGCCGCAGATGGTGTTGTCCGGGAAGGTGTTTTCAGGGAAACGGAAGTTTTAGATGCTAGACAAATCCTACTTAATTTGTCAATATTTGTGCACTGCCTTCTGTCCGTCGAACTTTGCCCTTTTACTGATCGATATATCGAGGAGGTTTAGACGCAGGGGCCTTGGCAGGTTTACATTCCAAGTTCGACTGAATTGGAACGTGATTTTAGGTTCAACGGGGTATAGAGCGGAAAATGGAAATTGGTGGAACTGGCTGCGAAAGAGAGATTCTTCTGGTATCATTGGTAAGAATTTCTGAGAAACCAGTCCCAGTGAAGAGCGACGGAGTTGAGCAAATATGCGCGCGTTGAACGGTGGCATTTACGCGCAGCCGCAAGAAACAAGTATGCAGAGGCGGCTGAGTTGAACGTGTGCACGCGGAGATTGAGTACCAGTTGGCATAGCAATAAGCAAGGTAACAAATTGCCAGTAATGAGGCTAAATACGCCCGAGCATTTATCATCCAAGACGGGCCCTGCCAGCATCGCGAAGCTCTCCTTAACAGCAATCGCTCGATTGTGTCTGACAGTGAGAGCTAGTTGACATAAGTAGCAGATGGAGCAAAGAAGATTGCGGGAGGGGGATGAAATAATTCTACACAGGCATTACTAACGATCCAGGCGAAAACCTTTGTGTTGTAAGAACGTGATTTTGCAAGCATTTGAATAGCCAGACTTGATGTTGGTCTAAGCCTGCTGGAAGTTTCAATATGGCAATTAGTCATTGTTGGTGTACCAGCTCCCAGTAGGTATCACTGATTGTGAATTCTTCTTCGTTTAAAACTTACATTTCTAAATATCTGCATAATGCTGTAGTTTGTTAATGTTTTAAGAATTATGTTAGTATTAATGACCTAGCGTGGCAACTCTGCAATCTATACATTCTGTCAAAAAAGTACCGGGTTAAATTGTTCAATGAAGCACAAAATATGTACTATTCATCCAAATTTATTGTATCGCCTTCCAAGTAGGCCCCTTTCGAAATAATACACTTATGCCAACGAAGGACCCAATCATCGAAACATTTTTTGAACGCATTTTTTGGAATCAACTTCAGTCCTCGCCGCGAATTCTCTTTTATGTCATCTATCGACTGAAAACGGGTGCCTCGAAGTGGTGATTTCAGTTTTGGAAAAAGAAAAAAGTCGGCCGGAGCCATATCAGGGGATTACGGTGGCTGCTCGATAAGATTTCTTGAGTTTTTGGCGAGAAATTCGTTCGCAATGATAGTCTTTTGAGATGGTGCGTTATCGTGGTGCAAAATCCATGAGCTTTCTTTCCACAAATCTGGTCTTTTTCGACGAATTTGCTCTCTCAAACGCCGCATAACGCTCAGATAATATTCTTTATTTACTGTCTTACCTTGTGGCAAGAATTCCGAGTGCGCAACACCGCGGTAATCGAAAAAACAGTCAACACCACCTTCACTTTTGATCGAAATTGAATTCGGGTTTTTAAATTTCACAATCGTTGATCTAATAGTTGTAACCTAAACAAAGCATCGACACATCTTCGAACTTATTGATAAAATTAAAACTGGGCGAGAATCAATCACAGAAGATTACTGCACATGCGAGAGTGGTGCTCAAACTATTGGCTATCGCAGCCACGTTATGAGAGTTGTATGGTTCCTCCGATATGATCAATATCATGGGCTGTATATACCCAATCCTGATGTATGTAGGTAATGTATCCATCACCATTTCCAAAAATCGAAATCAAGAAAAATAAATGTCGGCGTAATAGGTGTTTCTTTTTTTTTTTAACTTTGACCTGCCATATCTCGGTAACTAATTGTCGGCTCAACTTGAAATTTCACTGTGATTCGTGTCTCATCGTGAAATATCGTTTGGCACAAAATTTCTGTACCAAAATCGTGGAACCGAATACGAGCGACTTCTTGAGTCACTCTTTAAAGGTGCAATTCTTTCTAACGGACTTATCCTATTTTTGTTACCCTTTATTGTTTAAACTTTCTTTCCCCCACTACTGCACATAGGTACATAAGTACCTCTGTCATTGAATTCGTGATTAATGGATGCAATTAATTGTTTTAAGCATAGAATCCCGTGCTATTCTGTATTCGCGTATGTAGGAAAACGGTTCGGGAGCAAGTCCGTCCCATAAACCGAAGCAGTCTGCAGCCCATTGCACGGAATAATGCGGAATATGCACATCCCAAAAGCGCCATACATGCCTGACGCATTTATCATCATTCTTGTGTGTAGACATAACATCTCTGACGATGTTCACGCGCTTGGCATCGCCGTGGGCGTTTTAACGCAAACATACGATTTGCCATGCGTGTGCTAGCGCTGCTCACGACTGAGAATGTCTTCTCAACTAACGCCGCTGCGAATTCAAAACAGAATTTCGGCTGGTGGTAAGGTCGCGATTCGAATAATGAATATCGTTGGAAATATTGGGAGGAAGAATCTTGGGCGAGATTTCGTTTATTCCGAAAGCTGCGTGAAGAGCTACGTAAAGTTTGCGTCTGGAGCTTCGAAGCTTCAGAGGAAGAAAGTATCCTAAAAGCGAGAATCTTCTAAATTTCGTCTCCGATATTTCCACTTAAAAACTCGAAACTCGGTAACGCTGAACTTCGAGTCAACCTACCGCAAATTCCGAAGGCTTCGCGAGATTGGTATATTTTGGCGGTGACACCATCGCGTACAGAGTTTCTATTGCTACAGAGCGATCTGAGAAAGGGTATAACTGTAACGAACCTGAAGATTATTACATACTTCAATGTCGCTTGTTTTCCCATCATTTTAACTGCTTGCAGCTCTTACAAGGGGAGGTCGCGACATCTGGGACACGGAATTTGATGAATCTCATATATGTTGTAGCGTAGGTGTAGTAGACCGATATATGTCTCACATGTTGGGTTCAGAGTTTCCGAAATATTAATAAAAAAAGATGTTTATGCGTTGAGCGATAGCGAAGTTTATTGTACTGATTAATAGCGGCGCGTGTAAAGGGCAGGTCTCGCACCGGAACTTTCACCGGTTCCAGATTCTCACTGGGATCATTTTTTTCCTATAAATGTATTTTGTATTGTTTTATTCCTCAAAAGATAAAGTACTATTTTTTACAGTCTAAAATATGACACTTATCGTAAAAACAAATGAAACAATCAAATTCACGACACCCTGCACATCTAACAAAAGATGTATGGCCGCAGATACATTTTTTTGTACACGCGCTGTTATTCATCATTACAATAAACTTCGCTATCGCTTCTGTTCGTCAACGCATAAACATCTTTTTTTTATTAATATTTCGGAAACTCGGGGGTAGTGGACCCAACGTGTGAGACATATGTTGGTCTACTACACCTACACTGCAACATATATGAGATTCATCAAAATCCGTGTCCCAGATGTCGCGGCCTCCCCTTGTTAGCTACATCAACCGATTTTTCTGAAGAATTTTTCAGCATGTGTGTTTCAACTTACGTAAATCTACAAAAGGCACTTCCTAAATTTTCATTACAGGGTCAGATAAAAAAGTTGAAAAGACGACTTTCGCTATTTTCTTCTCTAGGTATTCCGATCAATTGCATCTTTTGCAAAACAACAAAACACGTCACCTAAGTAATAAACTAATCCTTCTAGCTTCTAAAAAAAACTCAAGTCTTTTGGACCAATTTCAAAGAAGTTATTCTGTTTTGAAGGGTGTCCGAATACTTTCGCCCCCCACAGTGTAAGTTACAAATCAATCCTGATTGAACACGAGTAGATACTATATGCCCTAAAATTTTTCTACCCTCTTTTCAGATGATCCTGTTTACACTCTCAGATTCTACTACCCTCTAGCCTCAAGTCTATTATTTCGTCTGCTAGAGTTAGATCCCAGAACAGCATGGGTGCTGAGCCTCGTTCATTCATCACTTAATTTTGTAATACTCTCTGACGTAACAAAGTCGTTATTATTATTAAATTTACTGTGTAATCCTGTCTGAGATGCAAGACAGTCCAGAAAGCGCAAGGAAATTTACCGCGAAGGAACGCAGAAGGAACCAGGTGAACGCGCGAGAAAGAGGCGCTCCTGGTAGCCATTTCGCGTGCCCCTTTCTCCATGAAAATTGCCGACAGTCGTTGCGGCAGAGGCTGCCGTTCCCGTATCAGCGGTGGTGGGAAATATAAGCGACACAGTGTATGAAAGTTCCGGTAATGTTCGCGAGAACGACAAGATTGTCCTGGATATTACTTTTCGCGCTGCGAGCTATCAGCCGCGGAACCCCGACGTCGTAATTGACATTCTCGGGAACGGCCACGGTCGGAACACTTTCAGCCGGAATGCGCGATAAGAGGTAATGAAAGGAATAAGGAAATTTCCTTTGGCGTTGCAGCAAAGGCGGGCGCGCTGTCGCGCCGCCAAAGAGCAGAGCTGGATAGAAGCGAGCCGATCGCGAGCAGAACGGGCGGGAGTGGGCTGAGAAATTACTCCGCTCGCCTTTCATCGACCCTGTCTTGGCCCTCTAACCACGACCCTTCGACTTTCTTTACTTACTGCTGCGCGAGATGACAGAGAGGAACGCGATCCTGACAGGAATTCCGTCGCCGCGAATGGAGGAGGAAGCTCTTCTTCTACCCGGAAACGGATGTCGGGTGTCCAAGGCGCGGAGGTGGTGGCAGAGTAGCTACTGGGGACAATAAGAGGCAGCTGGAGGTAGAAAGGAATCTTTAATTTCAAATATGACATTGTATAGGAAAAGAAAGGAACGATACTTGTTCGTTTATCTTGAGGAGAGAACGTTCGCTCGTAGAACTCGAGGACTTGCAGAGGTGTCCCGCGTTTCGCCTGCCTCAGCTGGCTGACACTTGGTCCCTCAGTCCGCACTTCATAGATTTGGGACTGTTGTTAATGCACTTTCACAGCACGGGAATTACGACTATTAGCCCGAGTCAGGAGACAATTTCCCAGGGTGGCCAGGATAATACTCGGATGGCTTTGCCGGTCGTTTTTACGCCGTCACCCTTTCTCAGGATTTCCCTTTCCTGTACTGTTTCCATGACCCATTTTCACATCTCATTTTGAACAATAGCAAATAGTTTCGGCTACCACCTTTTACCAGTCAAACCCCTGAAGGGTTACTTCAACCTCCTCCTCAGATGTAGTTACCACCACACATGCGTGTACCAATGCAATATCCAGAAAAAGCTTGACCGGGCACATCAATCTTCTCCAAAAGTTAAAGTCGTCGTCGGGAAAGAAGTCCATAAATACCCGCCAATCGATTCGCGATTAAGCCCGCCTTCTCCCTAAAAAAATTACGCAAATAGCGCCCAGGATGTCCCGCGGTCCACCCTGTCCCCGGAAATCGCGAAATGACGCGTGAATCGTCTTACGTTTATGGGAAGCTGGCGTCCCTTTTCGACCCCTCGGAGTAGCTACCGAACTCCGTCGCCGTAGCGACGTTCCATTCACCCGGATACCCCGCGCAGAGCGTCAGAGGCGGACAGGGCGCGTACACTCGCGGCGTTGTTTCGCGAGGAGCCGGTCGCGGCGAAGAAAAGAACAATATCTTTTCTCTCGCGAACAGGGAGGGTCACGGACCAGTGACAGCGAAAGGGCAACAGTCGAACGGCGAGAAGGGGTGGGTGGAAGCTCGCATCTGCTGCATTTTTCTCATTACTTCCGAGTCTTAGTGGCGCGCATCTCCGCGGATCTGCAATGGCGAGGAGGGGAGGGAGTCGCTGTGTGCTGCCGTACGTACGCTCGCCTCTTGTGCAGTCTGAATGCCAGCTGGAAGGGCGTCCTGGGGTGGGCAAGTATCGATTTTGATATTCCTCTCGAGCGGGTACATACGTCGATGCGCGGCAAGTCGAAATGAATTGGCTGGGAAACGGTGAGTAGTGCGTAATGGGCGCGTCACCCTGATCATCCCTGTCAGCTGGACCTCTGCGGCGGATATACGGCGCGGCGGTCACCCTTGACTCCACGCGCCCGCAGATTTAGCGGGACAGTTTACCGAGGAAACCTTGAATTTCCAGATGTTTACTTCGTCATGAATCTGTCTGTACAGCGTAGCTCCTAATCAATTTCACGGGCTCGTAAGTTCCATGGCCTCCGACGATACAGGACGAAGGTCTTGTAATTAATTTGATACCCCAAGACTGATTAAAGACACACAATTTTACGTATTTCAACAGACAACAAATGAAATGTGGAGCAACGTGTTGTGCAGGTGGGTTTTTAAATGGAAAAATGTAGGGGTGGGTTTG
The DNA here is from genome assembly GCF_050908995.1 of Andrena cerasifolii. Classification (NCBI taxonomy): domain Eukaryota; kingdom Metazoa; phylum Arthropoda; class Insecta; order Hymenoptera; family Andrenidae; genus Andrena; species Andrena cerasifolii. Next base: position 17,964,890 of record NC_135118.1, read on the forward strand.
ACGGAGGCACAATTATCGGCCCCCTGTTTTGGGAATATGAAGGCGAGGGAGGTGTCAAGTGTCTCCCATGGGCCGAATTTTTTACAGAAGGAGATGACCGTTGCTGTTCGAGTGGGGACGTGGTAACCCCTTAAGGGGTTACCGCAGACAGTAAGGTCAGAAAAAGAACGATCCTTTGGGAATTTATTTCAGAAATACATGCATACTTTTATGCAAATGTTTTTGTATTCAGATGAGGGACACTTTGACAGGTTATTATATTATGTTTGGTGTGAAAGTATTTATTTATTGCAAAATTACAACTGATTTCTCGGAAGCTGTTTTTAGAAATGTGTTTCGCGGTGATCAACTTTATTCGGAACTGGGTTAACTAAAATCAAAAAACGAAGAAGATTTAGGTAGTACGATACTTTATCTAGCCTTTAATCGTTCCATTTTATAAAATATTAATCTGGGACAAAATAGCGGATGTTAAAGTGGAATGATCGATTTTCGTAGAAAAAAGCACTTATTTCCCATGCATAAAATAAAAACTATGCATTGGAAAAACAAATGCTCCGATTAAAGACTAAATTTGAATGTCTAGAAGAAACATACGAAGTTTGAGAAAGATTGGTGAAGCGGTTCTTGAGAAATCGTGGCCACCGCAATTCAAAAACCTATTTCGGGAAGTCAGTTGTAATTTTGCAAGAAATAAATACTTTTACACCCAAACATAATATAATAACCTGCCAAAGTGTTCCTCAGCTGAATACAAAAAACTTTGCATAAAACTATACATGTACTTTCTGAAATAAATTCCCAAAGAATCCTCCTTATTTTTACCTTACTGACTGCGGTAACCCCTTAAGGACTATGAAATTTGGAACGTTTTTACCTAGGGCTACATCCATCTGATTTGTGGCGCTATTACTTGAACTCTCGAGATAGAACGAAAGCTGAAAATCACATAAGGAATTACTTCTTTTCTCTACATTCTCCCAGAAAGGAATATGAAAATATCGATGCGCATTGGTGTCGATAGGCGTCGGGCACCTAGGAAAAACTGACGAAGACATCGGTATCGGAACGAGGAATTTTAATACGTTCAAGTGCAAGTTATAAGGTTGGTGGTATCTGGTATCAAGAATTCTCTTTCTGGTCGTTGGACGAATCGAAGCTCTCGCCGCGAGTCGTATATTAAAAATCTGAAAGCCGCATTACGTTTTATCTTCTCCGGTGAAGAATCACGGGTTCGACGGCGGGTCGTAAATAAAAGAATTTTCAATTCGCCTCGATCCCACACACACACGCACACACACACACCGCGTCACCCCTCGTGTCACGGTTTCCACTTTTCCATCTGATTTTTTCCACCCGCTCCGGCAGGGCCGCGCGTGTCGCGAGATTCATTACACTTTTTTGAGCAACTTTTACGAGACCTCCTCTTCCCCCCTCGATGAAATGAATGGCCGATAATATTTCTCACGGTTGTTTCGACCTTTACGGTCCCGGGGCCGTGCCGGCGACAGTGGCTCGCAAGAAATACGATAGAAGATAATCGACAGGGAAGAAATACGCCCTGGCAGCGTGTAGATACGACGGTGTCCGACGTATTATCCGTGTTTTGTAGACGTTCTTGCGCTCCCGTCATCGGGTAACGAGGAGAACTTTGTCCGAGTCGGCGTTTCGTTCGGCTGACAGCTTCCTTTTTGCAAGTTGCTGTATAATAATACAGCACCAAATGAAATGGCTCGCGTGTTATAGTAGGTACTAGAAATTATTATTGTGGGGAAATAGTGGAAACGTAAGAGGAAGAAACTGAAACTGCGCGTTCACTGCGGAGGACTTATTTTTTTTATTTTTTTATTTATTCATTTGTTACGGGTAGTAACCCCTTGGCACATAACAATGGCATGGAACAACATGAGCAGAGGACGGACAAATAAGATTGCGTAGATAGACCTCAAAAATGTTGAGAATAGTGCGGTTTATTGAGATCTAGAGATAATAGAGAGGTAACATTTCGCGATACGAGAGATCACACTGCAGAGATAGAAGGGACTACAGCTCTGTATAACCGAGCACTCGGGTCGGTCACGAGAGCGAGAGTGTGTGTGTGAGTGTAGGTGAGGTGTTTTGTGGAAAAGTATGTATGTATGATCGCGAAAAGTAAATACGAAGTCGATCAACTGTTTGAGAATGTTCGAGGTTTCTTGCGGCTGATGTGAAACGAGAGAGAGATGATTTTGCCGAAACTAGATGAAGCACACAAATTGCAAAGAAAATAACAGAAAGAGATGAAATCTTCTTGGATTGTCGGTTGTTACTTTATTATATACATAAATACTTTTCTACGAAAAAAATTACTAAATGTTCATTAAATGTTACTCTTTTAAGCGCAAAAAGTTTTGTAGAAATATACGCTTCCATTCCTTCAAAACAAATTCACAAATATTCGCCTCTTTTCGGCCGCCTGACTAGGTAAGTATAACCCAGTAAGGTGCTTCATTGCTATTTTGTCTCTGTATAAGTACGTAGAATGTATTTCTGTCAATTAAACTATCATTATTATTCTTATTATAATAATTGACTGTGTCTCTGCACGTCAAAGTCGCTTGTTATTGCATCGAAGGCTCATTCGAAAATGTCCTAAAAGTCGTACAAACATTCTTTCTCCCTCAAATCTGCAATACCATATTCCTCCCTCCTGCTCCAATCTTTCTCATATCTTAAGAAACATGAAGGTTACAAGCAGCAACCCAAATAACAAAATAGCAGGACAATGATAAAATCCCAGCAACCTCGGTCACTCTCTACCTTTCCAGCTTTCAGCCACCAGTCTAGCTCAGCCTCCGCCCTCGGCAGCACGCGATCTTCCGAATCATTCCATTCGGCCACCCACGCGAACGCGGGGACCGTCCTCGCTCCGTCGCGAAACACTAGATCTCTATCATCGGCGACACGGAATTTCTCATTCGGCCAGACGCCCCCGTTTAAAAGCGCTTTACATCACGCTGCAAGGGGAACGCGTCCGCCTGAGTTATAGGCCACCTTCAATTTCGTCTGCGTTACTCGAAGAACGTGTCCCGTCCCCCTTTCTCCTATTTATCGCCCGCTGACTATGAGATATTACTCGTGTCTCCGCGGCGGCGAAGGAATATCCATGCCGGGCGCGCGATAAAGACCAGACCAGAGCCGAGGTACCGAAAGCCTTCCGCGCTGCTCGCGACGGAATCCCTCTCTTCTTCGTGTTTGAAGATGCGGGAGGAACCCGAGGAGCCGCAGTGGCTGCCGGAAGGGCGAGCGCGACAATGTATGATCGCGCGGGCCGTCTGGCGACCACCCTGAAAAGGGCTCCGCCTCATTCGACCGGTGAATATTGCAGCGACCATTAAGACGGCAGTCTCTACCCCGTCTTCCCACCCCCTGTTTTTTGTGTGTTTGTCAATTTTTCAGGAGACTCGACCGCCACGGTCCCCCTTTGCGCACTTATTACCGAGGCTTCCCGTGCCGCGCTTCAACGACCCCCGTTTCGGTCACTCTTTCATTGTCCACCGGCGCCTTGTCCCCCTCGCCGTGGTCGGGTCGAAACTAGTGTTCCTTCTCGAGAAATTTTATTATTGCTAATTTCGTATTTCTCGAGAAATAGGTATTATAATTTCTCGAGAAACTTAAGTCTAGGAAAAATATTGTAAATCTCATTTATTTTCGTAAATGAATGTATTACTAGTTAATCGCGAACGAATAAACACATCTACAATTTATAATACATATTGTTAATAACAGTAGAATCTATATGAATTTCAATAGAAAATCACAGTACAGAAGATTCGATGTTATTAACTGCTGAAGGTGCTCTTAAATTCTTATTTAAAAATTTAGAAAAATTGTATGCTGAATTAAGTATCTAATGAGGTTCAAGTGGCTATTAAAGAAGAAATATAGAAAAGAGGAGGTAAGACTATTGTATCCCATATACAATTTTTGCATGATCCAGAATTTCAGCCAAAATGTTCAAAAGACGCATTTTTTCATTTAACAGCCTAAAACGTCAAAATATAACAGTAACAGATTTTGTCACAAAAAAGAAAAAGATTCACTGACGCTACATTAGACGCATTGTGCTATTTAAAAATAAATTTCAAAACCAAAAAGTAATGTTTCGCTTTGTACAAATTTTGTATTAAATAAATCAATTTACCAATTATATTTAATATCTATTTTTTCGTTTACACATGTTTTGTATAAATTAGACAGAAATAATCATTTAGTTAAAGTTTTCTCATTTTTTCAATATTTTTTTCAATTTCTCGAGAATTCTCAAGAAATATGATCTCATTTATGATTTCTCGAGAAACAAGAAATATGGAGAAATCAGGAACACTAGTCGAAACGCGCCACGCGTGCTCCCTCCCGGCTTATAAATATAATTTGCCCTCGCCCAGGGAAGCCAGCCAAGGCGACGGGGTTATTCTCTTGCGCGTCAAGTGGAAATTGTTTCTCGCTTTCGGTACTTATCCTTGGATGAGGCGGCGACGCGGGGCCGGCTTGCCGCTGTAATTGTACGCGATTTTTATTTGCGGCTTGTAAACGGTTTTGGGGCCAAAGTTGCGCGATGGGGAGATCGAAGGAATGGAAGGTAAAAGGGGTTTATTTTAAAACGAATAGATTTAGGAAAATGGGATTTCATAGGTGGGAATAGAGAACACTGTTAGAGGGATCGTATAGTTTAACGAGTTCTATCTTTTCGTGGTCATATTCCCATTGAAAGATAGGTAAGAATTTAATTTATCCTCCCCCAAGCTTGTGGCACGTATCATGTGTCATTCTACGCGTTTTGGAGGGAAACTCAGTTTCCGAGATATTAATAAAAAATTGAAGAATACTTGCAGCCAACACTGTAAGTGCTTATATTATTTTATACAGAAGTGGCGTTGGGCGTAGCAGCGGTACATCTTTTGGCACTATTGGTAACTTATTTACAAAAGGAAATTGCATTAAAATTCTTTACTGTAGAATTATCATTGACATACCTATAGAACATTTTCCAATAATTTTTCTTTTTAATTTTGGCACTTACAGTGCTTTCTACAAGGACTATTCGATTATTGTTAATAATTTCTTTTACAATTTTTTTTAACTACATACGCGTAGCTACAGACCCCCGGAACGGGGTGGCTCTCCAATCTGTCTACAAACCTATTCCGAAAGCTCGGAAATCATCAACACAGGTGTACCTATCTGTCTTCGAATAAATACCAAAATATTTTTATGAATATCTCGAAAACTAAATCCGTTCGGCGGTAACATATATAGGGAAAAGTTGTTCGGAATGATGACTTTGACAATATATTTGAAGGTCATCAAAATCGGTGAGGTGTGCCCTTGGTGACCCTTCTTTTTTAATAACTTGTTAATAAATAATGACCGTTGATAAAGTTATAAGGAAACGTTGTTCAGAATGATGACCTTAACAGCATATGGTCAAGGTCATCGGGGCAGCATCTCCTACACTGCATAATTACCCAATGTAATAATACCAATAAATTTTTGTTACTACCTAAAATATTACGAGTTCCCGCCAAAAACGGTGGCGATGTTCGCATTCAGCACGTCGAAACGTGTAGAATGACGTATAACACGTGCCAAAAGCTTGAGGGGAGGGCTAAAGTAAACTTCAGCCAAAAGATGCACCAATGCATCTGCAATGTATGTGCATACGATAGTGGAACGTTGAAAGTGACCAATCCGTAGGATCAATAAGTAGAACTGGCCCGAAATGTTCAAACCTCCCCCGCAAAGACGCGCCCTTATGCAACGGCGTGGCGAAGAATGATTAATGGGCTTCGTCGAGCGGTTTTTCAGGCAAACACACTCGTACAGCAGGGGAGGCAAACAAAGTATAAAATAGAGATAAAATGGCGAACGTGCCGGAAAGGGATAGTCCGAGATCTCCGGTAGGAATCATGAGCGGTGCCAGGGAAATGAATTACAGACAGAGCAACCGTGAGGGGGAAGGAGCGTGGGGGCTGGAGGGGACAAACGAACGGAAACGACTCCCTCGGGGAATCCGAAGGGAAAGGAAGCTCGTCCTTCCCCTTCTGGATCGGGATCCCAGGTCCGCGCGGTGCAACAGGAGATTAGAGCTGGAGAATTCCAGGAAAAGTATATACTTCCTGGTCTATCTCCTCCTGCTCTTCCTGCGGGAACAACGGTTCGGCTGATTTTACGGGACCTCGCTGTGCACGTTCCGATACGAGGCGGAAGACTTCCACTGGGGGTTGATAAGTTTACGTGAGCCCCTAGGAAACGAGTTTACAGCGGTACTACTCTCTGCGATTCGTGTTTCTCAACTAATATCATCGTAGAGTGTAGACATTTGTTCAGTGCAACTGTCGACTAGGGCTGGGACTATTTGTCGAATTTTTCGGTATTCGAATATTCGAGTACTTCAGTTGCTCAATTATTTGGCGAATATAATTCGAATATTCAAGTACTATTCGAATATAATTCGAATATCCTAGTACTATTCGAATACTACTCGAATATCCAAGTACTATTTGAATACTACTTGAATATCCAAGTACTATTCGAATACTACTCGCATATTTGAGTATTCGAAGACTACTCGAATATTTGAGTATTCGAATACTACTCGAATATTTGAGTATTCGAATACTACTCGAATATTTGAGTATTCGAATACTTAAATATTCGAATAATAACATTCGAATACTCAAATATTCGAATAATAACATTCGAATACTCAAATATTCGAATAATAACATTCGAATACTTAAATATTCGAATAATAACATTCGAATACTCAAATATTCGAATAATAACATTCGAATACTCAAATATTCGAAGTTTATTCGTAGCATTCGAATACTTGTGAAATATTCGAATATTAAATTATTCGAATAGTTCCAGCCCTACTGTCGACTTTCCGTCGACCCAATTTTTCACTCAAATTCACCTCGATTACAGTATTTCGTCGTATCGATGAGTACTTATCATGTATGTACTCCCGTGTAAGTCCTAAATAAAGCCATATGCTTGAAAGTTGATATGCAGTCGGGGAAACGACACAGTAGTTGACCACTTAAGAGCTTCAGTTTAGGTAACCGCTATGGAATAGTTCTTTTGAACTTTATACATGAAGTTTTGTTATACCAGGCTGTAAGGGAAGTATCGAACGTGATTATAATACCAAAGAAACTTGAAGAGTTCAATACTTTCGATATCATGCTATTACAAAGAAACAACTCAAAATTGTAGTTATTGACCGGTCCAGGTACAGTTGTTAATCACATGCCGAATATAAAAGAAAACCGCATTTTTTTTACTTTAAAATCAAACTAAACCATCTGTCGACATATCAAAATAAAAAAAAAATTGCCTTGGGGCAGGGCGACTTCCATGTGCACCCTTCTTCTTCTTCTTCTTTTTCTTCTTCTTCTTCTTCTTCTTCTTCTTCTTCTTCTTCTTCTTTTTCTCCTTTTTCTCTTTGCCTCTCTTATACTCTTTCTTTTTCTTTCTTTTTAAACGATTTTATTTAACTTCACCCTGCCCGTTTGCTTATTTGTTTCATTGTTTGGATCAAATCTTGTAACACAATTTGAACGGACTTCCACTAATCTAACAGACTTAAAACTTTGCAGGCGTACGCAGTTACGATGACAATAAGTATTTTTTTTAAAAAAAAATAACCCCCGAGGGGGTGAAAAAATTGCATCCCCTACAATTTTAACCCGCTCGCGTTCTTCTCGAAAACGACAAAAAGCCGATGTGTTGCCTAGTAGCACTGCGATTTCTGTAAATACACAGTTTATCGAGAAATGAACCCCGTCACGTACAAATAGCACAATTATTCAAGTCATTGTAGTTGCAAAACTCAAACACTAAAAAGTAAATAAAAGAAAAAATTTAGGTTAAACGATTTTATTTAATTTAATAAAAAAAATGCACTAAAAACTACAAAATAATTATTTTCTCGTACTACAATTGCGATTGTACGTCACTTTAAATAAAATCGTGGGGCAGGATATTTCATAAAAGAATATGAATCAATTTAATACAACACCAAGCGTCGAAGCGAGCGATGAAATGCGATTAAATATCCGGCCCCACGATTTTATTTAAAGTGACATACTTTCGCACTGAAACGAATTATTTTGTAGTCTTTAATGCATTTTAGATCAACTTAAATAAAACCGTTTGATTTAAAACTTTTTTTTGTATACTTTTTGCTGCTCTATTCTTTTTCTTCCGGCAAGCGCCTTTGATTTCAGAATTATCGTAGCAACCTCCGGACCAATGAAAGACCAGAAGTTATCGGAGGTGCATAACCGAAACCGTATAAAAACAGGGCACATTGCCCCGTGCCCCTAAAGATCTAAATAAGAAAATAATAGAGCAACCCTCTCTCTCTCTCTGGAAGGAACGATTCTCTCACTGGTCCTCACTCTCATCTCCCTACATTTGAGAGAACAAGAGTACAACAAAAGACAGTAGTCAACCGTGTATTTGACAAAAGGAAAACCAAGTTTTATTATGTGCAATAAGATTACGCAAATCAACTGTCATCTCGGTCTTTCAGCACGAAAATTACGACTGGTGAGTAAATGTATTACTGTGCATTAACCGAACAAGTTATTGAACACCCCCAAAACGCAACTTAATCACCTTCGCCACTACTGGACGTATGACAAATCTTAACATTGGACCCTCGTTACCTATTGCGATCAATGGCATTCGTGGCAAATAAAATCGAACGATTTTACAGTCATTAAAGAAGTCGGTGCTCTAATGATGCCCTCTAAGCTCTTACCTTCTTTGAGAGTTGAAATTACGCGTTTTTCTTTCCGATGATCTCACAGTGAAACGCTCGTACCCAAATCTGATCGAAGCGCATCATTGATGTGGAGACGCGCTAGTTTATTAGACATTGGCGGCAGAAATTCGAAAGCGACGAAAGTCGACCGTTGTAGAAAAGAACCTTCAACTCGCTCCAGTTTTCCGACTGTTACCGATCGACAATTCCGTAAATTTCCTTCCGCGCTCTCAACATGAAATTATAATTACGCGCGCGAGCACCCACCCCCCTGTGCTTCCGTGTTTTACCCTGTTTAAATAATCAATATTGACGTAATAACGTCGAAACGTCGATGCCCGTCCCTCCCTAACCCGACTGGAAGATTTCCGCCGGGGTTCTAGCGCGCGCCGTTGAATAATAAAATGGATATCGCTGAAACTTCCGTTGCGAATGAGGAGAAGAACAGCCCCGTGTTTCAACTTCAAACATTTTCTCAACCCAATTTTCCAGCCTCGTCAATATTTGACTTCCGTAACGAGTAACTTTCTCCCCTTCGCCCTTAAGACGCCTGTAGAATGCTAATTGAGAAAGTTACACGGTGGTGTAACGCTGAACCCGTTCCTCAAGCTCCAAAAATTTCCGGAGGACCTACGTAGATCCAAGTGATATTTTCCCGCGACACGTGCGAGGAGGACGAAGTGGAACGTGGAATTGTGCGTGGGTGGCCGAGTAAGAGAAGGCTTGGTGCAATGTCGCCTGGACGATATAAGGTTGAAGAATTCAGCGTAAAAATTAATTCCACCCCCGTTGCTGAGTATTCTCTCCCCTCCGACCTTTGTCTAGGCCCCGTCTAACCGAAGATCGTGAATCACATTCGCGGCTGAAGTCTGAATTATTAAATTCCTCGGCGTAATTCCTTCGGGGAAATTAAAACCGTACCTTTTGCCCACTTTCCCGCTGCTCCCTCTGAAAAAAAGATCAGCGGGGAATTCTGACAATGTCCGTGTAGTTTTTAATACCGAGCTCCCACTCCTGCTGCAAAGTTCGCCGAGGCTCGTAGAAATTTCCCTTGGAAATCCTGCATCTCGTTAGAGGTACGCACGCTGCTTGCATGAAAAAAATTAGCGGCACGTGTTGCGTGCAGGGGTTGAAATTTTTCCCGAGGACAGCGGTCCACGGCGCGGCAAGAAATCTCCTTCCACTTCCCGAGAGTTATGCGGCACGTTGGTGCATTACGAATGGTATTGTTTATCGCGATTGAAAGATCCTCGAGGGAGGAATAAAGTGATTCTTACAAATTTCGCGACTGCAAGATTCGCGAGTGAGGAATAAAGTAAAGCTGACAAAATTCGCGATTGCAAGGTCCACGAGTGAGGAATAGTAATTCTCACCAATATCGCGATAACAAGATCCACGAGTGAGGAATAAAATAATTCTCACAAATTTCGCGATTGAGAGACCCACGAGTAAGGAATAAAGTAGATGAATCTCACAAATCACAACCTACGCGTAACTTCGAGATTATTTAACAGAATTATCAGCAACTTCTGTGAAAATATATTCAGTAGTACTAGCAGGTGATTAATATTCAACTCATCCCTCAAAATTCAACGTGCAACTGATAATACTGTACCTGCCATAACGAGGAATAGAAACAATAGCCACAGTAAATAACCTGAATTCTAAGAAACTGGGGCTACATGAATCCCGCAGGTGCAGAGAAGCAAGAAGCCCAACGTATCTCCGTGAAATTATGTCCCTGGTCTCCATTAGATAAGGGATGCCTGGATAATGGCGTCGGAAAGCGGCAGACCTTGACACGCAGATAGTCGACTATGGAGCCAGTGGAGTTTGGATATACATCACAGGGAAATAACGCGGATATCGCTGAATCTGGTACAAGCCCCAGGCGGTTCCCGCTCGTTTCGAGCTCTTGACGCCTGCAAAGGACCTCCGGATTACCTACAGACACTTTCCAATTGCTCATTTTGCGGTCTCCGTAATCCCTGCCGGCGACAGGGGTTTTTGCCCTGTCGCTTCTGTTTACGGCACACGATAACTTCCCCTTTATCTTCTTCGGAGGGGTGAGCGCGGACAAGGTCAAACATCGGTAATAGACGTCCCTCCAGACAACGCACGGGGGACGTTCGTTGTAACCAGCTATCACGTGACGTGTTACGCGACGTATTATATTTGAAGTATAATATGTATGGAGCTAGAAAGCTCTGTTATTCCATCTGATGCCACGATAACCCTTTTACAATTGAGTCAAGGCAACTGGCGTTCAGAGTTGGGCATTAAACAGATAAAAAATTATTTAGTATTAACTTTAACTCTAACTCCAGCTCTGACTCTGACTCTGACTCTGACTCTGACTCTGACTCTGACTCTGACTCTGACTCTGACTCTGACTCTGACTCTGACTCTGACTCTGACTCTGACTCTGACTCTAAATCTAAATCTAACTTTAACTTTAACTTTAACTTTAACTTTAACTTTAACTTTAACTTTAACTTTAACTTTAACTTTAACTTTAACTTTAACTTTAACTTTAACTTTAACTTTAACTTTAACTTTAACTTTAACTTTAACTTTAACTTTAACTTTAACTTTAACTTTAACTTTAACTTTCCACGTTGAATAAAATTAAAGTTAAAGTTGAAAAATATATTTGACGCTGAAGTGGACACATGCCGAATAATTATTTTACAAACGATTATAACCTCTACATTCGGGTTTATTATATTTTATTCTCACGTTTTATACTGATTTCTTGGCGAAATAATTGACCATCAAATTAAAGTACAGTAGGACTCCGTTTACCCGAACATGTCGAGGAACATGGCAGTCAGATAATTGGATCATTCGGATAAGAGGAGTCCATTGATTCTCCCTTCCATCGCGTGCTCGAACACGCAATCTTTTGTTTCGCTGATCGGATGCAAGGAAACATTTATATGTATTCTGCGGGGCGATACGAGTTCGCATAAGTGGTACACCGCGGGGTCGGATAAAAAGAGCTCAGCAGCCTGTTCGATAAACCAGGCACATATCGGGACAAAATTTGCTTGCATAAATGAAGTTCTACTGTAACATCGCATGTCCGTTCAAACGAAATGTGCAGCGTGTTGTTTCGAAAACTCACTTACCCCGTATTGCTTGAATGACATCCTTGAAGCATACAATTCGGCTTGCCTGGGATTTTCCATCGCACGCATTTCAATGAATTATGAAATATGAATTAAGTAGCAAAGTGGCCATTCATTTTTCAACGGATCCGTCGAAACTTTTATTCGCAGTATGTATGAAAAACCGAGAAGTGGATTTTCGGGGTGGCTCTCGGGTGTAATTAAAACTTGCGCCGCTTCGAACTGCCCCAATACAGTGGGAATTTTTATTCTAATTCGTCCAATAAACGCGGGAAGAATTAATCCGCGGCCGCCGCTGTTTATTCGTTCTACCCGATAATCCAGTTACCGCATTAACAATGCCAGTTTCAAATTGGATTTTCCATTCAGAGCGAATTACCGGTACTCCCCTCGCCCCATCCGATACTTTAATAAAACGTAAGAAGATTACAGACAGGCGAGTATAATAAGGGGCATTCGGGAAAGCTCCCGGGGAAAATAATAAAGAGGGAAGGGGGAGAGTGGTAGTGGGCGGAAAAAGTTGGCGCACAGGCTAAAGCAAATGATGGGGAAAGTTCTCTCCCGTCCGCCTACGGTTTATGAAGTCTGATCATGCGCTGGGCTTTACTACTGAAATCTCTGGCTGCAGCATTGCGTACGCACGTATGCATAAATTACAAGGACGCCCAGGCGTCTGCGTTCAAAGCGAAACTACTGGATGCCCGTGAATTACAGTTCTGTAAAAATAAACGAAGGCGACATGCGGATTTGTGCTCTACCGAATTTGTCTCACTGGTAAGATAGAATTCTCCTCTTTTGATTTGCATTCAGCAGGCAGGTAACTGCAGAGCGTTTATTCGGTGGCGTTCTCACAGGGTAACGAGTAGATAAATTATTCAAAATTAAGATTACCTTACGACATGATCTATTCAACGATCCACATTTTTTGAAGTAGCATTTCTGATTTTGTTGGATAGGGGAGAGCGGGGACAAAAGTAACATTTTTTACATTTGGCCTAGTCTACAATTACCTGTTATAGATATAAAAATGACAATTATGCCGTGAGATAGTATGTTTCTTGGTCTATCATTTGAGCCCAGATTCAGCCTTACGTGATAAGTAGTCAAAGAGTTATGGCAGTTTTCCACAATGATTGTCATTGCTACTTTTGTCCTGCAGGGGTAGAACGAAAGTAACATACGATGGGGGCGAAAGTAACACTAATTATTTTGAGGAGAATTAAGTAAAACACTTCTTCGAACGCAAAATGGGATTTTTATTATAAAAAAAGATAGAAAAAAACATTTAAATACACATATTTTAAGTAACGATAAAAACAAATAAATTTTAAATAACGAAAGGTGGAAAGCATAACCAACTTTGGATATTTCTTTGGGATTGTGTATTTAGTTGAATGATATGTATTAAATTTCACCTACTCCGAATTAAAATTATGACATACGTAGTGAAGATCACCCATGGTGCAGTCTTCGTGGGACTAACCCTTAAAATCTAGACATTGGATCCACTTCTCTCTTGAACAGCTTTCACTGAAAGAGTCCAAACAAACCTGACACAGACAATCGTTATCATCTGGAGAATTCCTATCGTGTATGCTATTTCGCTCGCCCAAATAACATGTTACTTTCGTCCCCAGCCATGTTTTTCAGAATAGAACTGTTATAACATACAAATTATACAAGACTTGTTGAAATCAAGTACAGGAACTTCTAAAGACATTATCTAATAACTCTAGCAAATAATTGGTATAATATCTATAGTTTAACTATGAATATTAAAAACAAAATAGGAGAAACTTACCTGAATGATCTAAATAACAATTTTAACTTGCCTAGGGTATACGATTCGTATTACTGATTAACGTCACTCAGAACAATAAAGGAGACACTATACACGTGTAACTGTCTACAGCAAATGTTTTGGAAATCTTTGTGGAAGGGCGGAGAAAGTGTGTTACTTCCATGACGCATATGTTATGGTCTTCAGTGATATGTAAACGTATCTCGAAGGATTTTTCAAAATCTTAAAAACTGTGGATCTTATAGCTCTTTGAAATATAACCATGCAGAAGCTCACATTTATCAGTCTGTTAGTTCACCAGTTATAATTTATCGAAAAAAGTCAACACTATATTTCAAATAGCTATAAGCTCCACAATTTATAAAATTTGCAAAACTCCTTCGAGCTACGTTTACACATCGCTAAAGGCTACAACATATCCAAGTTTCAAGCAAAATCCGAAATGTTACTCCAAAAAGTGTGCGACTTCGCGCGGACTGACCCCAAAGTAATGAAAAAGAAATAAAAAAGATTATCTTTACTTTACCCACTTCCTATTCATAATTTGCCCCGCTCAATTACCTTTTTAATTCAAGATACACTCCCCCAGTCTAGTTTCATTGCCGCGCACGCCACGATAAACCTGAAACGACTGCATCCTGTTATCCGCGACAGCGAGTGCCGTCGAATAATAAAAATAACAGTCAGGTACAGCGCGCCGGTGCTAACTGATCGCAGCAGCGCGCGTATGAGGAGCACGCGCTGTTGTCTCGAAAGTTCGCGGGCATTAGATTAGAGTAGGGAACGGGGGCAACTTCGCGAAGTCTTAAGCCTCGAGGACGAAGAGCGAAGTAGGCTCGAGGGGACGGCCCGTAACTTTCCGCCGGGACTTCGCGGGTCGAACGAGTTTGATAAACAATAAACTTCGTAACGCGCGCAAACGATACGTAATTCTATACCTAACGAGTGATAGCGTCTCGATACAGTAGCCTTGAATCCACTGCCCCCTGCCGGTCCCGGCGGAAAGAAATGATTAAACTTTGTGAGATTTCGGCAAGCTTCGGGAGGGCACTGTCCCGAATCACCGAAGTTCGCCGGAAAAGAGATCGAGTCTAATCCGATCTCGCGCGAGGCAAGTGGCAAGTTTTTCGATTTAATATTCACGAGGCGCGGCGCGGCTCGCTCGAACGCGGACGGTTCATCGCGCCTGGAACGTATCCAGCCGCGGATCCAGCTGGTGAGCCCGGAAAGTTCCGTAACTTCATAAAATAATATTGATGTTGCGTTGTAACTAACGTAACTAACGGAGGCGGAGCTTTTCGGAAGACAAATAGATCCCCGCGACGCCCAGGCCGGGGATAATTCTTGAGCATTTCACAGTAGCTCCCCACGTCTGCGGGGTTTCTATTTCTGCGGCTCCGCTTTCGCCACCCACCACCCTCGGCCGTGCCGCGGCGTCTGCTCCTCTGTTGTTATGATATTAATGACTTGTAAAGTGTAGCAGGCTACACGATACAATGAGCAGTTTCGCGCTTCTTGGCGCGTGAAAAGTGGCCCCGCACTCGCTGGTGGTTTCAATAAGAACAAATTGCTTCAAACTTGGGGAATTGGTTGGCTCCCGGTGCTCCATTTTCGCCGGATAATTTCGATGTTCTCGGGACTTAACACCCCCCGCAAAAATTCAACGCGGTGCTGGGAACGTTTCAGATACTTTTATACGGGAGGGTACTTCTGATGTTTCTGGAAAGTATTAATTAAGCGAGGGATCGATACAGCGAATTTGTATTCTGATTGAAAATAATCTATGCCATTCCCTAAATGGATAGCAGACGCAAAATTGTTGTTAATGCACAATTACGGGATTTCAAGCTCGTTTAATGCGTAACCGATAATGCGCCCCGTTCAGTTACATTTTTGACGTTAATGCCAGTTGAACCCGGTCACGCACAGTCTGATATTCGTATTTATGGGGTGTATTTAATACACTGGGGAGGCTCCGCTAGCTCGATGTAATATCATTACACACGGTCCACGTGGGCAAAGCTGTGCGGCCTCTCCAGTAATTCAATAGACTCATAGAGTGACAACGCAACTCGAGTGTTTGCGTACCGACGGGTTAGGGTCATTGTCTTTCCGCGTCACTCGAGTTTTCAATTTCAATGAAATTTCCGTTCCCCATAGATCATCTGGGTTATTGTGGAGACAATAAAGGGATGATTCTAAAATATAGTTTTACACAACTCACGAAGTAAGAAGCGCAATAAAATAAGCGAATGCTGAACAAAATAGTCGAGGTATTAAGGGGGTGTTCTCTAGAATCTAGATGAGATCCTCTATCCTCTTTAGAGACGACGCACAAAAATGCTGCACAGCTTTTACCGAAGAGCTTTATCCACACGTATTTACTAACATTTAAATAAGTTGTAAAAAAAATCAACATGTATAATAATAATTAATGGAGATATGGGCTTTTCTCGAAACGGTGTTTTTCACGACGGTCGGCACGATATCTCAACTTCTAGTGGGCATATCTGGACCACCTTTTTCGTAAACCTTCAGAAAACATATAATTCTAACCGGTAGCAAAACCGCGTCGGGAGAATTTTTCTTTCACATATTTAAGGCCGACAAAGACGAAAAAAGGCGCCAAAAATTAGTTTAAATTCAAAGTCTTGCCATTTTGTGATTTTTTTATTTTTTATTATAAATCTGCTAGGAGCTATTGCCACACTTTTACTGATTGAGAATCCTTTTAATTTTTTCGTTTTAGTTCAGCGGTTCACACGTTTTACGATGTAACCTATATCTCTATCAATTATTATTACATATGGCTGACATTTTTTGCAACTTACTGAAATGTTGATAAATAGATGCACGTGGATAATATTGATCGGTAAAAATTGTGTAGTCTTTTTGTGCGTCGTTACAGAAGAGGATAGAGGATTCCTCCCCTCTGGACAAAAATACCTCCTTAATTTGAAGTAATAGAAGAATGAAGTAGTAACTAAATTCATTTTATTATGCATTTTAGCTCTGAGTTGAAGAAGCCCTCACCATAACCCAATACAAAGTCAGAAAAATGTCCTTCAGTGGTCAGTTGAGTTTCCACCGACTATGTAGTCTTTGAATCTATGCAATCCTCGGGAGTCCATAAGTCAGAAGACGGACTTACACTTTGTCACATACTCTTGGGAAGTACCGTCTCGAAAGGGAATAAAGGGGAACTCTAGCTGGAGTTTCAGTACGACGAAAAGTAGATTTCTTAGACTAATGGCCTGCGAAAGGAATATTTCACAACAGTCAGAAATTATATAGTGCCTGAGCGATAAGGAAACCAGAAGAGAACGCTATGAATCCCAGTGGAAACTAGGACAGACGTACCTACTTCCGTCATCAGCACCGCCGAAAACCATCAGATAAATAATTGATCGGACGTTTTACTTCAATTCCCTATTAGATACTCCCCTACCAATCTGTTTATTATTATCTCTTTACTTACTGCGTGAATCCTGTAGGCTTCCAGAACAAAAGGCTAACAATTGCATTGAAAAGTATTCGGTTAACTGACCGGTCGCGCCATTCCGTACACGAAACAACATCCATTTGTACGCTTCACGCTACAACGTCTGCAATGAAACTGTAACGCGACACTGCGGATATTAATAAAAATCGATCTATACCCACCAGCTGTCACACGGCGATGGAAGCATTCAAATATTATTCGTCCACCGAGTTCCGTTCGACTCGTAAAAATGCGCGTGGAGTTTTAATGATCGACGACGATTCCCACGGCTCGCCGGTGTTTTTAATGACAATCTGGACGCGGTGCGTTTCTATATCCGCGATCATGGATCTCGATTGAATGGCAACACGCGCAGCGACGATGAAGTCGCTCGCGTTACAGTTCACCCGTACTCGGAATATGTGGAAACGCGGTGATTAACACCCTAATTACGAGAAAAACGGGGGATCGAACCTCTCGATTCGAATACGGAGAACCTCGCGCCCCGATGAATTAATGCGCGTTACTCCGATTCCAACGTGTGAGTATCATTTTCACGGGTGACTGGAACCTATCGACCTTGGCTAATTTCTTCGGTAATGTTGGATGGTGTTTGGACATGGATAGCTTCTAATTTTATGGAATATACCTATGGCTTTATATGCAACAAATAGTTCTTGACTGTTTCTTTGTGCTGCATAAAACTCTGATTTCCATCTACTTCATAAAGTTGACAAGAGTAATATTTTTGTCCATTTTATGTCCCTGAATCTTACTGCACCGTTGCATGTTTAAAGATGTTTTAGGGATGTTTTAGAGATGGGCAAGATTTTTATTTAAATAAAACTTCGAATGACGAATAAAAGTTAAAAAAATTATTTGCCCTGTGGCGAATTAATTTGACGATTAAATTCTCGTCGAATAAGGAATTAACTCTACTCGTAAAATAATCTAGAGTTAAAGTAACTGATTGTTATACCAATACAGTTGTAAAAGAAGTAATACAAAAGTCGCGTTTACATAAAAATGGCACAGAATGAGATACCGGGAAGCAACCACATCTATGAATACATCTGTGAACTATATATTCGTCACAGTAAAATCGTACCAGTTCGACTCGCTTGGCTCACGTTCTTCCATAGTGATCACAGTTCGTTGAATTTTTTTAACGATATTTCTGGGCACGTGCCGCCCCTACGTGCACGTTTACGGATCGGCGTCCGATGCACTCCGTAGGTCCGAGTGACGTCGCCATGTATGTAATATCGTTACAATACGCTCGACGTGACCGCAGCCGTGCTCCATCGGCGTGTAATTTAATATCCCGTGAATGGAAAGCGAAGCAGAAACGACGGTGTGCATCGACTCCACGTCCATGCATATAAATATGTCCTTGGCCCTTTGGGACCCGGGGGGAGGGGGGGCGGGATCGATTGCCTGCGAAGGAAGGCTGTTAATCCAGCGAGCCCCCTCGTATTTACTCTGCTCGGGTCGAAAAGGGTCTTTGAGCCACCACCTTTCGTTCTAAACGCTTCGAAAACTTTTATTAAAGTCCGTGGCGCAGACGATCGTTTCCTTCTCAGGTCCATTCGCCTTGATCCGGGAAGACTGAAGGGCGAAATAAGGATCCCCGGTGGTGATCAAAGCTTTCGCTTGATGGCCGGTGAAAGGGAAGCCCAATTTCTGCGTGATGGACGCTCCCCCAACTTGGGCTTTTTTGCATACAACCACGATCTCGGGTTTCGCGGCTGGTTAGCCTGAAGAAGTGTTTTCTGGTTGGTCTCGCTCCTTGGGGGAAGCTTCGTTGTGCCTATGCGCGACACGCAGATAGAAATCTGACAAATAGGCCACTTGTGGCGGAGCCATGAATTCATAAGAAGGTACGTTACAGTTTTGGGGTGCAGTCTGGGGAGGGATAGAGAAATTTCTTAAGGGCCTAGAGTTCATCACGAATGTTTGCTATGCTAGCTTTTGCGTCTTGGAGTTTAGCGTTAGATCCCTGATTCAGCAGTATTCCGTGGCCTAAACTTATGTCCGTTGCTTAGACCCTCGATGGGGAAGCTTATCGTTACAGAGATTTTGCACGAGAAACTAAGAATTTTCTGAACTCTACTCACTCAGAGGGCAAGCTTCCTGCACTGCCGAGTCTCAGATTCTCCCAAGGAAGAAGGTAAAACCTTAACTGCAAGAGTCCCTTACCTGGAACATAAAGAATTAACTATTAGAACTTGAAGAAACTCAGTAATTACAGAATACTTAATCATCTCTCTTGATCCGGAAAATCCAAGCAAACTTATGAACCAAGTACACTATCGCAACCCCAAAACTCCCACCCTTGCGATTCCCAGTCCCTTTCGCCTTTCCCTCGCAAAAAAAAAACACAGAAGAAGCGGAGTCACATAATCTATAATATTCTTACCAGCAACGCTGCCGCGTTCGCCGATCGTCTACGGTTAAAAACAGAGGCAATTCTGTTCAAAGGTTCGGGGCGTTTGCTGTCCCGAGTGTTCGGGCAACGATATAACAGGCGGTCTTCTTTCCTCGGTACGTTGCAGCGTGAACAGTGATTACCCGGGAAGGAGGAATTTTTCATTAGCCTGCGGCAACATACTTCGCTCGCCTAAAACGTGCACTGTCGGTCGCCCCGGATAAAAAGCAAATAACCAGGCGAACCGTTACTTCTACAAGGCTCATAAAGACCAGTCGCTAACTATTTAATTCCATTCTTTCGGCGACCCTTGTTAAATTTTCATACGCCACGTCGCCCACATACGAAAGGGGGAGGGGGGCGGAGGGTGTAGACATGGAGCTCCACGAGCTGCATAAACGAGTTTCATAAAGGAAGGGCCCTGAGAAATTGCGAAACATTACGGAGTCTCTTTCGACGGTACGTCCACGGTGCTGCTTCCTCTTTTTGCGAAATTCTTTCTCAAGGGGACCATATGTGTGTTCCCTGGAAAATGGTTCTTCGAGTTCAAACGGAATGCGCGACGATATAATTTGGCGCGGGTCGAAGCGTTGTTGCGGATCCATGGCGTATCGCTAGACTGCGGATGTTCATGCAAATGCATAAGTGGAGCTGATGGGGAATTTTGTGCGATAGGTTTTCTTTTAGCCACTAAGATATGCGTGAGCTCATCATTCATCAAGTAGCGTAAACTGGGGAAACATTGGCAATTACTTAATATATATTAAGGAGGTTTTTCAACGCTGTCTTCGGGAATTTATTTAACAAAAATTATAAGCTTGTACTGTCTGGCGTTTTGCCCGCATACGAAGGTATGTTTTAAGTAATACTCGGAATTTTTGGAGCTTTTGTTATCGCATGTACAGTCGGTGGCGCGAGCTTCTTCAAAAACACTCCTTTCCGTCAGGCGATGGTGTAGTGACTGTTATAGTCATTCAAAATGGAAAAGCTAAGGTTTATTTTCTTTATTATGGTTGTCGCTGTGGTTGGGCTCATGAACGAGTTTCTATCTTGTAAAAAATTAATAGTACAGAACGAAAACCGCTAAATTTTTAGCAAAAACCGAACATTTTTCCAAAATGCTATCATTCTGCAAGTTTTTATTTTTAGGGGGCCTCTGTGGTTCCAACCATAGCGACAACCATAATAAAGATTAAAGCAGAAAAAGAACAAAATTTTCTGCATTTTCGCACTTAGGTATAGTACAATCACAAGCTTGCGATGTTATAATAAGATACTTAAAGCAAAAATCTTCATTTTTACATTATATAACAAAATGTTACAAAAACAAGCTAATGTTCTCCCAGTTTATGGTATGGTTTATGCGCTGGATGTTTCTATAAAGTACGCGACAATTCTCCCCTACAATGGGCCAGGAATATTTTAATACTACTATCATTCCACTGCATTTAGCAAGTATTACCTGAAATCCAGTAAATTCTCTAACGTAATTACCGAGCTGATTCAAGTCCGTATATTCAGAGCGGATTCCGCTAATTAGAATACAACTAAACATACATATATAGTTAGAAGACCAGCGATACCAGGCCAACACATACACGGCACATATTCCATATACAGCTTTGAACAACCATACATAAGGTACGTGGTCAAACATCCCCTAAAAAAACATGCAGCCTTCCCATCCCTTACGTCTCTCTTAATCGCGTCATTAACTTCGCAAGTTGGACAGTCGATTCCATCTAAATTTATAAAGAATCGAGCATTCGAAACGGGGCACAGAAAGAGGACACGAAACTCCGCGTGATAAACCGGGAAAGTGTTCGTACGCGAGTTTGATAATCGCAAACGATTAATTAAACCGTCGCGACAATGCGAGGCTTTTTTTCCCCCGCCGAACCAGCCAGCACGGGGACGGACGCGAGAGAACCACTTCCTGGGGCGCGACCACTTTCAACGTCCGGTTATTCGTCCCCGCCAAGTTATTAATGGTCGGCGCCCGACCCCCGAGTTGCTAACGGCCTTTATTCGGTTGCAATAATAACGGTCGCATGAGAAATGAAACATCCGCCCCCTACCTGCACGAAGAACACAAGGGGCATCGGTTCCCGATGCCCCGTGCAAGTGTCCCTCTACCTCGCGCGCGTCTTGCGCCTGGCATTCGAAATGAGTTCTCGCTGTGGGTTTTGCCGCCCCCACTCCAGAATATTCGGGGTAGAATTTATGGTCCCACTCTTACGTTTCCCTATTTTCCGCGAGTGGTGCTCGAGACCCGTCGATTTTAAGAAAGTCAGTACTGGGCCATCTTGGAAATGTAGCGATATGTACCTCCGTGCTCGCGTTTACAGTTTGACAAACTGCAACTTTTTGTGTTAAAATTGTGGCACTTTTGATAGAAATAGACGGAAGGATGAACCTTCTTCGAGGTCAGATGTTGTAGAATAAGCGAAAATTATTGAAAAAATATGATAAGCATGTTTTGACCTTGATAAACTATGTCAAAGTTGACATTTTTTTTTAAGAAAACTGTGGGGTTTCCGTTATAATGGGTGGTGAAAGATTTTCCTTCAAATTGAATTCCAATCTGGTCGCAGAATTTGCACATAGAATTTCAAGGTCAAAACTTGTTTGTCATACTTTTTCAAAATTTTTCCCTTATTCTGCAACATCTTAGCTTTAACCTCGAAAAAGGTTCATCCCTTAATAAGTCTATCTTATTTCTATCAAAAGTTTTGAGATTCTGACAAAAAAGTGAAGTTTGTCCCAATGTGCGCCATAAGAGAGCATTTCAAAATTTTCAACTGATCCCACTCCCGCCGCAAACTCTTCGTCCACCAGCGATTCCTATACACCTTGTACAATATAATTCCTGTTTCGCCCTACCTCCCAAAATCCCCTTTTACGTTGGGAATTTCCAAAATTATTCTCAAATATAATTCACACTAATAACAATTTACTCTGTGCAGGTGACATTAATTTGAAAGTTTTCATGGCCGCTGGTACATGGACTCCTCGCTCCTAGGAACAGCTATGTGAAGGAATTAAAAAAAAGTCCTACCTTCTAACATCCCCGCATCTAAGGCAGGGTCTGCTAGGTAAATCCTCACTAATGAGTCCACTAGCAGGTACAGGACGAAAATCACACCTCTTTCCTTTTCTCCTTGTCTGTCCTACTTTCAACGTTCATAGAGCTTAATTGTTTACTCATCAGGTCATTGGAAAGGGATAAAGTAGAGGGGATTTAGAAGTGAAAATTGTGAAGGAAATTTTGCTTATAAGTTTGAATAAGTTGGGGTGCAGTGTACTTTAAGGGGTGTAATTAGAATGGGAAGTAATAAATAGTGTAAGGGCTTGGTTTCGTTAAAGCCTTTTACATGGATTAGAGTAACCTGTATGTGGCTCAGAGAGTGGCAAAAATTTTATTTAAATACAATTTCTATTAACGAATAAAAGTTAAAAGAATTATTCGTCATGCGAAGAAAATTATTTGACGTCGAATAAAGTCGGAGTCGGAGTCGGAGTTAAAGTGGAAAATTGATTTGTCGAATAAAGAAATTAACTTTCTTCGTCAAATAATCTAAAGTTAAAGTAACTTCTATTCGATCCGTTATTTAAATAATTTTTCATTTAGTTCGTTCCCAAGTCTGATGTGACTCTTACGGAAATGTCAGCCTTAAGGAAGCATCGTATCTTGCGTTGCTATTCATAGCTCGATAAAAACAGAGGGTTACGGTATGAATAACTTGGAAGCAGCTACATGCGCAGCTTGTATCTCTCATTGTTGTTCCTTAACTGGAATAGCGAGCACGGTTTTCGGTTGGTTGAGTTGAAGACGGCTAACGTACTTCCCGCGGAATATAAATTGTTTTAGAGAATAGAAGTCAGTCTTGACCGCATACAGCAGGAGAAAAATGAATATTTGAGTGCGGCACAAGCGTCCCAGTTTTCTGCATTCCATTTGTTCGCCCGGCTAAAAGGAATTCCGCCGGGCTTATTGCTACCCCCTTTCCCCGATGCGCATAATTATAAGAAAAACACAAAAAAAAAGGAGCTACGCTCTCCTCTTTGAAAAACATTTCAGTGGACTCTGAGATTCATACTGTTAGCTTCGCCGAAGCTGCGCTTGTTTGCACAATTAAAGGTTACCCAGCTCTACTTGGGGGACAGATCTCGACGTTGAAACGTGAAAAGAATAAAGAATCTCGTGGAGATTTCCATATCATATTTAATTAAATTTATTCCCACAAACAAGCTTCTTTTGTGATGTAACATCAAAGGTATTTTCATATGCTTCAGCATCAAAGTAATTAAAATTCCTGTTCATTATTATAATTAATTTTGTCAATTGACTTTATACACTGTCTCGTCACTATAGTCGATATATGTGTTATTAACCTCTGCCTGGAGGATACAGGTCCAATTAGATTCATCCTAAGTATCAAACTATGTACATAGATCATTCCCGCAGTAGATAAGCATTTTAGATCGTAATATGATCAGAATCTAATTTGTCGAAGCTTATTCTGAGGCATGATAGAGTAAGTTTAACTCCGACTCGGAGTGTTGACATCCTCCGTACACTATTTACCTTACCATTTAACATATCAGTAATGAGGGAAGGTGAGACTGAGCGGAATTATGTAAGTACATATATTGTATACATGAGTGCGTGGCGCCTGGAAGAGCGCGGAGGGGATGTGAGGCCCGAGGTTGCGAGAGGGAAGAAAGGGCAGTCATCTAAAAACCATGAGACGCGTCGTTTAATTCATTTTCTCATTCATGTTTATATTTTACCTTGTTATATTATTAAATATTCTATTTTTTATTGCCAGCAGAAGAGGGTGTTCTCTTCCTGAACCTCTATCCCTTCCTACAGTAATCCAATGCAATTGCTTCCGAAAGCTGAGCCGCGATATAAGAAGAAGCTCGAGCACCTTCACCCAAGATATTTTCTCGCTAGAACCGCGCGCGAGTAGCGATGCAATCCGCGAAGGGAGATCCAACGAAGAGCACGATAATACGGTGTGAACAATTTGCATGAATAAATCTCGCGTATCGAAAGACTCTGGGCGTCTCCAAATGTGCAGTAGCGTCGCGAACGAGCCATTACGATCTGAAAGTTAAAGGGAGAGCATTCGACGTACCGCAGGCAGGTTGCAGAATTCGAGTGCTTTCTCCGCCCTTTGACCCTTCACCTGATGAGAACTCCACTCAACCTTATCACTGTGCCACGACGACGTTTCCTACGAGTGGGCAATATTACGCCGCTGAGCAAAAACAATTCGCGGAGCACTTGAAAAATAAATCTTGAAATTGATAATCCACAAGCGCTGCGTCTCCCCCTGGCGAAAAGATATTTAAGGGCGATGTTGATCGCAGGATCAACGATTTGTAATATTATAACTTACACTCTGTTCCAGGTTTTTTTTGTCGGTGAAATTGAACAGAAAGCATGTAAGTACTTTATAGGAGTGGTATGTGTAACATAGAAGACTATTTTCCAAGCAACTTAACACCTGTATGCAATTTGGGTGATTTTGACCAAAAATTGAGTCACAACTCTTCATACCTCCTTTACTCATGAATCTATTATTTTGATTGAAATTCATTTACATCTTTAAATGAGAAACAACTGTCAATAATAAATACTGATAATAATAATAATAATATTAATTTTATTATTTTTTTTAATGTTTTCATTGTAGAAATTTAATAAGGTCTTTAACTATTAAACCGTAATAATTAACTGAACGGAGTTTTATTTTGTATACCTACTCGTTTCTGGTAAATATGTGATATTGGGTCAATATGATCAGGGCCCAATCTAGGGGGACGCAAGCAAGGCAACTGCCAAGAGCGGCAAATTTGGGACTGGCAAACTGGGTATAAAGAAAGAATTAAAATCAATAGGTAGCGACCATTCTACTTTTCTTCTTTTGCGTTTTTCTCTAAACTACATTTTCAAAGATGACCTATCAAATATCTCCAAAACTATTTGTCCGATTGAGTTCAAACTTGGCACGCATATTCTTAATGGTATTATCTACGATGTAGCATATCAGTTTTTCCATCCTATACCCGATTCGTATATAATTAATGGTTTAAATTCGTTTTTTCATGTGAAAAACGTATAATTTTTTTTACTTTGCTCTCATTTGTGCAATAAATTTTTTTTTCTCAAATCCCTATGCTACATCGTAGGTATTTTATTAAGGAACACGAAAATCATCGGGTTTTTGATTTCAGACGAACATGTTCGTTATAATTTGTTAGGTTAGTCACGCGTGTAACGGCGGACGAGCCTCGCGGGAGAACAAATAACTTGGTCATTTGTTAAAATTTTTGTACAGTATTTACACAATATACGCACTAATACATGCTCTACCCATAAGAAGAAAATAAATAATTTTCAACCTCACAGTATCAGTAAAAAAAATTCGTTTAGTTTAGTGCTGTTTCGAGCGCCTCAGGTTGGCGTAACCCCTTAACCCTACCGATACTACTTAGAATCGCGCGTTTGCAATTGATACGGAGCAAATAACACGACGTCTATTTAATATCCAACTCTCCACGCATCCCTAAAATGTTCGCTTGGAGCGCTAATGCGCCCCATTCTCCTCGCCTGGGCTCCTCGCACGGAAATGAATGTTTTCGTCCAACCATAAAATACGCGTTCGGTTGTCATACGTCGGTCATAAATTCGGCCCGAGAGCCCCGTCAAATTGTTACACGCGCGGGGTCGATGACGTCCCTCCCCCGTGTATCAGGCGAAAAACTTTGTAAAATACGAGAAGCGTGTTACGTCACCGCGCGGACAGGTTACACGGCGCAGGCAACGAGTGTCGGGCGTATTTGCTGAAATAATGTTTGTTTAAGCCGCGGATTTGGCTCCCGGTTATTTAAATACTAAAAATTTCCCGCGCCCTTCCGCGGGCAGAGAGTTCCATACGGGGGGATCGCCGGTGTAGTCCGATCATTTATCCTGAATTAAACGAACGATCGCGGGGCGCCGAGTGTTTTCACGGTAACAACTGGCCGCGCGTGTTAAACCGACAGATTGTACGGAGAATTCGATTGAAATCTCGAAAACAGACCGAGAGCACATTATCCCGCCCGCTTCGTCATAATTCTTTAAAACGTATTTACGTGTACGCGCCCGCCCGGTGATTGATGATTGTTGACGATGCTGAGTGGTAATTAATCGCTGCCGCGACGTGCGCGGTGGGAATGGGAAAAACCGAGGGAAGTAACTGAGAATTTTTCTGTCGTGTATTTGTCCGTCGTGGAGCGTCGATCACTCTCGTCGATGTAGATTGATAATCGGAGGGAGTATGTGGAAGTGGGAAGGGTGAGATGGGAAATGAAATTAGGTCGTCTTTCGCGGATTTAAATCTTCCAAGGCGCCGACTGCGGTTGAATTCGATTATGCTGATACATGCCGTTTCGAGGGCGGGATCGATGCTTCGATCCATGAAAACAGTGATACCCGGGTGAAAGAATTCTTCGAACAAGCGGCACGAATGAACGACACTGTTACAGTGGAAAAGTAAGAGAAAGAGGGTGAAATCGTGAGCTGTGAAAGCTTTCTACTTTCATAGCGCGCGGAAAGAATTACCCAAGCCTTTCAGCGTGTGTGACTTTGATCAACGATGTAACATTCTTCAAAAGTCCAGCCCCTTAACATTCGTTGTAAGATTGTAAAATTGTAAGATCGTGAAATCAACTGAACAGTAACCCCTGTTCAAAGAGTCTACCTTTCTAAAGGTATCTGGACTCTCCGATGAGAAGAATTTCCTGAACTTTGCAATCGTGTATGTACATCCATGTAATAATGGAATACTTATTCAGGTACAATGGAGAGTGATTTAAAACACCCCAAAGGAAGTTCCATAACAGCAATTTTCAACGAGGAAAATTGAATCCTCCACTTTGCTGAAAACAAGTAGGTACCTATATTTCTCAGGGGGGGTGCCATTTTTGCCTTCGGAAAGACTCGCTCAGCACTCCCGTTTCATCTTCTACAATATTCTACACCCTCTTGGAGGAAAGGAGGAAAAGAGCGACGCGGTCGTTTCTTTTTTATCGCCGGATATAAATATTGCTGGACGAACGCGGAAGTTGGAGGATATTTTTTGCTGGCAACGATATAATTAACCAGGCCGATGTGAGATGAACTTTAAAGCGAGGGGAGAATAGTCGATTGTGAAAGGTCGATCGTGACGCACATGGGGAATGGCTCGCACGTTCCAGCTTCGCGAAGATCTTGCAGTGCCCGTCGCGGATGTTACGTGTTGGTCGTATTTGGCGCGAGGGCGCCATTTCTCGCGCAAGACTCGCCCGCTGCCCTCCATTATGATTGATTCTCCATGCAAAAACGCCCAACGAAAATGCAGGAAGGATATCCCTGCCGCTTGGATGCCCCGCGGGGGCTTGTCGCCATTAAACGGTGGCTCTCTCTCCCCTCAATTAGTTCAACCTAAATAATCTGACGGAGCCCCGTCTGCCAGCTAAGCGGAATATGATTCGAAACGATGAAAATAGGGCATTTCGATGGACCGTGGGCTGTTAATCTTCCATCTGCCAGCGATGCACAACGTCAATCTTGCAATCTCATGCAAGAATGCAGCGCAAACTATGTTGCAATTTCTCTATTCAAACGTGGGTGAATATCGTGACCCCGCGTGGGTGGTGTTAGCCCCCCCATTCTGTGCAAAATTAAATCATTTCTGTACAACTTAGTTTTGTATCGCGTTGTACCGTTGAGAGTTTTCTAAAATTCGAAACCGTTTTCGAAAAAAATGAGAAAACCAACTTTAAAATAGCAGCCCCTTTTTGACAAAAAAATCGTTTTTCTCTGTGCTGCTTTATAATACTTGTACCGAGCATTGTACCGTTTGAAAAAATTGTTTGACTGTATTGGGTTTTGGAACATTTCCTTGGGGAAAATCAAAAAAGAAAAAGGGTCCGAAGCACACATATGAAAAAAATCGTCCTTTTTCTTTGCTGTACTACGTACTTATTGTTAGTGCTATCTTTGAAATTGGTGTTCTCAATTTTTTTCAAGAACGGTTTCCAATTTTAGAAAATTCTGCACGGTGCGACGCGGTACAAAACTAATACAAACTATTAATTACAAACACATCGAAACTCCACTATCGAACGAAGACAAAGAGTATAGGAGCTATGAATAATCTGCTAAAGTATGGCGAAAATTGGAAAACACGCCGCAAGTTTTTAGATAAATAGGCATCATCTTTGACAAGATATTTATACGGTACTAGCTGACCCGTTATCCGGTTCCACCCGGGTATTATTATTATTATTTATTATTTTAGACAGCATATTTATAAATAGTCTATAATCCAATCTAGGACGTATTTAATGAATATTCAAAATTTCATTGAAATCCGTCCAACCGTTTAGGCGTGAAAGAAGGACAAACAAACAGACAACGTTTCACTTTTATATATTAGTAAGGATAATGCAAGTGGATTGAAAAATATCGTTTAGTTCAGTCGAGTAGGCAATCCCTTAGTCGCTTTGAGCAGCCTATGTGACTGGAGTTATTTTAAAGCTGTATTTCAAGATCGAAGTCACGTACGGGTGCATGCTTTCGGAAAGATTGCTTTACATTTACAAGATGCGAGGGAGCTGAAAAGGTCGTGTCGAAATCGATTTCTACTTCGTCCCTGATATGTCGCAGGCTACGTTCAGTCTGCTTTTGATGCCAGACGCATCGCGATATCGTCCACCGTATATCACTTGGGTATTACTTAAATGTAGTAAAGTAATTGCCACCTCACGATACCTCGATACATTCTTTCAAATATTCAGAGAACATCCCCCTTCCGAGATGCACATCGAATTTCATCTCAAATCCAAGATGAGAAATGCATTTCAAGGTACAGGATCCTCGTAACTCGACTGATCAAGGTTCGATCGTCCTTTCTAGGCACGCCTCGATGATTCTCAGGGAATTCTCGAGCCCTTATCAGACGCTTCGCTCGGTAACTAGACTCGGTTACTTCATCCGGCGTCGACAAAGTTAAACACGGCACCGTGAGATCGAACTATAAAACAGCGAGTGGAATGCTCCGATCGCTTCCGAGCTACAGCTGTTCGAACGCCAAGCTACGCGGTGGCATAAGTCGGAATATAATTTGTTAGAGTGTCCAGTATCGAGAGATTCTATTCTGGATTACCTCGGATCCTGATATATTCCACCGTAGCCGCTCACGATTTTCCAATCTTCAAATTCAGATCGGGGCTGAGAAGTCGCGGGAGACTTCTGTGCCTGCTTTTGGAATTCTGCGATTCTGTCAGCCAAGATGCATTATTGATTTCACGCGAGTAGCACCATAGGGTTTGTACCGAGTTAGATGGTTCATCGTTGCAGCTCTGGTACGTACTCTCGCTTCGTGCCACGTCATTGCAGACTTTCGCAAAATCATTTATAGAAATTTATTATAATAACCTAAGTCTTTAATGTATGTCGTGCAGTACGACTATTGCTTTTCTGTTTAATCTGTACTGACCAGATGATTACGAGACCGAGTAAATTAAACCATGTTAATTAAATTGTCTTAAATTATGAGATTCGCGAGGTTTATCGCGCCCTCGGAATCCTCGTATCCTTGCGATAAGCATCGCATTTATGATTAAATCTTGAACAGTATTATTCACTGCGTAAGCCGAAGTATCCCTTATTCAATTGCCGCGGCTTCGAGGGCTCAACTTTTAATATTCCTCAATGCCCCCCGAAGACAATCGTCGCCATTGGATATTTTAATTCGACACAAGCTTCGAGCAGACCGTCAGATTCCGCAGCGCGTGCTGAATACCTTATTCTGTTCCTCGTATGTTCGTAGACTTCCCGACCTTATCCAGAAAATTTCGTTCGGCCAGCCATACCGCAAGACGCCACGTGTCGCCACCCATTCTGCTCGAAGTTCGACCATGGAAAATTGGATGGGAGGATGCGTGTCAGGCGCTCGAGCGAATTTAGTGACTGGAGGGCGATTATTAGTCGCGTGCCAGGAGCTATCGGTCCGCCAGCCGAATTTATCGACCCATACCCGTGATCACCGCCATTCCAGCCGAGGGTTTATGACACTTTCGGCACCTGCTACCCTCTCCCCTGGCATAGGGCGGGGGTGCAGAAGAGAGGCCGCGGCAACCGGGGCTGAAAACTTGAATCGTTAAACTTTACGGCATATCTTGCGTATTTACGAGCCGAAGGTTTCTTCATCGCCGTCGACGTCACGGCAATCTTCCTTCGGGAAGCCGGTCGGGGCGACGTAAAATCCCCGGGCAGGTCTACGGCAATGCAGGTGACGCACCGCGACTGCAGAAACGCGGACAGACTTCGGCCACCCCCTCGATCTCGTAAAGCGCGCACAACGGAAAACGGGATCTTCCTTCCTTCGGTCCCGCGACGGCGAATAATTTAAACTGCTCCCCTAATCCTCGTCGTCCATGAAAAAGTGATGCTATAGGTAGGTATTCGTACTTCGCGTGGGACGATAGCGCAGAGTCATTTCGCGAAAGAAATTAAAGAGGGAAACTTAAGGGTAGTTCCTGAAATTCGCTACATCGTGTGGTTGTGAAATCTTCGCATACGAGCAATGATGTGAGTTTAAAACTGTCGCGCGAACCTTAAGGTGCGGTTAAACGTTACCGTAGGAAACTTTGAGTGTTCGGCGCGCGATGCGCGCTGTTGCACGCGTGTAACCGCACCTTAAAGGTGGATCCTGAATATTCTACTAAATTCAAGAATTCTTTTAAATTTCGTTCAGAATTAATTTCGAATACAAGAAACCCTTGTACAAAGTTTAAAATCGATTTACCACGTAGTTATCGAGAAATTGTTCATTAAAGTTTATGCATTTTAACACAGTGGTGTACGGCAGAGTCGAAAACAGGGGGTTATAGTTTCAGGATTTCTTCTGAAACAGGAAAACTATATTCAAGAAGTGTACCAAAATTGGCACAAAAGTACATCGGAATGTCACGAAATGAATTTATTAATTTCTGCGAAACTGACCACATGGTTTCTTCGTAGGTAAATGCCCATAAAAAGACAGGTTTACGTGGAAATATTTTAGAAATTATGTAGAGCAGTCAACGTGGCAACGTCGCACAATCGATATGTTCAGATATTTAAATACCGAACGACGATTCAAATCCATATGAACATTTTTTCTGACATTTTGGTTATAAAAGACGCTCCGAATGTTTGCGACGTTGGCAGATCTGCTGCTTCAATTCAATAAGCCAATCAATTTAATATTCTATTTTCGTATTACAATTATTTATATTAACATTGAACTTTTTAATATATATATATTTATTAATAATTGTAATACGAAAATATATACACACGATGTTAAGAATTATTATTATTATTTCTATAGTCTCATACTACTTTATATTTATCGTTTATTACCCAACTCTAATTTGACTAACACAGATAGTTAGGAACTACTTTAATTTTATTAATACCGACGAATCGAAAGTGGTCTTCTTGGAGTTATTGAGACTCAGAATTCTTCTTAATACTGTAACTTAAGATATTTCTTAAGAATACTTAAGGACCCCTGTCCAGAAAGCCCATCGAGAGTCCTATCTTCCAAAAAAAATTATGATTTTATCCAAATACTATATTTTTTCTGTTTCTCATAATATTCATACCACACGCGTGTGAATTAATTTGTAATACTGTTATGTATACAGGGTGTCTCAGAACGTTTGCCGCCTACGCCTTTTCCTTAAATCTGTTACTGCTTAAGGTACTTAAGTTATTTCAATTCTCAAGTACTGTTAAGGTGTACAAACCATAGTAACCGTGTAGCACTTAGTTTATTTGGTAACGCGTGTATTATTATCCTGTATTTTCAAATAGGAAACTTACGATTAGTGGACCTTTGATTCTGCGTTTGTAAGGAACAGCATGTACCCTCGGCCAATTTCTTATACCGAGACTGGAAATCCGCGAGAGCTTGGCTGGAGGGTCGATTCCATTATCGGTGGCTGGAAAATTTATGCAAGCTCCTACCGATCCACGGGAATCCCCCATCCCGTGGAATAATTATTTCGTTGCAGTCGTGGCAACGATTAATTCGATCGAGTGATTTATTAAGAACCCGAGCCGAGTGGGGAGATTTATTACCATTATATAAAACTGGCACCGGTAATTATCCTGGGCGAGATTTCTCAATCCGATTATGCGTCCCCCGAGCGACGAAGCTTTTCGAATTAACGCTCGACTACATCGATATTTTCATTCATACGTGTGTGGAAAGGTGTAAGGCAGCCTTACATTGTCGGGAAAATAAATCTAAACGAATGATACAAAATATACAGGTGTACTCTGCATCGTGGAATTAACAAGAGAACTTTTAACAAACATTATCCGATACATCTTTACTACTACTGGCAACACAGATATTTCGCACTGTAGCAGGAATTATAAGCCAGACACGGAAACTGGAATCATCAACTTCGCGTGATCCTCGCTCACCTTTCACATAGGTAGCACGTATTATGAATAAAACACGTACATTGAGAACAAACACGGACTACACTGCTCGACACTATTTTGTGCCGAGTTATGTATACATTTATTGAAAAATAAATACCCAAGAAAAGGCATACGTGCAACTTTAGGAAACTTATAACGAGGGCTAATTTATTGCGACACATCTTTTGCACGATAAAGTTGGTCGATTTGGCGTATAGAGCTGTGGGCGATGTATCTATCGATTCGTTTGAGCGCACCAGTGAACTCTTTGAACACTTGCGGTGACATGATGCTTCGAAAGTGGTCGCATGTATCAGCTAAAGCCTCGCATTAATCCCAACACTGGACTATGTGTGAAGCATAATAGTCAATGATGCAGGATCATGTTGCATAAGCAATGAATCCTGTGTAACTCTGCCGAGCAACGAACGGTGGCGAATTACCCGAATTTCGATTGCAGCCGTTCGTTTCGGGGCGAGCAGAGAAATCACTTCTTATGCTCGATCATTCTTGGATGCGGGTAGGTACTCGAGATTGAAATGAAAAACGTCAGCGATAAATCATTGCGCTCCGTCGAGGCGTGATCGATTATCGTAGCAGCCAGCGATTAATTGTCGCGGAAATTAATGGCTCCCAGGGCGCTATTGGGAGAATATTTCTAAGGTTCTCTTGATTTATACGTAATCAATACATAAATCCTCCTTGCACGACTTTCCGTATCCGCGATTTTCAAATGCACTTGAAATACTGTGTTACAATCGAGCTGGAACCGTTTCGCGTAGGTACGCGAAAAAATGCAACCTCGCTGCTGTCCGGCTTTCGAAAGTTGCCTGAAATGATTTACCTCACAAAACATTGTAAACAATTATGTTCCACCCTCGATACGTCCAACAAAGACGAAAGAAGGGAAACCAACAAACTCACTCGAGGGCAAAGGCAGCCACCTAAGAAGATTACTGAAAGCATGCAAATTAAAACACCTTTCCCACAGCATCGAGTCCGCCGCAAAAAACACGGTGTTATGGCGGGCTCTTACTACGCCTCGCCTCGGTTTTGCTCTACCTGAAGGTTTCAGCTTGCCCCGGTTCACATTTGAGTGCTGAATTAACCAGTAAGCAAAATAAGCACGTGCTTAAGGTATTAGGAGAAAGGGGGTGTTACGTGCCGCGGCTTTTGGTGATCGAGCGGCACGATTTATACACGCAATATCGATTAGGGGTATCCCGCAGTCGATTGGCTGTCAAAAATTGTGATAGGTGTCTAAAAGAACAATTCCTAATTAATTAACAATCCACACATGCTCCGAACGTGCGACAAAACCGTGGGAAGGCGTCGTTCCCTGCGTCGGTAACCGGACATAGGGTATACAATTCTGTCAATCTTCTAAGAAGCAACCCAGTCTGAACCGCACCCCTGCCGCTTACACAGTGCGGATTCGGCACATCAAGAGAACCACTGGATCTTTCGGATCGCGACTCTCTGGTGAAAAAGCCGCTGCGTCAGCATCGCCTTATCCTTATCGCGGGACGACAATATGTCGAGGCGACGATGCTTCAAAGAAAGGGTTCTGGTTTTACTAAATTATTATTGACTAACTAGGCGGGAGTATGATCAACGAGGGATTTCCCATAACGCTAGGGGTTGTTGATGCATACCCCGTACCAAAAAGAAAAATTTTACGTTCCGGACGTAACAGGGGAGACCGTAGAAATTTTCTGAATTTTAAAATCTAACTTTTGTTAGTAACACTTTTTAGCAAAGTTATTGGAATTGCCTAAGAAATCGTAGATTGCGTTAAAGTGTATATATATATATTATCACCCTGTGTAAGGGGGCCTCTGTTGGCGTATACGGTGGAACCATAGACATATATAGACAGAGCGTAAGCTGAGAGGGGGTGTAAGCTTCGCGGTAAGGGGAGCGATACAGGCAAATCGGGTAACGCAGAGGTTATGCATGCCGAATGTTTCCGAAGCTAACCCGACGTGCCTGTATCTGACCTCTGCCTTTTCCCCTCCAAGCCTACCGTTCCCCTCGCCGACAGTCCCAGCTTCTGCTCCGTCTATATATGTCTATGGGTGGAACAGCGATACGAGCTGTAAACAGAGATCTGAGGCCTGGACAGTGTCGGTGTCACATTTATGGCCCTATGCACCGCTGGGCCTCTTTGGGGCTTGTCAAGCACCGAGGACCGTGGTTCTCCCAGTCAGTTCTTCTCCAGACGCAGTAGACGCTACACGCGATCCTTTCCAGTTTACATGAACAGTTTTCTATTATTTGCTTATGATCAACATTTAACACTATTGACTCCAGTGTATCAATAAAGCGATTTCATTGTATTTGCTCTATTGAGTTACTGCTGACTCTATCGGGCATCCCAACAGCCTCAATATTTTTCAAGTGCTTAGGGCCTCCAAAGGTCTTAATCCGACCCCGGAAATGGTAAACGATGTAATTGCCAAAAAATAAAAAATACATTTATTAGTGGAAAGGGATATGAATTCCTTGTGGAATACGGTGGCGGAAGTTACAAGTGCTAGAATAATCTATTTTAACTGGGCTATCACGAGATAGAACTAAAATCGCAAGTGCCAATTTCGCCGTGGTAAAAAACGGTGGAAGTGCCTGCAATCTTCATGGTGCTGATCTTTTTGTTCCTCTCTAAATCTGTAAAGTTGGTACACGCTGAAAGTCCATAGCGTTCAAGTGATAAACGATGCGCCGTAAGTGCCAAAATGAACAGACATGCGTTTTCTGTTTCTGCTGAAAATTTTAACTACTGGCACCTTCGTTTACCATTTCAACTCCTAATTGGTAGTCAGTCGCTCAGAGAAATCACTGTCAGCGCGAGTGGTTTTAGCGACCACCGAAAGCGTTGGCATTGCCTCTACTCACGCATCGTCTCTCCCTCAAAATTTTCTCGAGGAGAGAACCACGGATAAGAGTCGCGCCGTGGGCGAGGGGTAGCCTGAGTCCAATTGTCAAAATGCAGAAGCGAAGCACAGGTAGAATAAAAGGAGCCGAGCCGAAGCGTAGCGAGAGCCTACTATTACGCAGCTGATGCGCGAGCTCGTCGAAACGCAGCTGCTCTCGTGCTTACGCGATTAACAAGTGCAACGTTTGCACGATTGCGACAAATTTGCACAGGCGACGGATTGCGCCCGCCTCCGGGACCATACGAATTAATGATATTTGCATGTAATAATCGTCGAAAATGCGATCGCTGTAGTGAAAATATTTACACTGAGCTGAATGCACCCTCCTGCGTGTCGCCTCCACAAACGAGGCGCGGGTATGTGGGAAATTTCGACTTGACGCGAAAATAAGGGCACATGGGCCAGGGAAAAATGAATATTCCGCTGCCACCTGCCGCGTGCACGATTATTATGGATTCCAGCGGCGACTCGTCTCGATAGTTTTCGCGCACTATCGCCACTGTAAAAAATGCAATTCTTGGCCGAATCTAAATATTCAAAGGGGATTCTATTCGTAATTACACTCACACCCCCGCTACCTTCTATTGGGAATTTTCGAACGCTCAATTTTTTTTTGTTGCGGACACTTTTGTGCGGAAAAAAAACTTCTTTCGGGACCCTATCGTTTAAACATATGGCAATCATCTTCAAATTGTTTCTTAAAAATGAGAGAGCGTAACGCGATGACCACATTTGTGTAATTAAAGAATTTCTTTGATTTTTTGATTTTACAGGTCCTGCCTAGAATTATCATGCCGCTGCTACAGGCCTTTTCTTTTTACAACGATGCATATCAGAAGCAGGAGTGTGCAAGAATGAAATAAATTTTTCCTTATACTCTGGATTTGTAGCAGAATAAAGTGTAAAAGCTTTTAGCCCCGTACATTAGACGCATACTTTTTTCTAGGGAAATTCATAAAAATCACCTATGATTTCGCGCGATTATGACCGGGATGGGCTCTTTAATGGAACTCTGTACGCTGGAGAATAATTCATTTTACACTTCCAAACGGCGTATACGCCAGATACGCGGAGTGATGCCTATCACGCCGTGAATTTCGCTTACACGCTTTGTGATAGCGATCAGAGCGCCCCGGGCAGCGTCAGAGACCCTCCTTCGATGATCTTCCGGGTTTATAGATGCTTACCTAAAGCGTCTCGAAGGGCTGCTTGTTTTTTTTCTCTCCGTACACGAGTTAATCTCTCGTAAATTCTCGACGAAAGAGTTTTTTTCCCACCTGCGATACCATCAGCCCCGTTGATCGACGATATTACGCGGACCTCGACGAGCATTCCTATTCGTTTAAGGTAGTTCGTTGGTTATAGTTGGTCAATTTTGGATTTGTCATTATATATGGCGGTGAGGTTGTTTTATTTTTGGCTGGCAGGAATAAAATTATCGATGGGATTGGATTAATGTGATCGTGACGAGGGAAATGGGTGGAACATGTGTAAAAGAGTTACGTTAATGATAAAGTAGCTTATTGTAGAATAAGCAGCAAAGTAGAGGAGTGGATGTGTGTGTGTTCGAATAATTGCTTAGGGGACGTCCTTAAATTACGTAAGGGTAATTTTGGCGATTTCTTACCTCCTCCTTCCCACAGTAGAAGAATTCGTAATATTTTATATTCCAACCCCCTCCATCCCCTTCCTTACGAAATATTTTTTACATTGCATTTTCCAGTTATTAAAATTCTTTTAATGGTCCATATAATTCATTTAATATGGTTTCGCGTATGCGATGAAGAATATTAAAAAAATATATTACGTAAGACGATACCTGACTTCCCTTCTCCCTTTGTAAGGGAAAACGTAAGGAATTCGCGACTCCCCCTACCCCCAAAGTGTTATGTAATTTTAGGACGACCCCTTAATTGTATTCAATGATTCTGATATTTATCTGTAGATTGATAAAGGAAGATCAGAACAGAACAAAATGTAATCAAATTACAAATTATAAATTACGAATAAAATGTAATTGTGCAATTAATTACTAGGATCATTGGGTTATTGATAATCGTTAATATGTAGGTAGTTGACCAGAATATTTTCAACTACCTAAATTAACGATTACAGAAAATAATGTGTAATCAATTACACAATTACATTTTAATCGTAATTTGTAATTAAATTACATTTTGCCGAACTCTGAGGAATATGTAGCCCGTGGAGTTTGAAGTAGACGAGGAGTATGACTAGCCAGACAGGGCCAGCGCGGACGAATACATACTCCTTGAGACTAACAGATGGGAGTTAAAGGACTTTTACTTGTTTAAAATAAACTTATTTTAAAGACGTCGTCTTATGGAAGCTAGATTAAAACTTCAACAACTATAGTGCACAAAATTGGTGGTGTTAAATAAAGCGCATTAAACCAGATGCATACCAGTATAACCTAATGGCACATTAAATTGGATAAAAGCTTGTTTTAATCTACCCTTTAATCTCTTTTTGATCTACAAATTTTGAAACGTCCCAGTAAACTGGACGCAGAGAAACATTTCCAGTGCATTCCTCGCAACGGTTCGGAGATTTGGAAAGATGATACGTAAAAGAGGTGCAACGCACGCGGGCCATTAATGTGCCTCGACGAGCAAGATGTACTTTATCCATCAGTAAACTACTTCGACGCGGGGGGAAATAAAAGGATCCCTTTATCCGATCGATTTCCAATAAACCAACAACATCACTGCCGAGAGATATGCCGGCGAAATAATGGCAAGGGAACAGGCACTCGTTCGAGGAAAGGTTGCAATAAGATAAAATAAGACGTCGGACGGTAGTAGGTAGAAGCGAGTACAGGATAATTGTTATCTCGATGGGAATGGCTCGCGTGTACGTTCGTTTTTAGTGGCGCAATTTCGCGGGGGCGAGCTTTTCTGATACTGCGCCTTCCACCGCCATATTCCCTTGATGACCTTTACTTTTACAAATGCTCGACTAAATTACACCCACAATGCAGCTTTCGTGCAACTACCTATTCGTTTCCTTCTCTAAACAGTAAGTTAATATCTCGCGGAAAAAGCGCCCCGAGACTCCGCCACTCTGCTATTAAAATTCCCTCCGCCCTTCGCGTTCCATCAGAATCCTCTGCGGTTCGTAGAAACCCTTTGCGCGGGGAATATTAAAAACTTCTACGCTTTAATATCCTCTAACTCCTTTCACACTGCGCGTCAATTACACATTATTATTTACTTCTCGAGAAAATCCATTCGATTCGGTATTGCGCAACGCTTGGCGCCGCGAGAGTGTGTTGGGGTGGTTCTTAGCTATAGGGGTCTAAAACTTGTTTGAGTTTTTGTCTTAACCTCTTAAACTACTTTTTATTAAAAGTAGTAACAATAAGTAATTTTCAGGGGGTCAGACAAAATAATCGGAGGTTGAAAAGTAAGGACTACCCTGGTGGGGTGCACGCACCGTTTAATAAAACCTTCGGTAAAAGATACGCGACGCAGTGCAGCTACGCATAATTATGGGAAACGCGCGGCTGATTAAACAAAAGCGATTCTTCCAGATACATTGCCTCGGTGGTATGTTTCAATCCACCGTTTACTGCGCGTCGTAACCAATATTGTGTCGTTTATAAATTGCGCGGCTCCTGGCGCTCGTTACGAAATAATTTACGCGTTGTAAACAAGCGGTGGTACGCTTCAAAGCGACTCGTTAAATAGATACATATATTCGGGTGATTAATTCGCTCGTGGTCGTTGCGCCGTGTATTCAATGTTAATCGAGACCGATGCAATCGTTCACGCACACAGCGTCAATCTTAGTTTCAATGTAGTCCATCCATGGTTCAATTAATCGTGCTTCAAACCGTTCGCGTTTCAGGCAAATACCGTCGAGCACGGATTAATCGAACGATTATATGGAACGACGTAATGTTTCCCTTAATTTAGAACGCGTGATTCGAAGCGTTGGAGATGTAGAAATGTGAAAACAGTAGTTCACGCGAGGCAGAATCGCGTCTCTCCCTTGTCACGCACAATACTTTTTTCAACACCTGCACGAAACGTGTGTTTTTGATAGCCTGCTGAGCGATTCGCAAAAAAAGATATGCATGTTCGATTGCTTTTTTATTGAAATAAAAAGGAAGGAACTGAAAACACTGTTTGCGATAAAGACTCCACTTTTTTGGTTATCTCGCCGCTAAATAAATTTGTTGTACATTGTCTACTTTTCTTTCGATTTCGGCGGCAGCAAATTTCCCGTATCACTATCACTCTTATTATCACTTATTTTATCTTTTAATAAAAAGAGGTGCTATGATAGTTGTAATGTCAACATAAACACACATGATCAATATCGATTAAGTAGTCGACCAATTGCTTCTTCATACCACAGGGTAACGCCGTGCTCACCCAGCTCGCAAACTCAAGTTTCCTTGGGAGCAAAGTAAAACTATAAACCAAGCGGCATTTTATTGAGAAAAGATAGTACTTCCGGAAAACTCAGTAAAAAAATCGATTTTTCGACAGCCTAGCGCCCTTGAGGCTGAATTTGGACTCAAATGATAGACCAAGAGACATAGTATCTTAAGGCATAATTGTCGTTTTTATATCTATAAAAGGTAATTGTAGGTGTAGCGAACTTTAGGCCGAGTGAAAGTTTTATTTATTTCCTAGGCTTAAAACGGACGATTGCTCGAGTGCCTACTGCGGGTGGTCGAGCTTGGGGGCTAGGGCAATAAAAGTGACGATTGCCAGAGCCCCAGTGAAATCCTAAGGACAGCGTGTCCTCTTCCGCAACCTTGGGGCGTGTGGGAAATTTGTTTTCCCCGTTCGTTAATTTTCAGGCGTTCTTCAAACGCCGACGAAAAAGGGCAGAACCTTGCGGGACTTCGTACCGAACGCTTCGTACTCCTCAGACGTTTCATTTTAACAAGTTATTTATATTCACTTTGTTAATCGTTAAATATATGTTGTTATTGTTACATATATATTTGTGCTTCATTTCACATTCGTGCTCCAGTATCCAAATCGGCTAGGCCAAACGTAAAAAATATTACCTTTGTCCCCGCTCTCCCCCACCTATTACGCCAGTCGTTAAATCCACAGTCTCCCTCATCTACTCCTTCAAATATATACCCGTTTCTTCCTATCTCCTAACATCCCAGGGCCTACTAAGTAAGCCTTACCGATGAGTCCACTGTGGCAGGCCCGGGACGCAACGCAACTTCCTTTCCCTTCCTTTGATCCTACCTCTCACTGATTCACAACCCCTGCCAGAACTCTATTCTGAAAATACCTTATACA
This sequence comes from Andrena cerasifolii, assembly GCF_050908995.1. Classification (NCBI taxonomy): domain Eukaryota; kingdom Metazoa; phylum Arthropoda; class Insecta; order Hymenoptera; family Andrenidae; genus Andrena; species Andrena cerasifolii. The sequence goes on from NC_135118.1 coordinate 18,006,298, forward strand.
CTCGCGCACACTCGGGTCCCCTATCAAACGATGCAATATTCGATAACACTATCTCCACTATCTAAGGGTTTGCTACAAAGAAATCCCCCGCCCGCTGCATCGAAGGTGCACGTGAATAAACATAAACAAGCAACGAGATCCTCTCGTTCCCTCCGAACCGGGGCTTGCAGTATTTACGTTCCCAAACGTATCAGCGAGCAAGCTTTTATTGCGCAGCGAGGGCCTCTCGTTGCTCAAAGACGGAAACAATCTACGGGGCTGTCAACGACGTCAGATCTTAAACAGGCACTCGAGGAGGCTACTGCTCGCGACAGGATCAAAAGGCTATTTTCCCTTGGGACGTTGAGCCGCCCTCCGATCAGCTTCCATGCCGCTCTAAGTAAGTGTATCGGCGTATTGCGCTTTACGCGTGACAATATCGCGATGGGTACTTAAGGGCTCTCCGGAAGGAAACAAAGGACACCCTCGACTAGTCCCTCCCTCCCTCGATCGAGCGTTCAGCGCCCACGGAGGTCGCCGTCTTAAACTTCGCCGTTCCGCTAATGCGCGGGATAAAAATGATCCCGCGAGCTTCTCGAGGATTCGACGGGAGTTATGGCCCCGTTAAAAGGATCAGCGTAATGAAAGCGCCAAGCTCTGAATCGAAAAGTTTCCCCAGTCATCGATGGGAACCCGCTAGAGTTGCGAAGCCAGACTTCATAAAGTCCCCTTTTAACAGCCACCGTACAACCCTCCTTGCGGTTTCACAGGGATACCTATCCAAGCACCTGTCTTCGATTAATTTGTATAAGCACTCGAGCGGGAAGCTTGAATATTCACAGTCGACGTTTGAGCACAAAGGGTGTCGCGCCAGAATTCCAAAAAGACGTTCCCCATTCACTGATAAAAATGCGCGAATCGCTGGTGGCAGTGATTTACGTTCTCCCTTCGATATACGACACCCCGTCTCGAAGCGAGCCCGCTGCGGGACGAGATTAGCGTCGCCAGTCCCGCCCGTTTAATCTCCATCGCTCGTGATACTCAAACACATGTCCCGCCAGGAGTTTTATTTGGGCAAGGACGAAGTTTCCAGCGTAAATCTAACCGGTCCGAATTCCGGCGGTATCGCACGCGGAACGTATCGAATGTAAATCGACCGTGCTTTCGCAACTCTCTAACTGGATTACGTAAATCAGTGTGCCTGGCAAGGTAAACGTTCTTCGGGATGGGTCTCGGCTCCGTCCACCGAGCGGGAAACGTTCCTCGAAGCGGAGGCGAGTTTCTGGGCCGGTGGCCTACTAAGTGCGCTCTGATTTTTCTACGCTCGCATTCTTCAGGCGTGCAGAGCGTAGCTGGCTAAATTGCTCGCGTTCAATTCCGTGGCTGCTGGGAGCGGGCGACTGCCAGGCGCCGTCGTCCTAATTCCTCAAAAATCACGAACGACCCGAAGAGCCAAAGTGCGGCAGAAGTGCCCGCGGCCAGCCCCTTCGCGGATCGATTCTCGAAAAGCACGCCAGCGAGTCGATTCGGCGCCGACCTCGAAAAACCGAGGGCAAACGTAACGATCTGTCGCCGGGACCCGCGGCGCTAAGGACGCCCTGGGGAAGACGCGCACACGTCGCGGGCCATTCGGATGTCCTGCACGTCTCGGCGCGCTACATATGTATGACGTATGTACATTTCGGTGGTTCTGCCGCAACGGCGGCCACAGGTACGCGTGTGCACGGTATGCCTCTCGATGGAACGCCCGGCGAAAAGAAAAATGTGCAGACGGGCGTTCCAGTTGGCAAAGAGTTCGGTCTAAGTCGTTTGGGAGCACTGTAACGGTAGTGGGTACTCGGATAGAGGATGTTCGGCAGGATAATGGATTTTTCTCTGCAGACATATTTTGTTGTTCAAATACAATTGGAAGTGGGAGCTACAGAACTCGAAGTGGGGGTAATTTGAGGGTATAGTAGGGAGGAGGAGAGGAGTAGGAGGTGTAGAGGGTTGAAGGTGGGACAGAAAAGGAGGGAAGGAAATAAGTGTGCGCTCTGTCCTGGGCCTGCAGACAAGGGGTCAAATGAAACTGTTCAAATTTTCAATTAAGGGGGAAGCCACTGTGAAAGATTTTTTCCGATTTTTTCTTTGTGCATTTTCATGTCAAACAGTTCGACAATATTTGACTTTTTTTTCGGAGTTGTAACATTCTGTATAAGAATATAACATTCCCTATACCGTTCGTCCTTTCCACGCCTTTAAAAATTATAATTTTTCACTATTTTGTAATTTTGTCTGGTTTCCCCTAGCCAGAAGTATATTCTTCAAAATAAAAAAGTTTCAGTCGAATCGGTTAATAACTTTTGGAGATACATGTCCCACCGTTTTGAGAACACTGTTTCGAGAAAAACGCGTTTAAAGTTACTCATGCATTTGCCGCTACTCAAAGGCCTATAACTTCGGGAATTTTACGAATTCCAACAAATCCTTTTAAACACGCATTCCTAAAAGGTTGAACATTCGAAAGATGAAATTAAAAAAAATCGACTTTTAGACCGAAACCAACCCTTAATCAAATTCATTGTCAGCCTGACAACGATTTTTATAGCTCCAGAATTTGCTCTCCGCGGGGGTGTTACTTTATCGTACGAGTACGGGCACGTCGCCAGATAAGATCGAACACAGCATCCCACTCGCGAGTCTGTAGCCGACGAGGCAACCGATCCAGGACGAAGATCTTCGTCCTGATTTATGTGGAGCCACGAAGAAGTCCTTTCTTCGGGAACAGCCGTGGCAGCTCCCAACTCTCCGCTTTCCACCCTTCGTTACCGAGGGACATCGAACTTTTATAAGGCGCGAAGTCGCGTTTAATAGAATTCTGAAACGATGGCCCCGCGACGCGCTTCGAGGCGTATGAATAATGCCGGGGAGTTCTAAACAACATCGGTCTAGGTCCAAGGGGTAGTGTCCGTCACTGCATTATCAAGTCCCTAATTTGACGCTCGAATGAAAAGTTTCGCAACAGGGGTACTCTGAATTTCAAGCAGGAAAGTTTGATAATTCGTTCAGGTCGTTACCAGGAGGACGAGGGGCGCGCGTGACGATTCTGTCGTCAGAAAGAACCGTGATTGGTGTACCGATAGTACGTTGTACTATTGTCCCCGACTTTCGCGAGGCTCTCATACCAATTACAATTTTCAATATTCAATCCCTGAGTATCTGAATCTTCGGGCGATCTGTTACGAAGGCACGATCCAATTTCCCAGAAGCTCGGCGGGGCTGTCGCGACGTAAAAGACCAGCAACAAATACAGTTTCAATTCTGCTCGCATGTGCTGCTATCGATTTAAGTGGATTTCCAACGAAATTGGAAATGGTATCTTAGAGGAAGGCCGGGCTGTCTTAAATGAATCAGATAAACATCGTTCCGACGGATCATTTGAATCGTTCCGGTTCCCTCTATCGGACTTTATAAGTATGCAAATATCGGTCGATGTACTTGTATATAGGTACCGTCTACGAGCTCGACTTTTCACGGGGAACGATTTATCCATTTAATCGAGTAAAGAAGTTAAATTGGGTTCGGTCATATTTTCCTCTCCTCTTTTTTTTTCCATCCCTTCCGCTGCAAATCTTGCTTCCACGGGCGGGCGTGGTTTTGCTAGATAAACGTTGAGAAAAGTTACAAGAAGCTGAAACTGTATTATCTCAGACTGGAAGGTTCGTTCCCCGCGAAGTCTTCGTTCCATATAATTCCACAATCGATAGCCCGGATAAATGGAATTTCTTATAAAAAGGAGCCCCCGCCTGCGTTTATATTTAAAGGCTAACGCGTAACGAGATATGCTTTAAAACGACCCGAGCCAAGATCGGCTAAGAACTGTCGCTGACGTGCCTTCCAATATCCGGCTTAAGGTGAGCAAGCAGGCCGAATAAATTTGTCCCGTGATCGTTCAACGGTTCACAGTTTCGATGGGTCCAAAAGCCGCAATCAGCTTAGCCCAATTACAAGCATGTCTCTCTTTTAAACATCAAAAGAGGCTGAAGAAAGGGATAAAGCTGGCAAGGTAGGTATGTGGAACCTTCTGAATGCTTTCAATGTTTTTTTTTTTTTGTTGAACAACCTATTAGTACATCTACGAGGAATCTATTCGATCTTTAGAAACCATGTGCACAAAGGATCGTCAAAGGCAAAGGTAAGGCGTTTTCGAAGTCTTTGGCGATCTTTCGCGATCCCCTTCGAAACTCTTAATTTCCCCATAAATCGTAAACTCCCGAAGAATCCCGTAAGGTCCAGCCCAAGTAAGACTACCGCAATATCCTGAAAAAGGGAAAGTCGAAAATGAAAATACTGTTTAGGGATAGGTACAGATAACTTTCCCATTGGTGTTACGAAGTGACTATGATGTTACGATCAGGACTATGCTTCTACGACGCGCTTGCTTAATACGACCCGATTGAATAAGGTGAATGTCCCAATTTCTGCTCATGTCCCCATTTCTGATAGTTGTAAAGAATACATTACCAAGAATGTTAAAGTTGTTAGTGGCAAATTATTGGAAAATAAAAATTACTTTGTTTAAAAAAAATGCTTGAATTTATTAAGTTGCGAAAAGAAAAAAAACTACGTTTGTGCACTTTACGACGCCATAATTTTGACGTTAGAAAATCTCTACGTTACGAAACATTTTCTTCAATAATGGAATGCTATTTTTTAATACATCCGAACGCAAGAGTCTAAATATTTCGAAAGAAAATGTACACGACTTACACCACTTTCATAATCACCGGCACATTTGTACCATTTACCTCGTTTTCTCTTTTATTCGCATTGCAATGGGGTCACAAATTATCTAGAAACTCGCCTCTCGTAGAAAATGGTATTTCGAAGGGGTTGCGCGTGTAGGTACACGGCTGTAACGCGGGTAAATATCACGCGTGGGAATTCGCGGCGGTTCTTATATCCGTGTTCCGGGTGTCGACGGTATCCGTAAAGAACCCTTCGCGCGGTCCCGCGAGGGTCGCCGGGCATTCTTTCGCATCTGGACCAGGAAACTATAACTCAGCCCCGTCCGAACGAGCCGGCCTCGTCCTGTTTTCTCGCCCTTCTGTTTCGCGCTCCCCCCGACGTCCAAACGACGAGAAAAACGGCCGCGGACGTCCCTTGATAAATCGAGCCTCGGGCGAAAATTTCAAGTTCCAACTGCGCCCCGCCCCGGGGCCGCGAGCAACAGCCACCCTTGATAAATAGGATGCTCTTCGCTTAAGCGAAATTAACAGTTACACGGGGGAGCCGGCGCGCCGGTGGGTGATTAATAAAAAATGTACTCGAGGGGGCGCGAGTGGCGGCCGCGCCTCGTTGCGCCAGGGATCAAGACGGGCTCCCACGAGGAAGAAAAGGGAACGGCGAGTGATGAATTGCCGAGCCTTCCGGGCGGCGTGTTTTCACGAGGTCGCGTGAAGTTTTTCGCGCGGCTGGAGAATGTTTATTGTTGACCCTCCGGGGAGCGAGGGGGGCACGCCTCGGAATCAGTTTCGCGATAGGGATCCCCGCGGGGATCGCGGCAATTTACGGTGTCGCTTGACGATGGGAATTGATACGCGCGCGATGGTTAAGCAGAGGCAGAAAACGGGGGATGATAAAGCACACGCGGGGCTGTAATTAATCTGCGGCGGTTAAGTAAGAGGCATGCAGGTAAAGTAGCCGGCAAATTCCCGGCGAAGTCTCGAATTAGAATTAATGCCAGGTGGATATCGATTTTGTGTATGGTGCAAGTTCGGTTTTGGCATTTTGGGAATGTACTTTGGTTTTATAGCTTCGCGGCGCGGAGATACGGCGAGATTTCTGAAGAATGGGGGGTCTTAGTGGGAAGAATAAAGGCACTACTGGCGCAAAGCTGGAATTTACTGGCGTTCGCATGATTGCGAGCGGCACTGCAGCTTCTCCAAAGGTTTTCATGGTCGACGACTCGTATGATGAAACTCGCGGTAATTTCGATTTCAGCGCGGCAATCAGTGGAATGTTCCGCCATCGACGATCCACCCATCATCGCCGGCAACGATCGAGGTTCCCTCTTTCGCGGCGAACCCGAGAATGGACCGTAAACGTAAAGGAACGCGATCCCATCTTAAGGAACGTTCTCGCGAAAGGGGCAAGGATTTGCTGCTCGTTCAAAAGGGCCATTTTCCTTCGTTTGATGGGACTGCGAGGCCATAGATACCTTGAGTGAATTTTCCACCCAAGTTTCTTCGGCGGTCTCCCTGGGGCCGTTTATAACGGCCCTCGATAGCTCGTTTTATGAAACCAGTTAAATTAACTTACGATCACGGGGCTGGGATCTAGCTTGGGGCCTGCAAACTGACCTCTCCCGATGGGAATTCTTTCTGTATTTTCAGTACGTGATTCGACGCTGAATTTCTTTCTCCGAGGAATATTTTGTCGTTGCACAGGGGCAGGTTCGAAATACATACGTGTATTACAGCTCTGTTAGCGAAGCAGGGGAGCAAGAATAATTCTGGGGAAATCTGGGGAAAGACTGAGCATTTCGAGGAAGCTTGATTTTACTTGGATGAAGCAAAGACTGCATCTCTCAGTCGAACATTTGTCAAGACAACGCTAAACTTAATCATACTCTTGATTTATGTATTTATGTAGGAACTTTGAGGGGTGGTTGCACCCTCCAAATATGCAAAAGGGGTGGAAAAAAACACGTAGGGTAATTCCGGGTGAGATCACGTTTATGTTCTAGAACGTTGCGATTTTCAGTTGTTTTTGGTGATATATCGCGCGTCGCTGACACGCCGCATTAATCGTGCTTTCCGTTTGCTTTCAACTGTGAAATCAGGTAAGTTATTTGTAATGTAAAAATCGACTATTCTCGAAAATTTTCTACGTGTTCTTTAAATTATTATTTACTGACATTTTACGAAGAAAAAATGATCTTTTTTAATGCAGTGCGTTAATATAATGTTTAGGGGTTATATTTACGTTCTTACTTTTTATATGGGTCATCTCACCTGGATTGTCCGTTATTGTATATATATAGCTTGGCTGTTAAATGAAAAAATGCGTCTTTTGGAAGAAATTCTGGATCATGCAAAAATTTTTTACGGGATACAATAGTCTTATTTCCTCTTTTCTATATTTCATCTTTAATAGCCACAAGAAACTTATTCGGTGCTTAATTCCGTATACAATTTTTCTAAATTTTTAAATAAGAATTAAAGAGCACCTTCAGCAGTTAATAATATCCAATCTTCTGTACTGTGATTTTCTATTGGAATTCATATAGGTTTTAATGTTATTAATAAGATGTATTATAAATTGTAGATGTGCTTATACATTCGCGACTAACTAGTAATACGTTCATTTACAAAAATAAATGAGAGATATAATATTTTTCCTATACCTAAGATTTTCAAGAAATTATAGTATTTATCGAGAAATAAGAAATAAGCAATTATAAAATTTCTCGAGAAATTCTCTAGAAAGTATTTTCGAAAAGGAGCACTAGTTATAAGCATTTTTATATTCCGTAAAATACCAGTCCGAAATGTTTATTAAACGGCAACTGGCTGGGCTTCCTTAAATGCTATTTTTATTGATTATCATTTCGCCTTTGTTTTTTTTTATGAACTGCGTTTCTACAAATACGAAAATTCCTGCTGTAACCCATCAATCGCTACGAGCCTACGAGCACGCACGTACACTACTGCAGTTCTATTCACCGATTCTAACCTTATCAACGGGACAGGTGGGTTGCTCGCAGCTAGGCGCTGAAAACGGCTCCCTGTGCACCCCATCCCTATTTAAACAGAACTGTATTGGGTCAGAATATTTCCTTTAATTGACTAGATAAATTAGCAGAATGTGGTCGTTATTCACTCTTTTAGAAGCATTTATTCTGACAATTACTATCAATGGGTCGCCCAAAACAACTCGAACGATTTTTAACAAGGGATGTTGACTGCAACGGTTCTAAATAATCCAGGTTAACCGAAGCGATAGATCCACGCCATTGAGTTTGCGCATCCATCAGCCGCCTGGATGTAGGTTTTCGCGGGTACCTGGTTACGGAACAAATTAATGACCATCGAATTCGCAGTATCCTAGCTTATAGCTGCGAATTTGCACACGCACACAACGCCGCCCGCGGGATATACATCGTTTCGCGTTTGTGAACCTCAATCGACACACGATTTCAAACCCTCCCCCGTTGCTGTATTTCCAATTAACTGGGTATACTGATCACCTTTCTGATCTGAAATCTTCTACATCTCATTTCTAAGTTGTTTCCACTACACTTGTATAATCGTATAAGCCACCCTAAGGTTTCAAATCATCTCAAACATAGACATACCTATGTCTAGCATTTCAATGAGATGCGTTCTTCTTAAGAAGAAATGAATCATACTAATCCGAGGGAATTATTTGGGAATTTGAATCGAGAAGATACTACCAAGATAACAGTGCGTTATATTATACATAAAAATTCTGTGTCCTTAATGGTACATTTGCAAAATTTGTAGATATGTCCTTGATGTTTAACAGGATTGGTATTTGGTTTCTGATTTCAATGAAGTAAAGGCTAAAGTAGCAAAACAGTTATTGGGGACGAGTGTATTGAATAATGTGACAATAGCGAAGTTGCTAGTCATCGATGACCATTCTAACCGCAAAGTATAAAATGACTATGCCACGGTGAACGGCCGCAAATCAATTTGCAACGCAAATACACCGGCGCACGCGGTGAATCCCACGCTTTATTCCACGCTAAATGATGTGGTTTAGCCAATAGTTGTCGCGTCATCGTGTCGATTTACCGTGACTCCGGCTACTTTTTGCTCTGTCCGTAACGTCGCTTTGCGTGATTAGCATCGTTCGCGGGCATGCACCGCGAACCCAGGCGCAAATCGCGATTCGCCAATTTGCGGGAGCTGGAATAAGCGTGGCTTGAAAAATGCTCGTTAAGAATCGCCGACGAATATCGATGCACACTAACTACAAACGTGCGATACCTGGCACTCACTTGCCACTTTCATCTTCATTAGAATCGTCCCAGTTTGAAAATTAATATGCGTGCCGCGACATCTCGTGATATCTACAATATTTATATACAACGCAGTTGACTATCAGACAATAAAAAAAAGGTGTCGTAGAAGCTGTTACCCCTTTCCTGAATATGTAACTCTGTTAGAGATTGTGATTAGCCTCAATCGATCCATAATGAGATACACTCACTTTACAAAACTCACATGATACTGAATTGATCTTTAGACAGCAATATGCAGGAAAACTTTCAAATTATTATTGAGTAAATAAAAGGTGAACTCTATTTTAAAATTGCAGAAGCTTTCGTATAACCCTTAATTTATTATTAACCCTTAACTGGTATACTGTTTTTGGCAAACGTGACTGGTATACTGGGGTCGTGGCAGACCCCAAATAAAAAAGGACATAGAAATTTGTAAAGTCGACATTAGAGCAACCACTATGAATATTTTCTTCTTAGGTAATGTAGAAAATAATAGAAGCGTAGAAATTCAGTTTACCAACTTAGACAACCGAAAATTGTACATCGAACTTTGGGTGCTTGGGGTCACGAGCGACCCCAGGATACCAGTTAAGGGATAATATGGTAAAGTGGCCGAAGTTCGTCTCTGCGTTCGTTCCTTCAGCTTTCACATTTTGTTTGTTATCTCGCATTGACATGACACAATTATATTTTGCGATTCGTGGATACATAAAGAGCAGAAAAAGAAGGTCAAAGGAAATCAATGCCAATTGCAGGCTCATTCCAATGCCAGTCAGCTCATGGCTCAGCCAGCGGTCTTCTCACACTGGAACATCGTCGAAGTCTATCCGAACTTACTTGCCTTTTCAGTATTACCAATGGCCACACAGACTCTGTGAACATTTTGGCTCGGGTTAACCTTTGTGCGCCTATTGCTTCTCTAAGATCGCCTTCTCTTTTTTACTTATCTAGACGCAACACTTCGTTTGGGACGAATAACTCCATGAACGGAATATGTAGATTAGTGAATCGTTATAGCGAACATGCCGACTTTTTTAACGGCACATTGGCCACCTTTAAATATCGCTTGCGGGCTTAGGCTCGCAGGAACGTCGCCGTACACGCCCGTTAATTCCATTTCTAATTTTAATTGTATTAGTTATTAGTTTCATTATTGTATTGTATTATCATTTGTTTATGTATGTACTGGCTTTCCTTCTCCTATCTTTTCTTTTACACTGTTTATTTGCTAACTTTTGAACTGTTATTGTACACTAAAGCGTCTTTACCCGTGGAAATAAATGAATAATAATATTAATAATATTTTATGCACCCTCTACAGGAACAAATACAACTGTAGGACGAACTTTGGGCCCTTTACCCTACTCATTTCCACTTCATCTTTCTCCCTTTCTGTTTACAAAAGTTTGTATATCTAAACGTTCTTAGACTCCGTTCCACTTAGCGCACATGTATCATCTTTAATACAGCTGTTGCAAATTGTTCTTCCCCGAGCAAATTCGAGTCAGGCCCATTTTCGGGACAGCACTCGCCGACAGTGGTACAGCGTACAATGAGACAGACACGGTGCTGTTGCGGCGCATCATCGCGCGCATCGATGGACACGTGCAGTCTACCGCTACCATTTGTATTGTGCGACTGTGATTCCACGCAGCTCCCGATGACACGCACATTGAAAACTATTGATGCCCGTTATAAATTATCCCCTGATACGTCCACCTGTCAAGCACTCGAACGGTGATGCACGACCACAGCTTCCTTCGAAACTTGGCGGCACATTTTGCGCGGGAAAGCGAGGGATAATTACTCTGTTCATTATACTTTTAGTCTTCCAGCTTTTGAATCCTTTTTTTTTCACCGTTCGCACAGATTAAATACAGAACTTTGGGATAGGCACAGATGTAGGTAGTATCAATAAGATCTTTAATTTTGTGAATCATAAAATCCTTCGCTTTTGCGTAAGGTTAAGTTTTACCTAATTTGAAGGTATGCCGGGGACAGGTATACTTGAAGCGCTAAGGGTCAGGTAGCCTGTGCAGCTTCAGACGCTGATCGCATCAGCGACAGTACTTGTTACGTTAAACTTTAAAGCTTAAAGGCATCGGCGTAAGCCTGCCTTTATTCACGTTTTCCCTTTAATCTGATGGCGCACTTAAGTGAATTCCAAGCATGGAGATTCAAATCGAATTACCCTCCAATTACTTTTTAATCACTGCTGAGCGTGAATAGTTTATTATCGAGCTTCAAACTTCGTCACACCGCACGTGGCTAGCACTTGGTTTGCCTGTCCGGGCCTAACGCTTGGGACCCGATTATTTTACAACTGTCTTCATAAAATAGGGACCGTTGAGCCGAGTCGAAAGCTATCTAGACGACAATAGACAGACGGCGTCGCGCCGTCCGATCGGTTTCTTGGAAAGAGTACTTTCCCTTTCCGTTTTCTCTACCATCTTCAACCAATAGGATATTTAGCATCTTTTGCTTAGAGACACCCCTGCAAGGGTTTGAGGGCTTCGTAAGGCCTCAGCGAAAGCAAAATGTCAGATCGAAGAAAATAGTCAAGCTGGCAACAGCTGAATCGACCACTGCTTTATATTAACACTAATTTCATTATACCATTTAAATATACCATTACTTACTTAATTCACATGTACAGAGTCATTAATTACCTGCACAGTAACGCGATATAAGTTCTCGTGTTATTAAAGAGAGTACGCTTACGATTCGGCTAAGGCGTCGAATATTTGTGTATTCAACAATCACGTTCGCGATTTCATTGGCGTTCGGCAGCGGGAGCGCCCCTGTGCCCCTGGCACCCTGCTTCCACGTACACGCGCGTACAAAGTACGGGCTTCCTGTAAACCCCTTGCCAGGCATTGAACTGTAACTCTAAATACAGAAAGCAGTCTGGCTACCCCGTGTAATAGCTGATTCTCTAAATTCAATCCAAATTCTATCAATTCTTCGCCAGGGAATCGTTACTCACTTCAAAGCAAAAATGCAATTATACCAACTGCAGCCCACTGTAGGTACTACAGTGTACAGTATTGCACTATATTCTTGTCTAGATAGTGTACTATGTACTGTTAGACAAAAATATAACAGATACGTGAAAATATTATATTCCGATCCATCGATAAAATTATACAATTATAACTTATTTTTTTATTCCATGGCAACAGCAATACTTTAATTTGCGAATGTAAACTTTAACACAGAGGATTTTTTCTATAATGAATATGAAGTGGCGGGAAGAGAGACAGAGCCAGTCTATCTCTCATAAAAAATGAACTCCTCATGTATGTTAATTTGGCCTTTCAGTGCAATCAAACTTTTAACGTATTTGTTAAAAAATATGCAGTAAAAAGTGAGATGCCGTTGTTTTAATGTAGTTTTTATTTTTTACCACTTCCCGCTGAAACGTACCATATTTTTTTTATCACATTTGGCCGTAAAGTATTACATTTTTAACCGACTTAAAAAAAGGAGGAGTTTACTCAATGGGATCCGTATATTTATTTTATGTACGTTCAGCCACAACCCCCGCATAGGTACACCGATTTCGATGAACTGATTGTTCTTTAAAAAAAATTAAATGACACCTGTGACCTTAAACGTCGAACACCGGAATCCCTTTTACCTCCTAATTTCATCAAACCTTGTTACGACTTAATATCATCATTCTTATTTAGAGTGAATCCAAACGAACCCTGTATCCACTGGACGAGGGTTAAACAAGTTCCAAAGAAGACTTCCTCTGAATTCCCAAGATTCGTTGATCGAACGCGCGGAACACGAATCTACCGACCAATCCAAAAGCGCTCCCATGGGCAGCCAAGCGTCCCGTAATTCGCCCGCGAAGATAAATCCTGCCAAAGTGGGTCGCTCTTTCGGAAAACTGCATAAGCCATCGACGCGGAATCACCCACGCTCGCCAAAGTTTTCCTGTAGGGAGGCATGCTTAGCTTCCTCGAGGGCTCTTCCTCCCCTCCCCCCCCCCCGGCCATTTGATATTCCAAGGTATTTTCGTGAGAGCGAAATTCCGTGTAAAACGTTGATCGCGAACGATACACAGCCACTTTGCTTGCGGCTTTTCGACGGGGGTGGAAAGAAAAAAGAAGCGCGCCGCGGGTTGAAAGGGCGTTACATCGATCCGTTGTTTATTCAGTAACGCCGTTGAGGCCCTTTCCTTTGCGTAGCCGGTGGAATTCCGAAAGGAAGTTCCCGGATCTATCTGCCACGGGGAAGTCTCACCCTTGCCTGGCCAGTCTCACCAGTCCGTAAATATTTCATCGAATTTGACTCGTAACTATCGCGCCACGCGCTCCACTCCCCGTGAAAGTACGGTTCGAGGGTTGCCGTGCCCGATAGCAGAACGGACTTCGAAAGTTCTTGGCTTTCGCGGGACGAAATAAAGGAGTTGCCGCTGTCGCGAAGCTCGTGCACTCGCCCCTGTTTTATATCTTCTGGAAATTACAACGCGACGGTAAAGCTGCCGTAACCGCAGCTGTTATCCCTCGTTATTCCACCCCCCTGCTCTTTTCATTAAGTTGCTGCACTGTAATTGGCATCAACCCTGCACCCCGACGTTCAAATACCAGCCGAGATAACTCGAAACATTCCGCGTATCAATACTCCATCTCGATGGTGTTTAAGCGAGACCTGGAGCTAGCTTTGATTTTTCGGGGGTAATTTTATACAAATTATTATGAAATATAATACAGCTGAAAATAAATCTATTTTCATTTCCTGCTGCGAGTGACAGAATTGCATTTTTAATTGCGTCGATGAGAAAATAAATTATTCATGGACCGTTATAAAAACGCGCTCGTTTAAAATATTATTGTAATCATTGAAATGGATATCATGTTCTGTTAGCGAGAAGGAGAGACAGCGATGAAAGTTTTACACAGGGATAACGAATGTACAGTGGAATCGAAGTAACCTGGAAATATAAATTATTCCGCCAGTGTAATTTCGAAATTCGTTTGTACGCGTCGCATTTAATTTATACTGGTTTCCTGCGCACGGTTCGCTCGGATATTTTTGATGCTCTTCGAGGAAGAGGCAACATTGGATATTGGACGCAGTGGAAATTATAGAAGAAACGATTAATCGAGTTGCATTTAATTATTCGGCTGAGTAATCAGTTCATTTGAAGGCTGAGAGCGTGCGGCTACCTTTCTAAGATAATTCTAATCTAAGAGTTGAACTATGAATAGACTGGATCACTCAACCAGGGTATGTACAAACGATCCAATGCCGTGAAATTTGATTTGTACTCCAAGAAAGTAGACGCATATTCTTGTCTGAACGATAGTGGTGCAAATGTCTTTTGTTATGGACTTTTATTAGTAGATTAGACATTTCGTGGATCCTTACTAGATACTTCAGAGAATTAAGGGTGAATAATGAAGTCACAGCTATCAGTGACAATAAAAGAAACCCGCTCTCGCTAAGCACCCTTCAACAAGCTCAGCCACCCACGGCGAACGCGACAAAAACGATGACAATCCAGCTGGAATATACTTATTAATCCACCCACGGTGCCGCCGAACGCAGCTTCCTTGAATTTCCATTTATCCCGGGCTTCGTAAACTTTGCTTAATGGAAAATTATTCACGAGCCCGCGCCACATGAAAAATCACACGACAGACTTACTTACTCTGCAACGGCGGAAACGAAGGCTTTTAAGCTAATGGAATGCACAAATGAGCCGAGGGAAACAGCCAGAAGTTACAGGACAGATCTATACCTACACCTTCGATCGCACCCCTCCCATCTAAAAGGATGAGGAGCAAGGAAAAGAAACGAATCCAACTTATTACTCGACCAAATAAATTCCAATAACGGTGCGCGCGCAATAAAACCCGACCAGCGATCCTATAAATCGTAGCCATGGTAACCAAGATTTGCAGCGAACGAGCCGCGATCGAACCGTGACCGTGGTCTGACTGAAACGCCGCTGTAAATCAACCCTTAACGCGGATCGTTTGCTTAGAAAACGGGAATGTAGCGTCGGGGGGAGGGCGAGGGGGAGAGGAGGATTAGGTGACCCGTCAAACACGAGGGAACGAAGGCCGTGTCCCGTTTACAGGTAATATAAAGCTCGGTGATTCCTCGCGCACCGCGTGGCGATCATTCCGAGTATCTCCGGCCGAACCAGTCACCGACATCTCTCCCAGCCAGCCTCGGCGCTGGTAACAGGGGGTGGCCTTCGACTAATGGACTCAGCGGTGGATTCGCGCTGGTTTCGGTGACACGTAGCTGGCGGAGAGGTCGCGGAGCGTCTCTACACGCTTTCTCCATCGGTTTATCGGTAATTTAATTACGTCGTATAGCGACCGCACTACCAGCAGCATCACGCAGCGCCGTAATTACTATCCCGTCCCTAATAATGCCGGATAATGCCTCGGCACTGACTCCGCGACGCGTGCAAGTTAGTCTGTAAATTAGAGACGTCCTTTCGGCTCGACTCGTATTCCTGATTTATCGCACGTGCCCCTGCTGTTATCGTAACCCGCACACTCGCTTCTGACTCGTTCAACTGTGCCTCAAGACGCCGTAATTCAGAGCGACTCGATTGCTTTGAGGAACGAGTCTGTCTCGCGGCCCGCGTCATGATGTAGAGGCACATGAGTGTTTTAACCGACAGTAAGTAACAAGGGGCTGTCCTTAAATTACGCAAGGGTAATTTTTCGCGATTTCTTACAACCGGTATAAGAGTTTGTTTATTTATTATTTATTTAACCCCGCGTTGACGCACCTCTTTTTTCGATCAACTTTGACGTACCTGGGTGGCTAACACCCAGAACGATTTTTGAACGACTGTCATTCTTATCTGATGAATCTAATCGTTTCACGGGTAATAGAATTAGTAAGTGTCTTATGGGGTTCATCGGGTCCTTATTTATATGCCACGTGGTTCCGTGTGAACCAGAAATTCCTAAAAGTGATGGTTCCCTGTGCACAGCAAGTTGATATTACTATTATTCGCCTAATTGGCCAGCAGACACTCGCTTCTTCGGAGAAGACTTTTTTTGAACTTCCCAGGTTTGTAGAGGAGCTCAATAGAAGTTTCAGGCAATTTTTCTTTTGTACCTGTTTTCGGTTCTTCAGGGTGAAAACACCTTAAAGATTAATGTGTCATTCCCAGTTTTCCTGTATACCTTGAAAGCTGTAGTAGATATAAAAAAAATGTTACAAAGAAAATTGCATAGTTTTTCAGGCTGTATAAAACTACTTATGTAATCGAATTGTTTAAAACTGGTGGTGAAGAACATTTTACTGTTTAAATAGCAATGTTCGAGTAACCGAACATCCCTTGTTAGCTGTAATGACGGGCTAGTAGGTTTTCATCCCTCCCACGGCGGCGTCTGTGTCGTTTTGGACCCAGGCGGGATGCAATCGAGTGTAATATTTAGTGGTCATAGTGAAATCTTCATATGCTTACGTACTAATAAATTGCTCCAGCTAAAAGAAAATCTGAATAGTTACTACAGGTCTGAGCAGCCCCAGACCGACTACTGTTTGCTCGCCTTAGCTGTCTCCCGCTCAGGGGTTAATAGTCGTGAGATATAGTAGGATGTAATTGCATGGAGGTACTCTGCCAGCTGTTTCATGTACTTCATTATACGGTGCTTAAAGGATTCACTAGTTTCGTACAACAGTATCAAGACACTGGAGATATGTATTAGCCAGGTTGAATGCTCAAATGATATAATGTACTTAATTGGTGTAATCCCCCTTGGCGTCTGATACTTTGAGGCTGGTAAATAGACTAGGTATACATCTACACATATATATGAGAATGCATCCACGTATTGTTCCACTTCGTTTCATCCCGTCTTTGAGGCTTCTCATTTGATGGCGGTAATTGCAATAATCAGAATTTGTTCCATTTTATTGAAGAATGTGTAGCTGCAAAACAGATCTCTAGGTTCTTTTCGTTTCATCATGGTTAATTTTAAATAAAAATCGTGTCCGGTTTTTTAATTAAATTCTACTTTGCGTCTGGTAATTAAATATGAGATTACACCTGAACGCCATTCGCCTGGAGAGAGATTTTAATTTCGATAGGGATTTAGGAACGCTCAAGAACATAATCCATCCGAAAGTTTTTCAAAATAATGGCGTAGGTAATTGGTTCGTAAGGGGATTAAACGAAGTCACTTCGCTGATGGCTCCGCCATCGACAGATTTTATTAAAAAAGAACTGTATTAAGCTAATGAGGAACTATTCTTCAGATAATTATACCGGACGCGGCTTACATTTTAGCAGGGCATTTGCATGAATGCTTCACGCCTCGACGACTTACATAATCGAAGTCGTTTAAACGCGGTCTTGTCTTCCCTGAAATTCATAATTCCTCCTCCGCACAAATTCTGAATTTCGCGTTAATTTTTCAGCACGCCAAAGGAACACCATTAGCCACTCTACACGGTTCAGTGACTTGCATCATCATTTGTCTTTTACAACCGTGGTTTTAAGGGACGTGGAGTCGTCCAGGACGGAGAGCCGTAAATAGATTAAATTTCGCATTAAAGCGTCCGAAGTTTATCAACGAAACATTAAGTAAATATTTTTCCACCAACTCGCAGAATCGATCGACTGGGAGCGCTGGTTTTAACAGAGCCAAACGGTCAGCTCGTAATCACAGTTTACGATAGACATTACTGCGAGCCTTTTTATTCCTTCTTCGAAAGCTTCCGTCAGCTGGAAAGTGATTCTATATAGGTTAAAATGTTGCGCGGGTCGTGTCGCGTTATTTTTGAACCCCGCCGGATGATTCGCAGGTGAAAACGATGGAAACGGACATCGATCCGTTTAATTGGAATTAATTGGGAGGGTGGGCGGATCGAGCGATCGTAATGAAACGGAAGCTCCGGCGACGATGCCATTATCATCGTATCTAGCTGCTCCTCCGCGAAACAATTCCATTAATTCAATTTCCCGTTCCGCAGCCGCTGAAATTCACAAACCGAGGAAACACCGCGTCTCTCCCGGCTTCCTCGGCTGGCGCGATTATTTTCCCGGAGGTTTAGGTGGCTCGTTCGTCCCGCCTTCTGATTGGCCCAGCGCCTGTAAATTTTACAGTCGACGTTCGTTGCCAGTTAAAGAAATTCCCTCGTTTTGCCAGCGGGTTCCCGCCTCGCGGTAACTTACAGCGGAATATAAGAAGGAGAAACAAGCAACCGAGATAAAAGGGGGAGGACTACGAAATTAACGATTAATCTAGTTTAATGGGACAACGACCGGGGATGAAACAGAGGCAAGAGGAGGAACCGCCCGCGATGTTCCTAAGTGAACTGTAGCAACATTCGAGAAGAAGATCTCTCCTTTCATTCGGCAGCTTCGCGAGGTTTCACTTACTACGGGGGTAGTTTAATAAAAAAAGACAACGTGAAGAATTTTGTTTTAGGCACCACTGTCATTTAGGTTCGACGAGGCGAGGCGAGGGGTTGCAGCACTGTTTTCAGAATGGAATTGGGTTTAGAATGAGGAAATTGATAAGTGTGATGGATTTATTTTGATGGAATTTAAGCGTGTTTCGAGTGGTAAATGGATTAATAAATTGTGATGTTTGAGTTATTAAAGGGAGAACGCTAGATAATTATTGAAGCTATCAGCGCAATAGTGGCGGCACCTACCCCAAAACATTTGTTTCGAGATAACAGCTAATGCAATTATTGACGTTTTAAAGTCGTTGCTTAAAATTTCTACTATTAGGTACATAGGTATGATTGTTTACAAAATATAATTGCTAGGGTGTATATTATTTGTATATAAAATAATGACCAAGACTGCACAGGCCAGTATTTTACTGCGTAAATCAACAAAAGACTCAGTGCAAAAACACGTTTTTGTGCTGCCATTTTGTGTATGGTTTTTGTAGGGTTGCTCAGGACACTAGAATTAAAATTTTGCTGTATAAAAAGTGGTTTAGGCCAAAATGTCAGTTCACCCAAAATTGTGGGTTACGCCACTATTGCGTTGATAACCTCATTTCCAGACACCATAACTATTATAACTTAACTTTTAAAAGTGATGACATGAGAGTTCATATAATATTTTTCTTTAAATGATTTTGGTTATGAATAACCATTATTGTCAACAGAAATATTTTACGTCACTAATAACCATTATTGACGACGGAAATTGTTTTCGGTTACGAATAACCATTATTGATGACGAGAATTTTTTTTGGTTACGAATAATCATTATCGATGGACCAGAATTTTGTTTGGTTACGGCGTAACTAATACCTATTGCGGGATTTTTTTATGGTTACGCTATACCCAATATGAATTACGAAATTTTTTTTTGGTTAAGGCATAACCAATATGAATTATGAAAATTATTTTTTTGGTATTCTCGTTCTCCGTTCGAACATTGATTCCTCTGTCACTTTTTATACTTGACATTCCTTTATTGGCCCCAAATCAATTCAGTGCTCAGATTTTCAGTGGATCGGTGGATTTTGTGTTAAATTCGAGTTTTCAGATATGTAGCAAACATGCAAGAAGCAAACAGAGGATCGAAGCTGAATAAAATCGTGTAAACGTATGATTTCTTTTCAATTTTTCCGTTGCAAAAAAAGAATATACACATTTTTGGCGTCTTTGGGCCATTTCGTTTGATTAATTTTGTCGTTGTCAATTCATTTCCATGCTGATCTACCATCACGTATGATTGAATGACAGCCAAGTGACATTTATAAATTATGCTTTCGAGGCGACACCTACTGGCGTCAAGTGGAGGAGGAAAACGTGACGTCATAACTCGTAATTCTAAAAGTATCATTTTTATAACTATTAATTCAGAATAAATCTTATATCTTTTAGACAAATAGCTTGATACATTAAGTAAAACGACATATGGGTTCGAAAAAAAAAATGATTCGCTTAATCATGTAAAAACACCGGCGCTATGTCTCTAATTTGCTTCCCGACGCGACCGCGTCTGTTGATGAAGCCGAAAAAAAAATATAATTTTTATTTTTACCGCTTGAAACCTTTATTATAAACTATCTTGTAGTAAATTTGGGTATAGTCAGATGTGGACGCGTGTGTAAGAGTGAAACAGCATCCCACGCAATGCAACTATCTCTTTTCAACAGCGCGACGCGGTTCCTAATACCCACAGTTCGCATTCCAGATATTCTACAGTGTAATGGTTATACCGTAACCAAAAGAAAAATCCCGCAATAGATATTGGTTACGCCGTAACCAAAAAAAAATTTCGTCATCGATAATAGTTATTCGTAACCAAAAAAAATTCTCGTCATCGATAATGGTTATTCGTAAACGAAAACAATTTCCGTTGTCAACAATGGTTATTAGTAACCAAGAAATATTTCCGTCGTCAATAATGGTTATTTATAACCAAAATAGGTAAATCTTAATATTTTTTAATCTCTTCATTTTTCGAAAAATGTCTGCAGAATTTATAGACGATTGCCTTCCATTTGAATAAAAATGAACTTTTTCTTATTGACTTTTTTCGAAACTATTTTAACAATAACTGTTATTTTGGATCTCTGCTCATTTCAAGTTTCCAATAATTGCATATGAATTTTAATAACTGGAGGCGGTAGTGGTCTGTCCACTAACAATCTAGCGGGGCAAAAGTCGCAGGTCGTACATAAATCATCAAGTAGGTGGAAATGTTTATTATTTGTTTGAAAAACACCATCGACATTGTGCTATCGCTCATAAAACATTCACCACTCAGCCTCCATGGGTATTTTAAAACAAAACTTTGTATTCTGGGGCTTCATGGAATATGGAAAACGAATGTGAACAGTGTTTTGTTGAGAAATTTTTTTACAACCAGTTTTTTTAGAATGAATAAATTACACATTTCAGCTCTAACATCGCCATTTCTGAAGATAGAATTATTTTAATTATCCAGGGCTGCAAATATTTGTAACTAGTCAGTATACACTCCATAAAGTAAACAGAAAAAACAGCACAAAATTTCTAGGTTCCACGAGGTTCGTGGATACCTAGAGCTTTTCCAACGAAAGCCACCGAAAAATTCTACCATTTTTATCATGATATTTTAATTCTGCCTGTTGGAAATTAAAATACTCATGGCTGAAGCTTGATTTACTACTTGTACCTCTGCACTTCATTATTCAAAATACTAAGAATTTAAATCGCGATACATCCGAGCATTTTTGATATATAGATGATTCTAATATCTCTGACTCAGTAGTTTGTGGTATGACAAAAATTCATTCATTTTCGATGGGACATGATTTTGGACGTTTGTCCCGCTAGACCATCAATAAATAGAGTGTTATTAAAGTGTTATTCTTCCTGCGTGCCTGATTTAACATAACACGCGAAGTAACGGGAAGTAAGATCAGGAAACAAATTATGTAAAAGAAAGTGCCGCTTATAGGATTAAAACGCTAATGCTATCAAGTTGTAATCCGAGCGACTTACCTGCGACTACTGTGCTACTCGAAAACTACTGAAATTCTAACGCTACTCACCAGACTAGTAGAGAGTCTAATATCTAAAGCTATTTTCTATAAAACCGATCAATCATTAATCAATAATATTCATCAACTATATTTTAAACCCCAATCTATCTGAACGTTCTGACCCACCACCGTCAGACTTAGAGTCGCAGACTTAGCACGTATCCAATCACGGGACTCTTAAAGCAAAGTAGAATTTCTAACACTCATTTACCACAGATTTAAAACGGAACCGATGTACCTTCTCCACTGCGCATTATCGGAAAGTTAGCAGATTCATCGTGCCAGTAAATACACATTTCTGCAGACTCCAGCGTTCAGCAAGTGTTCAGGGTTTACTTTTAATCCCTGCGCAGGTCCCGCCGCGCAGGCCCGCTCGTAATTTGTCACGGTTGCTGATCGGCTTTCCGGAGAAATGTGGTTACCGTTACTTGGAAAATTATTTCTCGTTACCCCGGGAGGTGCCGTGAAAAAAGATACGGCCGAATAAACGAGCGGACCCTATGGTCGCGCGCGGTGTTACAGTAAAAATCGGTTTTCCTCGAACTTACCCCCGAGAAGCTTCTCCAAGAAATGTGATTACGGTTTCCCCGATCCGCGGGCATAAGTATCCGCGGGCGGGAGGGGGGGGGGCGGTTGGAACGAAAGGGAACAGTCGTTTCCAAGCCGGGGCGAAATTTTCGGAAATGAATTCGATTAACGGCTAATCTAAATTCAGAGCGGTTACCGATAATGGAAATCGCCGCGCGAATTCGAGCTCCGTCGATTTTTCGAAATTGCGCCGCCGATCCTCTCCGATATCTAACGGAGCCCGTTTGCAAACTGCGATCCAAAGTTTGACTGTGTATCTCGTGTAATTGCGGAGAACTCGAACGAAGTTGCAGGTAGCAGGGAATGGAGAATTTTGCTAACTCAGTCAGCTTTGGTTAGTCCGCTCTGTTTGCTTGCATTATTAAAGGGGAAGTTCCGCTCTAAAAATGCCGGAAAATCGATTTTTTTTATATCACCTTTCGAATGTTCGACCTTTTAAGAATACGTGTTTAAAAGGATTTTTTGAAATTTGAAGAATCCCGCGTGGTTAAAACCCGAACACTCAGCGCTCACGTAAAACTTTAAACGCGTTTTTCTCGAAACAGTGTTCTTCAAACCGGTGGCACTATCCTGGGTTATCCGATGGGATTGAAACTTTTTTATTTTGAAGAATATAAGTACTTCTACGCAGTGGAGAACCCTCTAACATTTTTAAATGTTTGAAATTTTTTTATTTTTAAAAGGCGTTCAAAGGGCGGAAAGCATAGGGAAAAAGTAATTTAAAACTTCAAGTGTCGTTATTTTCTGAAAAAAGGTAATTTTTCGTTATTTTCAAAGCTATGCCCACTAGGGAATTTCACGCCCTTTAATAATCTGGCATTGCTTCTTATTTCAGACCAATGGTTTAGGACAGTTTAGGTGCTGCAAGTCCCACCGTTTTGGATGAATTTTTTACGCCTCCACTTCAACGAATTTCCAGTGCCATTTGCAAAGATTAATTGTAGAAAATAAAATATATTTCTATAGTTTAAGACAGTCTGAATACAATGTAAAAATTCCCAGTAATTTATCCATGGTGGTTTTTCTTTAATTAATTCCTAAAGATCACCCATTGTTATGGGCTCATGCGCTTTGCATGAACACGAATTATTATTTCGCTAACAAGCAGCAACATTTATCGAGAGAGCTGGTACCGCCATTCCGTTCTCTGATTTCGAAAACTCTGGGCTACCGAGGGTATGAGACATTAAGTTATTCTTGCCCCTCTTCGGAGAAATAATAATAAAATTAAATCGCGCGTCGCGGAATTTATGGTTCCACAAAGTTGCTCTAACCGTGCGGAATTCTTATGAATCTTTCAGAAGCATAATAATGTTCTATGCATATGGAAGGGCACTCAAGATTGCCCAGAAAAATATCCGATCGCGGTCTCGCCTGTAATTTCCCGTTTAATTAAACGAATTTCAGCGATACGAGATTAAATGTCGGTAAAATATCGGTTAACAGAGTCGCCCCTTTGACAGAATTGCGATCGCCGGGATATGCCGCGCCCTCTATTCCGCGATCCTTTTTAATTTATTAGAGTAGGTATCCTAAATACGTTACAGGTAATGAGGGAGTACAAAATATATTTAACGAGCTGAAACTTGCAGCGCCCTGCTGCTTTAATGAAAATGCCAGCTACATTTAACAAATATTTGTCACAAAGGATGAGTTTGCGCGGTGCGCGTAGTTAAAAGATTAAGTAATAACGTTTTAGTTGAGAGAGATTAACTGCATTACGACGTTCTTTCACTGAAGTCAGCCTTTTCAGTCGTCTCTGTAACGATCCCGGTTAATTACGAGCACTAAATTTGTGTTTTATGCATCGTATCGGACGCGACATCATTTTTGCGAAAGGCTCGTCGTGCCAATCTGTCGACTACAGAGACACTTCGCAAGCAGGTGTTTCTTTGGCTAACTTTCGTTATGTACCATGGCTGAAATTATGCCCTTCAACTAGGGATCGAATGAAACTATTAAAAGTCTCAAGTAATTACGAAATAACTGTAATTTTATGCCTATTATTTATTCTGTTTCGTGAAAACTGTTACAAAATGCAGTGTCTTAACTGAAACTTTTATTCCATACATTTTTGTGTAAATACGAAACATTTTTTTTCTTGAAAATAAATGCAATTATTTTACTATTGTTAATAATGATTAGGTTGACTGTTTTAACTTTATTTGAACGAAAAAATTTAGGGTATATTCAAGATTGTATGGGTCTTAATAAGGTGGGGGTGTTGTGGTTATTACAGGCTTTTAGTAATGTTATTAAATCATTAAGTAACATACCTATGCGTATGCACAGGCATTATAACATAACTAAGCTTGAGCGAAACAAGTTAACCCGAGAGATCTCAAAGGAAATAGGTGAACCTGAAAATAAATAAGTCCTTTGAGAATAAGAATTTGCCAGTAAACAAAGACGATTTATACAGATTATATCTGCATACATTTTCTTCTGTCCTTCGCTTTTGTTTTTGTTTCACGTTTACTTTCCGCTTATCCGTCTAACGCAATATCTTTCATGAACGTCCAGTATTTATTATTTATAACATTCGGTGCACTAAGGACTCCTGCCCCGTATAACAATCATAATAATAATAAAACATGTACCAACACAACCATCTGAAGCAATATACATGCGCATACGTCTGCACACAGGTTCGCAGGTATGTGCCTATAATACAAGCTCGAAATGACCAGAGCGTGGCGCGTTCCTCTGTGTGCCATTATGCTGGTTTAGACCGATAAATTACATCTCCGTTTATTACGGGACTCTGTTTAAACGGATATCGCGGGTGTTCTTTGGCCGCCGTGTATGCATATGTATTTAAATGAGGCTTAGCGTCCCGGAGTTACATAATAAACAGAGGTAATGCAGTTGCCCGGCCAGCATAATGCCGTTCGAGGAACATCATATAGACGTCCTGGACGTTTAGACGGACAATAGGGCATCTCCTGGACATTCTGTAAACGTTTGGGACACTTAGGCGAACAATGGAATGCCCGGGTCGCTTGCCGAGGACCTTTGTGAATCCACAGAGGCAGTCGGGGATCTACGGCGAAGTATTCGCCTTGCGCAAATAGTTGCCGATCACAGCTGAAGAAACCGAACTGCTCGTCAAATCGCGGGCCTGTTTGGCTTTAAGCTAAAACCTGGCAACTCGAGTGATTCGATCAGCGAGGGCTGGCATAGCCTCGCGGCTCGTATCACGGGGACTTATGGGAACAATACACAGATTTAATACTCCAGAGGATCTGGTGTTCCTTATCGAGCCTCATCCCCCCAGCGAATGCCTACCTCGCTAGAGGTATTCATGCGCTACAGCGGAGTTAAGAGATACATCATTTTTATCACGCGAAAGTGAAGTGAAAGCCCGGATGGCGGGACAGCGATTTCGAGAGCAATCGTTTCAGTTCCCTGAACGGGAACCGAGAACGTTTGCCCTTGTCTCAAATTTGTTGGCGTTCTCGCGGATCAACGTCTCCCGGCGCGATTGATCGCGCGAAATTACCATAAATTCCGAATATCCCGACGGATGTTCCGGGATGGATACGGGACGCTCGAAGAATTCCCACCCGCAGAGGGTGTAATGCATTGAAGAATTCCCACCCAGAGTGGGTGTAATGCATCGAAGAATTCCCACCCAGAGAGGGTGTAATGGATTTAGAGGGTGGAGGCGCCAAAGCATTCATAATACTAAAGGAACTCGACTTTCCTTTGGTTTCATTGGAAATTTATGAGGGGGAAGAAATTCTTCCATGGAGGACAGGTGCTCTCCAGCCACGTCCGGGATTAATTTTACAGCGTACGTCGAGCGTGTTACCAAAAGCACGGTAAATATTGCATTCAATTTTCATTCATCGAACAATTCGGATGCCACCGGCGGCTGATGAAGTACATATTCCTGTGAAACAGGCCTTTGCCCTGCGCCCCAATTAACGTCGTTATCGTTTTCGAATTTTGGTGCAAGCTTTCGTTCTGCCGATCGCAATGGTGTCCCGATAATCACGTCTGCGTCGACATTTTCGGGACAATTAAAAGGCGCCACGTTTGATCTCGTTGCATTTGTCACGCGACGGATTCGAGCAATTTCTGCACAAATATTTGGGGGGTGTGGATAGATCGGGTATACCCTGTGGTTCTTGTTGCGCGTTCGATGTTTGGGTTGGCAGCGCAATCTAGTAGGCTGCGTCTTTATTGGCTAATAAATTATAATGGATGATTTCGCGTCATTAAGAACATCATGTGCTAATCTATTTTTGACGTGTGATTAATCGTTGTGTTGACAAATGGCTGTGGGAGTTCGGCCGCCATAGACCGTTCACGCGAGGTAATTAATCTCAGGCAACGAGGAACGCCAGTAATCTGCAGTGTTGAAAAACCAAGTGTATCACTCAATTGTCTAAATTAGTCCTTCGATCCCTTTCTTTGACGAATTCTTGAATAAATTCAGCGAGTCTACGTTTCACCTCAACCACATGCCACGAAACTTGCAAGTAAAAATGCTGACCAACAAAATTAAAAGCACAAGGGTTGCTATATTTCCAGTTACGGAGACTGGATTCCTCTTTAAAAAGCACACACTTTAAAAAAAATTTCTTCTACGGCTAATAGTTCTGGTGATATTCCAGAAAATATGTTTTCGACCCCACACCTTAGGGGCTGTGTTCAGCCCTTCAACACGAACGATTGCTGATAACAGAAAATAAGTGACAAATATTTTACTGAGAACTACATACAAGGGGAGGACACCATGCGGTAGACACCGATTTTGATGAGCCTTGGCACGGTGGATCTATGTCGAAAATAAGTAAATAGGTGTCCGAGCGTTTCACACTACCCTGGCGCCCCCGAGGGATTCCCTCTGAAGGAGTCGGGGTGCCCTTTGAAGATTTCCCCAAGTTAAAAAAAAATTTATAAAGTTTTTTTTAACGTGGAGACATCTTCAAAAAGCACCCCGACGCCTTCAGAAGGGAATGCCCCGCAGGCGTCAGGGTAGTGTGGGATTTTTACCCACTAAAACCCCACGGCCACTATGAAATTCTTAATAATTTACATGTAAATATCTCTATTATTAAAGCCTGCTGCCTGAAACGCTCGGACACCTATTTATTTAGTTTCGACTAAATTTCGACATAGATCCATCGAGACAAGGCTCATCAAAATCGGTGTCTACCACATGGTGTCCTCCCCTTGTTAGTTCCTACCAAAGCCCCATTAAAATCGGCGTGTACCGTGTTCGATATGTTTCCTTGTAAGTAGATGTTGCTAAGTAGATAAGTATGCCTGTTTGAAACAGAACACGTAAAACAGCATCCCGTATGAATCGCACCTAAGATTGCTTTCTAAATTCTTGAAAGCAACGTTTCGGAGGCACCGAGCACGTGGCCGCGCAGAATTATTCAGATACGCAAGTATGTAATTGAAACCGCTCAAAATGCAACGACGCACGTGCATGTTAGAGGCTTAAGCAGGCGGATTTACAGGTTCCTTGATAAAGCACCGAAAGCTGATCCGGGATCTCAGCCGCTCGAAGCGGATTGTAAATCAAGACTCGATAATCATTCGTAATAGATGGTTTCCCTCCTTCAGGCTCGCTTATGGCCAACGTCTAGCCACAGCGTCGACAAGGAAGCCTAACATCGCGGTTATTCAAGCGATCGCAGGACTTCCTACTCTTCTTCTAAATTAAAAAGCCCTTGTACACAACACGAGTCCTGATAGATCGTGGGTTATACTTAAGGGGTCATTCTACTTTGAACCGCCGAAAAGTGAAGCTATTTTTAAAGATATTTTTCTCAGTAAATGCAACATATAATGAAACGAATCTTTTTGGTATTTATTAAGCTACTCTTATATTATACAAACAAAAATTAAAAAGAATTTTTACAATTCGTTTTAATTGTTTTTTTACAGTGTCAATATGGAACCTAAAAAAAACAGGAGTATGTTCACGGCGTAGGTGAATCCCGGCTCAGGCTTAACCGAAACAAAAAATTCCAAAAGATTCTTAATCTGTATGAGTGTCGCTATAGCCGCTAGCTCAATTAACAATTTTTGTTGAAAAGAAAGAAAATGGCGCCGGTTTGAAAAAAAGTTTGTCAAGATACGCAAAAGGATGTATTATCGGGTGTTCCACGAGAAAAATCTCATTCTTAGATTAATAATATTTTGGAATTTTTTGTTTCGGATAAGCCTGAGCCGGGAAATTACCTATGCCGTAAACATACCTCTTTTTTTAGGTACCATACTGACACTGTAAAAAAAATTTAAACTAATTTACAAAAATTCTTTTCAATTTTTTTTTATAATATAAGGGGTAGCTTAATAAATACAATAAAGATTTATTTCATTATATGTTGTATTTACTGTGAAAAAAATGTTTATAAATAGCTTAATTTCTCGGCCGGTGAAAGTAAAACGACTCCTTATGTCCACTTTGGTCTACGTACTCCATTCCTAATTAACACTAGGACTCCCGACGCGATGGTTGACGTATACCTACTCCTACCGGGGGTCCAAATGACTTGTTTTTGAAAAGAATAACTTATTTAAGAAAAGACATTTATTTTCAAACATGTTTCATCTAAATCATTTATTTTTCACAATAATTTTACACCTTCGTGAATGTCTTCCCATAATTCCTAGGTAATTTTATGCGTAATTTTTTTTACAGTTCGGGATAGGAAATCGAATTCTGAATTTCAATTTTTCGAATTTGTTTTTATGAATGAGTGAAAGACATGAAGAAAGTAAAATAAGAATGCAACAATTGAACAAATATAACACGCAAGTATTGTTTGGGATTTTTGGTATAAGGTATACGTACTGAAATGTATTTAGTTTTCCAAGGAAGTATTTGAACTAGGTGTGCGGAAATATTCTGAGAAACTTCTGAAAGCAAAAGTTTACCTGCGCTCCGTGCAGGATCAAATATATATATATATATATATATACCTCAAGATTTTCTTGCTTCCGAATCTTTGTTATGTATGGTTCTGTATTCTACTACATGTCACAGAATTCTACGAAATCTGTATTCGTGCAAGTGTGGTAATGGACTGGTAGAGAAATCAGCGCGGCAAATATTTATTGAAATTTTAATTTAAAAATATATTTTTTATTTATAAAAAAAAACAAGCAAAGAAGGAAACTACTTTACAGAATTAATCATTTATACATTTCAATAAAAGTCGCGAAAAAAATGAGAAAGTAAGATACACTGAAAATGAGTAATAATTATAAGAAAAAACAAAACAAGTCATTTTGACCACCTTGGTAGATCTAGTGTTAATTTTCATTGCCGCGCTGATTTCTCTACCAGTCCATTACCACACTTGCACGAATACAGATTTCGTAGAATTCAGTGACATGTAGTAGAATACAGAACCATACATAACAAAGATTCGGAAGCAAGAAAACCTTGAGGTAATAGCTCATCGAAACCTGCTCATACACACTAGTCATCACTGGCATAATTTTAAACGAATATTGTGGAAGCTCCAAATTACTATCTTCGTCACACGTTTCATTAATCCAAGGGCGACTGGATTGAATCACGGATACCGAAGAGTTTGCTCGAAACGAAATGGCGAGGGGGATCGTGTCGCGGAGCGCCAGAGAGGATTCAATTTGCAAAGGGGTCGAGCGAAGCATTTAAGATCGACGGTGAATCTCTCTCGCGGAATCCACGAAATTCGGCGTTACAGATGTAATGGATTTCCATAACGAGGCGAGCGGGCGAGGGTGGTGGGGCCGGGAGGGTCGAGGAAAATCTTTCTCCGAGCGCATTACGCGGCCGGCTGCAGCGACGCGCTACGATTCATGAATAAATAAGAAACAACTTCCGAAACAAGTTGACTGAAGGGTACGAGGGCTCTGTGACCCGTCGTCGTGGGCACAACGAGGATCCCGGAAATTCACTGACTTCGGTCGCCGCATTGCTTCTCGGGTACCGTGAACCCTCTTTATTCTTCGACCTCCTTTTACCTCTGCGAGCGCAAGTTCCTCGCTTCCACTATCCGCCCGTTCCGCCCGCCCCAACCGCCCTTCTCGATCTTATGATTCCCTGAGAGAGTGTCTTCGAAATTTTCATATATTATGCAAACACCGCATTCTATCCACCCAGCTCCTTTTTCTCCGCTTTTATTTATCTGCCGCTGCCTCTCTTCTCACTTCCACCGTTTCCCCGCGCCACGCCGCGCTACAGTCCAATTTCCTTTCCGCGCATTTCCGCGCGTTTCTTCCACCAGGCTGCCCGCCTCTCTCGCTAACGAATTCGTCGGGATGCGATATGGGGGCGTATGAACGAGTTTGATGGGATCGAATTTTGTTTCTACCGGAAACTCGCTCGTTGGTTTCAGCAGTAATTTCAGAATCAACATGTTTTCGCTTCGTGTAACTCCGCGCGACGCTTTTAGCAAAGATTGAATTAAATTAATTCGGCGAATTAGAGCGAGAGGTGGATAGCGTTGTTTGCTTGTTTTTTCATCACGTTACTATATCACGTTTACTTTATTGCAATTACAGGGCTCGATCTAGGGAAGCGCAAGCGGAGCAACTGCTCAGAGCGGATAATTTGGTGGAAAGAGAAAATTCAAATCTATAAAAACCACTACAAAAGTACAATTTTTTGAAAAAGCGGGAAAAGAATGGGTAATGCATGTTTGAACTTTGTATCAAACATATAAATTGTTGTAAATCACTCATGTAATTGCTATTGTACTAAGGGAACCTACATCGAACATATATCGAACCTATATCGAACCCACATAAATCTATATCGGGCACACATCGATCACATGCTGAACTTATATCGAACCTATATCGAGCGTATATTGAACCCATATTGATCCTATATCGAACATATATTGAACCTATATTGAACCTATAATGAAGGTCTTTACAAAAGGCTTTTGTCATTCAACAAATACCTACAAAAATTTCACTCACTATAAATTTCATACAAATTTTTAAACTACATAAGCGTTCTGTTGCTTTTTTGCGCACATGAAAGACGAGTAGGTACGCTAGAGGTCTGAACAGTGAACGTGTTAAGACTATACAAAAATTAGCACATACAAAACTTTAAAAACATTTTTTAGAAAAACCAAAAGGTGCCTAATACTTCAGGGTTCTTGCGGCACCTCAACTTTTTTTGGACAGAATTCAGCTTTTGCGGGCTTGGTCTGAACCACTAAAGGCAAGTTTTTTTTCATTATTAGAAAACAATCACCTGCACAGTTTAAAAAAATCGGAATGTTGGGATAACCGAATATCCCTTGTTCGTTCACTGCAGCTCCAATTCCCCAATGTTTAGACCCAATTCAGTTCCAGATTAATTAAATTTTGCGATCTGTGTGCCAATGAAAACGAGTGCCTCCTTCACAACCTACTTTCACCATTAATTTCCAAGGAATATTTATTTAATACTGTATTTAATAGCCTATTAAATACTAATTACTTAAAAAATAAAACACACGACCTTCTCATGTCTGCCAGGAAACCAATCGCCCTCAATAATAATTCCTATCGCGATTACTCATCGAAATCTGCCAAATCGAATATTCACCGATTGGACACCGATTCCCTGGTTGTACATTCATCATTTCATTCTCCAGCTATAACCACCATCAGCCTCCCCCACATTACTCTTGCTTATTTTCCTTACAGCCGGAGCGCGGCTCGAATCGAGTCCCCGGAACTTTTCAATCAAGTTTCTCGGTCGTAAAATTAAAAATGAAACCCCACGCGGATATAGTATTTTCTCATTATTCCGCGGCGCTGTTTCGTTCGGCATTAGTTTCTACTTTGCGCCTCGTCCGCGCGTTTCTTTTCGCGCGAAACTGTTTCCAGCGGCCGACCAACCGCCTCCAATTAGGTCCCTTATTCGTTTAAAACAGAAAGGATGAGTTACCGCGAAAAATTCGACGCGCCCGCTGGAGAACGGTGCCTCGTCGCTGCGCTGAAGTTTCTCTCGTTAAGCCCCCGTTCTCGAAGCAACGCCTCGCGACTACCGATCCCTCCATGAATCACATTTAATTTTCTCCCTTGACAAACGATTTGTCGCCGAGGCGAGCTTTTCAGCGCGAGCATCCCCCAAAATTCACAACTGGAATACGTACAGTTGAATTTGTCTTTTTAGTGTGTCGCAGATATATACGTCGCGTGCCTAGTTCTTCTTCATTTCTTTCACGTCCCTGGCGATAACTACCGCGGAAGTCGAGGTCACGTTCAACTTTTCAATCGGATCTGATTGCCATGAATTTAAATGTTGCTCGTCCCAGACAGAACTACCCGTTGCAACAGGAATATTCTGAAAAGTTGCAGCGCGTCGGGCAGGGAACGGTTCCAAGCGGTTACAGGATGCTTACCAGCCTTCAAAGACCGTGCCCCGCGCCTCTTATAATCCTCCCTCCGCTCCACCCCCGTTCGCTCTCCATCGCCGCGCCGGTGAAACTTTTTCATCGATTAGCATGATTGCATTAAGCATGCAAATCCAGACGGGGCTGATCGCCTCCGTCCCGGCACGAAGGATAACTCTTCTTTCAATAATTCGATCCCTTTACCCTGGCACGACCGCGTCACCGCCTGCTCCATGGAAATTAATAAAGAGCAGCTTCTACAGGGTATCGAGAATATATTATCGGCTGGATGTTACACGGTCTTCTTTGCGTATTATAGTTAATACTGCACGAGTAATGGAAGCGAGGCTACACCGTTTCTAACGAAGTTATTCGAGAGAGCTTTCTAATTAATCCAGTCATTCTCTAGGATAGGTACCCCGCACGTTTTTCACACACCGAAGAGCCAAGGAATGTGAAGGAATTTAAAGCGAGAGATCGTTTTATTATAGATTATACTAGATTAGTCAGATTAGCGAATACTGGATTGGTCAGTTCAACATGGGCTGAGACTTAATCCTACCGCAGCCTCTCTCCATGTACTATTAACGCGCGGAAAGAAGACCCCTGGCGGGCGGTCACGGGCGATGCAGTCCGCCGCTGTGATGATTGGTTTTTGTCACCGATTGGTGCACACACGTATTTTTGTTATTGGCGGAATCGGCCATATCTCTACTTACTACAATGTAACAGACGGAGGTTCAGGTTGAGCTAGCGGCGGACTGTACCGCCCGCCGAGAGTCTTCTTTCCGCGCTCTAATAGTACCTACTTGGCTCATCTTTCCTCCTTCGTACACTTCGTTCCATTACTGTCACACTTGATTCCGTCTAGGTTCATCCTGATACCTCTATCCGGAATTTAGGACTCACTTTGGATTCTACTCTCACCTTCGAAAATCATGTTTCTACTATACGTCGCCAAGCTTTCAATCGTCTGCAATCGTACTGTATCCTTCCCGGCATATTCTTTCTTCTTCTCAGACACTTCATCCACCCCAATCTTTGGTTATATCGTTGTTCGACTATTGTTATGTGACGTTGCATATCGCCCCTTTCTGACTTTTCGTCTTACTTCTTACCCGGTTGTCGACGCCATCTTCGGGAATTTGTTTGCTAAAAACTGTAAGTTTATACTGCCTGGCGTTTTGCTTGCATATTAAGGTATGTTTGAAGTAATACGTCGATTTTTTTAGCTTCTTTTTAACCACGGGCGAGTTTTTAATTTGTAAAAAATTAATTTTACAGCAAGAAAACAGTTGAATTCTTAGCAAGAATTGAACTTTTTTGCAAAAGGCTGTCATTCAGCAAATTTTGATTGTTAGAGGGACTCTGTGGTTCCAACTATAGCGATAACCATAATGCAGAAAATAAAACCCCCGAAGACTACATTGAAAAACGACTAGTTAGACTAAAGTACCCTCTTAAGGTACTCTCCTCTCGTTGTCGGTCTTAACTTTACAATATCCTACTTACCAACCACTTTCAACTCGATATCAATCTCTTCTTTCTATTCCTGAGCACAGTACCTCCAAATTCGAAGCTTCTCTTTCCTATATCGCTGCACATTATTATAACTATCTTTCCCTGCTACTATCCGACAGTTACACTCCCATCAGTCCTTTAAACGCGCAGCTCCAACACTTCCCTTACTGTCAGTTCTACCTTGTCATGCATTTCCTTCCTGTCCTAGTCCGCGTTGAAACGAGATCAATTTTTACCAGATTTGATTCAGCTGTGTGTTGGCTACTATTGTTCTTTTCATTTCATTTTATTTGTAGCAATTCTATTTAATTTTTTATTAAATGTTCTTAAACTTATGCTTAGCAACAGTTCCTGCAGCGCCTCGCTTTTTCTCTAATTTTACTATCTCTGATTTCTATATGTATTACATCTTCCATTCAAGGAGTAATAAACTCGTAACAATAATAATAGTAAGAATAATAGAGTGGAGAGTATAGTGTGAAGATTGAAACGCTAGAAATTGCTGAAACTCGTTGAATGGCCTGCGCGAAACACCTCGCAGGATTAACTACGTACTCAACTCACAGATTAATTATTTTTCTAAACGCAATTCGATCCATATTCACCGCGAGCGTTGTTTCCTCGCCTAACAAATCGTCTGTTTAGCACAAGCAAACGTTGCGTCGAAGCTGCATCGCTCTGATAAATATTCCAAATATTTGTCCGCGAACTTCTGCGCAGGTACTCGCTGTTAGCTAGCATTGACCAGCCAGCAAATGTTTCCTAACGATATGAACAACGAGCGACGCTCCAGTTAATGCAGATTCGATGTTATGGATCCCCCGCCCCCACGCGCGACGGAGAAACAACGATCGCTGTTATCATCGATAATCGGATAATTTTTATTCGCCCGCAGGATTTTCGGCGCCGTCGTCAGTGCCGATTTATTTTTCAGCTCGCCGTAAACCGCGCTTCTCTACCGTGCGCCCCGGGACAGACAGGCGTGAACGCATCGGCGTATAATTTTCCGCCGACCCAGTTAACTGAAAATGTAAGAGGATTATGAAATCGCGGAGCATGCGCCCAATTTCGACCATTATTTCGGTGGCAGCCGTGACACGCCGTGTTTCGCCGGCAAATAGTAACAGCGAGTCGTTAGATCGCGTTATGGCCCCGAGCATTTCGAAAAATAAGACTAACAAGCGCCGTGAATTAGGTATCTACCTCAAAACTCAAGTCCACTTCTGTTGACACTAATTATGTAATTTGACGGTCGAGACACGAGTATTCGGATGGAAGTCGATTCTCGATGTTTGCAGAAGTTGGGAGAAAATTTGTCTGCTTTCTGCACTCTGCTCTAAAGTTAATATAGGGCACTATGTCTCATTCGACTGTAACAGAGAAGCTTGAATTGAAATTAGATCATGTACGACTCGACTCTATTTTTTGCCGAATATACGATTATGTCTAACAAGATCCCGAACCCGAAAATTCAAAAAATTCTGAAACTTTGTCAGTATGTAGGGGATTTCCTCTTGATTACAACGCAATTTTTGTTTGCTGCCCAAATTCACTCGAAGGGGGTGAAATTAACCTCTGAAAATTCGGCTATTTTCCGATTTTGTGTTATAACTCGCGAACTGTAAGAGATAGAAAAAATTTTCACAATAAAAGTTACTTCTTTTAATTAGATCTATCATCTGGTAGAAAAATTATTTTACAGTTATCGAGTTGTCACACAAAATTGGAAAATAACCGAATTTTCAGGGGTCAATTACACCCCTTTGGAGTGAATTTGGACAGCAAACAAAAATTGCGTCGTAATCAGGAGGAAATTCCCTACATATTCACAAAGTTTCAGAATTTTTAGAATTTTCGGGTTCGGGATGTTCCCCTGTAAGTACATTAAGGGGAGGTTCCGGCCTAGAGCCCCCACAAATAGGTAATCTTTAAAAATTAATTACAGGAAAACTACTATATATAATTTAATGGGACTTTTTGCATTGTATTAAGGATGTCTTAAGTTATAGAAATATATTTCTTGTTTGATAATTAATAATTACAGACGGCACTGTGGCGTCGTTAAAGTCAAGGCGTCAAAAAATTGAGCAAAATTGGTGGGACCTGTATCCCTAAAAGTTATTATCCGATTCGACTGAAACTTTTTTTGTTTTGAAGAATATACTTCTGGCTAGGGGGAGAATCAGAAGAAAAATGCAAAAATAACATTTTTTAAAAAAATAACCACACTTGAAGTTTGAAATCACTTTTTCCCTATACCGTTCGTCCTTTCCACGCCTTTGAAAATTATAAATTTTCACTATTTTGTAATTTTGTCTGGTTTCCCCCTAGCCAGAAGTATATTCTTCAAAATAAAAAAAGTTTCAGTCGAATCGGTTAATAACTTTTGGAGATACAGATCCCACCGTTTTGAGAACACTGTTTCGAGAAAAACGCGTTTAAAGTTACTCATGCATTTGCCGCTACTCAAAGGCCTATAACTTCGGGAATTTTACGAATTTCAACAAATCCTTTTAAACACGTATTCCTAAAAGATTGAACATTCGAAAAATGAAATTAAAAAAAAAATCGACTTTTAGACCGAAACCTCCCCTTAATTGGAAAATAAATGCCCCAGAAAAGGCATATACAATCTTTTTGAAAATCATGTAAGTACTGTAAGAAGTAAATTAAAGAAAGAAAACAATTTGCCTACACGAAATTTGCATACAACTTTAGAAAACTTATTACGAGGGCTAATTTATTGTGACACATTTATTCGACGATGAAGTTTATGGCTCTGAATATTCACTTGCTTACTAATTCCTGAACGTGAAACAACACGCCATCATTTTCCAACTAATAATTGATAATTTAAAACAATGACATCAATGTATCAGATGATACACTATTTACTTTACACGAATTTCGTTCAACGTTTTGCCTGACCAGTCGGTAAAGAATAATATCCAGCAGTATAGAAGAGTCGTTAATTCCCTACACCCACGCATCAAAATCAGATCAACCAAAGTCCCCTTAATTCGCCGCCGATGATATTAGAGAAACTCCCAGGGACATCAATGCATCTCCCTGGAAGATGCTGCGAGCGCGTCTCACTTTCGTCCGTGCCTCAGAGCCTCATTATTCCCGGCTGCTTTAAATAACAATGAACCGTACGAAAAGTTCGAACCCGGCCGACGAATCGACTCCCCAACTATTACAATAAAAATGCAAATGCCGGGGGGGAAGGGGGTCCCAACATTATTTGTAACGCGTGCATTAACGTGCCGCTCTGAAGCGTATCTACGCTTGGAAATTCAAATATCGCCGTGACTCCACGTATCATTACGAGCGCTTTTTCCTCGTGCGTCGTTACGGCGAGCTTGGTACGGCGGGGGCGAAAAAAGGAGACGGTTGAAAAACAGAGAAAGAACACGATATCCGACATCATTTCGCGGCAACTTTTTGCCCGTCGAGCCGCCGTCGTTTTCGTTATTCCGCGATTTCCACGTATCCCGCGTCGATGTCGTAGGTTTGCGCGTCGCCCGCGTCCCCTCCACTTATACGTGATATTTTTTCCCCGCCGGAGAAAAATCGCTGCACTGATTTTCCAACGAGCGTAGCGCGTGCCAACGAACCTCGTCTCCGCTCGCCAGGAATTTATGGACGGTCCAGCACCGACGCCGAAGTGCTGTTCCTAACAGCGACGAATCGGCCCGACGCAACTGGGAGCACGAATACTGATTGACAGGGACACGGATAATTAGAAATGGGCATCATTAATTATCGCGGTGATTGATTGTCCGTGGCCACCGACGCGAGCGCCGGCAGCGGACGAGAAACGGGAGTGGAATCCGGCGCGTCGAAGGGAAAGTGGGAAAGAGAAATTTGCGAGCAGGCAGGAGTGGCAATTATTTTTTTGTTCAAGTCTGTAGGATCTATTAGATAAGACTGGCGTCGCTGCAGGGTTGATGGACGGGGATATTCCGCTGTAAAGGGAAGGGTTTGTTGTAATTTGTATGAATTTTTTTTTTGCTAAGAGTTATATGACCGGTATACTGATTTGTGTGAAGTCATTTAAGGAGGAGGTGATTCAGATCGAGAATAAGAAGTATCTTCCGTCAGATTTTTTTTAAAAAAATCTATTCAACTAAATGAAGGGCAAGGGGGGCAAGTAATGTCACAAAACAGATTTATTGAGAAAAATCAAGTTTTTGTACTTTAGTCCATCAGTAAAGAAATAAGGTTTAATGAACTTAACTGTATTGTTCATAAGATGAATAATTTATACTGAAACTAGCAAACTACCCCCGCCCTTCGCTTCGGGCCTAAGAGATATTAAGGACTCCGTGAAAACACGGTTTACTCCTTTTCAGCCCGTAGGGGTTGATTAGAGCAAAATCCTGAAATTGATTTTTAGGGATTTGTGTGGGCAACCTTTTGAAACGAAAGCCAAGTTGATATTTAATCGGGCCTAAGAAATAATAATGAGTCCGAGAAAACATATATCACCCCTTTTTACCCCCTTCGGGTTGGAGTTTTAAAAAATTCCTTCGTATGGAGCATCTACGTCACAAAGGGAATATACCCTCCGAATTTCATATTTCTGGGGTCAGCGGCTTGAGCTGGACGGTGATGAATCAGTGACACAACGATTCTATAACTATAAAGTAGGCATCAGAAAAGAACTGAGCAAAAAGATAATTGTGACACACTGCAGAATACTGTAACAAAATAAATTTTCGCTTCTATTACATGAAAACAAGGATGTGTACTTACACCGTGACGACCGAGAGCTCCTGTCGTGGTGCAAGTGCAATAAATTCTCGTCGAATAAAAATAATGATCTTTATTCGTCAAATAATCTAAAGTTAATGTAACTTTTATTTGCTCCGTTATTTAAGTAATTTTTTATTTAGTTACCGCCCAACTCTCCTAATCGGTGCACTATCTTCATCTCCTGAAAAATCACATATACCACTTTTTTGCAGTTGCATAATTATTAAACTGGAACGGTGAATTTCACGCGTTTAGTGGGATTGAAAATAAATTGATAAATAAAAATAACTGAATACCAATACACTTTACCAATTCTGTGACGAATTCTGATATTCGAGTTGAAAACTTATAATTACCGAGCAATCGTTGCTTTCCCGTAGCAGGAAATAGGGCGCGCCTACAAAGCAGCGGGAACTGCGCGATTTTCTTGGATTCCATTCAAATCCAAAGGTCCTTCCCAACACAGAACGTCAAAGGAGACAAGGCACAAAGAGAAACGCGAACACGATTTTCGTTTCATCGGAACGAATATGCGCTCGCTTCGAGAATTTCCCCCGCGGTAGTTTTACCAACCCCCTTAATCCCTCACCCGAAAACTATAATCGCAATTTGGCCTGGAAAAGAAGGAAAATGGGACGAGACGTGGATGATCCGTATCTCGATTGACATTTCTCCTTATGAAAAACTATATCTTTCTTATAAGCCAGTGTTTCCCAATCAGTTTTAAGTCGTGATCCCCTTTTATAATATTCAAATAACCTGCGACCCTCTCCATTTAAGGTAACGTATTTAATAAGGTGCAGAAAACACGTTAAAAATATCCATATCAAAATATAATTCTAACTTAATACCCAATACTTAATTATCTTATTGAGTGTGATGATTGTGCTTGCATCTGGGTAACCGGCTTCTCAATTTTTTCATAAATGAAAAATCAGTGCTGCATCATAAATAAAATATGGCAATGTAACTATACCAAAATAAATAAGCACTAAGAATCGTCAACTAAAAACAACCACAGCGATCCCCCAGAAAACATTTCGCGACCCACTGTTTGGGAACGACTGTGGTAAGCATTCCCACTAAAAGCTTCGAATACATGTATTCTTAAAATAAAAAAATCACAAATGTATCTATCATCTACATCCACGTTTCACTTACGAACAGGAGAAAGAGCTTCCCAGCCGATATTTCCCTAATCCATATTCAATTCATCATTCCCATCGACGACAGTAATTTTCCACCCATTAAAGGACACACAATCCTAAACCAAACCCAGCAAAAATACACCCCCTTAAAATCCCGAAATATTCAAACTTCCAAACGTGAGCGATTAAAGATTCACCGTCGCTGTGCGCCAGGTGGTTTCAACGCGCCCAAACTTTCGATTACCATTGTATCCACCAGCGCCCCCCTATCGACGTCCAGCTCAAAGGGAGCCGGGGAGAATAAAATTGTTTGCCCAGCCGCGAGCCCGGTTTTATCATATCTTCCGCGGGTACCGCATCCGCTGTATTTACGGCGCGCCTGCAGGCCCCGCGATTTTACGAGCGTGCAAGAAAATTGTTTGAAATGACTTGTGCAAGGGGGAGATCCGCGTAACCTCGTCTCGTTCCGCGGCACGCGAAACGCGACACGGCCGTCATCGCGGAATTTCTCGGCTGGCTTCGAGCGGGGTTGCGGCACCTCGTGCCCTCGCCCCTGCCTTCGTTCACGGCCACCGACAGCAATTGTCAGCGAACGTTTTTTCCTCCCCGTCCTCCCCATCGTTGCAGGTTTCCTCGAGCGGAACACGAGCAACGGCGAGACTCGCCTGAAAATTGCGTGCCCAGAATTTTTACCCAGAGCTTTCCCGGCTTCGCGCAGCCACGCCAAAGGCAATCAAGCTCTTTGAACGCCCGCGAACAACGCCCTTTGAACGAAGTGAACACAAGTGTTCACGTGGCACGCTCCCAGGCGTAGGCCACGATCGACCGATCGTCGAGTTAACAGGCTGCTCGTTGGCAATGGGATGACTGTTAATCGAATTTCGCGGCAAGTTTCCTCGGTATACCGGGCTCGAAAAGAACTTGTCCCCGAGCAGCGTGAGAAGCTTTGTAAAGCCTGGAGTTTACGATCTACGTTCACCAATAGGCGAAATGAAGTGGTAAAAGGCAATTCATGGTTTGCGTGCTTGGCGGAATGTAGAGGGTTTATAGTTGTTGAGGCGGTGGTTTACGTAGTGATTCTATCTTGTGAGGGTTTTGAAAGGAAATCTGCTGGTTTGAGGTTGTAAACGTTTGAAAGGATCATGTGACCATGTATGATTTTTTTTTTGTGGGCCTGCTTTTTTAGAAAAGTCGTCAAGGGGGCCCGTGGTTGGTTTATTATCGAGCCATATTTTTTTTTCAAATCTAGGTGCATCACGAAACAAGTCGAGATGAATAGTTCCGTAGTTTTGCAGATATCGCGTTTTGAGAGACATGCTATAAAGCACTTTGAGTGGTGCGTGTATCAGTTTTTCCTCTGCCCTTCGCTTTCCTACTTCACGTGTTTACCTTGCTAGCCCCACAACGAAGTAAAATTGAAACCAAATAGCTTGGAAAGTATAGAATATAACTACCTGTTGTAAACTATCGCTGTCTCTAATTTCCCTTGAACTTTGAAGCTAACAAAGCACACAGACCTATCAAGTGGTAGCGCCACGATGATATGACAAATATGGTAGGTTAGTTTGCAGGTGATTTTAAAGAAATTTATGAAGTTTATTAAAAATATTTATTAAAATAGATTTGAAAACAATCCTTTTCCTTTGCTAGAAAATTCAAGGTGATGAGAAAATTCAAATGTTCGCCACTCCTTCAAAACTCAATATTTTTTCGAAATCTTTGGTAGCACTCTAATATTCGGTGTGTAGATTACAAAACTTTTTGTCTTTTTGTTCTAGGTCCGACGGTGTGGCCGTGAAAAATTCCACCGCGGAAGGACTCGAATGGGAAATACGTATCGGCTGTGCGGCCAATGTGCCGCCACTTTGTGCTAAAAAAATCTGAAAAAAATATTTTTTGTTCTTCTTTATGCATATCATAGGATCCTTATGTTACATTTTCAATAAACTTCATGAATTTCTTTAAAATTTTTCGCCTAGCGTCGCCTAGCGTCGTTACCCTTTATGAAAGAAGTCAGAAAGAATTCCCTACAATTTGCTCAGCGTCAACCAACGCAAAGATTACCAGGTGTACAGTTCCAGATGCACCAGCCTCCATAATAACGGACGAGGGGTATTGTTCTTCTGCATCTTATTAATAACACGATTTACCGTGTTACGCGGCAGGCGAACACGGAAGTTTCGAGTTTAATTTACAGGCGGACCAGCCTGGAGCCCAGCTTCGCTGGCTTATCGCGGGGCGCTCGTCTTTCGGGGCACTTCTCGCCGCTATCTCGCGGCTGACGCGGGGAAAAAGTTTTCGCAAGATTATCCCGGGCGACCCGCGAAATTACGGAGTCGCCTTTGCCGCGTGTCGCGGCGGTAAGCGCGTAAACTGCGGCGAGCTAACGCGACTTTTCAACTAGAGGACCGTAATAAACGGATCGACTGGAGTTAATCAATAAGAAGGATCGAGCGAGAAGTTTGCTCGGGCTGTTTGTGCAACGGAGGCTACACCGGGGGAAGACAATAACCGCCAACCCTTCCCGGGCCGGGAATCGTAACTACGTGAAAATTAGGAGAGCAGCACCGACATAGGATTCCACTGAGTAGAGTATTTTCCTTAGGAAAATAGGAAATAGCTGCTCACCTAATGCCTCGCTGCGGTTTAATCGCTTCGAGGTGATTTCATTTGCTCCGCACACATGCCTGCCAATCGAGTCGGGGGTGATTTAATTCTTGTCGATTTTGCGCTTATAAACGTAGGATAATCTTTATCGAGCTCGACTTGGAATGTGATCCGAAGGTTTTCAGAGTGGTTGACTTAATCACAGGTGGATGAAACGGTGTTATACGCGAGGAACTATCGAAAGGGTAAGTTGCAAGCTTTCATTTGGACACTTGTGGTATCACGTGCCGTTTACTGGCATATATCTGACTCTGATAGTCGAAGTAATGTAGGAGGTATAAAGGACAATGTAGAAATAGTATTTCTAAGGATTTTCACACTCCATTAACAGAGTAATTAAAACGCGATTAGTGAATACTTATAAGAC
Organism: Andrena cerasifolii; assembly: GCF_050908995.1. Classification (NCBI taxonomy): domain Eukaryota; kingdom Metazoa; phylum Arthropoda; class Insecta; order Hymenoptera; family Andrenidae; genus Andrena; species Andrena cerasifolii. The sequence goes on from NC_135118.1 coordinate 18,049,188, forward strand.
GCAATGGAGTATACAATGCTGTGATCATCTTGGACTCCATTCAAAGCCTGCGTGACATAACCGAGGAAGGCAATCAAAGGAAGTCAGAACAAAGAGGAAATTAAATCCACTAATCTATTGTTCAAGCGCACAGGTTCTCATTCTTGAGATCCATAGAAAGTATTAAGTTGCCCGCAAATTTGAAATAATCGGTGGAACAATCTAAAACAATCTCCCCAATAATCAAGAAATATACAAAGTCAGCTCGAGTACCTAAATCTCCGTGACCGTTGCGTGCAGAATACATTAGTTTACATGCCAACGTGAAACAAGTTGCGAGCGATCTAGAAACAGCCGAAGTCTATCAAGAAACCGCAAAAGTTTGCCCGGCATTGTACCACCCCCGCGAGCACGAAAGGCAAGCGATGGTCGTGGGAACGCGCGCTACCACGAGGCATCGCGAAAACACGCCCTTCCGCGAGAGAATTTTATCCCGATAGCCGCTCGCGTGAAAATAATTACGCGCACCAAAACGTTGCGCAGCTCGTTGGGCGAGCAATAAATCAGCGCGCGCAACGAGCGGGCTTAAACGGTAACGCCGCGCGAACGCGGTAATACAGAAAATTCCGGCTGACATTTCATGGACCTTTGGGTAACTGGGGCCACCGACACCGCTGTATTTACACACTATTCAACCGGGGTCCACGTTTTGCGGCGCCAAGGCGCTGCGCGTACCTTATTCCGAGCGGAGAGCAGCGCGAAGCCTGGCGGGCATAAGAGCATCGGGTAGAATGAAACGCTGCGGGAACACTCACCCTCATGGTCGAAGCCTCACATGGTTCCCCCGTTGCCGAAAAACACCTTCGACCCGCAACGGATCAAGGACCTCGTCTCTGTCACCCATTCGCCATGCCGAGACGACGATTCGTCACCTGGAGCAATCGGAGCGCGGTGGCCGACACTTCGTGGAACGGGTCCTCGCACTGGTTGCAGATTCCTTTTCACTTTCACACAGAGCTTTCCTCCCCCCTAAAAAGGTTCGAACGACGGTCTGTCACTGGATGATCCTGGGGGTTCGGGGATGAATGAAAAATGGGAAAAAGGGAACCGAAGCACGATGAGCGGGATGGGGTAGCTGGTTTCTCGAGACGCGTAGTGGATCGTAAGAGCGTAGTACTGTTGGTTGCAAGCTCCTAAAACGTGGTCGAGAGGGCTCAAGGTCGGGGGTGGAAAGCTCGACGAGCTGCTAGATCGTGGCCCGGCAACCGGCGACTGGCTGCTGCTCGAAAGCTCCTAAGCTCGAGCCAGTCGGTCTGGCTAGGCGCAAACTCGCTACTCGGCCTCGAAAACCCCCACCTCGCGCGCGAACCTCCCTCCCGTTGCCCCTGAATTTCTTCGGCGTGTCACTGCGAAAAATGTTGCGCGCCCTGACACGCGCTGCCAGCTCACACCGCCACTTGGCCGCGTTAACAATGTGTTTTTGTTGCCCCCGGCCGACCCGGGGATCCTGTGCTGTTTATTCCGACTTCAAGGGCTGCTTAATCTGTACTCTGTATACGGGGTGGAAGGAACATGGGGGATGTTTCTTGGGCACACGCGAGGGGTATGGGGGTGTGAGTGGACAATCGTTTCTTTAGCCGCTCATTGTGGGCTGGAAAGACGTGATCCAGCTGCGGGATACTGATTTCATCCCCCAACGCTTTTACTTCTTCGTTTGGTTTCTTCTAGTGACAATTGTTTAGAGGGAAGAAATATAACGAGATGGTGGGTGTTAAGGGGAGGTGCCAACTTGGACGCATGAAAATCTTAGGTTCTGTTTAGCAATTTTTTTATTGTAAATATTGATCTCAATAGACAATCTGATTAATGGCATTTGTCATAAATCTTTAAAAGATTACAACAACAAAAACAGCCGCTACGCGTTGCGTCCTTCACAGTTGACACGCCAATTGGCATTGCGCGGATCTCAGAGACTATTCGTCCAGTTGACTTGAAATTTTTCGAGAATCTTCCTTTTATGTCAATCTAAAGGAGTACATACGGATTTTACGATTTTTTACAAATATTTTTAGCCACAGACATTTTTCTAACCAAATTTTTCTGCTAAAAATCACAATTTTTATTGAAACCCCCGCCATTTCCATAAAAATGTTTATTTTGAAATATCCGGCTGTACTCCCGTTGTTCTCGCTGTGTAGAAAATCAAAAATTTTGTTTTTTTATTAGAGAGAACACCAGGTTGGAAATCCACGCAACGGAAATTGGCGTATCAACAGCCCACCAGCACAGCGGCTTATTTGCTGAAAAAATAAACAAAAATTTCTTGGTAATCTTCAACAGATGTATAATAAACGCCATTAATCAGATTTTTCATTGAGTTCATTATTTAAAAGAAAAAAAATGCTAAATAAATCTATGATTTTCACGCGTCCAAGGTGGCACCACCCCTTAAGAAATATTATTGGGGGTGCAAGTGTATGGATCTGACATATGGATCTCACTAGTCTTCGGAAGCTTTACAGAATCGAACTCAGGACTTTTGGCTTGTGATACTTAAATGGGCTTCCTTTTCTAACCCTCATCCTGTCATTACAAGCACACTGAGTTTCTTCTACCCTACACATACAGGGTTCTATCCACACTTAAAATGGAATATACAATATAGTAGAACAAATTTGTTTTCAAAGTATGTGTTTTTTAAAGATGAATCCAGCCTCCTGCTTAGTTTTTAGAAAATTTCAATAAATACATTTACGCGTTAAATATTTTTCACTATTCTGCAAATCTGCAGTCGCAACAAGATCGGCGTGTTCGGGTTCGATATGCTTATTTTAATGTACACCATATACCTAACTACTGACAATCTGTGTTAGGCTTTCGAACAGGTAGGAAACATTCTAATTAAATGACATCTCGAGTTTCGCGTCTTTTAAAATCAGAACGATAGTAGAGTTCTGTATACAATACTCTTTGAAATCAGCAATATGAAGTTCATGGTAACTGTGGTGGAGCGTTCCAAATAGCAATATTCACGATTACCGCGGCTTGCATAGATGGCGTCGATACACGCAGTGTACCAAGCGGTATAAATATTAAAATATTCGAGCGTATTCGAATGTTGTACCGACAGAGACAGCCTGCAACACTTCATGAGCAACTGACCCTGTGGGCCATGTATTTCAACATTGAAATCACCGACAAGCGCGGTATTATAATCTAGATTATCAGTGAAAACATATTCTACGCGTATGTGTACGGTTAACAACGATATTTTAGCTCTATCTCTACTGCACAGTGCACCGCAGTATAATTAGCCCGACTATACCTTTCAGCGTGTATTAGGTCCGTGCAAAAGTTCATTCGCTTTATTCAACCACGTCTTTATTAAAAGTAAACATATATAACATGGTTTTTTAATCAAACTATTTTTCTTGGACATCTATGACCTTTTGCCACTTTTCTGGCAAAAGTACAAGTAGGTGTACCAAAGAAGACATTTCCTTACACACAACATCACCTGACAGTGAGCGAACGAACTTTTACACTGGAAAAGGAGGTATTACGTTTAATTGGTGGTTACCTTACTGTTTATAAAAACCATAATCTACAGTTACTATATTCTGCAACTTATCCCACAGTTTTTATAATACAAGGTTATTCCAAAATATGCAATTACGCAGAAACGGTTTCAGAGATTTTCCGCCCTTAGGCTTACAAGCGTCTGCCGCCGTTAGTTTATAAGAATTGACACAATTTTAAAATTAATTTAACATGACAACTCATATTCGAGTTATTGCTAATTTACTATCTGAATAGAAAGTGAATTGTTTTATAGTTGTGTCGGGCCTTTGTGTTCAAAATTTTCCGCGCCTCAAACTTTGATGCTCTCCAAAGTTTGCCGCTCCCCAAAATTCGCCCCTGTAATTACGTTAAAACTGGAGATGGGTTTTCGAAGCGACGGTACCTCGAAACCCAAGAAAGTTTGCAATTTCGAGGACTCGAAACTTTGCACTTTTTTCGTGATTCGAAAAGTCTCGAAAGCCAGATAAGAAAAAGTATAAAATCAATGAATAAATAATCGTTCACAACGTGCATTGAGAATTTGTATGTCGTTACATTTCTGTTTGTCTTTTCTTTAACCACGGTCAACAGATTTATGCAAAAATTGGGGAAAAAACTGGGAATGTCCATTTTTCTGCGATTTATAGCATATTTTGTTGGTAGCAACTCGGATTACAGATCTGTCGAATCACAAGGATTTATAAAGTTCCAATACCCCCGTAAGATAACGTTAAAAATTTGGAACACTGGTTAAAAACAGGAAATGTCCACTGTGCACTGGAACAAAATACGGACTGTCCCCACTCTTTAGCATAAGCCTCCGTCGTCGAGATAAAACAAGAAATTATTTAAGAAGGAAATTATATTAAAAAATTAAATTCTTTGAACCTTGCTTTTTTATACTGGCGGGCCAATGCATTAAAATTTAATTTTCTGGATAAAGCTGCTTTGTAACATTCTCTATTTTCCCCCTTTACCCTTCTTATACATATTAACTCTTCTTCCGTTGTGAAAAAATTGTGCTCTGATTGAATATTATCATAGAGCATCATAAATTGTATTTCTTAAATATAAATTCATATCCAGGAGTATCGCATAAAAATAAAACGTCAATAGTATTAGAATTAATTCCCGGACATCTGGCTCGAGCTAAAAATCACGTTTAATACGAAATGTTCCGCGGCTCCGAAACGCGAAGATTACACTCGCCACGCGTTAATTATTACTTCTTCGGTGATACGGTTTCGCTTGAAATTCTCATAATGATGTACATTATTGAACGTCAAGCATAACACACGGGTTGTCTTTCTACCCGAATCTCGCTTAATTACAAGCGTTGCTTGGTTTGGCGTCGCATACGTTACGGCAGGCTTTAAAACTTTAAACGCGCTCCCACTCCAGATTATACCTGACGTCACTTTTAAATTAAAAAGTCAATCTTCCTTAATTGCAAGCATGGATCGTCCCGATGCAAAAAAAAAAAGAAAGGCAAACTCGTGGCAATTCAGCCACTGTTTTTCGCCCCGAAATACCATTAAACGCCTTTCACTCTACCCCATAATCCATAAACTTTTACGCGACCCCGTCGCACCGTTCGCTCCGCAATTAACCCGTTGTCGCGAAATTCAACGCCCGTCGTGAATTATTGTTATTATATAATTCCCAGATCTGGTTGCGCGCAGGTCCTCCGAATGGCATTTACGAGAACCATAAAGGGCTTTACGGCCACGCACGAAAGAGTTAAACTCCGCTCACTTGGCGCAACTAATTCCCATTAATTATTCTTGCCGCCTCATGAACTTTTCACGATGGCCTTCCAAGAGGGCCAGGAAGCACGTTTCCACGATGTTGGGAGGCGGCGAGCCTGCGGCTGGTCAAGAACAATTGCGGTCCGACGATCGGCCGCAAGGAGCTTTAATGGCCCGCGATGACATCGCCACGGCCAATTTGCAGGCTGTGATTAATTTCATTGCAGATACGAATCTCGCCGGGGTCGCGCCTTGGTGGAGTTCAAGGCGAGAACATGGGCGAGCCACTGTTTGGCTTTGAATTTTGCGGCTGCCCTGCCTCGTGACTAATTCCCGGCGACTGCTTTCAGTGGACGCGAACCTCATTATGCTTGCATCATTTGCTGTTTGACAGTAAAGCGCAGGGTTCCCTAACGGCTTAACATTACTCGACGTGCCGGAGGAATTCCAGCCATGGACTTCTCACCTGCTCGATAACCAAATTTGACATCGTGTTTGCTGATTTTGATGATCATTTCACGCGCCCCACGAAAAGCTGATGGTGAATTTTTGTGGGGCTTTGTGCACGGGTATTTATTAATATAAAATTTAGGAGTACGTGGGAATATAAATGCGTTTTCGTCGGCCTCGCATAATTTTGAAACCTGGCCCCGCAAAAGTTCATGTCGACACACTTCAGAAGTGATTTGTCACTCGACGAGTCCACCGCGGGGATGTAAATTTGTGAATACAATGCTTGACGTAAACGTTATAAAGCTCGGAATGATTTGGACAATAATTTATACGCAGAGATTTATCGCGGCCGATTCAAGAGGGCCCGACGAAATATCGAGAAAGCGACCATGCACGAGTGCAATCGATAATCGTGTAACCGGATGGAACGAGCTCCCAACAAGCGGCATTCGCTTTTTCGAATTTCCTTTTTATGTTCCCTGGTCCGTTCGAAATCCGCGCGTGTATCGTGGCCCTCTCTTTCCCTCCTCGAAAAGTGTACGCACTGATCGATACCGCGTTTAATCACCAAGGCATTAACCGATGGGATTGTGCCGCTGCAACTTCGACCTTTTTTTTTTAATTACTTTCGCTGGTCTCTTGTTTCCGCGCGAGCATACGGGCACGTAGCTCGATCGACCGAGGGTTCGTTTCATTAATTTCTTTTAGCCTCAAACCGATACGTTCGAAATTAGTTTCCGCGAAGTTCCACGGCGTCGAGCGTGCGACGCTAAGAAATTAAATTTGATGGCGTTCGTGACGAAGTTTATCGACGAACCCTTTCCTCCCTTTAACACTCGGGCTCCTCTATTCAATCCCCATCGCCCCATTGATGGAAGTGGAGGTACGTATACGTAGGTACAGATGAATTACAGTGAATCTTCAGGTAATCGACGTAACGGAATCACATTAATTACGTTAATCGACCCTCGATTTTCCGGTTAATTAAGAGATTGCGATCAATCACCGAGGGGAACTGCAAGAAATCTGACGGCCGATTATAAGCTTATCGATGTTCTCCCTGCTTCCAGCATCGATTAATCCGCGGCCTTGGATGAATCGCAGCGCTTCCGCCAGATCACTGTCAATCTTTCTACGAGGTGTCACCGAACCATACGCAACGTATCGATGTCAGTCGTTAAAAGTAATGGAACAGAAATCGAATAAACAATACCGAAGATCTATCCATTATCTTCAACTTTCGAACTGTCATTTATTGTTCATTACTTTGATAGACTGCACTTCTTTAATATTATTGAGGGGCCCAGTGGAAAACAGGCACATGCCACCGTTTCATGATTTTAGGGGGGAACAAATTAGAGGAAAAATTACTCTTATAGGAAATCCGGTACGACACTGTAATTATTTTAGACGGTGATTGAATTAGATGGTAAATTACAACTATTATCAACTTTTAGCAAAAGAAGTACTTTTATTAGGTCACCTGCGCGCATGGAGTCGAGTGGCATGGGTCCCTTTTCCACTACGCATTTGTTTTTTCTCAGCTTGAAGCTGATACGTACCTGTGTATAGACTATTATACATATTAAGAATAGGGCTGGGGCTATTCGAATATTTTACAAATATTCGAATGCTACGAATAAACTTCGAATATTTGAGTATTCGAATGTTATTATTCGAATACCATTCGAATGTTATTATTCGAATACCATCTTTCCTCATATCTCGCATTTTCTTTCTTTTTTCCTTTTTCGCTCCACATCTACGGTTAACACATAATAGGTACAAAAATATGTAATTTCCGCTGTCACAAATTACTTACAGAGAACAAATGCCATACAGTACTATCGAAGTGAACGTGGAACTATTGTGCAATTGCTTACCTGACGGCTGTGTTGCAACAATTATTTCCTAACATTGAAATATAAATCAATATAACTTAAAATACGAGAGATCTGAATTTTGGGGGTTATTCCTCTTACACCACATTCGTAATCACCGGCACATTAGACGGTGGCCAATATACCTAAATGAACAAGAATATCAGCACGAAAAGAAGCCCTGATTCTGAGCCCCTCTCCCAGAACACCGTGCAGATACAGAGGAGGCTGTAAAGCAAAGAGAAGTGCCCTTCATCACGGGAGACTGTCCACATCAAAATTCTACGGCGATAAATGGTGGCGTTATACAGAGAGAGACGTGCAATTCCGTCCCTCTTGTATTTCAACCGGCGAGTTTCGCAAACTCCATTCTCCTCGGTTCGCCTTGCATCCTGCGAGGTTAGCCGTCTGATCCAGCAGGATGGAGGGCCCGTAAATATGATCGAGGATCCCCGCGAAAGACGCGGCGGGACGTTGATCCTCTATCATTCGTTCGCTCATCCGGGACTAAACGGGCGAGGGACAACGGGCGTAGGAAAGGTCAGCGGCGAATTTCTTCCTCCCTCTTCCCTGAGCGAACGGCGCCGGCGGCGTAATCAGGAAACGTCTGGATAGGCAACAGGCCTCCTCCGTCCGAATTCTCTCTAATGACAAATGGCCGACGCCGCTCGCGGAAACTCGATTCAGTTTCTATCGTCTCCGGGGACGATAGTTTCGTAAACTCCATTTTCCTTCTATCCGCCGTCTTGGCAGATCGGCGACGACGATGATCGAGGACCGTGGAATATTCGCGAGTAACCGTTTATCCGTCTATCCGCGGGATGGGCCGCGGAGGGTGGAGGATCAGTCGCCGCTCGCTCCTCCTTTATCCCGTTCCTCTGTTTCCGTCGCCCGTGAAAAATGAGCGGGACCGCGTTGAAACGCCACCGCGACGGATAAGCGCGAGATACGGAAGCGTCGGGCCACCCTTGCTTTCGAATTATAATCTGAAAAGACCCGTTTTATGCAGCGGCCGCGTGGAAATCGATCTGCGTCCACCTTTCGCTGGCATCGCCTACTGCGCCAGTACGTCACACTGGCGGGTGCGTCGGCATTTTAGTCCAAGACACTTTAAAAACACCGCATATTAGGAGGCAGAGCGTAACGAATGTACACCCCGGAGGCAGCCTATCGCGAGGGAGCTCGATACGCAAACATTATTACCCCGCCGTTGGTGTAGCAATTTTTTTAAAACCGCGAGAAGTTGCACGGCGAAACGGGTTACTCCATTTTACCATAATTGGTCGAGGCCCCATTTTTCCCCGCGAGGGATGCCGCCCGGCTTGCCCCATATATCACGGCCCACCGCATCGACCATGCGATCCTCGTATGCGTGATCGAGGAGCGTCAGAAGACGGAAAATTAGGAAGATTCACGAGCACTCTGGCTTCCCGCTATCCGTTTATCTGTCCCAAGACGAGGAGGGCACACTTCTCGGGGAATGGACGTGGAAAAGATTCGAGGACGATTCGAAGGGGCCTCCGGTGCGTTCTTCCTTTCCATTCACGTCCGCCGGACCGGAAGGGCATTTTAAAACTGACGCAGCCTATTTGTCTGCGGTGACCCCCGATGGCACCGCGACAACACGCCGAAGCTCCCGGCTACGCCCCGTTTTTTGATATTTTTCAGGATCTTCCTGTCTTCTTCCCCCCCTCTTCCATTCTGCACGCTCATTCCCCGGCGCTCTCACCGCCAAGGTTTTGCCGCTCGCAGGAGGCAAGAGCGAGTCCTGCGCGCCCTTCCCGCTTTTTTTTCACCGTCGCGCGATTAATGACGCTCGTTTTCGCTCCGGATGGCCGGAGAAAGGAGAAAGACCCCTCGAGATATTTCTCCTTCTCTCGCGGCGGCTCTGCCCTAATGGACTTACGGTACGAGGAGCTCCGCTGGAGGAGCTGCCTCGTACATACATAAATCCCTTTTTGAAGCGGCGATAATTGGCGCGTCGGCGGAGCAGACGGCCGGATCTTATATTTCACTCGAGCCTCGTCACGTTTCGCCGCGGAAAGTGGTTTGGAATGGAGTTCGAAACTGGCTAGAATCTGATCACTGGAATTTCATCTTCTCCCTAATGAATTCTTTATCCGCCGAAGCGAACGAACGTTTCGGCAAGGCAATTCGTCCACGCCTTTGTCGGATTATAAAAGGTAATAATTTTACGCGCAAGTAGTCAGAAGTATTCCCTCAGAGTCGTAGCTGTTGCAGGGAAGTATCAGCTTCCGCGCGGAATATGCTAAAAGTGGATTACCCCCGGCTCCGAGGGTGGCGTCGATTTCCTCCGATGGAATCCGATTTAATAGAAGTGGCAATTACCATCGGCGCAAGGAGCCAGTATGCTCCGCGACATGCGATTTTCACCTTACACCGTCGGTCCCGGGATCTTCCGGGGTGGAAAAGGATTCCGAGATAATGGCGCGTGGCGCGAAAAGTCGGGGGTGGAGCCTTTTATTCGTGCAATCTCGGGCGTACCGAGTAGGGAAGCGATATGGGGAGGAGACGGAAGAGGATACAGGCCTGGGGACGAGGATGACCGCTCTCGCGGCTTTCGACCTTCTACCCTGATCGTCAATTTCCATCGATTGCTCTTATTTCGCGCGCCGGGGACCCCATAAACATCCCCATCCATCAAACACACCGGCGCGTGATATCATAACTCTGTACACACGGTGTGCCCGCGATAGTTTGCCCCGGGAATATTGAGAACTTCCCACGGAAACGTCGATGCTCCAAGTTTCGTCCAAAAAATCCGATGGATCCCCGGTGCCCGCCGGGAGGAACCGGCCGCGCCGGGATTCATTCGAGAATGGGCATGCAAACTTTGAGAAACGAAACACTCGCGGGCTTGACATTTTTCTTTGCAAGTTTGTTACGCCGGACCGGGCGGGAAACGAGATAGTGTTTGCGAGTTACGCGCATTCAATTCTGCAAACTTTGTTTCATATGGGATACCATTGTGAGCGGTGAACATGGCAAGCTGATACATGGGACGTTCGCGGAGCTTCACCCGCGTAGAGGTTTTTGATATCAAAACGTATTAAATTATGGGTGGGCTTTGGGGCTGCAGTACATACTTTATTGCCTAATCACCTTGCTCGAACTTCAAAATACTTCATTACGGGTAGAACCTAGAGAGAAGAAGTGGAAGAACGTGGTGGAATAGTAGTACCGTAAAATGGGGGAACATTGGCAGGTTTTTGATACATTTTGTTATATAATGTCACAATTAAAATGTTTACAGTTGCTTTAAGTATCCTATTATAACATTGCATGTTTCGTGATTGTACTACAAGTGTTAAAATGCATAAAATTTGTGTCATTTTCTTCTTTAATACATGTTAAATACCAGCCGGCACGGGGTAACATTGGTACATCATATAAATAGCAGTAACAGGGTAAGTTTTACTACTCTGAAGTCAGTAAAGACTTTTCAGACACGTCCAGTAGTTTAGTCGATTAGCAAATAATTTAATCAATTTTCGTGTGTGGATATTAAAATTTAGTCGAGTAGTTTAATAAAACAATCGTAAATTACTAAATTACTCGCTACTCGACTAAATTACTGGACCTGTCGGTTGCAACCTTTAGATACATTGTCACTTAAATTTGTTTATTTTATTTTTTACATCTTAACTAAAATCTAATCGTCATCCAGACAGACTGGACATTCATAAGAAATTGTTTCGGTTCCTCGATTAAAACTTCCGCAGACCCACTGACGACACGTCATGTATTGCACCCAGTAAGGTCCACCGCCAACATTGTATTTACTATAACTTTTTCTTCATCAGTGCTTAAAGTAGTTGGATGCCCCACACGCTTGGTACAAGAACGTTTCAAATGGTTTTGAATAGTACCTCTACTTATATTATATTTTTTACTAGCTTGCTGTTGAGACATTCCAGTTCTAACATCAGCTAAAGCTTTATCAAGATCGGAATCTATAAATGCTTTATACTTCCCCTTCCCGGTAGTCGCTGTTATAAAATCTAGATATTATAGCGATCTAATGTTATTAATAATATAATGTATAACGTAATAAAGTTATCTATTTGACAGGCGATTATTGGATACCTAACCGCAAACGTTGAAACAATTGAGTACCTAAAATCTCGATCTCGAATGCGACTTTACATGTTCATGCGTATAGGTGCCAATGTAACCCCGGCATGTGCCAATGTTATCCCCTGCTGCCAATGTTCCCCCATTTTACGGTATTATATATGAGATGAAGGGCTTCACAATTAATTTCTACGATCTTCTTTTTGCATTTGTTAGTTTCGAAAGACTGATGCTACTGGTGCGAGAGTTACTTCACCATCCCACCCAGTATATGCCACTGCACGCGCGATTGTGTACTCGGTCGCGCGTGCATGTTTACGCCCACACTTTCCCGCATGCATCTGATTTCGCTGGTAATGGAGTGATCGGTGAAGAAGTTGGAAGTTCTTCGTTCCAGAAGAAGGAGATGGATCTTCCGACAACCTGGCCGTGATTCCGTCGCCGGAGAAGCATTCGGGAAGTACGTGACAGGGGATTAAGCTCATGGGAGAAAACGCTGTTGTTATATTGTTTGCTGAACGAAGACGGAGCGTATTGATCGGTCGAAATCAGACGTACAACGTAGCTCGAGCACGGAAAGCTTTGTGTAAGAATCCTTGAAAATCTCATTCTTCAAATCATAGAACAATAAAGTTTATTACAGACGATGACTGCAGCAGCGGAATTGCGGATGCCTCAGTTTCGTTTTAAGTAAGAAGTAAATTTCCGGGGTCGGATAATTTTACAAGCGCATCCCTTAAACGTACCTCGTAACAGTCAATTCCAACCGAGTAGTTCGCGTTCTTGGAAGAATGCTTCGTGATTTAAAGTTACTCCCGAAGCACTTGCTGTTACTGTGAAGGCTGTTACTTGGCTTAAGAGTTTGAGGAACGAAATCATAAGAACCGCATGCTGAATAAGTAGATCACTCGAAGAGTCTTTCAGTTACTGAAATTCATCTTACCTTTAATATACATTATACAAGGTGCTCGACTACTGCTGGGAGAAAATTTAAGGGATGATTCTAGACACCAGAAGGAGACGAAAACCAATAATAATGATATGGCGGTTGAGGCTTCGGTTGTTAGTTATAAGTGTTTAAAGATATGCCTAAGAGCACGAAATTTATCTCTTATTCTTTATCATTTCATCCAAAATTGAAGGGTATCGTTGTCGCGAAACAAGGGATTTTAGTGAGTAAGCAGGCAGGTCCGGTGTAATTCAACGATACCCTTCAATATTGGATGAAGTGATAAAGAAGAGATAAGTTTCGTCGTAGCTTCTTTGAGGTGAGTGACCCCGTGCGACAGTGGCATTGAATACCATTGCTCGACCCCGAGCCTCTATTGCCCTCCGTGCACCGCTGCACGTGGATTGCCTGCTGTTGGGTATATCTTTAAACGCTTATAACTAACAAACGAAGCCTCAACCGCCATATCATTATTCTTGACTTTCGTCTCATTCTGGTGTCTAGAATCATCCCTTAAATTTTCTCCCAGCAGTAGTCGAACACCCTGTGTATATATATATATATATATATATTTATTTATTTAAATTCGACCTCACTGTCAAGAAATGTAACTTGGTTTACATTGTCCTCTTAACCTCGCGCATATGCACTAGGGTGGCCCTTATTTATACGTGTCGAATTTTTTTTTATTCCTTTGCTCTCACCCCCTAGAACGGTGCGTTCTAGGGGGTGATTTGATTGAAAAATAACTGCGGAGAAAAGTTGATTGCAATCGGACAACAGGAAAGGGTGCCGACCAGACCTTAAAGTTTAGGATTCATCAATAGTTTGGATTTAAAGAATTTCTCTAAAATGGTAAGTCCTATCGAAATTTTGTTCAAATAATATTGAAAGAGCGTTCAATTTTCTACAATTACTGTATACATAAGTTTTTCGTGCTTCCAACCATTTTTGGAAATGGAACCATATTAGGGGGTGAGAGCAAAAGAAATCGCGGGTTGAAAATAAGGGCCACCCTAATATGCACATCTCTCGCTAGATATCACTCTTTCCCACCCCACTCTACATTCAGCTTACACTATCGCGCTTCTATTTGTATATTTAACGCTGTCTCTATCCTATACTATCATTTCTTTTGCTAAAGTAATCCTGCTACTAACATTTTATTCTATTTCACGTGAATACTCTTTGGTATCATTTTCCCCTCTTCCTTCCTTGTTTCTTTCTTTCCTTCTAAACCCTCCTACCACTTCTTTCAACCTTCTCTCCTGATGTATTTCTTCCACACTTATGTTTATTATTCCCCCACCTGTACAATCTCCCAATAGATGCTTTAACGTCCCTTTTAGCGTTTGTCGGGTTTTAAAAATCGGGATTAAAAACCGGTTATTATTTATGAATTTGTAAAATTCGAAAACCGGGTTTTAAATTTAAATAACCGGTTCTATATATATTAGAATTAATATGCAGAAATGAATTAATTAGTTAATTAGAAATGTTAACATTTTGACTTGAAACTCGCCTCGGACACAAGCATATTGTAGTATGTAAAAGTTTACTCATTACTGTAAAACTGTATTCATGAGTTCATATTTTCTGAAGAAAAATACCTACTAAATGGAATTCTTTAATTGTTGTCACATTGAGTTAACTTTAATAATTTAATCAGACAACCAAATGTACGCCCTATCAAATATACTAACCAGTTTAATGATATTTCGTCCACAAAATTGATTAAAAATCAAACACTGAAAAACTGGCCTACCAGCCCCGGTCTCCCCTATCGATTAATATAACATTACGTCCAAAACTACAAGAGCTGACAAATTCGTCTGCGGCGAGCACCCTCAAATAGTAGATTGAAAATTACAATGCTTGCTTTATTATTCTACGGTTTTGCAGACTTCCAACAAGCCCGCCGGTGTTATCCGCGCATCGTCTTATTCTGTTAACAGCCGCGGAGACGATTAGACCCATACCTCGATGTGCAAGCGACCGCAGAGCTTCCGAAGCATCGATATCCATTTATCCGTGTAAATTGCATTGTTGGGGGAACGTTCTTACCGGACCTTTAGAAACTGCTCAACCAAATTCGAACCGATCCTATCGGATAGTAAAACTACGGTCCCACCCTCTCTACCCGCATCACCATACCCATCCCGAAAACGAGTCACGAATTTCGCTCGTTCACCACGCTTATCAAGCTTCTTCGGACACAAAATCAATGGCGCCCCAGCTGAAGTAGTGAAAAACAAATTGATCCTTCGAATCTTGAATTACTGCCCCCTTCGACCTCGCGAGGACCACGCGTCCACATTCGCGACACCAACCGAGCATCGTTTTCAAAACCGATGGATTCACAGGTGGCACGCCGGAAGCCTCCGCAGAATGTCTCATTAACCTTCCCGATAAAGCGGCGCCACGGTATGGAGGTGGGGGTGGCTGAAGGGATTCGTACATCTGCTCGCGTCACCGTGCCAGGCGATATTACCTACATCGGCCGCGTGTAAAGCTAATAAATGGCTGATCAGATGAATTAGCGCGGTAATAACAGGAACGACCGCCGCGTAACAAAGCGCGCTCGCATAACGAAATGTCACAGTATGAATGCGCGCAGGAGTCGTTAATTAATCAGCCCCTCTCGCCGGTGCCCGCCTGTATTGGCTCGGTTGAATAAATGGGGTAGCATTGGAATCATCTCGCCGGCAGGTGATAAATATCGCTGCATTATTCGTTATTCATATAACGCGCATATATATGCATACACGCCTATGCGCGCGTGTATAATATACGAAATGTATTGTGCCGGGTGGGGGATGGAGTCGCGGCCGCGGGCTCAACGAACGGGGCTGGTTAATTCGGTATAAATTTACATGTAGTAATATTTCCGTTCCGCGAGACGAGACACGACAATTTTTCCGCGAACGCCGGCGGACGAATGATTCCGCGCAACGTGTTAGCACGGATACCTATACCTGTGTATGCGGCAAGCATCGGGCTGCACTGGACAGGGATGCTCGTCCTCGTTTTGAAGTATTGTCCACAGAAATATTACCGCAGTTGCAGCGAGTTAGAAATAAATACGAATAACGAAAGGTGATTACGTGGGGTGACTGATTGTGGTCAATCAATGGACTTCGTGATAAACCCCGAAGTGCTCCCTTGCTTTTAGCTATTCCCTGGCGAAAATGTCAAGCCGTGTCCTCACTGCGTCGGCATTTGCCAATCGGCAAGGTAGTGCCAAACAAGCGCAGACTGGGCGGGACTGTAATAATCATCTCGGGCGAGACTCTAGAATAATTAAGGTCGCACCATGGACCTAAGAGTTAAGGGGAGGTTCTGGTCTAAATGTCGATTTTTTTTTTATTTCATTTTTCGAATGTTCAACCTTTTAGGAAAACGTGTTTAAAAGGATTTGTTGAAATTCGTAAAATTCACGAAGTCATAGGCATTTGAGTAGCGGCAAATGCATGGGTCACGACCGGCCACTCGGCGCTCACGTAAAACTTCAAACGCGTTTTTCTCGAGACAGTGTTCTCAAAACGGTGGGACCTGTATCTTCAAAAATTATTATCCGATACGACTGAAACTTTTTTTATTTTGAAGAATATACTTCTGGTAAGGGGGGGGGGGGACTAAAAAATTACAAAAAGTTGAAAATTTATAATTTTTAAAGGCGTTGAAAGGACGAAAAATACAGGGAAAAGTGATTTCAAACGTGAAGTGTCGTTATTTTCTAAAAAAAAATGTAATTTTTGTAATTTTTTTTAGTCCCCCCCCCCTAGAAAAAAGAATAATCTTCAAAATAAAAAAGGTTTCAGTCGAATCGGATAATAACTTTTAGAGATACAGGTCCCACCGATTTGGATCAATTTTTTGACGCCTTAACTTTAACGACTCCCCAGGGCTGTTTGCACTGATTAATTATAAAACAAAAAATATATTTCTATAACATAAGACATCCTTAATACAATGCAACAAGTCCCATTAAATTATATATAGTAGTTTTCCTTTAATTAATTCCTAAATATCACCTATTTTTTGGGGCTCTAGACCAGAACCTCCCCTTAAATGGACGGAGCACAAAGCCGCGGGGCCTAAGCTCGTATAAGGGGGGTGCATGATACTGCGCATGTGGTGGTGGACGATTGGTGATTGGTTGATGATTTTCGTTTTTGTTTTAAATTTAAAACCAAATGTATCTTAGCTCAACGCAAAAGATCGTCGACATTTGACGGTGCTGAAATTTTCAATAGCATTCGCTGTGTTAAATGATCGCGGAGTGGAGAGGGCGGTTCTTCCACAATAACGCCGCGAAATGGTTTCGCGCAATGACGGGAAAGCCGCGAAGAAAGAATGGCCTTGGAAACAGAAAGGGGATTGGTTAGGTGGCAAATAGAAGGAAGAGCGGTGAGATGAAATATCTCTGGAGGAAATTAAAATGCCAGGCTGCCATGGAAACAGAAGCTTCGCTTACTTATTTATTCCATTATAAAAGCTTGCGGCGCTCTGTGCCGCGAAGATGTGCACCAAACGTTCCCCCTGCTGGTGTCGCTTTGCGAGTTTCGTATTTAACGCCTCATTAAAGGATACATCGTCATAAAGTACATCTGGCCGAGAAAGGCTTCATTTCTCGAGAATTTAGGGAAACTTTTTTCGTATCAAAGGAAGTTTAACCTCCACGAAATAAGGATAGAATGCCGGGACTCTTATAGCTACATTGTGAAAAATAATTCCTTGGTACTAAAAGCACAAACTAACAACAAATATACTCGAAAAAAAATAAGTAAAATAGAAAAGTGAATCTGTACTCTTTATTTTCCTAAATTTTCCTAAAAATAAGTTAGGGTGGAAAATAGTCTTTAGACCGAACCTCGCCTTTGCGATACTGTTAAGGATTCGAAAGGCCACGAGGGTTATGATGCGGACGTGGCCTCTTTGCTATTTTTCAGCTTAAGAATTTCATTAGCGCGCAAAAATCTCGAAAAGAAGGGTACAGGTGAAGCGATCGCGTTAAAGTTCGATTTTTCTGGAAAATATTATCAAAATCGTTCTTTCAACGATGCAGTCCGTTAGTTTAGATGTAGAAGAGATTTGCCCATGCATTAATTTCGTATGCCCACCCTCCAGAATCGAATTATTAATAAAGATAGTCAAGAAGTGCGGTGCCCGTTGAACCGAATAACTTTCTGTTCGTTTTTTCCGAATGAATTATCAAAATCGATTGTTCTTACCGTAAAGGTTAAAGGTGTTTGGTGACATGTTGTCCAAAAAATGTTGCACACACTTCTTTCTCACTTTATTCGAACGACACTTCAAAAATTATTCACAGAAAAAGATATAACCTCACATGTATATATGGTATGAGGTACTATCCACCATTTTGAATTATCTTTTGCCCGTTATTTTTGCTTCACTATGACTCGTGGCTTCATATAGAGCAGGCCGTGTCTATAGGTATATATGGTCTAAGTGCAGAATAACACCAGAGTGGTTTTCTAGTCATTTTTCACTAATTACCGCAATGATATCGCACAACGGAAAATAATATAATCTCACAGTTACTTCACGAACCGTAAATGAATGCACGATCTTGCAAGAGTTGTGTCCGAACTCTGTAGATCGACTGACTTTCGTGCGTCGTTGGAAAGAATCGAGAGTATCGCAGACATCTGTTTACGTTTCGGCACGTTCGATGACGACACGCAGCGCCGAGTGCCACTGTCGAAACGTAAACAGATATCTGCGATAGTCTCGAATTCCTTCCAACGACGCACGAAAGTCAGTCGGTCTACAGAGTTCGTACACAACTCTTGCAAGATCGTGCATTCATTTACGGTTCGTGAAGTAACTGTGAGATTATATTATTTTCCGTTGTGCGATATCATTGCGGTAATTAGTGAAAAATGCACTTAGACCATATATACGTATAGACACGGCCTGCTCTATATGAAGCCACGAGTCATAGTGAAGCAAAAATAACGGTCAAAAGTGACGTCACTTGTGGGCAAAGATAATTCAAAATGGTGGATAGTACCTCATACCATATATACAAGTGAGGTTATATCTTTTTCTGTGAATAATTTTTGAAGTGTCGTTCGAATAAAGTGAGAAAGAAGTGTGTGCAACATATTTTGGAGAGCATGTCACCAAACACCTTTAACCTTTACGGTAAGAACAATCGATTTTGATAATTCATTCGGAAAAAAACGAACAGAAAATTATTCGGTTCAACGGGCACCGCACTTCTTGGCTATCTTTATTAATAATTCGATTCTGGAGGGTGGGCATACGAAATTAATGCATGGGCAAATCTCTTCTACATCTGGACAAACGATATGCATTGTTAAACAAACGATTTCATCGTTTAATTAATTAAAAATCGAACTTATACTTGGTCGTCTCAACGGGTACCGCACTTCTTGACTATCTTTATTAATAATTCGATTCTGGAGGGTGGGCATACGAAATTAATGCATGGGCAAATCTCTTCTACATCTAAACTAACGAACTGCACCGTTGAAAGAACGATTTTGATAATATTTTCGAGAATAATCGAACTTTAACGCGATCGCTTCATCTATACCCATTTTTTCGCGGTTTCTATTTTTCATTTAAATTCTGGAGGGTGGGCAAATGAAATCTGAGAGTGAGCAAACGTGGCCAGGTCGGGTACATTCGTATCCTTCTATTAAAAAATTGAAATGCATTCATGATGGGTGATGAAGACAAATTTTTTATTTTGTTCATAACTTTTGTTTGGAGGGTGGGCAAAAAAATATTTTTATAGGCAAACAATGGACAAACGAATGCCGTTGAGTTTTTCCAAAAATTCGAATTTGGGGGTGCTATCTTCACAGACCTGCCGCAAATGTATAAATTGTTTCCGCTGTGCTTTAAGATGCGAACATATGAATGAAAGGCGGAAAGGGACACGACTTCGATCGAAGTTATGCGTAAAGATAAATAAAAACTGTCGCTTTTGGTTTTCTTTTAAAGATAATACATTTTTGTTGGTCCGAACCTTCATAAATAACCATTATTAATAAAATTCTGCTTTATTTCATTAGAAAATGAAATATTTCATTAAAAGGCAACTCTTATATCATAGTAACAACTTACCCCAATGCGAAAACAACTTGCCCCATATAGGGGTAAGAAGTTCCGCTTCGATCAGCCACAAATAAATTACTTTCTATGGGAAACCTATTACAATATATTAAACACAAGCTTAAAATCAGAAGATATAATAAATTTAACAAGAAATTAGTCAATAGTGAAGAGAATAACTACATTATTTTCCAGTCATTTTTTATGTTTTGTCGAAATCGGAACTTTTAGCCCCGGCCTCCCCTACTTATACAATCATGGTCTAATAGTCTTTTTCTAGAAATGTAAATTTTGATACGATAAAATTTGTAGTTGAAAATGAGCGATTTTCCACGGTTGTGGGAAAAAAGTGATTTTTTAATTTTTTTTATATTTTTTTTCTTGCGTTAAATCCACTTTGGAAGTCGTAAAGACGCAATATTTTAACTCGAAAATTATTCTTGGAGTACAATACACCCCGTGTTACCACGAAGGGTTAATAATAAAACATAAATAAATAGTATATTTATTTCAAGATTCCACAAAAATACTATATCCCCTGTGAGGGAATCGGGAAAGGTTAACCCCTCGGCTTACCGTTTAAATTCCGACAGCCGGCACCAAATCAGCACCAGCGGTGAGCCACGCGTCGAGCCATTTCACGGTCCGGCTCAGCGTCCGAAGTTGTCAATCGCACACGTCTTACGAGGGAAGATCCCGAAGCCGGAAATTCAAAAGAACTCTGAAACTTTGTGAATATGTAGGGAATTTCCTGCTAATTACAACGCAATTTTTGTTTGCTGCCCAAATTCACTCTAAGGGGGTGTAATTGACCACTGAAAATCCGATTATTTTTCGATTTTGCGTCATAACTCGTGAACTGTAAAATAATTTTTTTTATCAAATGATATATCTAATTAAAAGAAGTAACTTTTGTCGCGAAACTTTTCTTCCATCTCTAACAGTTCGCGAGTTATAACGGAAGAACGTAAAATAGCCGATTTTTCAGGGGTGAATTTCACCCCCTTCGAGTGAATTTGGGCAGCAAACAAAAAATGCGTTGTAATCAGGAGGAAATCCCCTACATATTCTGAAAGTTTCAGAATTTTTTGAATTTTCGGTTTCGGGATCTTCCCTTGTTAGCCCCGTTACGCAGTTGCAACAAAGTAAATACACGTGTATGCGGCTAGGAATAACTGAGATGAAAAGACATCGGCGAAAAGTTGAGTCGTAGTATGTACTAACCACGAGCCTGACCCTTGGTGTTTACGTTTGGCCCTATCGAGATACCACGAGTCTCACTCGATGTTGTAAGCCAAGTTGTTAATAACAAGACAGACGCGTCGTTCGTTCGACTGGTTAGCAACAACTACTTTATTTTACGAGCAGGCTGCGGCCTGGTCCTCTGTTTTCGGCCAGACGCCCCACGGCGAACGCCGTGTCGCTTGGCGCGCTTTACAAATAATTCTGTTCTTACACCCCCCCTCGGAAAGGTGGCAACCTTACCCCACGAGTAGAGATCAATACACTCTTTAAATACAATTTACATTTAACGAAGCAGAAGCGGTGGAATCGAATCTTAATCAATCTCAAACCAGGGAGTTCCTCAAATTCCCCTTATCGAAAACAAACTTTGTTGAACGAAACCCTCTCCACAATCTCGACTTATCTGCGTCCACAGAATCACCAGTGTCATCAACCCCGCTCGTCCTCGCGCCACCATCTATGCATCTCGTTTCCGAGAATCCTTCCTCGCCCCTTGTCTGGCAACGAACGATTCCTCCGCGGCATTTTAAACATTCGGTATCTTGCATCTTTATTACGTTCGCGATGCCTTATTTGTCATTGGAAGAGCAGGCGGGGGAACGTGGCTGAAAAATTGCAGGGACGTCAGCCGCACAAAGCCCGGGTTATTTTCTAGGGGGCAGAGGTAACGGGGCAGGCCGTGCCCAACAATGGAGTAGGATGGCGAGAGGAGGAGAAGGAAAAAAAGATTAAAAGTCCTACATATGTCGCTGGCGCCGCGGCACAAAGGGTTAATGAACAGTCAAGGCGATGATTGAGAAGTCCGCGGCAAGAGAAAAAAACGGTAATAGGACATTTCTCGCGAGGCTATGAATTCTCTTTGCCCTGGGTTTCCACCATTGGTCCCCTCGTGCAGCTCCATTTCTTTTGCGTCTATTACGTGTCACCCAGCTCTGACGCATCGCGTTTTGAAATTCTTTTCGCCTCCACACGACTCGCGACCTGGTTCCATTAGTTTTTTCCCTCGTCCGCGAGGAACGTCCATGGAAAACCATTTACCGCTCGTTTCTTCGGCCTTGCGCAACCCTCTTCCCTCTTAGAAAACGCATTTGAGAATGTAAAAAAAAAATAGAGGGGAGTCGAAGGTATGGCGTAGACAAGAGAAATCGTTCTACCGCTTCCTCGTCAATCTTTAACTTGCTTCTATTTACTGGCTTCGTAGACAGCGGGGTGAAAATGAAGAACAACTGTACTTCTGCGACGAGGGTGAAGCACTGAGCTTCACTGGAATACCGATAATTCCTCTGTAATTTCCTCTGTAAGCGAACTTCGACGACAGCCGTCGGGAGAAGGTCCATCTTTCCGTAACTCCAACCCCCTTCGGTCTGATCGACGAAACTTTAAAATTACTCGACAGATGACACCGTTCCCTACGTATCATTCTCGTCGCCGAAGAGAGTGCCGAATAAAATCACCGTTTTTAATGAAATGACGTGTCGCGGGCATCGATGTGCTGGCACGATAACAAAACACCGGTCCGTCCTGTAAAAACATGCGACAAAACGGTGAATTTTATCTAACCACTTTATCCATTTCGCGTCGCGCTCTATGTTGAACAAAAAAAAAAAAAAAAAAAAAAATAGCGGGCGGGTTGGGGAAAAAAGCGGAAAAAAGTTGTCACGTGGAAAAAGGTCCGCGAACGCGAAATGAAAAAGGGACGTATTTTGCCCGTGGACGGCTGGTCGGGATTGGTTAACTGTGGAGGGCCATCCGATTGGAAATCAGTTTTTCAATTGTTTAATCTGCTCGCGTCGCTTCCCGTGACAATCTAAAAGTTCCCCGGGACCGTCGCTGTTTATTGATTTCCGAAGTCGGCCGCTGCCCACTCTTATTATTCGAGACATAGCCGATGGTAAATTCGCGGAGAGGGTGTTAACATCGACTACCCTCCGTTCTCGATTACCGTCGCTTTACTGAACTTCCCGCCCGAGTGTCTCGCCAGCCTACTAACCCGTCACCCGATAAAACTTCGGGGGAGTGTTATTTAAATGCTCCTCCGCGCCAGCGGCGAGTGCTCCGTCGAATCTTGCAGAGTAATGGCGAACGATTTTAGCCCCCCCCGTTGCTTGAAAATCGATCCTAATTTCTTCGCCGCTGTTCGCTGAAGCTTGAATTAGGTACTCGGGAGTACGAAACACATGAACGAGCTGCGAATTAACAGTTAGTTTTGTCGCTTCGTCATTTTGCCTCGAGCGGCGTCTTCAGTTTCGCCGAGCTCGGTAGACGGTACTTGTCCCTTGCTGGTTCTTTTGCACTCGTCTTGATTCCACTTGGCTCTTCTTGCTTACCCTGTCTTTTCTTGCGCCTCTCTGCGAGTCAATGCTTTTCCAAGATTAGCATGCGTCTGCAAATTTTACTTTCCACACCTCTCCCTTCGTTACGTCAGCAAATATCAAGTTGAAGTGTTAGTGAAAGCTCTGGCAAGCAATGACGAAGGCTCAGTGTTCCACGAACAACTATTTGCCTGCCAGATCAAATTTGGAGGCGTTTGGTTTTAGTTTATAGTTAAGTTTTAGCTTAGTTTTTTCTTTGTTTCTCGTGCTATGCCCCGACACTTACGAGGAAAGATCCCGAACCCGGAAATTCAAAAAATTCTGAGACTTTCTGGATATGTAGGGGTTTCTTCCTGATTACAACGCAATTTCTGTTTGTTGCCCAAACTCACACTAAGGGGTTGAAATTGACTCCTTAAATTCCGGCTACTTTCCGATTTTGTGTTATAACTCGCGAACTATAAAAACTGTAAGTTTTTCGAAACTTTTTTTCTATCTCTTACAGATCGCGAGTTACAAAATAAAATTGGAAAATAGCCGAATTTTCAGGGGTTAATTTCGTCCCCTTAGAGTGAATTTGCGCAGCAAACAAAAATTGTGTTATAATCAAGAGGAAATCCTCTACATACTCACAAAATTTCTGATTTTTTTAATTTCCGGGTTCGGGATCTTCCCTTGTTAGCTCGGCCTCGCCTTTTCACCATACTTCGTATTAAAATTGGCGAAATAAAGACGGGAAATAAAATAAATAAATAAATAATTGTTCGTGCATTAGTGGGAGCGAATGGTTCCTTTGAAAACATCTGGTGAGTAGGATCGACATCTCTCGATATGTCTCTCTTCTTATTTGATTTTAGAACAGGAATACTACGTAATCATTCAGAAAGTTAATGGTAATGTAAGGCGTAGAGCCCGTACTGTGCACTGAGAGAGAATAGCTGCCAGGTGGGCCGCAGGTACAATGTCAAGCTAATAGGCTTGGCAGTGTAACTACTCCTGTAGTTGTCCCGTTCCGTTAATTGTTGCGGTTGCTTTGTAATTTGCAGTTTAGAACTACGCGCGTGGACACAGAGGGCAGGAGGCAGCTCATAATGAAGCGATGCTCGGATAGTAATTGAACTTTTGCGAGACGTATCCAGCCATGTGCACGCCCCGAGTACGCGCAAGTGGGCTCGAAGAAAGCGAGTCCGAGTGATCTTGATCTCTTGAAAGTGAAACCAGTTTGAACTTTTTGATCCACTCGACTGGACCGTTTATTTAATCGAAGCTAGCTCCTTTTATCGGGATAATCTGCCACCGTGCTGCGAATTTTAAATGTGGAGGCTATTTCGACAGTGGTGTCCAAAAATTTGCACGCATATTATTGTTTTTATTATTTTAACGGGAGTATCTCACTAATACAAACTGAGACTTAGAGTGACGTACATAAATGAATAGATGTTGACATCCGAGATGCCAGTTGAACTGAACAGAAATTCAAAGTTAACTGATTTAAATTCTCGCAATGAATCTGGGAACATGATAATTATGGAGACACTGTCTCTCATTTTCAGATGCAGGATATGGAACTGTATTAATTCACAAACACCACTGTTGACCTGTATAAAAGTTTTAACATTGAAATTCCCACCCGAAAGTCGTGGAATAAATTTCTCCGAATTAAGTGATAATTAAGGACCCGCTTAATTCATGGTTCCGCAAAGTGGACCGAGAAATCGAGCGCGGAGGACGAGTATTTACACTCTCCTTTTAGAAACCCACGATATTTTTTACGAACGGTTTCGCGATCATCATTGGTTCACGCCGAGCTCTCAAAGAAGATTCCATTACGAATCTAGGCTGTGCAACTTAATGCCACGAGGCAGATCCCAGTGAAGGTACGGGAATTCCAGGTCATCTCGCGCCAGGAATGTGGCTGCCTCGAAAGGAAAAAGAAGTCGACTCCCTTCGGCAATTTGGAGTTGCGCAAGCAAAAATAATGGCAAAGGTCGTATCCCGTGTTTCTTCTGTTACGCAGCGTGCGATTAATTAAACGCAAACAATCTTGCGCAACCAAGCTACTTGTCACAGCCGACTATTCCGCCTTCCGCGTCAGATGTATCTCAATTGGCCGCGATTAATGCAAAATCACGAGTGATTAGGAAACACACCTAACCGCCAGAACCGCCGATAGAACTACGATCACCTTAGCGCTGTTCTTTTCGCAATCCCAAAGCAAGAACCACCAAGAAATCCATCGCGCAATATGTTCACGACTTCCAACTTCACCTGCAGATTTATTCATCTACAAAACGAGAAGCAACCAATCGTCGTTCCACGTATTCTCTAACTGGAGCTGTGCTGAGCCACCAGCAAAGCTTCAGACTAGGAACCTCGAAGAGGTACCCAAGCGCCTGCTACGTCCAGGCTCATCGTTAGAAAGGAATTTTGTCAATTGCTTGGGTCTTTATGGCCACGGCACTAATTATTCTCCGCTACCGATCTCCCATGCGCATACGTGCACCAAAGCGTGGAGCCAAGCCCCCGCGGAATCATTCACGGAACCTCTCACTGTCTCCCTCCCCGAGAGTGTCTCTCCCATGTGGAACCGCGGCAGGGTGGCGGAGGTGGGCGGGAGGGGGTTAAAGGAGAAAATCGTGAAAAGCTGGCTCGAGCAGGAGACGGACAGCGTCGAACGGCGGAGAAAGAGGGGCAGAGGTGGAAGGCGCGACCGAGGAAGAGGAGAAGGCGAGATCGGGAACGGCAATCCTTTCTTTCTCTTTCTCTGTCTCCGTGCCTCTCTCTCTTTCTCTCTCTCTCGCCGGCTCACCTGAGAATCGGGGAATGTCCTCGTAGCGAGAGTGGTCGTCAGTGTCTCGGTAGACCTCCATCTGGAGCCTGGGCGCTCTTCAGGAAACGATCGCCGGTTTGTTCGCGTGCCACTCAGTGTCACGTGCGCTCTCGAGCACGCTGCCTGGTCCCGAGGACGGAAATTCCGGCGCCCATGACGCAGGGGATCCCGAAGGTAGAGGATTCACGTTGATCGCCGTCGATCCGATTCGATCCCGTCCTCTGCGCCGCCTAGTGTTGCCTCGCGCCTCGGCTCGTCGACGGATCGGAGGCCTGGGCAGGAAGACGCACCCTCCCGATGAGAATGTGCGCGGTGGAATTCTAGAAGACAGGTTCGTCGAACGGGAATCCTGAACGGTATCGATGGGAACGGTGGAAAATAAGGGTCCCTTTGGAAAATACATTCGGTTGGTCCGGGAGAGTAAGGTTGTAAATTGATGTAATCAAGGGGAAATACAGTACACCCCGAGCAATTATCAGCTGTGCCGGATACGGTTAAAGGGGTCGTCGAACGGGACGAGAAACACGGTATCGAAAGCGAGCGAAGAAAGTGAAGCTTGTTTTCCGTCGCCGCTGTTAATCGCTCCCCGTGAACTTTTAACGGGCCACGATTAACGGGAAAAGAAAGACGCGCGCCGTTAACGACGACAGTTACGGTCAACTGATGGGGACCATTGTAGGGCTAATAGCCGGCTCGTTCGACGTTAAACGAGGCATAACTCTCCCCCGACGATTCCGTGACGTCGCATCAGCGACCCGCGAGCGCGCTTTTGTCGTTGCGGCCGGCCTCGGCACGGTCGCGAAGGAAATCGCTCGAAAACCTCGGGCGCGGTCGGCGATTCCCGTGTAATTTAATCGAACGATTCGATTGAATCAGATCTGCGGGATGATGCCGCGCCGCTCTAATCGGGAGGAAATAATTTGTTTGGTCAAGCACCGGTTACGTGGGATCTGATTGGTTCCAGATGATCGATCGGTTTACAGGCTGCGCCGAGGAATTAGGGCCCGTTTACTGGCTATCATCGCTAATCGCTCGACCGTGATTCCCCCGCGAACAGGCAGCCCGTTGGTGTAAACGGTCGCTGGAAGTTGACGGTGTTTCGTAAATTCACGGGAGCGCGGTTTGTTGATACATAATCTGCTGTCGAGATCCAAGGATCTCACAGCATTACGGACACTTGACTTTAGTCAATGTTTGTCGATCGCTGCTACGGCAATTGATTATCCTTCGCCCCTCGCACTTCAAATATTTGGGTATTAATTGTGTTTAGAAGTTATATAGTGCATTACTTGGGCCTTGCAATTCGCGTTTGTATTGGACTAGAATGCGCGATTAATCATATCGCATAGACGAAGCAATTTACGCGAAATTGGGTATCACGAAAACGTTTTTTTTCTCACGAATTTGTGTTCATTAGAACCGCCTTGTTTCTTCTTGTAAGTTTCATTAAGGGGGATTTTCGTCTAACAGTCACCGAAATTTATGATTTTTTTTTTGAAAAACCCATTGTTAATATTGCATTAATTTTTTGGGGGATATAAGGAGGCGTCTTTAAACTTTCAGATAATATTTTTTTTATGTCGATCCTTCTTATTATTTATTGATTATTGTCAAATCTCTTCGACGATGTTGGCGTCAAGCGTAACACCTGCCACAGTCAACTGATTGCAAAAAGAAGAAAATTTTCGTAAAGTTAAATAATTTACGCTGGGACTGGACATAAAATTTCAATTTCAATTTTTATTTATAATACTATTTTCGTCGATATAAAGAATAATATGAAAAACTTGTCTACGGAAAAACTTACTTTTTCTTTCAAACGCTACAACTCATTCAGTTTTTCATTTTTTGCCTTTAAAGTAAACCAATCCCAGCGTAAACTATCTAACTTTAAGGAACTTCTATTATTTTTGCAATCAGATGACTGCGATAGGTGCTACACATCCCGCCAACAGGAGTTACATCATCGAAGAGGTGGATAAGATTTCACAATAATTAATAAATAATAAGAAGGATCGATATAAAAAAAATATTTTCTGCAAGTTCAAAGATGCCTTCTTATATCCCAAAAGAGTTTAATCCAATATAACCAACAGTTTTTTCCAAAAAAATTCTTAAATACCAGTTACTTTTGGGGGTATTAGACGAAAATCCCCCCCCTTAATCAGTTAAACAGCTTCCATGCCAAATTCTTTATTTGCTAAGCAAGTGCTACCTATGACATAAACTTGATGATATGTAGGTACAGCCTTACTAACAGAGATGATTCATAAATGCATGTTAATACTTAGGGGTGTAATTATACACACTGATATAAGTAAAAACGTCATATCAACGTATCGATAGCTTAGTGCGCAAATATTGTATGCCCACTTCTTGTGAAATTTGAATTTTTTATGTGCACAGATAGCTCTTTACTCTTTCTTTATGCTGTATAAAAATCATAGTTAGAATCTATTTCATAAATTTACCAAAAATAATATTTTTCTCCAGTCCCTGGATATATTTTTCTCGAAAACGCTAAAAGTGGACATAAAATATTTGTGCATCGACATGTGCATATGGCGTTTTTACTAATATTAGCCTGTAGATGTACTTCGTGAAGTACTGACATGCACTTATGAATCATCCTGTACAATAGTAACAGAACTAACCTAACATTCGCATGCTCGAAGTATCAATATCGAAACAGCTTCCTCATCACCTAACTACTTACTATGCATTTACACACTTGATACGCACCATAACGCAATTCGAATTTCCGCGGGCTGTCTACCTCTCGCTAATAAACTCTATTTACATCAATTACTGCCTCGCGACTCCCGCGCAATTGTCCCCGCGCGTTTTTCACGCTTTATTCGATTACATTTCGCGTATTATACCCGGAAACTCTTCAGCACAATTTAAAGATATTACAGTCGCAAAATTTTTGAAAAAGATCTTGGAATCCTTTGCTTCTTGGCTCAGTAAATCGATAAAGGGTTGCGCAATAACCGTCTTACCGAAAGCTCACGACTTTCTTCGTTTCCACTTCGCGAGCACCGCCACCAGTTTTCGCGTTAAGATCTCGGCCAGCAAAAATCGGCAAGTTTGCCAGTTCCTGCTTTTTAGCCGTGCGATGTTACGCAAGCTTTCGCTCGATGCAGCCTCTATGCGTGACAGGGGCGGAAGGCTACGTAAGATGAAGGAACTTAGTTTCCCTCTTGATACCGGGAATGCTCCTTCGCTTGAGAATCAATTTCCACGCGACAGTTAAATTCGCGGAAATCTTCGCCGGGAATTCGTTTCGCGCGTCACAAGACAATCCTTGCACGATTACCTACTCCCCCGTTGCACAGTGCCCAACTGTTGGATTCTTTCGATTCTTGTTCGCGGAGTACTACCACCCGCTCAGCTATGTAGAATCTACACGGCTAATTGGTCATGTCGCGTCTTCTACCGAAGCTTCTTTTCCACCTTTCAAACGTTGCGTCTCGATAGTCCCTTTGAATGAGTAATTTGTAAGTCTTCTTCTCTCTTGAAGACTTCATTTCCACTATTTTTCTCTTTAAGTGGCAATTATACTTTTCGTCTTTCACATCTGTCCACTCTGAATATTCCTTCCCTCACATTATCGTCGACGATGGAAACCCCCTCATGATTAAAAAAGATTAAAAATAATTGGACCTCTAATTCAGGAACATCGAACGAATCTTCCATCTCTGCAGAATCTTCTTGCGGAGATTAAAACTGCGTTTATAATAAAGACGAGAATCAACCATCATCCGATTCTCGATCTCGAAGTACCGATTACCGGCGTTGATTTGAATCGTTGCATTACCCATCCGGAAATATCCGCGGTGGTTCGAGTCAGTCGATTTCCAACCACAAAGCGTCGAACTTCCCCACCAGTAAACATAATCTCGTTCACGACCTCGGTTTTCGTTCAGACCGCCGTCGATTCGTTCCAGTGTCATTGCGCGCGAGTGCTTCCCGGCCGAAAGAAGTGCACCGTGGATTGTTAAGTGACGGTTCGCGGTGGCGCAGGTGCGAAACAGTCTCATGTGTCACGGGCTGCGCCGGCGGGCCAGCTAAGGGAGAAGGGAAGAGCACCGGGAGAAATTCCTTCAGCCAACTCGAAGAAACGGTGAGTCAAGCAGCGAGATAAAGTTTAATGGTTCCTCGCCCCCTCGAAACTTTTGATGCACGGCGGGCACGGGAGTTGCTGCTGTAGTTTTCCGAGCGGCAACTTCTTGCTCCGTCGACGCTCCATTTAGCGTCTATCAATTTCACCAACGCCGCGGCGGTCAGTGGTAAATGATGCAGTCGATAATTCACAAAAGTAATGAATAGACTGGTCGAAATATTATTCTGAGTCTAGACGATGACGAGGGCTGAGGAATTATTTAATTAAATAATTGGGGGACTACTCGCGTCTCATATGTACTTACTTTCTTGCCAGGGTTGGGGAAGGTGGAGCTAAATGTTACTTCTTATGGAAATTAATAGCGACTGTAGGTTCACTTTTATTCTTCGCATTATACAGGGTGAAAAATACGTCAAAACTCTAGAATAAAATTGTTCGCACTTCAGCGACCCTCGGGCTTCTAAAACGGTACTACGGCGCACGCGAAGTCGGTTAAACACCCTGAGGTCAATATTCTCAAAAACGGAGCGCGATATTAAACAATTTTATTCTACATAATTATATTTTCGACTTATTCTTTCACGTGAAATCACCATACTGTCGCCTACAAAATTTCGAACCGTAAACTCTGGGGTCACGAGATGTGTCCCGGCTCATTATGCCCAGTTAATCCAGATAAGTGTGACTATTTTCACAAAAAAAATAAAACAGATTTATTGTTATAAAATCAGAAGCCAAATTTCTGGCGAAGCCGAGTAGTAAAACTAGTATCATTATAGTCCGCGAACTATTTATTATACTTGAAGCGGTCGTGCAGATTCCAAGTTCAGCGCTGTGTCCCAAAATTCTCACCCGCCCGCGATCAGGCGAGAGTGATAAATTTCCATGTTAGTATTTCTCGGGAGCGACTAAAGTGGCCATCGGACACCACGGATATATCGAAGCCAGACCAACGAACGAATTTACCGAACGTTTGCCTGCTAATTCACCTATGCAACCGTTGTAATCCGGTTATGTTGCTGAAACCGCAGGAATGTGTGGATACGTAGCTGTGTGGCTAATAGAACCTCTCCTATCCTACGTGACCCCGTGTTCCCGTGTGGCCGCACACGTGCCGCGCGGCCGTGTGACTGGTATGCGAGTCCCCGCCGCGAACAAAAGGGCGAGAAAGAAAGGAAATGGGTCGATGTGATCTCGCCAACTCTTTCCCTCCTCGCGATCACATGCGCAATTTAACTCCTCAAGCCCTGTTATTCCCTGTTGTCCGCCGCGTTTCACATACCTCCATTGTTCCTTCCCACCCTCCGCCGCCTGATATTTTTCTCTTTGCTCGGTATTTGAGTAAAAACAACCCCTAATGGGATTAACACGAGCTTCCCTGAAGTGTGGGCGTACCAGATTCCGTTCACGTTCGTCACGAACCACTGTACCTCGGGTATGATTTCATCTCAGTTTAATCTTGGAATAATATGAAAATTTCTGACCGTTGGTTGGGATCCACAGTCGTTTAGGTGGTGCTGCGTGGACGAGGATCGTTCGTGAATTCATCATTGTTCAACTAGCTTTGCTACCTCTCCAAAAAAGCATCCGCTAATGAACCTTTGTCTAACGAACATCGTTCCCCATCCACCCCAATCGTTCTTACGCTACCGAAAATTGCGGCTGCCCCTACCTAAATTCATTATCTAACGCAGCAAGGGTCAATTCAGACGAGCGATTGCGGCGTCGTTGCGAATTCGCATCGGTACGTATACGTACAGTGACTCGCATTAATATTCGGACACTCTTTAAAATCGCATAACTTTTTTAGAATTGGTCCAAACAACTTGAGTTTTTTTGAGAAGCTAGAAGGATTAGTTTGCTAACTGACGCGTTTCGTCGTTTTGAAAACAAATGTATTTGGTTGGAATAGCGAAAAGAATAGTAAAGGTCGATTTTTAAACTTTTTTTTTGTGAGCTTGTAATGAAAATTAAAAAAAAAACGTTTGTAGATTGCAGTAAGTTGTATACGTGCCCAAAATTTCATCAAAATCGGTTAACGTTGCTCCGAGCTACAAACGTTTAAAGATCGCAGAATAAGGTCGAGAATCGCGAAAATTCCCGAAATCAGCGTAAAAATTCCACACTACCCTGGCGCCCGCGGGGAATTCCCTTCTGGAGGCGTCGGGGTGTCTTTTGATGATATCTCCACGTTAAAAGAAAATTT
Source organism: Andrena cerasifolii (assembly GCF_050908995.1). NCBI lineage: Eukaryota > Metazoa > Arthropoda > Insecta > Hymenoptera > Andrenidae > Andrena > Andrena cerasifolii. The sequence continues at coordinate 18,081,682 of NC_135118.1, forward strand.
ATAAATTATGTATTATTTTTTTTTTAACTTGGGGGAATTTTCAACAGGCACCCCGACTCCTTCAGAGGAGAATCGCCCAGGGGCGCCGGGGTAGTGTGGGATTTTTACCCACTAAAACCCCTCGGCCATTATGAAATTTTTAATAATTTACATGTAAACATCTCTATTATCAAGGCCCATTGGCAGAAACGCTCGGACACCTATTTAATTATTTTCAACATAGATCCATCGTGCCAAGGCTCATTAAAATCGATATCTATCACATGGTGTCCTCTCCTTGTTACTGTAACTGGTAACGATACCCCAGAATCCATATATGCGAACTTCCCTATCAAAATTCGAGTTACAAAATCAATTACACGGGCCCAATCCTTTTGAGACTTTATTCAACATCTAAACTAAGTAGCACCAACCAATTCCCAAGTATGTCGATGCACACGAGGAGACTACTTAGTGTAACGATACCTCGGAATCTATATACGCAAACGAAAAATATCAATTTCGAACTTTCTTCCGCGGGTGTCACGCGAAACGTCCCATCTTCATGGTATCCGCGTTTCTGGTAGCTCCTAAAAGGTGATTTCGCATTCATGACTTAAAAGTTACCCAAGCGATCGAAGGGCAGCGCGGATGGGGCTGGCGATGGTCGGGGTCGAAGAAAAATCACGAGCGAGGTGCACGGGGACCGCTGCTACCCCGACTCGATTATCGATTCCGCGCCCCTCCCCCGCGAACTCCTCGCTACGTGCCACGCAATCGAATTGGCCGGTTTGCCTGGGCTTGCCGAACGTTTGCCCGCCAATTTACTTAGGCACGACGTGCGTGAACCTGCGACAACCTCGTTAATGTTATCGGGCACACAGTAACGCGCAAATGTGCCACGATTATCGGCGGAAATTGCGCCGGGGTGCAAGCCCCCCCCTCCAAGATTCAGCTTTTCGATTCGACTTTGAACCGCGGCTTCGGGGAAAGTTAAACGATCACTGAACGAAGGCTCTCGATGTCCCATTCGACGTTTCTTAGAGCTTGAGATCTTTAAGAGGTACTTTCATCGCGAATCTTTGGGATTTACCATGCCGTATTATGATTAAGAACCCTCGAGCAGTGAAAGCAGGTGGGGAAGCCTCTGTGACGTCATGCCTGCAGACTTTGAGCATCGTCCGATGTTTTTCTATGAGGGCTATCGTGAGATGTTTGGAGAGAGTGAAAGTGTAGAGACTTAATATTTGAGGAATATAGTTAGCTCTTAGACTCCAGCTCGTAATCCTGATTAGGGTTAAGAGTTTATTCTTAAGAATTATCTTACTTTTAAACATTCTAAGCTGAAGGAGCTGGTGCTCCTTTGTGGTAGATTCAAACAGGAACGTTGGATGATGGACGTTAATGTTCTCCAACGCGCAAATCTTGAGCAACAATCCACCTCGATGGTTCACCCTCGGCGCGAGCATCGTACCGCGATTATACGGCGGGTGCAAATTGCCCTCTGGACACTCGGAGAAACGAACTTTCGAGTTCAGACGTCTTGGCCTCAGCTTCATCGCGGTTACAGCGAATTTAAACAGCCTCCAGCTGAAATAGAGTTAACTTCAAGTTAATTGCACGGCCAAACTGGCGCTTCGTTGTCTCTGCAACCATTCCCATTTTCGCTCAATCAGGTCTAAACGAAGTTAAGGGAATATAGTCACGGTCCAATAAATCGAGTCCGAACGCGATGCACCATCGCCATTGTAGATGGTGAATTTGGGGAAAAAGCTTGCGTTTCGCGCGTATTCCATCAATCATTCCTATATTCGTGCAATAAGCTGAATTCCAATTCCGATTGTTTGCCGTTACTAACCATTTACAGAACGTACGTTTCTTTCGTAATTTGTCCTGGATGGCGGACGCAATCACCGGCTGTTTTTTTTTTTTCATCGAAATGGCGAAAATTTTATTTCGAGCACACCGACCGGTGTTCAGCGTTCTTCAATTATCGACACAGAACCAACGCTGATCATCGACGCAAATCGAATATTTTTCTTTCAAATCGAAAATGTGGTTTCACTGACAGCCGTCGATCAGAAATGCTCTGTTAATCCTGCGGCTTCGTGTCTGCCTATTGAAATTGAGTATGACGAGGAAATTTAGTTTCCACGGGGCACAGAATATTGCAGAATAAATCGGGGACATTGAAGCTGACTGCGCTTGAATTTAAAATCGAGAGTTCTACTTTAGACTGAAAAAGTAGGGTAGATGTGCCGTTTGTGGCCATTGCACTGTTTTTGGCCATGTGCTTAATTGTCTCATTTTTTAATTGCTTGGGGATCATTATTTTTCAATATTTTGTTTAGTATACCGTCAGAAATATGAGGTTACATTTATTGCTTACACGGAAAAATATTATATTTTTTAAGAAGTGGCTAAAACTGGTACAATACCTTAAAGTGGCTACAAATGCTGCATCCACTCTAAGAGATTTAATTTGGCAGAAGTAGTAGGACGCCAGGTAGATATTGATTCATTTATTTCTAATTCTTCAAGCATGTAATCAAGAATCCTCGTATTGAGCCTTGCATTGGTCTTTAAAAACTCCGTGGCTTAAATGCAAGACAATTTGTTATTAAGACAGAGTACCTATCCGAAAGAATCGCCGGCTAGCCGAGAATTTACAGAAATAAAGATTAATGGAGAGTCTTTTAGCGATGAACTTTTACGCCGACTTTGTTTCCCCACCACACGCGAGCGCGAAATTGCAGCTCAGCTAGTCATAAGATTACCGCGTAAAAATTAGTATATCTGGGGTGACCGTACCTAATATCGCTTAGCAAAAGTTAAATCGCTGTCAATTGAATAATAATTGATATTTTTTAATGAAATTCGTTTGAAAGTAAGAAGGAATTATTAATCTTTCATGAAGCATAAGTTAGAATCGTTGAAGTCTAAAAATTTTGAATTAGGAATTAAAAAACATAAGACATGCAAAAATCCGGTCCTGAAAAAATTGTACCTAATATCGCCTACTCGAGAAATATTGATTAATTCATGTGTATATGAGTTTTTAAAATCATTTTCACATGTGTTTTTATTACTTCTTGCTCTATAAATGTTTTTGTATCGATCTTTGATATTATTTTTATTACAAAAATATAGAAATAGAATTTTTAAGATATTTTATTTTTTACGTTCGCATGTACATATTGGACAAATAAAGTTTATTTCGGTTGCTCCGCACATTTCATGACCCCAACTGTAACAAGCATCGAAACCATTGTTCTCCCGTAGGCGGTATTGGAGAACACGCATACTGCTAAAAGGAAAACACTATTTTCATTACGAAAAATATTTAAATCGATTTCATTCGTTAAGTACATCATTAATTAGGTATTTCTAGTAGATATTCGTGCATTCACAGAATTATTAGACTTACCTTCTCCGAATGTGGTGTGAGATTGTGTCAGTCCAATCAATTTTTACACTATTTAGATTCTCTAAAGTAATTTCTTTTCTGTAATTGTATAGAATGAATTCGAATAAAAATTTCGAATAAAGTGAAGTTATTCGAGAATAACGAATCAATTTTTATTCGACTAAATTTTTATTCCACTAAATTTGTATTCCACTAAATTTGAATTCCACTAAATTTTTATTCGACTAAATTTGTATTACACTAAATTTTTAGTCGTTATTCGTTATTCGAAGGACCGCCGTGGCGACTAACCAACCCGAATAAGCAGGGGTCAGAACCCGAGTCGCTCCGGCTCGGGCCCCGAGGCCCTATGCCTCCGGCCGGGCCGAGGGGGGTATCATGAGATAAGGGGAAAACTTTTCGAGTGTACCTACTCGAGCCGAAGATACTTATTCGCGACGCTTAGTCGCCACGGCGGTCCTTCGAATAACAAATAACGAGGAACGAATAACGACTAAAAATTTAGTCGAATACAAATTTAGTCGACTAAAAATTTATTCGTTATTCCCGAATAGCTTCACTGTATTCGAAATTTTTAGTCGAAAATTAGTCGAAGAACAATTTAGTCGAATAATGCCCAACTCTGTCTCGGGGAGAGAGAAATCGGCACCGCCGGGGTACCGGACTGCTGCACCAAGCAGCCGAACCGAACCGTTCCATCGTTGGGCAAAAATTATAAGCAAGAACTAATCGAAATAAAAAAGTTTGTTACCCAAACAGCCGGGCTATAACTCATTCAACAGTTAGGCCCCTGACAATGCCTTCCTCCGTTCCACCGGTAACCATAACCGGAGGTCACAAGCAAAAGATTTCTTCACAGTTTGCCACTAAAAAGTGATAAACGCAAAGACGTCATCAGTGACAGTTCACAAATCCAACAATTCTGAACTCTGACTAAACTCTACGTCCACACCTTGGAAAGCAAATCCACCAGCCGCAAAACATAAGAAACATCGATCACACCACCGCCGACCACAGAATACCCCAACCTTATCCTCATTCCAAATTCACCCAGCGTAAATCACACTTTGCATCATAGATTCCTAAAAAAAAAAGAACACTTCAGAATAGATTTCCATTGATTACTCGATCCAGTGGTCACCGGACTCGGCAGCGAAGCCAGCAACCTCCGCCGCTAAAAAATTCAGGCGCGCGCCCAGTGGGCAGCGGTAAAAATTTCGTCGGAAGTGTCGTTCCCTGGGAAACGATGCACTGATCGCGGAAACAACGAGCGCAGGCAAGTAATTGCTCTGCAATCGTCGTGTGCCCCGTCTGCATACGTCCGTGGGTCTGTCGCGGTACACGCAGCTAGCAGCGTTTAATTGCGCCTGCGTTACGAGCGAACCCCGCGGTATATTCAATCGCTAATGCTTTCTAATGCCGGACAACGAAGCTCCCCCGCCATCCCTTTTTGCTCGTGTCCGTGTCGCTGGGACGGTATAATTTTTTCCGTCACGTTCCGCCCTGTAAATACGTGTCATTTCGCGCGGTCGATGTCCCGACGAGAAACGACGCAGCCGAATAAACGTCCGTCAGCCGTCCGCTTTCTATCGATTCGATTACGAACGTCCCAACGCGTGATTGCTTTACGTTGTTGCTCGTTAAGGGAGAGGGTAGCGAGCGGGATTAAACGCGAGAATTTTGTTACTCGCTTCTATTGGGCTAATGTAACATAATTCCTCGTTTATCGCGCAGTTTCAACGTTTACACGCGAATTATGCATAAAGAGGGTCTAATACGGTGTGCGGGGTTAAATTCACGCGTGCTCGCGTTTGGAATGGACGTGAATAATTAATTGGTGGAATCTATGATATGGGTTGTGTTTGCTCTGGACAGGTGCTTTTGATTTTTTTTATTTTTTTTAATAAGCATTTCGGTTCAATGCCTTTTTCCCGGTGGATTTTCTAATGCAGTTTTCGAACTACCGAAGGGGGGAGTTTCATATTTACGTGGGCGGTATTTAAATGTTTGCTTTCGCGGATCAGGGAAATGGTAACTTTGAGAGGGATATTTTATTTGATCGCAATATAGGTACGCGGGAAAGAGTCGGTCTTGTATAAATAAATTGCGCAAACATTCGGCTCGGAGCGTATACAGTAAAAATCACAGTATTTTATTAATACTTGATGCGTATGAAACCGGCGGAGACTTGCATTGGCAATAAAATAACGCAGTATTTTGCAGAGTGAGGGCGTCATTATTAATTGTTTTTATTATTCAAGTGAAATATTAACTCGATGGTATCTCCCATGAAAAGAATGAAACCGCGTTTACTATCGATTACTGTTGTGTTCGATACATTTTATTTTTTCTTTCTTATTTACCGCCATTGTAATTCTACATTTACAATCCGTTGCACGTTGTAATTATTCCACTGAATATTACATGAAAATCAACGTTGGATGAGCACGCATTGAAAGCTTGATCAGAAATAATTATACATGCTGAAAAAGACGGTCGTTTCAGAAGCATTCATAAAACCAACCGCCGACTGCAAGATTCATTAAAAACATAATTAATTTGGCAAATGCAGATCTGCTAATGAACACGCTGCAATCCACAATGAAACCAGTGAACCAAACCAGTGAATAATGAGTGACTGCATTCGAGATCTGCCTGGAAAAAAAAACACCTCCGCGCAAACATAGTTTTTACATACTTGATCCAGTCACGGAAACACAAGCGCACCCAAGCGGGTCTCATAAATATCTTCAATTAACCGACAACTGTAGAGACATCTACTTTAAACCATTTTTATAGACTAACCATCATCCGCGGGTTTACGAGCAACTCCGAAGCCAGCCGACCGATAAGAGCTGAGACATCTCGCTTAGAAATAGAGCGTCCCGGAAAAGTGTACGAGTCTGCAAAACGTTATCTTTTGTTTCGCGTGTTCCTTGGCTCGGTCGCGAAGTGATATCGCCGAGGCATGGTTCCGAGGCCCAATTACGCGGACTTAACTGTCCCGATGCTTAACGCTAATGCTTTCTAATGCCCATCGACGGGGCGCACGTGCTCCTTTTGTTCGAAACGGCGAATGCGTCTGTGGCAGCCGCGAGGCGGTGGAAAAATTGCGCACTCGAGGTATCCGCATAGGATTTTGCAACGTTCGTTATCCTAGATGCGCGAGTTAAGCGACGCGCGCGTACGAGCATCGTAGCCCTCGCGAAGGAAACAGAGCGCGTTCTCGGCCGTTACGAAAATCGGGTCACCACGTGTATTTTTAGTTATTTATTGTATGAGAGAAAAGTTACCAATCTTACAGAAAAGAAGAAGAAGGAACGCGGTCAATGATTACATAAGTAAAAAGAACAATACAACAATCTATCTATATATATATATATAAAAGAAGTCCTGACTGACTGACTGACTCTTCAATGCCCAGTTCAAACCTTTTAATCTAGGAACGTGAAATTTGGAAGGTACATTGTTTTCATGACGTAGGCACTCACTAAGGAAGGATTTATGGAAATTCCATCCCCAAGGGGGTGAAAAGGAATAATATGTATTTTCTCGGACTTCCTAATATCTCTTAGGCCCGATTAGATATCAATTTGGTTCTTACTCACAAGGATCACCCACACAAATGCCTAAAACCCAATTTCAGGATTTTGCCCTAATCAACCCCCAAGGGGGTGGAAATGGAAAGGGGGTGAAATATGTTTGCACAGAGTCCTTAATATCTCTTATGCCCGAAGCGAAGCGCGTGGGTATTTCGCTAGTAATATGTGTATTTATTACACCATTTCGATTACAAATTAGATATAATGGTTCTTTCGTATGAAGAACAACTGTAGTTTTACATAAGGTATACCAACCAGACCTTTGAGATTAATACTTAAATATATTTATGTATGTATAACAACAAAACAACTGTTAAAATTGCATTTAAAATTATTTTTCTTGAAATTTCTATGAAAATAATTACTTATTCTTATCTCAATTTAAAAAAAAAATTATAAAATGCAAATCGTGTAGAAGCCCCGTAAAGGACCGCATACTTTGAATAAGAATTGTACTTATTAATGTATGCTTAATACGCGTAACTAAAAATATAGGATATTAAAAGTGAAACTACACTCACTTTATAAACATACAATAATATTTAAATTGATAATTGACATTTCTTTGCCTAATGGTCATTCACTGGTATGCGGTCAATTACTGGTTGGTTTACTCTACAATGGTTCATTTAATACAAAAGAAAAAAATAACAAAAGAAGTATTGTTTGATTGGTTTATCTTAAACGCACTTATAATTACCACGCGTTTTACGTATATGTTAGACTTGTTCTTACAACGACGATGACTGTGCTAACTGAGCAACTGCCTACCTGCTACCGGCAAACTACTACACGTCTAAAACAGCAGGCAGCGCGAGCGCTAGCGTGGACATAAATATAAACATGGATTCAACGATTGTGAATGGGCAAGGTAATTGCTGCGCTACTGCCTAACCCAATGAGCTATTTAAATCAATAAAGAAACTACTTAGAAAGGCAGCAGCAAGAAGAAAACAAGGAAATAATCACATTAGGCAAGAAGACATTACAACTCTAATTACAGTGCGTGGAACTTTGATGTAACTCATCTCTTAAAATCGCCAAAGGGCAGTTGAAAAAATTAACCGCGTGACCCAATGAGTTATCGCGCTTGCAAATTCTAAAAAAGGGATCAGAGTACACGAGATTGGTACGGAGACATCTGTACCGAAAAAATGGTTTACGTAAAAGCCGAGACCACGCATTAAAATCTATCAGACGCATAATACGCGGATTATTTATCAACGAAACCATTAATAATAATCAAACAGAGTTAAAGCAAATCCGCGAAAGCAAGCCGATGGCGAATTACAAGAAGTCCGAGCTTAACAAAAATATACAACGGGTAACATAAAACATTTGGAATCCAGCTGTGATGCCACGCTGATTGGCCTCCACAGGGCGGTATAATTTTGCCGAAAGCGTCGCTTTCGACGCCGCACCGCCGTCCAAATACCAGGGTGTGCTCGTAACTGATTGCAGAAAGCCGCGAAAACGTTTTGGCGCATAATTAACTGACCGAGGACACTGAAACGATTCGACGTGACGACGGCGACAAGAAATTTTAGCGGGCGGAAAAACAGGAACGCCAAATGTCCACATCGTTGCGTGGCTCGCAAATGAACGGATTCGCGCGTTCCTATGTAATTAGTGAGTGTCCAACCGGTGGCTCGCTAAATTTCCAGCCGCGAGATTTCAGTTTTTGCCGGCGCGGTTTTTGTTTCGGCTATATCGCCGAGTCATTGAACACTCGCATACGAACGGATAATATCCTGTTTCCTATGGAACGGCGTTCAACGTTTAACCTCGTTACGTGCCGTTACGAAACGATTATGTAAGGTCATCGTGTGACAGTGAATGCGGGCCGGGCGATTTTATTGTTGCATTGTCGAGCGTGCAAAGCCTACTTCCTTTTCCCTGGTCGCTGTGAGAATACGCGGTTGACGCAAGGTGGCTACCGCCCTGTCGATTTATTCGCCTTCGGAGACGTGAGAAATGCGGTGCTCCGAAGAATAGGCACGCGCGGAGTAAGCACTATGGTATTCCTGCAATGTAACCTGCCACTTTACTCCGGTTTCTTACTTAAGAATAAATGTGTATCGCTCGTCCGCCACGTAGGTACCGCGGACGGGAGATATGCATCTGTTGACAGATACGCTGCCTACTAAAAAGGAAGCAATGGAACGAACGCATGTAACAATGTTACGTAAGCGTCGTTATTGTAGCGCTTCGTTATTCGCTTAATTAAGAAACGGAATACATATAATGTATTTTCCGCGCTGCGCTCCATCAGATTGATTCTTTCATTCGTCCATCATTAATTTAATTGACTGTTCGAATTACGATTGAGATAATTGATCGATGTAAATCCTTTGACCTATAGTTGCTCTTTCGCTTTCAGCAGAAAAGAATATCCTGATCCTATCGGGACATGGATACATTAGTCGGTTGTTCTGATTAGGGCCTGGTTACCGAATATTATTCCACTTAATTAATTACGCGTTCTCGGGTATCAGATGCCGCAGAACAGGGTGGGTGTACATTAATGATTTGAAAGTTGTCCGTGGCATCGGTACATTCAATTGCTACATAGACTCTTTCCTAATGAACTGTAAACAGTGTACAACTGGAAGACAAGTGAGCATTAAGGGGGTATACCCGTTTGAACCCTCGGAAAATGTATACATTTTGTGGATTTTTTTACAAGTCAACGGTTTGATGCAGATTTCCCGTTTTTTAACTATGTTTACATAGTATTATGAACTACTTATAAAAAAAGTTTCAGTTAAAAAACTATTGTTTTTCGGAAGTTACGGATACATGTCCGAAAGTCTCTCGATTTTAGACGGCTAAACGGTGGCCCTAAAAACTGGCGCTACGTTCAACCAATTTACTTCAAATTTTGCATGCAGAATCATAATAAGATTCCACATCGTCCAACGAAGGCGATTTTGAAAATTTTGAAAAATAAAGAAATGGTGAGAGATCAAAGGTAAAGTTAAATTTTTCTAAGAGAAAAATCCACCTTTTTCCTTTATAAATAATAAACGGGGAATCGAAATAAAAAAAGCCTTCGTTGGACGATGCGGAATCTTATTATGATTCTGCATGCAAAATTGGAAGTGAATTGGTTGAACGTAGCGCGAGTTTTTAGGGCCACCGTTTAGCCGTCTAAAATCGAGAGACTTTCGGACATGTATCCGTAACTTCCGAAAAACAATAGTTTTTTAACTGAAACTTTTTTTATAAGTAGTTCATAATACTATGTAAACATAGTTAAAAAACGGGAAATCTGCATCAAACCGTTGACTTGTAAAAAAATCCACAAAATGTATACATTTTCCGAGGGTTCAAACGGGTATACCCCCTTAAACGAAGATTCTATAAATCGCTGGAGGAATATTAATGATAACGGAATTGAAGGCTGATCCCGCTTCATAATCCAAGAATACACCATCCTACGTCCGCGTAAATCGTGCTGAGAAAATATTTGAAAGGACGTGCGACTGTTCCGACGACAACAAACCAGTTTAATAAACGTTTAAACTCGTTCGATGGTGACAGTACAGCCGAAGTTGCCATACATATATGCGATCGTAAATGTCACTCGATTATAGCTTGCGCGAAGGTTTCGAAACTCCAATCAATACTATCACTCAGTTGGCCACGTAATGCCGCAAACTTAATTGAAACTCGCGACAATATCATACGAGGAGATTCATTGGGACTCGAAGGAAGTTAGCCTGATCTTAATGGACGAGGCTGGGGCCGAATGGACTTGACCAGTCGGGGTAGACGGTCAGGCGTTGCAGACACGTTAGGAGCCAGTTGGACCCACCCGAACACCGCAAACGATGGTCAAACTTCAACGATCGCCATAGGACCTGGGTAGACTCGCTCGGAGCTCGTTGAAGTTGCCTAAACCATGGTAGACATGGCAGAATTACGGTGCACGGATACCAGTCCCGTTAAACTTGACCGGACTGCCACCAATTCACTGCAAAATGACTCTAAGGTAAAGTGTCCAGACGTCCCGCATTTGCCCGCATTTGAGCCCTTTGTCCCGCATTGAAAAATGTCCCGCAAAGAGTCCCGCATTGGACATGTAACCTTTTACATTTTCGCATTAGCATACAGTTACTGTTTCCTCTACTTTTTTTGTTGTGAAAAAAAAATTTAATTTCGTTTCAATATGTCATCTTATAATCAAAAGTATGCATTTTTAAATATATTGTAAATGCTTTAATAAACTACGGAAAGATCTCCTCACGCATCTGTTAACCTTTTTTTTTTTGCTTGCTTGCTTGCTTGTCCCGCATGGGAACAGAAAATATCTGGTCACTTTACTCTAAAGTATTCTACAATAAATCCGCTTTTAGAAAAATAATAAAGTAAAGGATACAACTGCATTGTTTGATGATTACCAGCTAAAATAAACTGGCAAAAAGTTACATCAATCATACCTGCTTCTTTAAAATGTTCCTAGCACGCCCAAAATAGAGTGTAAGCTAGAAAGCCTTTGTTTCTGTTTTTCATTTCGCATTTACTTGATATTTTTATCATTACATGTCGTTGGTATTCCTTAATTATTGAGAAATCGACGAGGTGCGACTTAGGCGACCAGTATAATATTGGCAACTCTCCCAACCAACTAATCAAACGTCGAGTCCGATCAATTTAAAATAATCGGTGATATCAGATCGCCCAGAATGGCACCAGCCACTATCCGTTCATCCTCCACAGCGTGATCGCGGGCCAAGCGAGTGTATCGCTGAGGCATTCGTTACTGGAAGTCGGTGGAGTGCTCCCCCCGTTTTTCTCGTTGTTCTCGACGGCAGCGCCCGGTATCGGGTGCAGTCCCGCCGGCCGATTCCCGAGCAATTTGCAACTAATTGAAACGCACGGGGGCCCGTAGCCCCCGACGTAAACTTTATTAACACGAGCGGCAATGAAAGTTTACGCTGGCCGTTATTCTTTTTAAACGACCGGAGAAAGTTTCCCCTCGCGGGGAACGGCCCTGCTATACGGTACAGTAAAAACCTATGCTCGTTACGAAGTCGGCGAGGTATTACAACGATGCGGAAGTCGGGAACTAACGTGTCGCGATATAAAACCGGCTTTCTTAAAACTCCAGTGGTCGCCCGAGAATACGCCCCGCGCTCGCTGTTTAACGCACCCCGGCATTAACTTATTCGCGAAAATAAGAAGAAAAAAAAAAGAAGAAGAGCCGCGTGCACGCTGCTCAAAAAGAAGAGTACGCGCGGGCAATTTAAGGGGCGCCCATTATTATGCGCGTTTAACAAGTTTTTATTATTACATTGTGGCGGGAGCTAGCTCCTGTCGCTTTCCCTCGTTACGCAACAGATACGCGCGATTTAAATAAAATTTTATCGCGGCCATCGTGACTGACAATTTTACACCACGGTTTTACACGGTGCGGGTGGCTCCGCTTTATCTATTGTTTACGAGGCACGCCCGCGAGATTAATTGAAAAGTATAATCGAGAAACATGAATTGTTATTGCTGCTGCAGTTTGTAACGCGTCGCGCGATGTTTGTGACGCGCCCGATTTGTATCATTCAAAGAGGTGACGTAGGATGAATATTATTGTATTTAAATAAATTATATTTATTATTTATAGGCAAGCGATAATTGTATGTCCTGCTGATTGAATTAAAGAGTCCTCGTGGAAAATTAAAAAAAAAAATTAAAACCAACTTCAAAAAGATAAAAATGTACTAACAAGTAAAATTATTTTTTCCTTATTTAATCTACGACTCTCCATTTTTTTTATGTCGGCGCCACATTTTTTGCAGCGTGTAAATCTGACGCCGACTTAAAACAATTGAGAGTCTTACATTAAATGAGGAAAAAAATTATTTTTTACTTTTTAATGCATTTTTATTTTTTTTAACCGGTTCTGATTTTTTAAAAATTGTATTATCTTTTACTTTTTAGTTATTTCAATTATACAACTACATTTATTTAAGAAAAATCTGGGTGGGCCTACAAAAACAGCTGCTCGTAAAAAAGAACCGTTTGCTAGAAACGGAAGATTCTAAAAATAAGCGACTCGATAAAGCGAGAAAATAAGGATGTCTCAAATTCGTTATATGGGGTCTACAACTCACCGCGCGGAAATACTCTGAAATGCGAGAATACATGAAATACGAATTATGTAAAGAGGCGAAGTTTGAATTAACCACTACTTTCAAAGTATCGAGCCAATATTGATGCAGTGTAGGATGGCACTGCCGGAGCGTCGCTCTCTGTGGAATAAAAAGAAGATCATAAAGATCGGTCCATATGCTGAGGACTTATGCGAACAAATATAAAAAGAAATACATACGGGTCGAATCTGCAACCTCCTCCTTTTTCAAGTCGGTTAAAAACGCTATATGTGCCAAAAATCAAATTCTGTATTACAGTATTACCATTGGCACGTATAACATTTTCCGTAGAAATTATTCTTCAATTTTGTCACTTGCAGTGTTTTCTACCAGGACTCTTCAATTTGGGTTTCTTGTGTTTACTCGATTAATCTGCTTTGCTGTTCGACGAAATCTGAAATATTTTACAGTACCTATTCAAAGGAGATCAGTGCCTGCAGACAAATACAATGAAATTGCAGCCGTGTCTGTAAAATAAAAATATCGAAGCCTTTTCTGTTTTATATCGAGTCTGCGAATGGAATAAAACCCCGGAAACAGAAATTCATGGAACAGCGGCTTCGTTAGCGACCATTTTCGAAGCACTGCCCTTATTATACACACCTCGCGGATACAGCGTAATTAGCGCATTTTATTCCGCGGAACGTGAAACTTACGAAACATATTAACGTTCGTCTATATAAAAAGTAGAAAGATTTTCATCATCCACTCGTTTCGTCGGTGCTTCTGCCTCTTTATTCCATGGGGAGCGTCTGAAGCGTGATCGGAGGTAAATGAACATTCTCCATGAGAGAATCCCAAGTTTCGTGCTAATTAAATCGAATTATAATACAAATTCACGGTCGCGAGTATCTCCGAATTATTTACACCGCGACGCTTGGCCCGGCTTTTAAAAATGGAAGAACCATTTAATTATCGCGATATCGAGCACTGCCGTTAGCCTGGCAGCGAGTACCACGCAAATTGACGATTGTTCATCGAGGATTCGAGTCGGGCGCTGCGCTCATTGGCATCGGTATTGTGGAGTGCACAAAAAGTTGCCCGTTACCCGTTCAATTGTCTTTCGACTAATGAGCGTTTCACCTGCTCGTCCGATTCTCCGCGACAAATGGCCCTGCTCTTCGCCAGCGCGAACCTGCTTCATTAAAACGCACGCATTAATCCGCCGTGGATCGGCGAAATCTCTGAGCGCAGATTCGTCGGGAATAAATCCCATCGAGCTGGTGAAATTCCCACAACGAATCTGTTCGCAAGGAACCCACTCGACATTCATTTGAAGAAAGTGGTAATCAAACGCCAAGAGAAAGACGAGTCCTCGACAAAGGAAGGGCTCATCCACGATTCCCATCCTGGCCTGAACGCCAGCTCCGTCAGTTAAAGAAAGAAGACGTAGATCGGTCGGGCGTCGACTCGTTCGAAATCGTCGAGAGGAGAACCTCTCCACTCATCTTCGGCACAAATGTCGTGGCCCGCTTTCGATGGGAGGATCGATTATCCCGTTACGAGGCGAGGCGAAACGATCGCTCGAGAGATCGAGCTATTGACCTGCGAGCCGAGCAGGCGATCAGCTCTCGCAGGAGATGGCACCGCGCTTCTTCCACCTGCCTCCAGGGGCTACTGAGATTCTTCAGGCTCTTTGCTGACCGTCCATCGGTTACCGTGGCTCGGTCGACTTTTCGGCGTAGATCGGTGAACGCCCCGGAAAACCGTGAATCCTGGCTTCAGGTGAGCAAACAGGTGCATTCGACCAGGGGATCAGGTTACGCGAGAGATCGACCAGGTAGTGTTTCGAACCGGTTCCCCGTGCTAGAATCTCAGGCGGACCATAGGTACGTGCGTCGCGTTCGGTTGCGTGGATGGTTGTTTTGAAATGCACGAATTTCGTTAGTTTACATCGTTTACATTACACTTTGAGGTATGGCGGACCTCGTACTGAACGAATATAAAGTCAGAACGATTCAAGCCTCGCGCGATTCAAACAAAATTACCATGTACGAAGACCTTCAGAAATACCAGATTAACCAGTCAGCGTGGAGGCTTTCTTTTCTATTTAGAGCAGCATCTAGTTGCGGGACGATGTTCATTGGTCGAAACGCTGAAATATTTTTTTAAAGGTTCAGGCTACTTTGGGGGACCGAAAATCATATGTAAGTTTCAGAATTTTTTTGGGCGTAATTAGAAAATAAATCAGAAATCTTTTTTAAGGGCTTTATTCTGCATGCCTTATGGTGTATGAAACAAACATTGTAACTATTTTTTTTTAAACAAAATGGCGTTGCTGCTGCTCTTCCATTTTTGCAAATTTTTAAGAAAGGTGAGCAGTAGAAGTCCCGCGTACTTTGACATAGGATAAAAAACTGAAAATTGTCATTATTTACATGGTGTTTACTACAGAAGTACATAGCGAGTTGTCAAAATATTGATTTCTGTGAAACTGGTGGACATTTGAAGAGAATATCAGTTTTAGTAAAAAATTAGCCTAAAATTAGCTTAAATTGTGTCTAAAATTGCCTGTAGCGAGAAAAGTTTATAATGAATCGTAAAATCCGTATGTACTTTTGTAGATAATCTATTATAGAAGATACTGTTCAAATTTCAAGTGAATCGAATATAAATTATCCAAGTTATGCTGCCAGCCAATTTGAAAAAAAAAGTGATTCCGAGGAGCGTATATTTTTTAATATTTCTGCACAATATTTGTACAATATATTCACTAATACTTACCCTTAGTATAAGAAGTATAGAGATAATTTTCAACCTCATAGTATCAAAAAAAATTGGTCTTTGTCGGTGCTGTTTTGAGGGTCTCAGAGTGGCGTAACTTCTTAAAGAGGATTAAACACTGTTCGGGCTAGAGTCGGGAACTTAATACGCAGTATGTAGAGTCAAGTTTGCCACCACTTTCATTCGACGACTGCTAATACCACGAAACAATAGAAAGTATATAAGAAGTGCTCAGTAAAACTCTATTTCGGTTTTCGGAGGCCCAAAGGTCTTTGGATCCGAGCCCTACTTGCTACGCCTTCTCTTCAAGAGCTAGCTCGTCATTCCACAATTCCAGGCAATCTTCACAGGGCCAGTACTACTCATCATCCCGCGCTAAAGGGTTAAGCCTTAACTGGCATCCAGAAGTATAGTATTGCCTTCATGATGCTCCTATTCCGCTATAAATGGATATTTCTACCTACATTTTTTTTATAGTCTTAAAAGGTGATAGACTAAAGCTACAAACGTGCAGAATAATACGTGCAAAACTTGTGTATTCTTTTAATTTCCGAGAAATAAGGGGCATCCTATTTCAGGGTCTAAAAACATAGCAAAATTTGGAATTTTTTTCTATCTGAAATTTGGACTATGTTTGTATGCATCTTTGAAGAAGTTGCAGTATTTTTGTATAAATTTTTAATAATAAATATAAGAGTTATGCATCATCGACCGCGCAAAATTCATCGCCCGCTGGTATGCATGATATTTATCTTCCAGGTGATCTGAAGCGAAAGAAAAATGAAACGGCGTTTTACTTTATACATATGTAGCTTCAGTTTGATGAACCAGAATACCAATAAATTATGGTATACCTAAGTACTTCTATTAATACATAAGAAAATTGGCGCTAAATTGGATAGCAAAAATTAACGGTTCAGACTTATCAGTTTGAAAACTCACCACTCTCCTCAATAAATTTTTTCTTTTATTCTGGTCATGCGTCATTCCTATATTTATTATTACAAATTAATATAAAGAAAACTGCAACTTCCTCAAAGATGCGTGAAAACGTAATCAAAATTTCAGACGAATCGAATCGCTGATTTCTTAAAAAAAAATCCCCAATTTGCTATATTTTTGGCCGAAAAACTGGATTCCATTCTTAAGTTCTAAACTGCCAGACAAAAGGGTATCGTTTCTGGACAGATGAATTCGGGCGGACGAAACCTGACCGTGGCTGCCCAGCCAGTGATATTAACCCCGCATATTGTATCACTAACTTGAGCGTCGAGGCGCAAGTGGCCGCATTATCGTGTGAAATATCGTCGGCATAAAGGTTCGCCGTTACTTTCAAAATACGGGCGACACGCGGGAGCCGGTGCTAGGCAGTTCCGTTGAAACACGAACGTGAAATGAAATAGGAGAACGACGTACTCGGGCGATCCGGGACGGAATTGCCGCTCGAGGCGAAAGAAAAGTGGGCAAGAACGCAACGCGTGGTCCTCCTCCTACACGCTTGTTGTCCTGATATTCAGCACCTGTTCGCGCACCTGAATCACCTGGAAACGTGCGTTTATCTGCGCATACCTTGCGACGGCGAAGCCCTCCTCGCGCTCTTTACCATTCTGGTAGGAGAACTGCCGTTTTCTTTTAACCCTTCCAAACCTACGATTTCACTTTCTAAATAGACGCGTCCGAAGCGGCACGGCACCATCTCTGTGATGAAAAATGAACGTGACAACGTCGAAAGACTTTAATTTTCACGTCCGTCCCGACTTTTGTGTCGGTGACTCCTAAGATTGGAAACGTTTCCAATCCAGCATGAGATATCGATGGGAAGGAAAGTAGGATTCGGGATTTTTACTGTGATTTGTGAAGCTTTCGATTTTAACCAGGTTTATGTCGTATGTAAATTTATTTATCGATTTTTACTAAGCTGGCGATGCAGCACCTGTTTAATAAACTTGGAACGACGATCTTATCATCAGCTCCTTGTTACTATTATTTAGCAGCAGATACGGTTGAATCATTAAGAGTGTAATAATGAAAGATTTACATATAATTTATACGGATTTTGTGAATAAATTACCATCTAGTTAATGGCAGTGGTGCGTCGATTAGATTCCTGAATTCAGGCATTAATAAGCCTGTGACAGAAATTCACAAACGACGATTTGTAGTTTCGTCAAGAAAAGAGTGACCCAAGAGATCGCCTCTTTTTGGTCCCACGATTTTGGAACTGAATTTTATGCCAAACTTATGATGAGACATCAATGACACGAAATTCTCAAGATGAGATGACAGTTTCTGAAATATGGGAGGTCAAAGAAGTGAAAATTCGTTAACGCATCAGCCCATACGCTTCGATGTACGGATTTTTATATCAGTCCGATAATTTAAACAATTATTCCCAGGGATTTTGCTGGCTGCTAACAACGAATTTGGACTTAGATTTTCAAAATTCGCAAAAAAAATCAAGAAATATAAATGTCTGTGTAGTGGGTGCTGTTTTTAATATATCGTCCACCATACTGAATCGGCCATTGTGAATTTTAAAAATCTAAATTCAAATTCGTCGATAGCAGTCAGTAAAACCATATCTCAGGAACTAATTTCACCTCAACTTGAAAGTGTTGTGTGATTGATGTCTGTTCATAAGGTATCGTTTGGCATAAAATTCAGTTCCAAAATCGCGGGACCAAAAAGGGGCGAAAAAAGTCTCTTATTTTTGGGACACTCTTTGACCTGGGCAATATTAAATACAACCAATTATCTCTTTCTCTACTCCTTACAAAAAATACTTGTACCTATGAAAATATCAATCCCCAAACCATTACGTCATTCCAAGTGAATGTCACTACTGAAACGATCTTGCCTAAACACGAGCAAGTATGCAACATGAATTTGTATCGATTTCTATAATCAAATGTCCGTAGAGTTTCTCAGTGAAACGAAGTAGAAATGAAGTATGGGCCCCACGTCCTCGGTGTCCAGTCTGGTCGATCGTGGCCCTTCAATTCAGGTATACAGGCCGATTCCGTATGTCAGGAGAGCAGCAGGCGGAAAGACGCGCTGGTCCGTCGATTAGGCGTGTTCCACCTGGGCCGAGTGCACCTTGGATGGTGCAATGTGTCTTGGTGCAGTCGACGCTGTGAATATCGTTGTGGTGCATCTCGGACTAGGGCAGTATACCTCGACCCATTCGTCGTCGCTCCCGTTCTGTCACTCGCGTTACGAGGCTAAGTCAAATTGGACAGAGGACGTACTGCCACGCTTCGCGGCAACTCCGGCTACATTAACTCGCGCGGATACCAGGAAAAATGGACAGTGGTTTCTTAAGGGGACTAGGCAGTCATAAACTCGATTTTTATGTATTTTTCGAAAGTAAAATGCCGTTTGGTTTATGCTAAAATTCGCAAAATTAAGGATTTCACAGCTGAAAAGGTCGAGCGCGTCATAAACCGTTTCTGCGCGCGCGTAGGTAGGCTAATTCCTCTTTCGAAATTTTAAACGCGTTTTTCTCGGAATTATATTTCCACTTCGTTTTGCAGTGATTGCGAAAAAACGGAGGTACAAGTCGATTTCAAAATAATTCAGCATTTGTGAAACATGTCTAGTTACGACCTGAACCTACGCGTAAGTCTGTGAAAACTTCTGTTTTGACAAAAAAAAAAAAAATTAAATGGCTCCTTTCCCTGGCTAAAAATCAAGTTTCTTTAAAATTTGCCGTTTTACAGCCGCCATTTTTATAATTTTTGTTTCTTTTTTCAATAGGATCAGGGCAAAATGGGGGTCAGGGCAAAGTATCAATTTCAGAGGATATTTCACAATTCAGTTTCTTACGGCCAGAATCACTACAAAATTGCATCGGCTCCAGAAAAAAGACACCTACATATATATCAGGCAACTGTAGCGCTGTTATACATAAGTATATATCATTCGAATAATTTTTTTTTACTGTTTACAGTATGAACAAACATTACCCAAAAGTACTAGTCACAATTTATATTCACCTCCTTGTAATTAATTCGCAAAAAATACTTGATTTTCGAGCGATTTGACTGTCTAGTCCCCTCAACGGGCGATTAAATGCTCCACGGGCTGCGTTCAGCTCGACTGTACTTTCGATACTACAAAGGGGAACTGCGGAAAGAATTTTATGCTTTTTATAAAAAATGTAGATTGAAAGTGTACGTCCTGGTGACATTTCTATAAAAAGTAAGAGGCACTCAGTAGAACTTAATTAAGATAAATCGATTTGAGACGTAAATTGATTTGTGTTGTTAATTAATTCCTCAAATTACGAATTTCTACTTGAAATGGCATCAGCTACTTAGGCGGCTTTTATCGAGGAGATACCTTAGTGGGTATTAAATATTAACATAAACCTGATCATTCACTTAATTTTCTGTTCGCGTTACTTTATCGTCGAGGACGTCAATTGGAATGTTAACATAGGGTAAATCCGGTAGGCACGGTCGGGTTTGAGAGTTGTCAAGTCGCTATATTTTAGGCTCTATACCTAAATACGCGTTAAAGAGCAGACCAATTTACTTCTCTGAAACTTCCTTCCTTCACTTTACTTGCTTCTGTGTATTTCTGGATTTATAGGCTATACAAGGTAAATTGAGGTTACATTTAACCTCTTTTGGTGAAACAGCGGTGTTCAGAATCGTATTTAAAATATACTTCTAAGTTTATTTTCGTTTAATATTGAGGAATAATGTAGCAAACGTATTTGGCCATATTAACTCTCAAAGCCAACGAGAAGACCACCTCTCTCTGCAGAAAGGAGAGATGGTCGAGTTATGATTTGTTTATTATTTTTTGTTTGTTTTTAAATTTTTTATTATTATTTTCGTTTATTTATTTTATTTATTCACTTTTGTATTCATTTGCCTCGCTAATCGCCAGTAGGTAGTTCACTTCTTCTTTGATGTGTCCTTTATTTATTTAGCGTAAACAAATTAAATATCAATGAATCTGTAGTTGTATTCCCTCATAAATAATTTTGCTTTCTTCCTTGTTACTTGTCTCTGCCAACGACGAAAATTATTTCTCCCGACACCTCGGGAGAGGTGGTCAGATGTCATCGCTTCAGTTTTCAACTCGATTCACAGTAAATATTGTCTTAAAGCAATGATCGACCAGTTTTCTGAATCAACATAAAATTCTGAACATATTAGGCTTGTTCTGATAGAACTAGTAATATCTGTATTAGTTTTAATAGCCATTTTATATTAGGTCGACCGCGTCTCCCGGATTTACCCTATGCTCTCATAACTTTTTAACGAAGCAAGAGAGCCGAGACAGAAGAGTTACATTATTTATATCGAATTGGGAAGGAAGTCACGTTCCCCACATCTCTGGCGACAGTAAAAGAGGATCGAAGACGCTGGAAACACTCCACTAAAAGCGTTAACAGCCTTCTAACCAGACTCCTCTAAAAGTGTATTACGCTCACGTCGCCGTGTTAACAGCTCGTCAAGTATCCCCCTATCAATTTCACTATAAACGTCGCGCTCTGAATTTAACACCGCTAAAAAGTCGAGAGCATCCGCGTATACTTAACGGTGGTGGTCGAATACGGGTCGTGAAAGACAGGAGTTGCGACCCCAAGAAATTTACTGTTCGGGAAGGACCTCGTGACGCGGCTCATGAAACCTAGGAGTCCAAGGATCCTAGTGTTTTTTATTTTGCCCGCGAACGTTCAAAGATTTGATGGCATTTCAATAAAAGCCGTTGTTAGAAAGCCAACCATTACTTATGGACAGGATCCTAATTTGGACCCTACCCCTTCATTGGCGTCACCCCAAAAAGGGTTGAAAACCCCAAACTGTTTCCCCCTCAACTAAAAAGGGGAAGATCTCCAACTCGGAAAGTCAAAAAATTTTGCTGCCCAAATTCACAGCAAGAGGGTGAATTTGACCACCCCCAATTCGGCTGTTTTCCGATTTTGTGTTATAACTCGCGAACTCTAAGAGATAGAAAAACAGTTTTCAGGCGAAAGTTACTTCTTTTAATTAGGATCATCATTTGGTAACTCATAGTTCTTACAATTCGCGAGTTACATATAACACAAAATTGGAAAATTAAAAAAAAAGTCACAGACGCTCTATAATTGAGAAAATAAATAAAATACTTAAACGGCAAAAAATATTTTCATTTAATACAAACGATAAATCTACTCGCAACCCACCAAATCACTGCATTCTGTCCAAGTCATTACCAACCCCTACACGCAATCACATTACAAGCCCACGATCCGAATTCCCCAATTTCAATTTCGAATTTTGGCACCAAAAAAGTTGAGTAATACATATCTGTATATCCTCTAGATAAGTTTCATAATTTTTTGAATTCCCAGGTTGGGTATCTTCTCCTTTAAGTTTGTGCTGGTCGATGTAGGAGAATTATAATAATAATTAAGAACAAGCACTTCCTGAGCTGGGAGATACTAGAAGCTTCCTGTGCACGCGCAATCATTATTTTTGTAGAAATTCTGAGTGTACACAGAACACTTGCAATTATATTTCGACTTTCAGCGTTTGCTACATCATAACTGTATTACTCGGGAATCCACCTCGCATTTCCTCCCTCGAAGTATAAAAGCGTGTTTGATATTTAAAATAAAGTTTGTTACTTAGTTAAAACACTCGTGGTTCCCTCCGTACCGTACCACCGTCTGTTCGATAAAACGCAGTTACGTAAAATTGGAGCCGAGGTCGACCGCTGAAATTAACATAATCGAAGCGTGGTGAAAAAGTCATTTGAAATTCTGGACCTAAGGCCCGTTCCCACTGTCTTCCACGGCGTGACTTGCCGTTTCCGCTGGGTCCACGGCCGTGATTTCGTGCAGCGAACTGATTGCTATACGAGCCCCAGCGAGCGTGACAATGCGCGCAGGGTATAGTGGAAGGAAAAACGTATACAGCTCGCTGTATTCCCCGGCCGTTCGTTACGTAAATAGTAGACTGTCTATTGATTTCCTGTCAATGGAAGCGTCCTCGGTCGAGAATGGCATCGTCGACAATGATGGAAACAGAAGTTTTGACGGCATCGCGCGCCCTCGATGTCTATCCCCTTTTGTTTGCGCCCCGTGTAAATGGAATCAGGAATTTTAGATACCCGCGGAGGGAAACTTCAATAACGTAGGCCCTGTACGTCGAAAAATCCGTTTTGAATCATTCAGTGGAATGCTAAGGGAATGGAATTCTTTAAAAGTCTCAGTTCCTTGCGCAGTGCAGTGCTGACGCGCCCTCCTTCGATTTTATTCCTTTGAGGAGTGAACAGATCCGAGTGCTGCATAGTTCATAAGAGTTTACTGAGATGGATACGATATCGAGATGGTACGTTTAGTCATCCACAAGCTCTAGCTTCTCATGTTCGCTTGCTGTTAGGGTTAGCTTACTTTTAAGAAGCGATCAGGAACTGTTCAGGCTACTACTCGCTACTATACCATCATATACACACAGTGAATCCCATGTCAACCACCGGTTGTCAACCGAACGTGATCGAAAGGAAAGTAAGAAATCACCTTGAAAGCGCAAGGAGTCTTACCTGGCTCATTATACATGCTACAATGCTCTGTGTAATTCGGTAAAAGTATGCAATTATTCTAAACTTCGTTTGTAACCAACAACGGAACGGTGCAGCGTAGCTTCCGCAACATTTTCTCCTTTTAAAACCAAGCATCGGTCATCCGGAACGTAGCCATAAACGTTGGTCCGTCATTCCCTGCAGCTAACCCCAAGAGGGTCAGCGAAACCTGAACGTAACGTCACGTCGACTCAATCACTGGCATAATTCTGATTGTAAAAGGCACAGGTACCTTACAATTAAGCTCTTGTTACATCTCGACTCGAGAGTCCGTGGATCGGGGAGACCTCCCTGGAGTTACAGTCCCTTCGTCTAACTCGCGGCACTATCCGCCTGCGGACACGCGCGTACGTCCCGTCTTCCACGCGCAGCTCGGCGCTGGGTACCAAGAAAACAAGACGCCAGGTAACGTTCAAGCGACGCCCAACGATTTCTTGTTAACCTGTTACCTCGTCGTGCGGTTTACCCCTACCATGGACGTGGGTTCGGTCGTGAAAGCAGTCGTGGTGGATGGTCGGGAAGAAGAGAACGAAGGAAGGAAGACGGCGAGGGATAGAAGGTGAAAGCTGGGTGGGGGGCGCGACCTTACACCTTGCCAGCAGGTGTAGCATTCTTCCCGTCCCTGCTGCCCTGCTCGCCCACGCTGGCGGAATTCACCTGAAAAGGAAATCTGAGGCTCCTTTACCTGCTCAAGCGCTTCACCAGCGGCTCTTCGCGTCTCCGTCTGGCGCGGTTGGCGCGCTCGAGGAACATTGGCGCAGTCGCGACACGCCGGCTGACTCCACCAGTTACGCTTCCTGCTTTCCTGGCAGTCATCGCCCGTGGAAATCATCCAGACATTGCGCTCGTCTCGCCGAGGTACAGGTGTCCGTGTAACTTTCTCGCGACACCACGCAGCCAGGCTTACGTGGGTGGTTCCGTGTTCTACGCGGGCTCGTTGGGTCTTAAAAAGAAGGTGTTTCGAGGAAGAAGTCAATGGAAAATCGCCACTCGACATCCAGCGAGCAATTAACGCAATATTTATTAACTCGTTAACCGGAGGAGTTGACTCGTCACAGATGTTTAATAATTAATGTTCATAGTAAAGCGCGAACTGCAGCACTTTGCCGCATGTAGAACTGGGTAACTCGCTTTTTAATCATTTTTTAATACAGAGGAAGCGTTGGTGGTCGATAGTTGGCCCAGCTAACAGGTTAACGCTGATAGGATTAATTACGGAAATGAACAGGCGCAAACTTTTATATAGTGGAAATTAGAGTTTTTGCCTGTAGCCCTGTGCAACGAAAATACTTGGTATAACAGTCAGTAATTTAACCAACATTTTCTGCATTTCCCGTGCTCGTGTATATTCACCGGTGTGGAACACGTGCGCGTTCCCAGTTCGCTAGGTGATTTGTTAGCGCGTAAAAATTGCCCTGCGCATCGCCAGAAGGATCATCCCCTATACTTGTTTATATAGGTATCCGTGAAATACTGTGAAGGATCGTTTACTGGTAGAGGTTTTATAATTTCGCTGAAATATGTGGGAGAGGAGCCACGGAGGTAGGAGGTCCGGAGGTAAAGGTGGGAGGTGTAGGCGTTGGGCCAGGTAAAAGGCTGCACCTCTGGCTGCCCGGCGAACAGAAGATCGAGGAATCGGTTTGCATGCAGGCGCAGGTCGGAACGTTATATCGATACTCGAAGTAGTTGCGGGCAGCGCTCATTTCCGACCGATATTGGCCATCATCTCGCAATATTATCGGCATAAACCCCCAAATAGACGCTGTATCGTGGTCGACGATCTCGATGGAATCACGCTCCTCGTATCGCAGGAGCGTTTTAACCCCGGATTATCGTGGATTTCGCCTGTTGCCCTCTGATGTTTCTCGGAAACACTTGTAGCCTTGCACTCGTCACTAGCCTGTTACCGTTTCTCCCGAAATTCGTGCCACCGGCCGAAACAATGCGTCTGTATCGCCTAGGGTAGATGCAGCATTTGTGACCACTTTACGGTATTGCACCAGCTTCGGCCACTTCTTAAAAAATATAATATTTTTTCGTGTAAAGAATAAAAATAACCTTATATTTCTGGCGGTATACTAAATATTTATGATGTGAAATTCGCCACATAATAATGATCTGCAAGCAGTTTAAAAATAAGATCATTATGCACATGGCCAAAAACAGTACAATGGCCACAAACGGTACACCTAGCCTATTATGCATACAGAAGCTAAAAACTGTTGGAGGAAGACCTGAAACGTCTGATGCAATAGAAGACCTCGAAACTAAATTGAGAGTTCCAAAATTTGATGTTAATTAGTGCTCGAAGGAAACAGATCACGCGCAACCAAACCATCAGAATTCTACTACTTAGCCTGAGATGAAATTAACAAGAATCCTACATATTCCCATCAGCCTCAAAATCTAGAGTCGAGGCTAATCGTGCTTCCACAATGAAATTCAAATTCATCTGTCGATCCCAGCGTCATCCACGGCCCCCCAGAAATATCAGAAACATCAATCAGGATGTGATCTCTCTGTTACGGTGACTCGACACGGCTATTATTTCCAAGCTCTCCCTGAATCGTTGGCGCCCAATCACTCGCCATTCACCTCGCTCACGGTTGACATCATTATCCCATGAAAAGACACGCGTCAGGGTCCCAGGCAGCGGCACATTTCCTAACGACCTAACCAAATCCAAGGAACGACGGAGGCCCAGATTCCGTGATGGCCACGTCGCTCGTTGGCCCCGTTAGTATGGCCAGTCATCCAGCATCGATTAATATTCATCCCGCGACAGCAGTTTCCAGCGGACGCCTGCGTAATAATCCCGCAGGGCTGGCGCGGTGTCGGGCGCGCTCACGCAGGTGCAAAACGCAGCACGTTGCCGCGATCGACGTGCGCAGAGTCGCTGGATATTGGTATCGTGATAGCAGGCGAGCAGAAACGGGTCGCGGCTCCTCGTCGGACAGCGGAATAGGCGCGAGCCGTGTTCAAGGCGACCCTGTTTCCTCGCGAACGACCGTCACAGGCAGACCTCACTGTCCAGCGTGGGGGTCGTTGATCCTGCTGGTCGAGTAGTCGCGGGCAAAGAGAATGCGCTCGTGCGCCGAGTAATTATCGCCCGGGAAGGTGGACTGGTGGCGATCGATGAACAAGGCAGCATCGGGACGTGGAGGTGCCTGTGCTCACCATCGAGGAGCTTTCTTTGTGGATTCTTAACAGATAATTTTCTCGGTACCTTTCGTAGGTGGTTGTGGTTGGTTCTCGGTGATGGAAGGTGCTGTCTGAACTTTACTGACTGCAACTACTGATCTCTGAGGATTAGTGTTCCTTCGCGAGAATTCTTCCTCGAGAAATTTTATAATTGCTTATTTCTTATTTCTAGGAAAATACTGTTTTCCTCGAGAAACTGAAGTCTAGGAAATCGCGAACGTATAAACACATCTACGATTTATTATAAATCTTATTGGTATCATTAGAACCTATATGAATTACAATAGGAAATCTCAGTGGAGAAGATTCGACATTATTGACTGGTGAACGTGGTCTTAAATTCTGATTTAACAATTTGGGAAAATTGTATACCTACTGAATTAAGTAATGAGATTCTTGTGGCTGCGAAAGAAATAATTACGGGAAGAAGAGACTAAACTATTGTATCCCTTATAAAAATTTTGCATAGGTAATCCAGAATCTCTTCAAAGAGATTCAAAAGACGCGATTTTTCATTCAATATCTAATGTAGATACGCATAAAACGGCAAAACAAATTCTAAGTAGCTAGACATTTGGGAAAATATAACAGTAACTATGATTCTCCTGAAAATACTGAAAAACTTACGGATCCTCAAAATGAAGAATTACCATTAAGAAAGCAATTAGAGTTAGCAATCGCAAAGAGTCCCCAAGAATCATCCACTCAAAACAAAAGCAATTTTCTACAGCTACAGATTTTATCACAAAAAAAATAAAAGAAATAGATTAAAAAACTATTTTAAAACGAGAAAGTAATGTTTCGCTTTGCATAAGTTTTGTATTAAATAAAAATCAATTATATTTAATATCTGTTTTTTCATATATTCAAGTTTCGAAGAATTAGTTAAAGTTTTCTTGTGTTTTTGATAAATATTATCAACATTATTCCAAAAATATAAATTTTGTAATATTTTCTTCAATTTCTCGAGAATTCTCAATAAGTATGATCTGATTTCTGATTTCTCGAGATAGAAAAAATATCGAGAAATCAGGATCACTACTGAGGATGGTAGATAAGTGATGGGCTTGGATGGTGTATCGAATTTTGGGAACGTTTTGGGATTCATTCTATGTGCCAAAAAGCCAGGAGATTTACTTTTACGTTTATATTCGTATGGCAGCAGTGCTGTCTGATCTTTGCTGGCTGAAACTACTGATCTCTGTTGATGGTAGATAGGTGATCGACTCGGGTGCTGTATCGAATTT
The DNA here is from genome assembly GCF_050908995.1 of Andrena cerasifolii. Lineage (NCBI taxonomy): Eukaryota > Metazoa > Arthropoda > Insecta > Hymenoptera > Andrenidae > Andrena > Andrena cerasifolii. The sequence continues at coordinate 18,109,592 of NC_135118.1, forward strand.
TGATAACGTTTTTGGGATTCATTCTACGTGCCAAAAAGCCAGGAGACTTTAGCTTTACATGTATTCGTGTAGTTGAACCTTGGAAATAGTTTTTCATTGATATACCTTTCCTAGAAATCATCAACGGCGATGATTACTACCTACTGAATGATAAAAAAACGTTCGATTAACAACACTCCGATGTCACAGTGTCTACTCTGTCGTGTTTACCGTTAAAAATATATCGTTCCACTGGCGTCAAGCCTATTCTCGGCGTGTTACGTGAACGAGCGTGTCGGTAAACCGTTGCAACGCTCCCTTTCATGCGTTGCCCGCCTTTGCGATGACGGAACGTGGTTGCGGTAGCGTGCAACACTCCTGTCATAAGAGGATACCATGAGAACGAGAAAGTGATCCCAGCCGGGGCAAAAACCCTGACATTCCACGCGCGCTGACATGCGACCGTGCGTTCCGCAGTCTTTATCATTCTCGCTGCACAGTCGGCAATTATTCCGCGGAACTTTAGGCAAAGTTGCACGAGGAATGCCAGTCATTTCAATATAAAGGAATTCCACGACTCCTCGTTCTACGAAAGGAAAGTGCCAAGATTTATCATAAGCCAGGCGTTATTTCGCACGAATGGTTGAACGAAATGTATAAAACACCCAAGTGCCTAAACTCCTGCTTATGGTAAAGTCTAGTACTCCAACGAACTTACATAATCTCCATTAGAGCTCCTTTCTTTTACCATTCCACTCGCAAACTCATAGAAGCATCCAACCACTAAATAAAGGTAGGCAATACAATAAAAGAAAAATCCTTCCTCAATTCCCAAGTGAAATCAATTCTCACTTTTACCTCGGACAAATCGAGAAGAATCCCCAAAACTCGCGGCAGCGTGACGCGCTTTACGTCACGCTGAAATCCAGATCGACCAGAACGACCCCGCGGGGAATGCCTCCCCCGTAGTCCCATCCCGATTCCTAATCTAGTATTTCATTCGAGGGGGGACAGCAAAAGCTTGCAGCGACTCGTGGCGTTTAATTAAATTCCACATTTAGAAGGCTGATTGTAATCCCGGAGTAATACGCGCGCGGTCGCTTATGCTTACCATAAAGCCACCCCTGGAGAAATCCGGGTCCAGGTGAGCTCCCGGGGCAGGTGTATCGATCAGGTGGTTAATTAAATGCCCCGTGCCCTCTCCCTGAGGATCCGCCAGGAACTGGCTGAAGCCCTGCTACTCTCGAGGACCCGCTTCCCCCGTGGTTCAAAGCGAACCAAAACTCTCGACGAGAGTGGAATCGGTATTTTCATCGATCAACAGGTGGCTTTTACCCGACACTCCTCGGCCATCGTTTCTAACGAGGGATCTTTCCAACCTGCACGCTCCCGAAAACTTTCCGGAGCCTACGTTGTTTTTAATTTTGTTCCAGTCCAATTTCGAACAGTGCTTTCCAGATCAGCTAATGTTTCGCGTTGCCACTGATTACTCGAGGGCTTTGTATATTCTAGAATCCGCGCGACGAAAATGTTACCGCGGAGTTACGTCCGTTCGAATTTTAATAGGTCAAACTTTAAGTATGTATGCATTCGTTGCATAGGGGGTAAATGTTTTTGCGAGTGCAAAAAGCTGCTGCGCAGAATGTTGAGGGGGAATGCCCGCGTTTGAGGCTGGGAGAAAAGTACTTGCTTCGGTAACGTTTAAAAAGTACGCTTTTGTGGTACTGCGAAACCGTTTCTCGTTATTAATGAGAGGCAAACTGATGTTTCTGGGAACGGAGGATCGTCCTTTTGAAATGTTTATCTATCTGTCTGTACCTTGAATGTCTCGTATAAAGGAACGTGAGTCAAAAGTGCTTTCAATGGGACTTGCAACTTTCTCCTACGTTGCTGGTTCTTGTAGAAATTATTTAGTACTTCAACATCGCATACTGATATTAAAAAGTTATTCCAACTGGAATAACTGCAGGTCCGGATTAAAGGAGGGCTATGGGGACTGCAGGCCCGGGCCCCACTTCTCCAGGGGGCCCCGTTCGAAGCCTTCAGTTCGAAGCGATTAGCTCACTCTGACTTCATTGGAAATATTGTATCAAATAAATTGTCTATGGATTCCACAACTTACAATTTCATGTTTTTATTTTAAATTTTCATTGTTTAAACCTGCTTTATGATATACGGTATCCCGATTGATATCTCGCACGCAATTACAGAGATTTCTCGTTATACGAGAATTTGAACTCATTATTGTTTAAATTTTTGCCCTAAATTTTGGTAAAACGAATAAGTGTTTTATTAATATTTCTATCATTTTAGGTTTTTCATTAATAAATCTGTAGATTTCACTACTTTTCCCTTTTTTTCAAATACTGGCAACTCCCCAATTCAATGCAAAAACCTGGGCGAGCGAGGCTGTCGTCGGCCCGCGTTATAAAGCAGAACTTAATTTTGTTGTAGAAGACCGGTTAATTGTTACCAGGTATGCCTCGCATGAAAGCCACCCGAATATAATAATTTCCGCGCACGTCTCGTATATGGAAAGCACCCAAACCCTCTTGGTTGGAAGGTCGCCGCCGCGTAACTATTTCCCCAGCCAAGGCTTGCTAATTCACTTTCCGAACTGGCTTTACCTTCGCCCGTGCCGATTAAAATTTCAGGACCCGACGAAATTGCTCGTACGTACGATGGATTCGAATCGAGTCGCGAAGAAACGCGACTGCCTTTTAAGTGGTCACGCAACGGACTTCTAATGGGAAAAGCGGCCCTTTCCTTTCTATGCTAATCACGGCACGGTCAGACATTTCATTTTCGCTGCTCCTCAAGAATGTAAAAACGTTCGATTCCTTTTGTCGCGGAGATACGCATACGTTTATCGTGCAAGATCACGGTGGCTTTTCGAGCTTTCGATTATTTCTAGTACCTACGCTTTTATTGACGAAGTAAATGCGCTCTTCATGTATCACTAATGCCGCTGGAATAAGTAACAATACGGATGATTGCTGCGTGGAAGATGTAGCGTGATAATGCGCGTTGCATAGTTTTTAATTCTTGAAGATTGGTTCAGTGTTTTATTCTGCTGTGCATTTTCTGCCAGATCTCCGCCTGTCTTCGCGGAGAGTGCTGCTAGAATTTTTCAACGCGCGTTCTTGTCAAGAGAACGGACTAAAATGATTCATAGAGGAACATGAAAGTGTTTACAAATAACCAGGTGGTATACACTTTGCTGCATTTATCATTCTTCCGACGTTTATCTCCCGCAGTTGCCGTTTTTCTTGTCACTCAGTCTTCTCACGGAGACTACTTTTTCCAATCGAATGTCCATGTAGGGGAGACCGGGGCAAAGTGGGACGAAAAATGTTCGAAGTCGAATAAAATTTTTCCCTTTCAATAAAAATGTGTGAAAATAGATTTGTAATATAACTTGAACATTACTATTGGTTAATGACGAATATCAATACTTAAAATAAACTTAAAGTATATTAAAATTCAACTTGAAAAGAAAATGCAAAATCGACCACTTTACCCCATAAACTTAAAGTATATTAAAATTCAACTTGAAAAGAAAATACAAAATCGACCACTTTACTCCATAAACTTAAAGTATATTAAAATTCAACTTGAAAAGAAAATGCAAAATCAAAAGTGAGCAGAAATAAAATACGTGTTTTAATGAAGGATATAATTATAAAATCAACTTTATTAGAACTTTTAAACTATTTTTTTTCAAATATATTTCATTAATACAAGCTTAATGTTAATAATTTGTACTTTGTAACTTTGTACTTTGTGTTACTAACCTGAGCTCATTTTCTTCTGAAAATGTGTTTTTAAAGGAACTTTGTTTACATGAACAGTCTGACCACCACGCCGCGTCGTTTCCCAGGTAGCTGACAGGTTAGATTATTCCGCACATCACTCGCGCATCTTTTCTTTGCAGCTCAGTTTACCCCGGTCACTTTGCCCCGAATGTGTACTCAGTGGAAAATTAATTATTCAATAATCTTAGGATTAATGTTTTCTCAAACGCGTGTGCATGTATGTTTATAAGCTTGTTATAAACGCGCAGAAAAAAATGGAGTTAAAATAACGCATTTAAGACTCATTTATCCAAAAAGCTAAATTGAAAAAAAAACCAATTGGAAGTCTCTAAAACTTCATTTTTAATTTTTTAAATAAATTTCCATTTTTCGATACCTGAATGTGCATAATTATCATTGTCGTATTACATACATTTATTACGTCACCAAAATTTGTAAATATATTTTATTGTTAAAGAATAAATTAAGGAAGCTCATTTTACCCCGGGGTTCACTTTGCCCCGGTCTCCCATAAAGAACATTCATAGAACTTCAACTCCAAAATTCAGTGTAACGGAGACAGAGATGGGCAAAATTTGTATTTAAATAAAATTTCGACTAACGAGTAAGAGTTAAAAAAAATTATTCGTCACGTGTTAACTTTATTCGTCAAATAAGCTAAAGTTAAAGTATCCTTCATTCGATTCGATATTTAAATAATTTTTTATTTAATTAATACCCAACTCTGAATGGAGACCCGAAACCTTATGTCTCATCAACAATCCCTCGATTCAATCCCCGAACATTTTCATTATCAAAATTGCTCATTAGCGAAACGAAGTACATCGCACGTGCATGTGTGCCGTGGTTTCAATCAGATTACAACTAAATCTGTGCCAGACAGAATGTCATGAATTTAGCAGTGCGATATGAATGGAAGCGGGGATCGCTCGAAATGCGATGGAACTTTAAATTTCATTCGAATTAATCCGACTTCGGAGCGCCAAACATTAATTCATTACCTCGTCTTATTGTATAAAATATTAATATCCCGCATCAGCGATGATCCGCGCTACCAGAGCTGATCGTGGCAGCTATCGTTTCGCGACTCTCATAATCAGAAATCGAACGAGCGTGTCCACCAGTAAATTATTCATCCGCATGATTGACACAGGCGGAATAATTGCATGTAATTCGATTAAAGTTCGTTTTCCAAGTAATTATCAAAAGTTGGGCCGCTGTTCACTTGGACTCCGTTAAAATGATTATCGAAGCGGTCCGCCAATTTACATGCCGCTGGTGCAGAAACAGCAATTATTCTGCTCGCTTCCTACCGAAATACATATCGAAAGTAGCAAAGGTGAAAATCATGTACACAGCTCGAACGCTACACACGAAGGGGATCTTGTTTTCCTCGAGATCCGAAAGCACGTTCCACGCCACAGTCTGAATACAAGGCATTTTCGTTTTTCCCCTGTCCCATACAGAAAACAGTGTCGCGTTTTCCCACCGGAAAAAAAGCGGACGTCAGTAACAGAGCGAGTATATGTATATCCTATTACCGTCTTTCACCGCCCGTCACGTTTGACTGTTTCCGTGTCGAGAACCACCCCGTGCTCTTCGCGGTCTATTTATGGAGGGAAACAAAAAATGAATAAAATATCGAGCATAGTCGGCCGCGTCGAGGCTCCTTCCTATTCCTTTCCAGCTGAACCTCGCTTCACTGACTTCCATCCTCCAGTTGCCGTTCCAACCCCTCCCTCCCATTATCCCATACCTTCATCCCCCTGGGTGTCTTAAGTACATGTCGATGCGCCCTCTTCCCGGAGAACTTCGAGGCATCTGGAACAAATAAGGAATATCGCCTGGAAGGACGTGGCTCGAAGGGCGAGCACTGTGCATGGGGGGGTCGCTGCCGAGCGCGCACGTACAGTGCTTCATCCACCTCGATCTTTCGCGCCCTCCCATCCCTCCTCCCGTAGAAATCTCGTCCTTCCGTGGCTCGGTAAATAAGGGAGTAGGTACTCCTGTAAATATGTGCACGTATTGTTGCTGGAGTCTTCTTCTTCCACCCTTTGCTCGTCGAAAGGATACCGGCTGTTTGTACCCTTGAAACGGATCGGTTTGTGGATCCAGCTTGTTCCTTACGCGACGCTCCTGTTTGCACGAGTCTCATTTGCGTCCTCGAATATCCAGAGAAGAGTGGATTGGAAGCTAAAGCTATGAACTCAGAGGGTCTATCGAGCTTGTCCTGAGAATAGATTATTATTGAATGCTCAGGTGTATTTGAACGGTAAGGGGGGGAAAACAGGGAATATCACGAAATAGCCTGATGGAGAAAATTAAGTTTTAATAGTTTAGTCTTGCAGTTAAGAAACAAGGTTTAAGGAATTTATATGCATTCTTTATAAGATGAAGCTTACACCTTAATTTGGCATCGGATATATATATATCCGAAAGTCTCTCGATTTTAGACGGCTAAACGGTGGGCCTAAAAACTCGCGCTACGTTCATCTATTTCACTTCCAATTTTGCATGCAGGATCGTAATAAGATTCCACATCGTCCAACGAGGGTTTTTTTTTATTCCGATTCCTCGTTTATTATTTATAAAGAAAAACGGTGGCCTTTTCTCTTAGAAAAATGTAACTTTACCTTTGATCTCTTACCATTTCTTTATTTTTCAATTTTTTCGAAATCGGCCCCGTTGGACGATAGCTATTGACATACTTTACAAGAAAATTTTATTATTTTTTATTTTAGACGCGACATACAGCTGTTTTCAGGCCCACCGTTTAACCGTCCAAAATCGAGAGACTTTCGGATATGTATGCATAACTTCCGAGAAACAATAGTTTTTTAACTGAAATTTTTTTTTTAAATAGTTCATAATACTATGCAAAGATAGTAAAAAAACGGGAAATTTTCATCAAGCCGTTGACATGTAAAAAAATCCACAAAATGTACACATTTTCCGAGGGTTCAAACGGATGTACCCCCTTAAAGAATTCTAAAATGTTTCCCCCGTGGGTCTCGTTAATCCTCAATTAAATTGTTTCTTCCATTAGAAACATGGCAAACAACATTTAACATCAGAAATTAAAGCAACAATAATATCTATCCGACTTCAGCACGATGCATGCAAAGAATTCACTGTCACTCATTTACCCAAGTATCTCCACACGTAATTTATATTTCTCCCGCGTCGCCCATTCGTCTTCCACTTGCTCCTCTAAACGGTCGGCGGTCCCCGTGTGGTGAACATTTTAATTCCAACAACGCGTTGGCATGGAGCTGCACGGTTATCGGGCAAAGGAGAAATTCCAGCGCCGCCGCGAGGGTGGAATTCGGTATTCTTTCTTAATCTCGGGGCGAGCCGTCGGTTAACCCCCGGGGGTGTAGAGTATTCCACGTCCAAATCTCTGTACCACGATAACGCGATTAAAGGGAGGAGACGCGCGGTCGTTGCTCGGATTCTCGTCCGTCCCTCGGCCGGCCGCCGTTCCGCGTACGTTTCTTTATAAGCGCGGCCCGCCCTGGTTGCTTTATTGCTTCGCGGGCGAAGCGACGCGCGGCACAATAAACCGGGGAGGCTCGAGGACGATAGCAATAAGAGAGGCGAAGTAATATTAAGACTCGAAACATACTGCGGAAAACGAAGTGGTGGAACGTTCAGGTGCTTCATCTTCGCGATTCCGGCCGGGGGACGGGTTAAACTTTCATCTTCTTCCGGCTTTATTCTCCCCCGCCCTCCCCGACCCTGCCTCCTCTGCAGTACTCCTTAATTCGCGCCCGGTGCTCGCTGGGACGAGGCGAAATGAGAGTTCGCCAAGCCGCCATTAATAACTTCCAGTATCGCCTCGTAGCCCTGAAAAGTCATTTCTGTTTATTTGCGACCTGACGATATTGCAAGATTAACTGCGCCCGCTTCCTTTCCGTTGGGATCCTGGGCACGGAGCATCGTAGTAGACCGATTGTCCGTTGGCAATGAAACGTACTTCGGTAGTTTTTTTTTTCTTCTTTTCTATAAACGGCACGGGTCCCAAGTTAATGTCAAGGTTAATTTCAATTATTTAAGTCCCATCCGTTCCTTCTCGGCTTTTTATTTCCTCTCGGCCTTCTCAGCCAACAACCCGTTCCTTTTTAACAGGACACTGGAATTAAGGTCACAGCGAGGGTATGGGATCGCGAACAGTTTACTGGGGACCCCGGTCAGATATTTCACAGTCAATTTTAAGCAAGACCTCTGGGTTGCTTTCATTAAGCGGCCCTCGTCGCTTGACGCGGGACGAGGTGACGCTAATGAGGGGCTTGTAACTCCGTCGAAATTTCTGCGCTGTACTGGATCCTTCGCGCCTTGGATTTTAATTTTTCCACAGCCCCGGTGCGCGGAAAGTAATTTCCCTTGAGCTCCATTCGTTTCCGACCCTGGCTTTGTACCGCGCGCTATTTTAATTCACTTGGAAATACAAATTTGTATACTTGCCGCTAAGATCTTCAGCTTTGCAGGAATGTGACTTGTCCAATGCCTTTGGTAGGGTCGACCCAGGCGAATATTGATCACTTTGCGTTGGTGGTAGAAAATAATAGTTAAACGTTAAAAGACTAGTTTTGTATTATATATTTGTGACTAGTACCCCTTGGGCTTGAATATTAATAATAAAAAATAAATTCAAACTTCGCAATCTTCTTCTGCAAACAAAACACTAAAAAGGGAGAAATATCTGAAATAAATAAAATTGCCATAACAAAATTTTTTAGAATCAACTTAAAGAAATTTAATTTAAATCAGAGTCAAGTCAAGTGACTACTTTTAGCACATAGATCGCAAGAATATTGTCGCTTTTTACCGCCTCTATCAGCACCATTCTCGTCGCACCACTGTGCACAGCAGATACAATGCCACCTTCTTAAGATCATGAATTTATTTTTTTCGCCATTTCTTTAGATTTAATTTTTATCACAGCTTCCTTCAGTTTTTCCGGACACCGTGATCCCTGATTGTTCTTTTTTATGTAACCATCTGTATACAAACAATTGTTATATTTATAATCATAAAAACTCTGAAATGAAAAAAAGCGTGATCCGATTCACCTCAAATGACGAGATCCGCTCAGCCCCATGTACAAAGATTTCAAAGGTTGTAGATTACATAAACATATTATGACATAATAGTCTGAAATATATCAAATACTTTTGGACACCATGCGAACTAATAATAATAAGCACATTTGAATTTTCAAGCTTAGTATTTTATTTCAAATTACGAAATTGCAGATTACGTAGATTAGTTTCGGACCGAAATTGTAACGTCCATCTCACTGGCAATGTATGCCGGTACTAAACAACAACGACTTAAATCAATTAACGGGGCTATTGCGGTAGGTGCTTGTTTCTATCGCGATTTAAGAAATACCGCCTGAATTCTTGTGTACTCTGTAAAATAAAGAGATCAGGCGCCTAGCAATCATCCCTAGAAAGTCAATCACCGATCTCCATCCAGCGACAATGAAACCGTTCGGGAAGTCAGATGCGATTGCTTTACATAAATATCCTTAGCAGCGCTCACGAAGTTCAGCTATCCACGATTCTAGACGGAAGTGAATTTCTGGTCGGTGAATAGAGCCCGCCGGTTTAATCTCTGGAGAGGTATTTAGCGAGGAAGTTTGTTCGATCAGCGGGCTTTCTTGCGGAAACCTTGCCCCGCCTTCCCTTCTCGTGCCTTGCCGGTTCCGTGACGAACAGCCCTAATTATCACTCGGTCGGATGTGGCGGGAACCCTACCGGAAATTCCCTCGCAAATCCCTCCATCCTCGTCAGACCCGTCTCCCATTTTTCCTGCCGGCGCGCAACACGAGCGCCAGCGTTCGCACACAGCTGGATGCGCGGGGCACCCCCGACGTTTTTCGCTTTCCGCCGGCTGGCCAAACGTCTCTGTTCCCGTCCACCTCGAGGACATTTGAGAAATGAGCGTGCATCTCGCCCGTACAAAAACCGCCGTTCTCGCCCCGATAATCGCGAGATTTCTGTCTTAACGGAACCGAACAGCCGGCTGAGAGACGGAGATTGGGCCTAAACGAGTCGCGCCGTTGTCCCGTTCTCCACGGGGACATTACTAGACAGTCGTAATGAACATTCTAACCGTAGGATCTTTCTATTTGCCACATCTTGCTATTCTGCTTTCTACTTTCACCGCAAAACTAGATTTCAAAGCAAATTATAATAATTCTTTATTGCACAGTAGACTTTACTATAGAAAACATATAAAAAAAAAACGAGAAAGAGGAAAAAGAAAAAGAATAGTTAGATTTGAATAGCACATATAACACTGGAGGAGTGCAAAAAGCGAGGTACAGCCGTCAGCTGTTATTAACCTTACCATTTAAAGCTACTTAAAATTAAAACTAACACAATAGAGTACACGAAAAGTAAGTGTAGACCTCCAAATAACATAATCAAAAGTAACAACTAACATCATATGCGTGTAGTTGGAAAATGACAAAAGTAAAAGTTAATAATTAATTGTTAATGCTGATTAGCGAAAAATATAGTGGCACTGAATGCTTGAAGGATGCGAAAGAGGTTACAGAGCGAATTTCATATGGTAGGGAGGGAAAGTAAAAGGCGGAACAGTAGGGAAAGGAGCGGTAAAATTGAGTGGAGTGACAGGAAGGAACGGATTCTCTCTTGTATCTATTGTGTAACAAGTATTATTCTCCGGCAAGGGGCATTGAGTAGCTGCAAGGGGTCATATACGTTTCTCGGCACTAAAACGTGGTCAATGTTTGGGAGAGCCATTATGTTAAAAAAGAATTTTTTGTAATCTTCAAGAGATGTACAACAAATGCCGTTAACCAGATTTTCTGAACAAAACCCACGATTTCCATGCGTCCAAGGTGACACCACCCCTTAAAATCTAGTTTTGCGGTCAAAGTTTACCTCATTCGACGATAGATGCGATCAGAAGAAAACCTCCAACGTAGGTTTCTCTTCGTAGTAACGTGCGATCGATCGTTTTAAAGAATCTCCCTCTACACTTGGGGGCCCCGCGCGTCCAGCATGCATGAGCGATTCGTTCCCGAGGAATCAATCTTCTCCATTCGATGGCTGCTCCGTGGAAGGTCTTCCGAGACCTTCTATTTAAACGTTCCCTCCTCGAGCTGATCATGCAACGGTAGGTTCGGTACGCGAGATGGAAACCGGCACCGATATCCGCCTATCGATCGGCCCCAAAATCGAGATGCATCCTGTTTGCCTTCGCGGCGCGCCATCCTCGTTTTATTCCCGTCTCGGATCAAGGCCCTCCGCCCGCGCGGAGGCCGGCGGGCCTCTAGCGTCGATGAAAAGGGCCAGGGGGATATTTTAGATCCGGCTAACCGTGAAACGAGATACGTGCAAGTAGCCCGGGCTCCCGCCTCGCCAGGTTTGCGCAATGATCGATGAAACGCCGAAGGATCCTCGAAGGTGCTGTTTCCGCGTGGAGTGCAGCCGTTGTCTGGAGCGTTGCCCCGCGACGCTGCCACGCGTGCGTGTCCTCGTGGAGGAGCCCGACCCTCTTCAGGCCACCGGGATGACGCTACCTGACGCCACGGCGCTGGACGATGTTTTTCGTCCCCTCGCTTTGGGAAAAATAGAAACTTTTACGCCGCTCGCCGGAGGATTTCACGGGAAAGAGGCTGGGGAAAGGAAAGGGATAAGCCCCGGTGAGAAGTATAGGGTGCGCTGCACAGTCGTCTATTCTTCGGACGCGATCAAAGCCCCCCGGCAGCTCGCTCGCTCGCGAAATAAGCGCGCGTGGACCGTGACGGATATTGCGAAAGTAACCGTAAATTTATCCGTCCAACTTTACGGGCTCTCTGCTCTTCTCTCTATGTCCTCGTTTTAGGAGGGACCTCGGTTCTTAAGACTCTGCGTCGTTAATGGGGACATCTGGGATTCCTGTATGCAGGCTGGTACACTTAACTTGATGACATCAAGCGAGTCGTGAAGTGGGATATTTGAAATATAAATGACCGTGTGGAGATTATTTTGGTATTTCATCTCTTTAGTGAAAGAGGACGATTGTCTTCGATCTTTTACAGAGAATTCTCTATATTTTGCTGTTGAGGTTGGAAGAGTAATGGACACGGTGACACGTTCGAAGGCATTTCTCGAAATTCTTATGAGAAATCTTTATCTCTAAACTGATCAGGAACTAGTTGCTCAGCAGTACACGTGGGAGAAAATTTGGAGGGTGATTCTATATGAAAAAATGAGTCGATAATGTAGAATAAAATTTCTTGATGTCGCCCTTCATTTACGAAAAATGGCCATTTGGAACTTCGAAGGGCTGTTTCAGCCCTCAAAATTGCGATTGGGCAAAAGTAAAGAAATAGGTAGTCTCTCAGATTTCTCTACTTCACAGCACATTTCGAGGAGAAACAGATCCGCGTCAGATACCTCGACGGTGTCCGTTGATAGTAGAAGTAAAGCATTCGCGTAAAATTCACATAGAAATCGCATCTGTAAGTGTATATCGCCGATTCTACAACCCCAATAACAATCTCTCGCGCGTCCTTCGAGCCGTGCTCGCGAAATTCTCGTCGGTGAAAGGCGCCCTTCCGTATTCCTTTGGCATAGCGGGGGCGCGCCGGCGACGGCTGGAATCTCGTTAATTTCGCGGGTAAAGAGTCGTCGCGCGGACGAAACTTTCCTGTTACGCTTTGCCCCGTATCATATTCATGGAAACTGGCGCAAAGGTCTTGAATGCCGTGTACCCGGGCGCTTCCCGTGCACGACGTTGCTCCGCTAAGCTCCGCGCGGCAAACGAAACGCTTCCCCACTCCGCCAACCCCCGCCGTCCCCCTACGAAATCCTCAAAGAAATATTTCATAATATCCCCTACTGTCCTATTCCACCTACGACACGGCCGTATTCTCTTTCCCTTTCAGCCGCTACCGTCTAGCTGAATCGTCCGACTCTCCACCCTGAATTCTTCGCTCGTGCGCGATCATCCGCGGCATTTGCACGTAGGAACGTTGGATTCTTTTGAGATCAGACGGTGTTACTGTAACTGTTGTTTTTGCTCCATACCTGAGGTGGGCCGGATTCGTGTTTAAATGTCTAAATAGAAGAAGTTCGAGTAAGTGGAGCGATTTCATTGTGATATTCATTTATTTATTTATTACGGGTAACAACCCTTTGGCCCGTTATAATGACACGAAGAGACATGAATAGAGAACGGACAAATAAGGTGAAATTAAAATTAAGATTCAAATAACAAATACCAAAGAAAAAACAGAAGGGGGTGAAATAAGATGAGCAAATATTATACAAATACAGGTATCAATATTGCAGCTTAAGGGGGTATAACCGTTTGAATAAATCAGATATTTTTACGTATTTTCATAGATTGATGTTTTAGAAATATTATGAATCAAGTCCGATGTCAAAATTCGGAAGATTGATGAAGTTACAGTCATTTGAGTGGAACAATCCAGATAGCACGGAGCGGCGCGCAGCGCGGCGGCTCGACCGATCGCAGCGGAACTACATTTTTCATTACGGTGGCCCTAAAAACTCGCGCTACGTTCAACCGATTCACTTCCAATTTTGCACGCAGAATCGTGATAAAAATTCCACATCGATCTACGACGCCTTTTTTTATTCCGATTCCCCGTTTATTATTTATAAAGGAAAAACGTGGACTTTCCTCTTAGAAAAATCTAACTTTACCTTTGATCTCACCATTTCTTTATTTTTCCAAATTTTCAAAATCAGCGCCGTAGATCCATAGCTGTTCACATATTTTATAAAAAAAAAAATTGACCGTTTTTGATTTCAACTAGTGTAGCCGTCTAAAATCGAGAGAGTTTGGGATATGCATCTATAACTTCCGAAAAACAATAGTTTTTTAACTGAAACTTTTTTTTTAAGCAGCTCATAATACTATGCATACATAATACAAAAACGGAGAGTCTTCATCAAGCCGTTGACTTGCAAAAATATCCCCAATATGTGCACATTTTCCGAGCGTTCAAACGGGTATACCCCCTTAAGGGGTTATGCCTACCTGCAAGGTCTGAAAACACAAATATTTTCGGGATTTTTTTTTAACAAACTTGAAGAGTTTTTTAAATAAACTTGTATGTATTCGAAAGTGTACATGTTAAACTACTTGTGGTAATTTTTCCTATGGAAAATATAAATAAATAATAAATATATCAGCGATCTCCCGGCAGCGATTTTGTTTCAGTAGTTTGCGGTGACCACTCTAATTCTAACCTAGTTCATCTGAAACAAAGAATTCGCGGGAATTTAGTTAGTATATTGGTTTATCTTGTCCTCGATCGTTCATTATCCAAAAATATTATTTTGCTACAGAATAGCGGCTTCTCATAGCAAAAGTATCGATTTTCACTACAGAATCGCACTCATGTTTCATCATTTTTCATCTGTAAAATAAAAACTGCGCAACGGAAACGAAAAAGCCACGATTAAGGACAAGATAATCTAATATACTAACTAAATTTGATCGAATGTTTTATTTCTGTTGAATCAGGTCAAAGCTACAGTGATCACCGTAATAAAAAAAAACGCTGCCGGAAGATCGCTTATAATTCCATTATTTATTTACAAATCGCATTGCAAAAAAAAAACTGCAAGAACTTTAAAATATATACTTTCGAATATACAACCGTTTATTTAAAAACTTCTGCAAATTTAAAAAAAAAAAAATCCCGAAAATACTTAAGTTTTCATACCATGCAGGTAGGCATAACCCCTTAATCATCCAGTATACCTACGCAGAACTGAATTTCTGAAAGCAAATCTCCACTGTCACTCACTGCTTTGCACTTGAAAGCTAGAGCCTCCAACTAACGCTCCACTTACGCTCCTCCACTGTAATCTAGGTGCAGACAAAAGTCCACTCCCCACAAGAATTTTCAATCGCATCTTATCTCTAGTTCCTACACGTAGGCCCATCGCCCGCTCATCGTTTCACGTCGAACCGTCCATCTTTCTTACAACAGCCATTACGGGACACTTCCCGCAACATATCGTACCCTCGTAGCAAACCGAGTCCCTGACGCAACAGGAACGCAGGATCTAATGAATCGAACAGCGGGCCATCGACTTTGACGAGGGTCGAAACGATCCACCGTTTCCCGCCTAATCGGCCTGGCTAGGTGCCGGTTAATTAGTTTAAACGGCCGAAGTTCGATCCTAAGACGGCACTTAACGCCACCGTCCCACGGCGTCTTCGGGCTGCCTGTCCAGATGGGGCCAAGCCAGGAGATGACACGATGGCGCAGGCTCTGCATTAATGAGCGGCCAATCGGGGCCAATAATTGGCGGGCAGGATCTCATCGAACCGGGTCGCTTTTGATTCCTGACAGCATCGGCTACTGACGGGGGGAGGGTGTGGCTTGAACGCTCGACAGTTGTCAATGACGTGAAAGCATTATGACGATCGATTACTGTAGAGGACTTCGATGATTGCCAACCATTTCGCGTACGGTCCTGTTAATACTAACATCTGCTCGCAACCAGCCGATCGCTGAAAATACGGGGGGGTGGCGAAAATCGTTGCCAGCTTTTGTTTCCTCGTTGCACGCTGGCTCCGCGCGCTGCCAACATTGTCGCTGAATAATACGATGGGCAGCGCGAGCGCTTTATTGTTCGCTTGTCAAAAGTGATCCACGATAAACGTTACTAGGGGATGGGCGCCGATCGCGAGATCCGAGACCTTTCATTTCTGTCGCTCTGCCCGACGTCCATGTTTATTTACATTTTTCCTCTATAAATCTGGGTTCCGCGGGTCCGATCGTGTCGGCGCCGAGATTCGGGCGGAAACATTTTTTTTCAAACGCTGGGGAACGCTGAATGGGAACGAGAATTAAATTTTCGCGCTACTTTTATAGGAAGCGGGCAAGGTGTCTCCCTCGATTCCTCTTTGATGCTGCTGGAAACTCTGCACATTGTCTCACAATAGGGTCGTGAGAAGAATAGATTTAAAAAATATGTTCCTTCGCGTTCGATTTGTGGTTGAAAAATTCTTTGTGGTTTTTTAAAAAATAAATTCAACGCTAATCCCTGTCTTCTGTTCACATGCTGCTGGAAACTCTGCACATTGTCTCACAATAGGGTCGTGAGAGGAATAGATTTAAAAAATATGTTCCTTCGCGTTCGATTTGTTGTTGAAAAATTCTTTGTGGTTTTTTAAAAAATAAATTCTCCGCTAATCCCTGTCTTCTGTTCACATACTGCTGGAAACTCTGCACATTGTCTCACAATAGGGTCGTGAGAAGAATAGATTTAAAAAATATGTTCCTTCGCGTTCGATTTGTTGTTGAAAAATTCTTTGTGGTTTTTTAAAAAATAAATTCTCCGCTAATCCCTGTCTTCTGTTCACAGATCGAAATGGGGAGGTGTGGCTTCGTTGTCTGGCTGGTCCTCGCCTGCCTCGTCGGAGATTCACTGTCGCAGTACAGGGAGAAGAACATAAGTGAGTGACGAGATCTTTCTTTTAAGATGGCGTTGTGTCGAAGAATATCGGCAAATGCTTCTGGTAAATTTGTAAATATCAAAGAGCGAGGAGTGCGCAAGGTAGCAGATGAGGATTCTCATTCCAAAGGGGGGAGGGGGTGTCCAAAAATTTGGCGTCGCCAAAACAGGGCCCATGTATTTCCACAGACACTTCACTCGGGGCACCTTCAATTTTGCTCACGACCGGCTCCACGACATTACGAAAGATGCAGAGTCCTAACATTTTCTGCTGCTCGGTCGGTGAAACGGTTTTCCACGGGATTAAATCCCTGGAGACGACACGAAGTTAATTAGAACCGCGTGTCCCTCCGCCAATAAGAGTTACAACGCTCACCTTCCCTCCGTGTCGTTACCGTGCTCCACGTACTCGCCGTTGGAGCGCCTTACGACAACTCGTTCAGAAAAATTAGATTTGATCCGAATCGTGGGATTCAATTCTGGATCTGGTTAGTCAGCACCGAGTTGCCCAATCTTTCGGTAGCCTTGCATCGAGGGAAATCAAACGCCACACACATGATTTCTATTCCGCCCACCTATATGGAAAATGGGGAATTTTACAATCATTTTTACATAAAAAATTGGGAATTTCAGAAAACATGTGAAGTATCAAATTCATAGTGGAAGAATCACTTACATCGTAACTGGGGAAATTTGTGAGATTAACCCGGCGGGAGGTGCAACACATGTTGTAACACAGGTTGTCGCTAACGGGTCAAAAATTCCCAAAATTGAAACGTAAAAAACCACGGTTTCAGAATATATTTTTTTAACTTTGTAATTTTTATATTAAAGTACAGTGTTTTAAGAATCAAACAAAATTTATGATATTTCGTAAAATCTTTATTAAAGTTCTTTAAAAAATTGTAACAAAAACTCAAACAGTCTTCATATTTTCACAACTAGCGCCACTGTGGTAAATTTTATCCAGTAGCGCCTCCCGCCGAGTTAAGCGGGGATTGCGCCTTGTTGGCCCGAAAAATAGATAATTCTTTGTGAATTTTTTGTACAAAAACGGTTCGATAAATTAAGTTGAGGTTTGGCAGGCTGTATTATTGTATCTTGAACTATTGTTCTGAATTTTTGTGTGACGGTAAAAAAAAACATGGCGAAAAGGAAAATAGATTCTTAATCTTTGTGAATGCGGCTATCGGTGGTAGCAGATGCATTGAGAAAAATAAAAAATGTTAAAATGGCAGCCTTTCGAAGAAGATGAAGCGCCTGATTTGAGTCTGAGAATGGTTTTGCCTCAAAATCGGGAAAACTTCTTTAAATAAAAAAGGAACGGTACCAGATACGGCAATAAATCTACTACCTCCGATAACCACGTTCATATAGATTAAAAATCTCTTTTCCTTTTTGTGTTTCGGATAACCCTTGCAGTACTATTCGTCAATGCCAGGACTACCCGATTATTTTTCAACACTCTCTCTCTGTATCTGCCATGCTTTTTTACTTTTCCAGACCGTTTTTGTACAAAAAATTCACAAAGAATTATCTATTTTTCGGCCCAACAAGGCGCAATTCCCCTTAACGACGCCTGTGCGTTTCCTCAAAGTTTGTAACAATTTCAACAACTTTTACTCAAAGTAATTTCCAGTTAATTTGATGTAAAGTCTAGAGAAGAGGGAGGCGTGGTGATAACGATTGAGTCGTACTACTGGGGTAGGCGGCGCGCTGCAGTAGATTGCTTTATAGTCAGACACGCTTTGATCTCAATATCATAATCCCCGTGTTACCGTGTAGCTACCAAACTGTTGACAGGTGCATTACCTTTAAGATTGCTTCAACTACAAGTTCTTCAGTTTAATAATGCCTTCGCAACCACGCGTACAAATTCCTATAATCCCGAGTGACTTTGAATCTAGAACACCGAACACTCAAAACTCCAAAGTTTCAAGGCCCAGAACCCTCTAAGATCCCCTAACATCCAACCTCCTAATCTTTCCAAATCGCTTCCCACCCCATCGCCACTCACACCCCCGCAATGCTCGCAGCTCACCATCACGAAGGCACCTCTCCTAATCGCTATCAGTATAAATGAATTTACAATCCCCCGGCCGGAACGCTCGGACCGTAAGACCGAAGTTTCGCCGTAAAATTTTCGTCTGTCAATAATTCGCGATAAGATCCTCCCCCTTTGCCAGTACAGTTGCGGCGGCTATGTACGTACATACAGCGGGGGACGCGCATATGGAGGGTACACGGACGAGGATTCTCTATCCGCTCGATAAACTCGACGCACCGAAATCGAGGGGCTTTGGAATTCACTCCCCGGGAACTCAAAAGCCCGACGAATACCCCGTGATATTGGGAGCAGATTGGAAGCCAAGAATCTACCGCGAGATTGAAAAGTTCGCTGCCGGATCCCTCGGTGCCGGGCTTTTACCGCGGACAAGACGAACGGATAGTAAAAAGGGGCAAATTAAGTGCGGCCACGTAAGCGGAAAAATCCCGCGCCACCGTCAAAAGCGACCTGCCCGTCGATTGTTACCTTCGATGTGTCGGGCCGATCGCGCGTGGCTACAGGATCGACGCAGGAGGAGAGATTATTTTCTGCCGGTGATTTCGGACGCGAAAGCGACCGTGGCGTTGGGGGGTAATCGGTGAACGGGCATTTTGGAACTAGAGCGCTGTGATTCTGATGAAACTGGATGGGAACCTGGAGCGAGCTCTGTACTCGGGAAAAAGTAATCGCCGTTTCGTCGCCGTGAAAGTGTTTAGTAGATATTGCGAGTTTTTATTCGCAGGACTCGTTTATCGTTTGTCGCCAGCCTTCCTGCGTTATAACAGTGCCAAAATTTCATTCACGTTTCTACTTTGAATAGGTACCGTTCTGAACTGTCTATGAACGGGAAGCTCGCGAATTTGCTCCCTAGCAGAGTGATGATTGAGACGCGAGCAGTAAACGGTCGCGGAAAGCGCTCCCTCTGCAACAAAGCTATCCTCGGGGACAAATGCAGCTCGTCGAGGCGGAAAAAAGTATGTCCTTCGGATATAACGGCGCGGTGCTCGTCACGCCTCGGCTGGCAGCATATAATAGGCAATCAGCGTCGGACAGAAGTAATTAAGGCGGAATCGAAATCGGGGTTACCCTTTAACGGGGAGGGGGCTAGCTGGTCTCAGGAAAATTGGCACTTAATTGATATCCCGTAGGTGGGAATTGAAAATCCAGGCCTAATTGAAATCCCCCACTTTCGGTCGGTTTAATGGAAATCCTGTATTTTCATTCGACGCGCCGCGCAAGAATGATCTGTGCCGCGCCGGGTAGATCAGTCTATTTATTTACAAAGCCTCGCTGTGCAACCGTATAATCCTTCCATTGAGATGAAAATCCGCGCGAGCTGGAAACAGTCGATGTCCTTTGTGCTCCAAAATCCCAGACTAACAGAAATAATCGCATTACTTTTAATGCCTAATGCCACGTAACTTCGTCCGCAGGCTGTTACATCAACAGCGATCGTACCGGCGATGAATGCCTCGCGGGTCCATTGATATCGATGCAAATATTGTCGTTTGTCGCGAATCAGACCCGTCCCCGTTGCTGTTCTAAAATATTGTAAAATCATAGCGACGCGGAGGTTTGACTATTCCTCGTCCACGACCCGGTATAGGGGAATCCAAGTCCCATATTGTTTCAATGGAAGGATCTAGGAAAAGGTAATAGTAATTGCTTTGGACATTGTGTATTGTGAATATTCTTCGAATCAGCGTGGCTTCACCTGGAAACAATGTACGCGTCTCTATTTTCAAATTTGTTGTTTCGTTTAATAGATATATTATTGCAATTGTCCCTGGCAACATTCCCACAAACTACCATTTGATTACAGCGATTTCAACCGGGAAAATTCTCATTACAGCCGCGGTCGTTAAGATAATTTGCCGCGGGTTCAATGAAACTTTATCACCTGTTGCCAGGAGTAACAATAATACCCATATGGTCGGTAAAATATTTCAATGGGCGCATTAAAATTAAAATCTGAGCAAGCGACCCGCGTTCCACGCAACGTCCACCCACACCCCCCGGAATTTAATGATGCAGGCGACTCAAAATATTCGAATATCACGGTTAAATTGTCGGGGACATTCCCTATACAGATTCCGATCTAACGAATTTACGAGACCGGACTTAACGGCGCAGCAAGCAAGACCAGACAGTTCTAAAGGGCTTTGGAGTCAGAGGAGCACATAAAACCTGTGGGCTTGTTGTACTTAAAAGTCGTCCCGCTTCTGCCGCGGACCAGAGCCACGCACTTTCGCGAAATTAAATCGCGGAAAAAGATTTGGTGGTGGGGCGACGTTTCAACAGAGTCGCGTGTCTGTCAAGCCCCGTGTGGGTGAAGTCCCCATAAACGTTCCATAAACGAGTTCAATCGAGACCTGGCGCCGCCATAAATGCTCCCCTGACCGCAGAATCTATTAAATTAGATTGGGAATTCTTCCCGACATTAACCCGAATCGCAGTAACACGGAAGGGGAGTCTCGAATGATTAGCGATAATGCTTGCAAAAAGGTACGCGCGCAAACGCCGTGCAAACTGATTTTCAGGTAGCCAAACGCGGTTTGCGCTATAAGTATTTTTATACGTCAGTTGCTTTGTGGTGGGGATGAAAGAGTAGGGGAGACCGGGGCTAAGTAGTTGACTAATGAGGTTAGTTGACTAACAAAAGTAGTTCCCTCTAATTGTTGTGTTTTAGCGATACCTACTGAAGCATATGAGTTATGAATAATTAGCTCACCATTTAATGTGGCGTCGTGACAGAAACTCGCCTGTTATGTTAGTGAGAATAAAAAATCTGAAAAGATCGACAGGAAGTAAATATTTTGGTTTTAATTATTTATGAATTTTTGTCCACTAAGTACCTACTGCTTGACATTTTTTTCATGAATATTTTGTGGAAATGTGAAAAAAAAATTATTGGTCGTATCTACGCCTTTCGTAAGGGAGGATTGCCAATATCGTACAACTTAAGACATTTTACGTTGAATTTCATATTTGGTACTAAGTTGAACGCAAGTGACTATTGGATATTGTAGCTTGATCTTTTAGGCACCTACTATTATACATTTAACCTTTTGTTCAGAACTAATTAATTTGTTATTAATATTTTTGTGACCTTCTGTGAAAGGTATGATTAGGTCTCCTAAATCGTACCTCTCGGTTTCCAAACACGTACCTCTTCTAAAAGTAGTATCAATGACAAATAAAGAAGAAAATATTCAGCATAAAATAAAGATTACTATATAATTACTTATGCATATGTATATTGATCACACGCAGGTCGTAATAACCTATGTATATGTAATATGATATAATAGCAAGTCAACTAACCCCACAGTCAACAACCCCGGGGTTTGTTGATTTATTCCTCTCACTAATCTAAATATAATAAAAACTACAACCTAGACTTAATTAAAACGATTTTCAAAATAATTAAGCCTCTAGGACCTAGGTATACCTAAGTAAATACGTAAGCTGTTGCTTTGCAGCAAGTCAACAAAATAGCAATGGTCCATTTATAAAAATTAGGTGTGTTATAAATTAATCAACTCGCCCCGGCCTCCCCTACCTACATATACATTTTTGACGGCTGTACAATCTACAACCCCTTTTGTTTGCAATAGCCGTTCATTAATTCACGCCCATGTTCAAGCTCGCAAGGGGTGGCATGCGCAACGAAACGTCGAACAGGGGGTGCGCGAATCACGGCGAAACAAAAAAGGCTTCCACGACTAAATCGTCCATGTGCCGACGAAAGGTGGGAGATAAGCAGATAAGAGCATTACCTCGCAGAGACGCTTTCGAGCTCGTCGAAATCTGTTTCGGACGCGACTGGAATCAAGACTCCACGGGTTTTCTGTCGGGTCACCGAGAGAAAGACGCCCCCGTCCCGCCATCGATCGGCGTAACGGCTCGACCGCCATCGGACCGTAATCGCGAATAACGTTTTTCCGTAATTTATGCGCATACAGAGTAAATGAATCGATCGCGGAAATAGTAACAACTGCCGCCCGCCACGGAGCTTTGTGTACAGCGCTTAATTGGTAATTAGCCCGGCGTATTTAACGTGAGCGGCGCAGAACAATCGTCCCCTACCCCTCCCCCATCAATCGCGAGCTAGCCCTCCCCCGCACCCGCGTTTATTCTCTTTCCAAATTCGTTCGGCAAACGAATCGCGATTGTAATGATTACCGAGCGACGCCAGCCAGCGAGCGACGCGCGGTGATTGCCATTTTATTGGGCCATCCTGCACACGTCGATTAAGCTTTTCGTTCGAATAAAAATCGACCCATGTGCCTCTCCTCCCGGCTCTGCCACGATCTCGTAAATTTTCAACTGGCTTAATAGCCAATGACTTCGTAAAACACATCTTCAGGACTCGCGAGAGACCTCAATTTTTCTTATTCCTTCTCGAATTCGTGCGGCTCACTTACTTCGTTGCGACGTTTGAAATTTACTTAAGGTCTTGGCTAATTAGATCGCGCAACCTTGCGTCTGGTGGCAGAGGAAAATCATTTGTTTACGACACGAAAGTTGGTAATACGATGTCAAGTTCATTTACGAAAGGAATCTCAAAAGAATTTTTGAAATCCGTCAATTAATTATTTTGTTTTTATGTACACCTGTTTTTATCACCGTCAGAGTTATATCTAGCTATTTATTCATAATTACATCGGAGAAAAAATTAGAAAAAAAATTGTTTCATCTTCACCCTTCATGGCCACACTGGGTCCAATAGACCCGCTTTTTAACTTTGGAGCTTGGTACCGGTATGTTCCTGGCTTTCCTTTCCGATTCTTTTGGTACCGTAAACTGGGGGAACATTGGCAGTACGGGGTAACATTGGCATCTACTTAAAATCTATTAAAAAGGAAAAGGAAAGAAATTTTATACACTTTCACACTTGTATTGCCATCACAAACGATGCAATGTTATAATAGGATACCTAAACGAAATTTAAAAATGTTAATTAAAAAAATAAAAAAATAATTAAATGAAAAGAATAAAAAATAAGGTACATTGAACGTAAAAAGAAACAAATTTAAGTGTTAATGTAAAGAAGTATAAGGACACAAAATTGTATGCATTTTGACAGTTGTAGCGCATTCACAAAAGATGCAATGTTGCCCCAGTTTACGCTACTTGTTGTCATTTCATTTGTTACTAAATCGCGACTATTTCATATTCCACAATGTTCACAGTGTGTATCATAATTTTTTGGAATCGATTGGACTGATACAGTTCGTACGGTAACTGTTTAAAAATCGGCTGGGTACATTGGACCCAGTGTAGCCACCGCGGAACTTTACAGAAGTGTGACCACGAAGGGTTAAAATATGTAGGTACCTATAAACCAATAGCAAAAAGCCTTTTCACCCTACGCATTCCAGTTTTTTTTTCAAAAAAATCCTAAATTTTGAAGGGATTACACGAGAATGTACCTTTAACATTTTTAACATATTCTCTGATGTTTAACGGGCCCCACTTGCTGTCGGGCAAGCTGGCACCCCAGTCAGTCCGCCACTGGCGGCAATTACAATTCAGTGGCGTTGTTGGACGGAGTCGCCACGGCTCGAGGGTCGCGTAATTATGTTGCAAAATCGGGAGACACGGTATAGGCGATCGGTGGGTCGTCCAGATAAGGGCCGAGGCCAGATTGAGCCCGTTCTAGCGCTTACGATTGCCATCCGACACTGGGTTCCAGCAGCAGGGGGATTCGAATCTATTTCGAGGTATGATTTACGTTACGCCACCGCGAATCGCGTTGCTGTCCTCCTCGTTCCTCGCCTTGTTCTCGCTCGAACGAAAAAAGGGCCGGCCGCGCCCATTGTCTGTCCGATGCATCGCGCCGCATTGTATGCAAATACGAGCGACGGCCACGATATCGCGGATTTCCCCTGGGCTGCATATCTTCTGGCGACCCTGTTCCACTTCTTCGCCGTTGATCATGTAATTAGCATTGCATCAGAGATAGGCCCACGAACTTCCAGAGTTCGTACAAGCGGGTGAGACCTCTTGGACAGCCCAGCGGTGTGTCGATTTCTATGTAATGGATGGACGCCGCGTGAAATTTTACCGCTGGAAACGCTTTAGCGAGACTCGCATTTTCGTCACGGATCTTACATCTATAGAATTGATCAGAGTTGTTGATTACAACTCTAATTTGGTGGTGTCTTATTATTATTATTATTATTATTATTATTATTATTATTATTATTATTATTATTATTATTATTATTATAATTATTATTATTATTATTATTATTATTATTAGTATTATTATTATTATTATTATGATGATTATTATTATTATTATTCGTCTCAAATTACTTTGTAAATATACAAAGAACAGTAATACATAAAGCATAGCAAAGTAAAAGGCGAGGCTGCAGTACAATACTCTTAGAAGCCTAACCGTAACCAAATAACTAAAGCTAAAACTAAAATTAGGAAAGAAAAGAAAACAGAAAAGAGAAAAACTTTTTTTGGCACGTTAATATAGGAAAGCATAAACGTAAATAGACAGACATGGGCGAGACAAGGAAACGAAAGAATATGAGGTGAGTTAGGAATAGTGCAGAAATGTATATCGCGGTGCTTTACATTTAAAATTAGGAAAGGAATTTAGCCCTCGACTGTCGGGAGGAAGAGAATTGTAATAGTGTAGCAGACAAATTATGGGTCCATTCTACTTTGCCGGTCGAACAATTATTTTCATGATATCCTTTTCAACAACATTTGTGCGGATTTTAATGTTTTTTTGCTAACTATTTATTATTCCTTGCCTTATAGAATTGTATTTTTCATCTTTCCAAAATATGATAACAAATGTGAGGATTTTGCAATGACTGTGCCTCAAATCAGTGAGCAAAGCACCGCAATGTAGGAAAAGTTAGCGTACTTATCTCGTTTTTACCAAAATTTCACTTAAGTTAACCCGGGTTAACTTTATTCGACAAATGACGAATAATTTTTTCAACTTTTATTCGTTGTTCGAATTTTTATTTAAATAAAATTTGTGCCCATCTCTGCTAACAAGGCGAGGACGCGTCCGTCGGGTCACCGATTTAAACGAAGCTTCCAGGACTAATACGGGACATTCTCCTCTTCACGAATCACCCTCTATATAGGGTCAGCCACTCGAAACATTTCAGGGTCACTTGCGTTTAAAGTTTTCTGTGTACCTCAAATAAAAATCATGTTGGAGCTAAAATCAAGCAAGCGCTTGTTTGCCACCCGAGTGGCCAAGGTTGTAGGGGTGCGTCCTGGCTAGAGCCGAGCATGCCTAATGCCTGTTTTCCACGCCGCGGGAACCTCTCTAAACTGGCGAAAATGGGTAGAAGTGTGCGCTTCACAAGTAGGAATTACGGGGTCTGTAGTGGTGTTCGGCTCGAGGTTCGGCTCCAAGTCTGGACCCACCCTAAGTCGTCGGTGTTTAGGAGGTTTGGGAATGGGAGAGAGGTGGAAGGTTGAGGCAGGGCCTGGAGCATATTCTCGCGGAAATAAGGGAGGATTGGAAATGCGAGGGGAATGTAGATAGCGCAAGGACTTACAGAATGTGGCGTTTGGTGATATAGTGACTGACTTTGGAGAGGGGTGGGAAAGGTTTAAGAGCTCTAATAGGGGTGGATACATTACACCTTATGCAGAAGTAACCGCGAGTCATCGTGGACTGAATTTATTTTGTCGGGTAACCTCGTTTTCGGAGAAAAATCGATTCGGAAAACTCCGCCTGCCGGGCGTGCACTTGATTGCCTTTTACTTTTACGTGAATTTCTGGAGCACCCTGTAATGCAACTGGCAAAAGAAGAAATTTATTAGTAATTATTTGATGTGGCGAGCATGCTAGCATCCCCGCGTTCGGACACGACGGACGCAAGGGGTAGTCAGCCTTTTATCGCCGAATAATAGTGCGGAATGAATGAAAAGAAAAAAGGCTCGGGTGAAACAATCGACGCAGGAAAACGGGCGAGAATCGGGACGAGAAAAATCGCGATAACTTTTTCACCCGGTTTGAAAGTTTCCCAGAATTCTCGCAGCAATTATCTAAAGTTCCGGCGGCCGATGCTCTCATTCTTATCCCGAGACATTCGATAGGTTAAACTTCTCCCTGTACTACGACCCCGCTGACCCCGTTCCGTTTATTGCTCGCATCGCAAATCGACGGGTAGCGGGGCTCGCGAAACTTTCATTTAAAACGCCGGCCTTCCTCGGATACCGCTACACCGCCGAACAATGTCCATGCTGTCTTCCAGACGAGCGATAGTAAATTGCGAGCCTCGCGTCCAAACGATTACTCCTCCCTCCCCCCGCTCCGAGCGGGAAAAATTAATTCCATCCGCTGGATTTTATTTCCGCCCGCGTGATCCCGGGCGAGCTTCGCCGCGAGGGAGAAGCCGCGCAAAAAGAATTCGTTCCGCGGTGCCGTTTTATTTTCCTATACGGGACTGCGCCCTAGTTAGTGGCATAATTTCTCTCGCCGCCACTGTATTATAGAAAAAAAGATAGCCGCAACGGCGAGCAGCTTGCAAATGAAGGTATGCGCGAAATATGTGAAACGAAATTACCATTTAAACGAGGGCAGAAAAATTAGCATGTTTCGCGACCGCCCGCGAACAAACGTGATATTCATTGCGGCCGCATCGAGCGGGGCGAACTGAAATCGAACGAGCGGGCGGCACATTCTCCTTCGGGGGTGCGCGCGGCGTGGGGGCCTCATTTACCTCTTTCGTCGACGTTGAATGCTTCGCGTTAACCCATTGAAGTAATTATAACGAGTTTTACACGAGCGCCGCGACGCGAGGATTTCATTCGCGGCGCGGCGTAACGTTGCGAATAAAACTATAGAGGCGAGTTTACGGACGGCAGACAAATTTATATTTATATTCCGTCGGACGAATCGCTGCCGGAGCTTTCCATCGGGCTCCTGCCCTCGTTTTTCTCTCTCTCCTCTCTCTCTCTCTTTTTTTTTTCATCGTTAACGAGCGACAAACAATTCGTGCCCCATTCCCCGGCGATATTTTCAAATTGTCGATTACACGGGTGGGAAAAAAAAGCGGTGTCGATCGTATTTCGTTTTTTCGTATCAACAAACTTCGGACGCGAATGCGAACGAACGTGTTTCGCAAACAATGCGCGGGGAGCTCCGGCTATGAAATGGCCTCGATGACTCTTTTCTCCTGAATGTCCAGCAATTTCGGAAGTCCGCATCGGTTCCTGGTGAAATGCATTTGCGTTATCACGGATTATAATGTCGCAGAGAGAGAGAGTGCCGATTCGAAGTGCCGTTGCATTTGGAAACAGAAGGTTTCAGAATATTTTAAAAGTCGGTAGTTTATGACCATGTTACAGGGGTGCGGGCGTTCTGAAAGACGAAATTCAAGTACTAAGGGCAATATCTGCTACCCACAAGCTGGCTTTCTCGCATTTCTGTTGTCAACAGTGTGTTGGTGATCTTTGCCACGAATTCTTCGCTTTGATCGACGCCGGGAAGAATTAACTGTTAATTGAAGTTCGTCAGAGCCGACGAGACGACTTTAAACAATTATCGATCGCGGGGCGACGTTGTAATTACATTTTATTTCCCCTCACCAGGGCTTTGAAGTGACGACGGTACAAAGCTGCCGCGGAAATGAAGAATTTTGAATTAAATTTTTAATACGAGTGGCTTGTATACCTCTTTCGCTCCCTGAAGCTCCGTACAAGACCAATGTGCACACGTTTTCAACAGATTTTATGTTCCGCTTTTCATATTTTTATATCAAAAGATTACCTACTCTCTCCTGCTTTCACGCGCTCGCTGCCCCCGAGACGAATAAATTAATAGATGAATTGTATCGAAGAACGGAGGAAAGAAAGATTGAACAATTCGAAAGAAGGAACAAGAGCTTCCCCCCGATTTGTCATGGCCAGTCGCGCCATGAAAGGATTAATTAAATTTCGATCGGAATGGAACACAGGCGGGTGTCCTTGGGCCTCGCACGTCGCCCACGAAACGGAACCAGTAGACGGTCTTTCCACGACTTGTCGATCTCATTAAAGGCGAGCGGAATCTGGTATAAGTGCGGCAGAGGGCTGGATCCGCGCCGCGACATTTCGAGATCCTGAAACGGTCGGTCGTTAAATGGAAACGATTCCGGTACACGGCTGAGCCCAGCTGCGGAGCAAGGAAACTGCCACGTTTCGATCCTTCCACGCCGTCCCAAACCTCTTTTCCTATCGACAATTTCTGGTAAAGCGTTTTCAATTGCCCCGTAATAGAACACGACGGAGAAATTGTTAAAAATCCGAGGAGCAGAAGTGCGAATTGGCTCCTCCTCGCGTGGATACCAAGGACCCATTACAAGTATTATGGCTAGCAGCTGGCTACAAAAGGCACTGCCTCAAGAATTACAGTCTAGTACAACTTTATGAAAGTTGTATGTCAGAAATTGAAGGGAAGTTGCGAAATATAAGTATCCTGTCTCTATGTCGATCTAGTCTAGTGATTCCCAACGGGTGTCGCTGAGGAGATCTGCGGGATGCGTTGCTGCTTCTACGGGCGGTAGGTGGCGCTGAGGAGCAAGCAGGCGATAAAAAAGCGCTTGAAGAATTTGGTTGCCTAAAGATTTTTTAAACACAGACTTATGGGCAGGGATTGTAACTACCACCTAACCCTAACCCGAAACCGGTTAACCGAGGGAAGGTTACTGTAACCCGTAGTAACCCTGAAGGAACGGCTCCCAAAGAGTACAGAGAGCCGGTTAACCCGCTCAGAGCGGGTTACAAGTGACATACGACATTCTACGACTAAAATCCGACTATGGTCGCTCACCGCCCATCCATCGCTGCGATGCAACTGCAATTTTAACAAGAACCGGGTTGCATGCAATAACGTCAATCACTTGCAGGGTTTTGTTTCTCGGTCTAATTTTTAATCCCTCGAAGAAAAATCTGACGAATTTTCTTGATTTATACCCACGACATTACATGCAAATCGTTTCTTGGTCAAATCGCATCACTATGGTGGATGAATGGCCTAAAACGAAAGGTAATTTATTTATTTATAATAAAAATGATATTTTTTAACACAATTATTGTATACGAAATTCGAAGAATATTGACATTTTTCAAATTTAGAAACATGTCACCCTCGAGGAGAAATTTACAAAATAAAAATTTGTTTATAATTTGACGTTACATAAATAATTTTACAATTTCAAACAAAATTGATTCAAATAGGTAAAAACTTCTACATTAAAATGAAAAAAGAATGTACCTAATGCGACATACAGTTTTTGAGATAAAAATTCATAAGTACAGCTCGATTTCACGAAATTAGGGAAAAACTACGCCCTTTACCGTATTACTGTAACCCGCTTTGAGAGCGGGTTAACCGGGTAAATCTGTGCCTGGATGCCTCGGATTACCCGGTTATGCGGGTTAGTCTACGGTACTGAGAACCGAACCGGCTTAGGGTTACGGTTACAATCCCTGCTTATGGGTCATTCCACGCCAACTCGATCACTTTTTTCTCTCGATGTCTCGGATTTTTTTAAAACTTTAATATGTTGTAGTCCTCGTGGAATTAGGGGGGGTATAAGTCATCATTTTGTCAATTTCGAGTTTGTTTAAAAAATACAGGGCTTTGAATTTTGCGATTTTTGCCTATTTTCGCGAAAATGGGTTGCACTTATGAATTTTTATCTCGGAAACTTTTTGTCGGATTTAGTTGATTCTTGCGGCATTTTAATGTCGAAGGATCGGCCTTCCCGAATATTTTTTTTTCCAGATCGAAGAATTAATTTTGCAACATTGAAAATTATAAGCAAATTTTTATTTCGCAAATTATAGCTTTAAAATTTCAATTTCTAGTTATTTTATGTTGTTTATTTTCAATCTAACTTTTTAAGCTTCAATAATTATATGCACAGCTGCACTTTGAAATTGTGATAATAGGGATACTTTACCCGAAGAGGGCGCTGAACAGAAAGAACTTTGACACGGTATCGGCGAAGCGAAAACAGTTAGGAGACTGCGACCTGACACGGAAGCCAATATAATTTGGAATATCCTGTTTCACCTTCTCTCCTTTCTCAAAAATTAGCATACACACACCCGCGGCACTTGGATTCCCCCAAAAAGTCTTAATCGGAAACATCGTCAATGTTCTCTTGCTGGAGCAGCAATTTTCCCCGATGTCGACGTGGTTACGGGCTCTTTCTCTCTTCTTCTTTTTAATTCTTCCGCGTGGTGTCCAATTCTCAAACTAACCCAGCGTCGTTTTAACGAAATCCCAGCAGAATTCTCCCTCTCCCTCGCCTGATACCGTTTCCAACCATAAAAAGTCGTTTCGTTCTGTGTGCCTTCGCGATTCCTCGTTCGATCTCCCATCCCACCGCGTCTTTTCGATCCGAGATCCCCGCGAGGAAGCTCTTCGACCGCTTCCAATTACCGCGGGGAAAAAGCTGCCAATTAGGGAGCGCGATTCGTGCCCGTGCCCGGATGACTGCGCCTGCCGGGGAACCGTATTTCGCAAAAGTGCCGCTCGGCCGTGGAAAAGAATCGTTTGTTAAAAGTAATGATTCATACCGCGGTCCGTTTTCGTTGCGCGGGGCTTTAATTGCCGCGCCGCAGCGAGCCGGCCCGATAAAATAAACGGTTGCGGGGCGTTCGGGGGAGGGGGAGGAAGCGAGACGAGCAGCGAGAAGATATTCCACTGATTCGAGCACGCTACGAGGTATTAAATCGAACAATTCGTCGGCAGCAATTAATAACTCGTACTCGGCTGCATACTCGAAGGATTAATGAATCCCTCTCCACTGAACTGTAGCAATCTCGCTATCGCTTGAATATTAGAGAATCTTGGGGATTGAGTAGCAGGCATTGATCAGTGCCGATGTTTCCGAGCTGCAGTGAATTAAGTCGTTTAATGTCAGACAAGGGCATAGCAGTGTCAACAGATCTTCCCGCCAATTAACACGGGAATCCTACCTTCCCCGTGTCGATCGTTATCGGTGCTCTGAAATTTCAGAAAATTAACGTCCATATAAAAGATCCACTGACTTCGAAGCTGGCACGCCTGGCATCGTGCGTTCATTAATTATGCAGCTCAATCTCTACCATCTTCGAGTAAATTAGAAAAAATTGTTTGCAATAAATCGCTCATTTGCCATCCGATTTGCATCAAACGTGTACCAAACGATGTAGATTCTTTTTATATATATATTACACGTCATAACTCAAAAACTGTAAAAAAAAATAGAGCTGCACCCATGCTGCAAGGTCCTCAATTGCTAACTGTGGAATCTTGAAGGAACAGCTGTTCGAGTATCACCGTACCGTTTCCATCGTTTCAGTGATTATTGATAAAGCCTCTTGCTCGTTCAAGGGACGCTGAATCGCTCGAACAGTGTCGGCGAAATATCGTCGTACCCCTGCAACGCCAACAAGAGACCCTCGTGATTTTCTTATTGCCACTAACAATTTCTTCCCCCGACGTTGATCTAACGACGAGACGGTATCGCGACGTACTCCGCTGGAAGCTTTGTCGAAGCTCAAGCTATTTGCTCGGTCTCTCCTCGTATCGTCGAACCTCGCCGAGCAGGGGTGGATATAGAGAGGTGGGCGGGCGCGGGGCGAGGGGCAGGAAAGTTTGAAAGGAAGTCGAATTTCATTATGGAAGAGGGAGACATGTGTTTCCTATCTTCCACGAGACCGCAGGTTGGGACACGGAGAGCGGACAATAGGGGGGGGGGATTTCGCAGGGAAAGGGAAACATGTGGAATAAAATAGGAGGCACGTAACGAGGGAGTAAAATGAAAAGGGGCGAGAGGGCGAAATTCGAGCGCAAGGTGAACGAAGAAAGACGCACAGGAGTATTAAAGGAACGTAAGGAGCGCGGAGGGGAAGAGGGGCGCATAGAAATATGAAACGTAGGTTAGAGGAGATAGGAAAATGGATATAACCCGCGGAAGGGAATGGAAGCGTTTAAAAGATAATGAAAGGAAGCAGCAGAGGAGGAAAAGGACGAGGCTGTTACGCGTCCCTTTCCAATCTTCGCTTCGCGTGTTCTTTTGCTTACGGAAGGGCGACGCGGGTGAGTCTAGGGAGGAATGAAGATCGGAAGGTTGCCAAGGGCATCGGGCGATCAACGGGAGGAATGATCCACGGACACACGGGGGAAAGCAATTTTTGGCAGGACACGTATTAGTCGAGATTAGATCTCGATGGGGAATCCTTGCTTTGCTTTTCGAGTGCGTGTAAGCTCGCGGTGGGGGGGGGGGAGGGTGGCGGCTCTCCGGCGTGCTGTGCTTCCGTGACTCTTCTTTTTCGGGGAGAATGCGGACGATGGAGGGACCGGTGGACAATTTCAGATCGGAGGGCTGCCAGGAAAGCTCACGACTCGGGAAGGCATCGCTCATGGACGGTGAACGGGTTGAGATTTTTCGCCGCCGTCATGGCCTCCCTTTTCATGTGACGTCGAAAATAATTACGCCTGCTCCACTTGCCGCGACAGCTTGAATAATTGTGTTTTCGTCTGGGCACCGTGCTTCTCTCGCGATCTATTGTTATTCTGACGTTTATTCATAACCTACTGAGTTCCTTATAAACTCGCGCATAAACGGGCCCGTCTTTCGTGCGAATATGGAGGGTAAGAGGGTGGGAGGAGAGGAGATAGGAAATGTACATTTGTAGTGATTCTGTGAACGTATTTTGTAGGTGGCGACTGGAGCCACAGAACTGTCGAATCGCAATGTGGGTATACTTATTATGTAAATTTGAAGTTGCACAACGTCGATGATAGTGCAAAACCGCGTACGAGCAGTTTGTAAATACCGCGTATCTGCAAAAGCAGCAAAATTGAGATTTCGTGCCCACGGTTGCCAAACGTTGTTTCGCTTTTTTTGAAAATCACGCCGTGTGAAATAGCCAGTAGGAAGCCGCCTTTTTACCAACGGAACCAGCAGGTTCAAGGATACCATGAATCTGTCTCTCTTAGCAAGTTGGCGGCAAAACGCGCATTTACAGAGAAATCAGGTGAAGTGACGGCACGTTTGGTGCGTGAAAGTGACTTTACACGGAAATTAAGCATTTCTATGATGAACTGATGTTAGTATTTATTACAAGGAGTGCTAAAACTGTCCCAAAAAAGTTCAGCCAAAGAAAACCCCCTTAAACTGGCTGAAATACTAAGTTTTTTCTTCCTCCTGTAAAATCGGTAAAATGCAGAACCGCGGTATTTACAAACTGCTCGTACGCAGTTTTGCACTATCATCGACGATAATTTGAAACGCATTTTCTCAATAAATATTAACTGTACTCACAAGTGTGTTACACCACTTTGTTCATCTTGGCACGAAGAGGGTTTTAGTGGTTTTATTTTATTTTTTTAAATAATCTATCTATATACATATATAAAATCCAGCTACCACTGACTGACTGGCTCATTCGCTCACTGATTCATCAAGATTTCTTTGGAACCACTGATCATGAAAGGTATATAGGTAGATTCCTCTGAGCTCCTAGGTGCCCGCTATAAAATCTTCTCAAAAACTCCCTCCCCTTCACCGGAACAAGTGATACACCCACAACCCGGACAACGCCGGGAACTTTAAGCTAGTAGGTTATAAGGTAGAACTGTCGACTTAAGGCAACGTTAAAGATTCGGTGTAGGTTAAAAACAGAGAATGTCCGCCCCCCACTGGAACAAAACAAGGAATGTCCCCAGTCTTCCTACTTGCACTATGTATTTCTGATTAGTGTAAGCTTGCAGTACATCCTCGGACGTCACTGTGTATACAATTGCTACACATCCTTCTTTCGATAATAATAGAAGTGGAGATTTATTTTGTTACAGTATTCTGCAGTGCTCCGCTTGAAAGGTATAAAAGCAATCTTTTTGTTCATATCGTCTCTAATTAGAGTAGAAATTGTTCATCTTACGAACAATGCCTACAGTTAAGTTCATTGAACCTTGTTTCTTTACTAACGGACTAAAGTATTAAAACTTAATTTTCTCAACAAGGCTGCTTTGTGACACTCCCCCCTTACCCTTCATATAGAGATGAACGATCAAGGTATCCAGAATTATTCTTGTGCGCATTCGCGAACGAGGTGCGTCGCGGCGTTTCAAAAGGGATCAGAAAGCCCGCAAAGTGCAAGATAATTTCCCTATTATCAAGGATGTCGTGCCCGAGTCTCCTTGGCGACTCCGGTAAGTGCTTCTGATCGTGGAAAGAAGGAAGGGTGGAAGGGCTGGTGCATACGCGCGAATGGCCGAAAGCCCCCGTTCTTATTTCCGGCACGGTTCATTGTGCATTGTTCACGAAATGGAAATGGAGCTGGCTCGGTAATTTGCGTTTCAATGAGTCCCCTTTTTACCTCCTTATCCTTCCCGCCTTTTTCATCCCCTTACATCGCGAGCCAGCACGAGCTTTTTGGCCTTTTCCAGCCGATGGGGGCAAGAAAATTAACGGGTAGACGTTTGCGGTTGTTCCGCCCTCATTCAACCCCCCCCCCTCCCCTCCCTGGCAATGACTCATTGTGCCTCTGCAATTGAGTCACTCGAAGGATCTCGCCCGGCAGACTTCGCAGTGGCTGAACAATATGGCGAATATAATGGAATATTATCCACGGTTACTTAACAAGGGAAGAGGCGCGCTGTTTTTCCTAGAGGCTGATGACATAATGCTTCATTCATTCTCTTGATTTTACATTACCGGTGTGGGGTTCACAAAGAAGCTCGTTGCACCGTAGGCACAGCGAGATGAAACACGCAATTAGAATTATTAACCCTTCGTGGTCACACCTAAGAAGATAAGGAGATAAGAATCTGTCTTAGTCGGTCACACCGACTTAGCACTAACTGGAGAAGGAAAACTTTGAAGGTGCGCTATCATTTTGGCGCAGCGGTTACCACTAATGTTTACGTTTTCAGCTTTACTTTAAGCCAGTAAGCAAAACAGAAGCGTTTACCCCGAACATGCGGAATCTATTGGCGACTGAAAGTGTTAGTACTCAATTTCTTTTACGAGAATTAAGAAGATTACACAGTGTGCTATCTCTTTGTCGCGAAGGGTAATCCCAAATTGGTTCCCTGCACCCCACGTCATTTTCGAATTACCATTTTCGTATTTTTGAATCTCTCAACTTTGAGTGAT
The DNA here is from genome assembly GCF_050908995.1 of Andrena cerasifolii. NCBI lineage: Eukaryota > Metazoa > Arthropoda > Insecta > Hymenoptera > Andrenidae > Andrena > Andrena cerasifolii. Next base: position 18,145,032 of record NC_135118.1, read on the forward strand.
AATTGTCCATTCGTAATACTCATACAATCATGCTGTAATAGTGTTTTTATAGAAATGTAAATTTTGATATGAAGTAGTTGAGAAGATAGTAGTGGAAAGAGCGATCTTTTTCCTTAAAATTCATATTTTTAAATTTTAATATTAACTCTCTCACGCCTAGCGCCGGATGTATCCGACGTCCACTAACGGCCCAAAATGTCACGATGTTCAGCGGAGCAATACTGACGGCTAGCATCACCGTCGCGAAAGGGTTAAGGTTTAAACGTTTACAGAAAAATATTTCCAATAGGTAAGAGGAAAAAAAATCGCCCGGGGTGCGATACACCCCGTGTGACCACGAAGGGTTAAGCTTTCCCTTACTCGCGCTGTAATTAATCGCGCGTGTAATTTAACGGGAAATAATTTTGTGACGAGCAATAACCACCGTTACTATAGAGAAACGCGAAGTAGATGTCGATGAATGATCGTGGAACGTAAATACCTTGAGCTGCAGTTAATTTCACGTTTGCATCGCGCAAAGCCAAAAATAAATGGGGATATAGAACAGTCGAGTAATTTTTTTAATCGTTGCTACATCACAGTTGCTCGTCGTTAGCCTTCGAAGCCCCATTTAAATTCTACGCTAATTAGAGTGGAGCCTCGTATGCTACTCGAACGGTCGACATACCTCGATTACAGAGTCGAGGCTGGTCTCTAATGAGCAGACATTAATGGAACGATCGTTGCGTTAGGTTAGAGCTTGACGTTACATCTCCAACGAAAGAGGGGCGCATCAGAAACGAGGGGACGACTTTTTATATTCGCTGCTGCAACTCGAACCGGCTTAATTTATGCAAATGACCATCAAAGGCCCGGCGAAGCTAAACGGTGCGAATAAAGTCGAATTTGTTTGAGGAACTAATTGAACGGCAGGATTAGAGTGATTGCATGCATATAAACGAGTGACGCTGTGATTTGTGGATATAATGAAACGTGTTTAGTGCTGTGTTTATTAAGGAAGCGTGGAATATGTGCACTCTTTTTGCGAAGAAACAGATTTCTCGCGTGGAAAGGAGAAGTTCTTAAGATATTCCCTGAGATCGTTACGTTTGAATTAATTTAGTCCTCTCTTTCATTCAGCTTCACCAACGTTCCGCTGTTTTAAAAATTTATAGTCAGTATTAAGAAGTGATATATTAGGTCGATCGCTTTATTGATCCAAAGAACAAAAGCATCGAATCAATTGTCCGGAATTTTTGTTACAATTTTGTTCAGAGCTTGATCGTTTTGTACACAAGATTTCGAAAACTTTGGCCTATTATTTCACTCTGAATTTTGTAGTTATATTTCTGAATATTTCGTTTTCGCATAACAATACACATTAGGTAAATTGAAAGTTGAATAATTTAAACATTACCTAGTCAATTTTTCTAAAACTTGGCTGGGGGTTTTACTATTGCATAAAGATTTATTCCTCCAATTTTCAAAGATTTTCGCTTATTTTTAACGTTACTGAAGTTCATCCTTACAAGTAAAAATATATTACATGTTCATTTAATCAAACTATTTTTCACTAGTTTCAGAAGTATGAAGTCACAATTTCTGGTAAAAGTATAAATATGTGTACTAAAAGAAAAACGTTTCCGCACACCTAGGATTACCTAACAGTGAGCGAACGAATTTTTACATCCACCTAATAGAAAGCATCAATTATTTAAGTAGGAAGAATTAAGTAACACGGTTGGATCTAGGTTACCTACAGACACGTACCACGGATAAATTAACGCCCATTTTATGCAAAGAAAGAGTTTGTAGTTCGGTGAAAGTTAGCTACAAGTCTTCCATAGGTATAACATAGTACTTTTGCATCAAGTTTCACTTAACGCACCGAAACGTTCACTTGACCATGAATATCGAATTCTCGAAAGCAATCGCCGGTGATAATGATCTTCGTATCCTTCAGCAAGCATAAAAGGACAGCTTAAGCGTAAGAAACTGCTGTCCGCGGAATGAGAAATTCTGTACAAAAGCAGGGACAAGCCCGACAGGATTTCTTGCTGACCGGTCATTACGTGAAAAACGAACCCTGTTTACATGTTTCGTGATGCCGTTCATTCGATCCGCATTTTTCGTTTCACAGGAAGGCAGTCCCGCGACAGCTGAAGTTTAAACGACAAAAATTCGTGAAATTACAGTTCCACTACTTCTTTAACGGTGCGTTTGGGCCAAACGAACGAATACTCGTTTGCCTCCCACTTCGACAAAATAAACGAATAAACATAAACGAATGGTCCTTTAGACTTGAATTTTATCGAAGTGGGGACGGAGGGCGGACGAGCATTCGTTACACGATGAGGAATCAATTGAAAATTACATCCAATAAAAACAAAGCGAATGTCTTAATTACTTACAATTAGCCTCTGCCGATACTCAATTGTATAATTTTATTCCACTTTATACAGTTCGACAAATTTGACTTTTTTTCGAACATGTAACATTCAATAGCCATTTCTTATATATTTTCGTGCGCTGAAAACGATTTCGCAAACCGTTTGTCGCCCTCAGTTTTTGAGAAATTCGATTTTGAACAAAAAATGCTAATTTTCAACTTTGAACATCTTTTCTGTCGAAACAGTAATAGTTATTCGGTTGCTTGTTGCGCCAAATTATTCTATGGACCCTCCGGAATAAAACGATATAAGTTATTATTGCATTATGAACATTTAAATATGTTTAATCAATAATCAAAGGGAAAAGAACACCCGAAATACACCCATTTGGGAATAAATTTAAAGATATCTGCAAAAATGGGCGTATTTCGGGTGTTCTTTTCCCTTTGATTATTGATTAAACATATTTAAATGTTCATAATGCACCAATAACTTACAGCGTTGTATTCGGTAGCGTCCATAGAATAATTTGACGCAACAACCAAACGAATATTACTAGTTTCACACAAAAGATGTTCCAAGTTGAAAATTCGCAATTTTTTTCAAAATCGAATTTCTCAAGAACTGAGGGCGATGGCGACAAACGGTTCGCGGAGTCGTTTTCAGCACACGAAAACCTATAAGAAGCGGCTATTGAATGGTACAAGTCCAGATGACTGTCGAACTATGTCATTATAGGTTGAAACACAATTGAACTTCCAAAATGCATTTCACTCTAAACAGTGGCTTCTGGACAAATTTTGATTATGCCCGACTGAAACACGCCAGGAGCACGCACGAAGAAGATAGTCCTCCGAAATTATCAGCCCGCCGTAACGCGTTAGTGTACGCTGAGTCAAGATTCCATCGATCATACTGTCTGCAACCTATCCCAGAAGTTTATCTTCTGCTGTCCATTAAAAAAGCTAATTATCATAAAGACTGGATTCGAGATAGTCCCCGTTGGCCCAAGACGGGTGGCAAATTGAGCCATTAGGAGGCTCCTAATTTCACCAGCGAGATAACGTCGACAGCCATTCTATTTTATAGTCCATCAGCGTCTATCGCGGTCCCGGAGATTTCAGCGCTCGGTCCTCGGCTCCGCGCCATCGATACTCGTGCCTCTTCTTCGACAGATTTGTTTTGACATTTATGAGGAGGCTGCACAGGCTGGCGGCTGAAACGTGCCTCGAGGGGCAAGCTCCCCGCAATGCTCTGCCTCTGTTTGCAATTACTTAGGCGGCTTGCCGCGTATATACGACGCCCAGTGTGTACCACTTTAAAGAGTTCACGGTGAATTCGCTCCGCGTGTTTGCCCGCGCGCTATGAATCCCTCGAACGCCTTGTATGTATCCCCGCGGAGAAAACATTGGAAAGTGCGTGGCCAAGTAGACGATGGAGACGTTTGCTCGGCGCCTCGATCTCGAGAGGAACTGTGCGCGCCTGTCCTCCATTCCTCGATACCTAAGCTTTCCCAGCTGCCGCGAACGAACAAAACAAGCCGGGGGATTCGCGGAACCGGTGGTTTGCATTCGTGTATCGAGGATGAGAGAGGAGTCGAGGAATCGAACGTCGCCGCGCGTCAACTTTCACGGAGCAAACGGAATTAGTAATTAAAATCCACGGTTCGCTCATCGCGCTGCCGAACGACGACGCCCGATTTCTATTTGGGAAGCACACAGAACTTTCGGCTGGATATTCGGAGCTTGTCATCTATGTTTCACAAGGAAAGCCGAGGCTTCGTTGCGGTGATGAATATTCATTGTTTTTATTCGCTCATTTGTGTTATTTGGATAGGATTAAGCTTGTAGTTTCAATCTGTATTATAAGCTGAGTGTTAATTGCTCTTTGCTTGCCAGGCTATTTACCAGTTTGCAGATTCTGTTTATGGGATCACTGTATCCAAAGGTAGAGGATCTTGATGACAGTTCACAACCTATTTGTAGAGATACTTGTGAGAAATTTTGGGCGAATGGTGACAGTCGGTGTAGCTGGTGCTGGATTGGTCGCGCTAATCTGAACTTTGCTCCTCGAACGCGTGCTCTTCTTTCGTTTCAAGAAACTGTGACGATACGACGCAGGCCGGGCCAAAAGAGAAAAGGTCCGCGCGGACGGTGATCGAAGCCCCGCACAGTGGTCCGGACGTGGAAAAGACCCGAAATTATGAAAGTCGGATTTTTAGGTGACGATTATTATTTTCTGGTAGCCAACGAATCAATGTATCTTCCTATGAAAATGGATATATGTTTTTCTCTTTAATGCGGAAGAAAAATGCATCTGAAGTAGACCTTCCGTATTCTAGCGGGATTCATTAAATTATTTCTTTAAGATTATAATCTTAAGTTCGATGCTTAAGGAGTAATATGAAAAGAAATAATTAAGGAATATCGAGAAATGCTGAAATTATGAGTTTTTTCCACTTCCCTATGCGTCCGACCACTGTGCGGCGCGGCGATCTGCGATTTTGAGATTGTGACGCGACGCGTGAAGTAGAGGAACCTATCGACAACGTGTCCGAGTCGAGCTAGGAGTTGCAGATTATAATAAACGATCGTTGAAACCGATCAGAGCGTGGATTTCTTGATTACCCACAAAATCAAAGCCTCTGAAAATCAACCGTAACACGTTTTATTGTAAATCAGATAAATGCAGTGGATTCGATAAAGTAGACGTTTCAATTAAACTCCGTCGAGTTTGACGATCTCCCTTCAGGCGACTGTATTAGGCGTAAGGTATCTCCAGCGAAACCTTTCTGGAGCGGGTACATAGCTGGGGCTGCAGCTGCCTTTGGCTTTCTCGTAGATGAGATTATCCGAAGCCTTTCGGAAGATAAATTCCGTGAAATCACGGCTCGCGTGAACGGTCTTGGAGCAAACTGCCTCGCGATCTGACGGCAGGCGATGCAGCTGCAACTGCATTGGGAGGCGTTTCTTGCGAAGAGGGCAGCTTCTCACTGCGCGAATTACGTAAACGTGCTCCGTTTGCGTTGATTTGCTCGCGTACTCCTGTTTACATGTCGCCGAAGCTCTGCAAAGCGCAAACGGTCCAATTAGAAAACTTGCAGCAGCATTTAAATCGGGAAACCTTATTAGGATGTCCGAGCACAGATTTCTAGGATAAACTCGACGATCAGAGATACTCGGGTTCACAATTGGGCCCAGTGGAAAACAGGAGGCACGTGCTACTGTTTTATGATTTTAGAAGAAAGCAAGGTGAAGGGGAAATTGATTTCGTCGGAAATGCGGTAGGGAACTGTAATTATTTTAAATGGTACTTGAAGTATTAGATGGTAAATGACAACTGTTATCAAATTTTAGCGGGAAAATTAATTTTATTAGTTCACGTGTCCAAAGGAGCTGAGTGACACGCCCCCTCCCCCTTTCCACTACGTATTTGTTTGTTCTCGGCGTGAAGAAAATTTAATATAATTCTGCTCGGTGAAACGTACATGATACTAGTATATGTATTAGAAGGTGAGGGATTACATTGCAGGAACGAAGGCTGTTCTTCCGAATGGTCCCACTGGCCAATTGCTACGAGATTTGAGGGAAGGGGTGGAGAGGGTGTGTGGACCCTAAATATAAAATTGTAGCTTCGAGTATTTATTAGTTTCCACTTCCAATTTAGGGTCCACATCCCTCCCTTCAAAACATAAATTTTTTTTGTATATTTGCATCCCCCAACATCTGAAGAATGACCAGGTAAAATTTTTGATCGAAATTCCTACCGGTGCAGATTTTACAAACAGTTACGTGAGGCCAACGGTATGACGGCCTTAAAAATAGGTGTTTTTTGAAGATGGATTGTACCGCAGGTATCATAGATAGAAATATGATTTTTCTTTTAATTAATTACAGATTTATTGAACTAAAAAAAGAATGAACATTTGTTTTAACCGAATAAACACATGGAAAATAGGGCGCTCACGAGCAAGTCACCGTCACTCACAAGGGGAGGACACCATGTGGTAGACACCGATTTTGATGAGTCTTGACACGATGAATCTATGTCGAAAATAAGTAATAAATAAATTATTAAAAATTTCACAGTGGCCGTGGGGTTTTAGTGGGTAAAATTCCCACACTACCCTGGCGCCCGCGGGAGATTCCCTTCTGAAGGAGTCGGGGTGCCTTTTGAAGATGTCTCCACGTTAAAAAAACCTTATAAAAATTTTTTTTAACTTGGGAAAATCTTCAACAGGCACCCCGACTCCTTCAGAGGGGAATCCTCCGGGGGCGCCAGGGTAGTGTGGGATTTTTACCCACTAAAACCCCACGGCCACTATGAAATTTTTAATTGGGCGTGAAAGAAGGACAAACAAACAGACAACGTTTCACTTTTATATATTAGTAGCAATAAAGTGCAGAAACCTTCAGATCCCTACATCGTTTCCTCCTTTCTAAAGAAAATCATAAAACTTTGAACGGAGAGTGCCCTTAATGCTACAACGAAACGAAAAATTAATCTACATTTGTAGCATGTACTTTTCACTGGGTCCCCATCGAAGGAGCAACAATTACTGAATTCATGCTTCGAAATGATTCTCCAATATCGCTGGAGCAGATCAGCGTTACAATCCGTGCATGCACTACTAAAAAGTAAAAGCAATAATCTCGTAATTCGAGAGTGCATCTGCATTGAGCAGAACGACACAACGCCTCGCGAAAATGTAATAATTACGCGTATACAAGAGGCAAACACAGCTTCACGTCGCGTTTGCTGCGGGCAAATCGAGTTAATTCGGCATTTAATCACATCTCCAGCCGAGCGGCAACCTAGTTCAGAATCAACAGACGATATATCAGGACCTAGTTATCAGCCCGCACTTGCTCGCGGTTAGGCCTGGCAGGCTTTTTATTCCAGTCGGTGAGCGTTCGCGGGATGGTGGCTGCGCCGTTAGAGCAAGGGCGAAGCAGAGGATTGAAAACTTGTCAGGGGGCAGGGTTCGCAGAGGGCGCGCTGGAATTCGCTGAATAATGAAAACGGCGACGACGGATGGAGGACGGCTTCCCTCTGTTCTAGGCGCGATATCAAACTTGCAACTGAATTCCCAGCGTGACTCGGCGCTGTTCATGCGCGACATTAATTCGCGAACTTCGCCACGCAAGTTAAATAATTCGTTTAGCGACATACTTGCCAGCGTCGGCCGGCTTTTCCTCTTCGATGTCCGTCAACCGTGACAGATGCAACTTTCGTTCCAGCGGGATCTCCGAATCGCCTGTGCCCGCGACTTCCGCCGGACTCGTTGGATTGCCTGTCACGTTGTTATTTAAGCGATCCGCGCGTCGATTCGCGGAGTCATCACGTCTCGCCACGTTTCTGTCGAGTTTATCTTCCCTGGAGCAGTATGATTTGCCATCGGGCGTTTCACTCGGGCTTTCTGGTAGTTCCAGCAAATCTCGGAAGAACGTTCGGCCTTGGACGTTGGGCGGACCTGTTCTGAAGACATTCAGCTTGTCTATTGAGGATGAACGAGAATAAGGGACGAGTAGTTCCTAACAATCACCTGTTTCCGCTGCTGTTCCCCTTGCCGGGTATTGCGCTTTCAGTGTCGGAGTAGGCTCTCTTTAGGGTGGCCTGCTCCTTCTTCTGATGCCTCCTCACCTCTGTGATTATCATACGTCGGATGATGGCGTTCAAGTCCTCCTCCTCTTTGCCGAGACTAATGGGTTCCCTGTTAAACGTTTTACTTTCTCGATGAAAGTGGCCCACGATTTGTGCAACGATCGGAGGGGGACGGGGGCGGATGAAAGCAGAGGGTGTGTTTTTCGATAAGAAATTTAAAAGATGGGCGTTACTAAATTCACAGGATATAGTTTCACTTTTTTCTTTTAATATGGCGGGGCTAGAAAGCGTGAAATAATATGTGCAAACGAATTGATACCGCACTGCTGATGTAACGATATTCAGTAATCCTTTGGGACGAAAAGAATTTCGCGGAGCACTAGCGAAGAACGTACGAAGTGGTGGAGAAATGAGTGGAACGGACTGATGTATCATTGAAATTAATTTCGAGGATGCTTTCTGATTTATTTCCACACATCCATTCAAATTAATTTCGATTAATTTCGATTAATTTTAATGGATGTGTGGGAATAAATCAGAAAGCATCCTCGAAATTAATTTGAATGGAGTGTAGGAATAAATCAGAAAGCACCCTCGAAATTAATTTGAATGCTACATCAGTCTGTTCCACTCATTTCTATTCCCACCACTTTGCAGGTACTTCGCTAGTGCTCCGCGAAATTCTTTTTGTCCCAGAGGATTACTGAATATCGTTACATCAGCAGTGCGGTATCAATTCGTTTACACATATTATTTCACGCTTTCTAGCCCCGCCATATTGGAAGAGAAAAGTGAAACTGTAGCGCAGGAATTTAGTAACGCCCATCTTTTAAATTTCTTATCGAAGAAGACACCCTCTGCTTTCATCCTCGGATGCTTTCTGATTTATTCCTACATTCCCATCGTAACTATTCCGCGCAATAAACAAGTTTAATCGTGCAGAAAGGACTAATTGACTTACGGTCGAAGCAAGGACACGGTGGAATCAGTTTCGTTGCCATTCCTCAGCGAGTCCGCGGCTGGAGGTAGTCCAAGCGAGCCTTTTTCTTTCTTCCCCTCCCGAGATTGCGTTGCGTTCTTACCCGAATGCATTATAGATCTTTCTTCCGTACAATTTGCTCCTTTTTCTGGGAGTATTCCAAACTGCTCGCCGAGATAATCGCCCTCCTTCCGCGAGCATATTTCAGTATCTTCCCTGGAGGGACTTAAACGCTCCGCGGACCTATCAACAGCCCTCTCCGAATGACTTTCATCGTCGAGTGAGGATATTTCACAATCCGTTCCCTTCTTTCCCTCTGTTAATTCGTTTCCTGCAAGAGCTACAGCTCCCTCCGCGGCTCCCGCTTCCGAAGTAATTATTTTTTCGCTCGAACGTTCGCTCGATCCCATTTCAGGCTCATCGCTCACGCGGAGAATCGAAGCTGCGAAGTTCTCTACGGAGCACCGACTCGTCCTGCTTTCCGGGCGCTCTTCAATTTTCATTTTCGAATCCGCCGAATATTCCTCCAAGTTTTCATTAGGATTACCTTCCCCAATTTCGAAATGCGTCCGAAATTTATGCTGCGAGCTAGCCCCGCGCACGCGACGAGGTACGTCAACCCCGTTTTTACGATCGCGCGCGTTCTCTGCATATTCTTCGCGTTCATCCCTCGAACCGTCCCAGATCCCTCCTCCCGCGGCCCCGTCGTTGCTAAATTTCTCCTTCGACCGATCCGTATCTCCCGATGAAAGGATCGCGGGGGCTTCCTCAAAGGTTACTGCACCCTTCAAACTCTTCTCGGGCTGGATCGATCGCTGCACCCTGTTTGTTTCTCCCACGGGAGCTTCTTCGACTGCATCCTCCGCATTCGTCTCCGCTTCGACACCGTCGGTCGAGTGTCCGCTCGAAATGCTTTCCATCCGCGATTCGACTTCGAAGCTCGCCTCAGTCGTGGTCTCCTCCACCGTTCCAAAAGCACCACGGTCTCCCTGCCAATCTTCGACAGTGGTTTTCGAGTTCTCCTGGAGAAATTCCCGTATATCTTTGAAGACCTCTCCCAGGATGAGGTCTCCACGTCGTTCCTCTTCCACGTCGTTATTCATCCTCGGAGGCTTGCGCACACTCAACCGGAACTCGTAGATGCTGAAATCGAATTTCTAAAAGAATGATCGGAGAAATCACTCAAATGAACGAGCTAGTATCACGTGTGTGAAATAAAAAGGGGGATTCTCATGTAACAACCCCCAAAAGTAATTGATATTTTTGATTTTTTTATACATATCTATTGTTTATATTGGATTAAGTTCTTCTGGGATATAAGGGGGCATCTTTAAACTAGCAGAATTTTTTTATGTCGATTCTTCTTGTTATTTATTAATTATTGTGGAATCTGTTTAACCTCTTCGACGATGTTGGCGTGACGTGTAGCACCTGTCACAGTCATCTGTTTGCAAAAAGAAGAAAAATTTCTTAAAGTTAGATAGTTTACGCTGCGACTGAACATAAAATTTTAATTTTTAGTTATAATAAGATTTTCATCGTTATAATGGGACTGAACATAAAATTTTAATTTTAATTTTTAGTTATAACAAGATTTTCATCGTTATAAAATAAATTTAGCGAGGACAAAAAATTACTTTTTTTTCAAACGCTATAACTTCGTCAATTTATCATTTTGTTTCTTTAAATTAGGGTCAATCCCAGCGTAAACTATCTGACATTAAGAAACGTTTCTTGCCAATCAGATGACTGTGATAGGTGCTACACATACCACTAAGAGAAGTTACATCGTCGAAGAGGTTGCAAGATTCCACCATAATTAATAGATAATAAGAATCATCGACATAAAAAAAATATTTTCTGCAAGTTTAAAGATGCCTCTTTATATCCCAAAACAGTTTAATCCAATATTCTCAATAGTTTTTTCCCAAAAAAATCGTAAATATCAGTTACTTTGGGGGCTGTTAGACAAGAATCCCCCCTTAAGGAACAAAACGGAGATACGGATGTCAACAAATTTCGAAGAGCCTACCTGATCTCTCACGCTTCTAGAAGATATCTTAACTCCCGTGTCTCCTCAAATAGAGACTTATTTATATTTACATTATTTAACAGAGATTTACACAAGTTAATGGAAAAATTCTAAAATGGAACTTCAACGTTCCTTCGAACGAAGTCAAAGTCCCCCTCGGCTTCATTGGTTTCACCGCAATGTCGAAGATACCGAGGACGGAACCGAGGGGACGGAAAATTCGCCAGAGCGGAGGGAGAGCCGCGCAATCGGGGGCGATACAATCAATTAAATTCAATTACGAGGTAGCCACGCGTGCGAACGGGCTTACGGGACAAAATCGGCGTAATTACACTCGTTCTCGGCAGCGGTCCTCGCCAAAAGTTGATTTCCTCCTGCGGGGGTGGCGATCCCGCGGGAATCGCCCCGGGCCCGAGCGATCCTTTCTCGGCTCCTCGAACAACGATCCCGCCGCTCTCCAGATCGACAACGGCCACGGAACGTTCAGCAGGCTGAGGAAAACGTTCCACGCTAGGATCGAAATAAGACACCAGCAGATCAGAAGCGGAATTAAGTCCTCCTCCCTTGGGAATCCTTGCGTTTGCATAGTAGCGCGCTCGCGAAAGAGGTTCGACGATTTTTACGAGAGTCTCTCCATGGCACCGCGAACGAATCGCAGCGACTCGTTCCTCTTGGATCTTTAAACGGTTAATCTACGTCCCGGGTAAACGACGATTTTGCAACTTCCATGGGGCTGGATCGAACGATTTAGGTTATCGAAAACTTGAAATGTGATTGATTGACAATGACCTCGATTCGCCTATGTTTCGATTAATCATACTCTCCCGTGTTCAGTAGATTCTTTGACCGCACAAATTTCTGTATCGTTGGACGATAAAAGCGAAACGAACGGGTGTTTGTAATTTCAAACGTTTGACCATCGCTCAGTCCCCATTAATTCCTCTGCAACCGTGGCATGACTTTCTTTTTTCTCGGCGAAAATAAATATTCAAATGCATGCAAATTAAATCTGCCGAGCTGCAACGTGGGTACAACCGTTGCCGTGAACTGTGGTTTCGAACGGAAACCAGAATTTTATGCGAGATTTAAGTGGAGGATTGTTAGAAAGTAGTAGGTTTTCATAAACGAAGGATACGTGGGAAGGGAGAAGGAGGGTGGGAAATATCTACCAAGGAACGAATCAACGATTGTCGATTAAATTAGTTTTAACACGTCCAAATAAAGTGCAACGTAGAACAGATTAGGGGAAATTGGATGACTCGACTCCAGTGCGATGAGTCCCAGCTCAAAGACAGGTAGGGGAGAGGTGCTATAAAAGGGACAATTTTATTTAACGTCCATTTCTGATAATATCGTGATAGGTATTTAAGCATAAGTCCGTTAATGGGAAGTATGTTTATTGACGTTCAATAAAAATGCTTTGCAGACTCGTCAATAATAACAGAAAATAACAAAATCTTTGATCTTCAAATAAGTCGAAAATGTTACTTTCGCGACTACTTGTATAGTCTTAAATGGGACATTAGACGTCATGAAACCGACACGTTAATGAAAATAAACAAAATGAGAAGAAAAATGGGATGAATTGTTAAAATATCATTAATGCCACATCTGTAACCCCCCAAAAAATTAATACACTCTTTATTCCGCATGACTCATTGGTTCATTTTCCGCAAATCCTAATTGGAACCAATCTTCTTTTTTGGTAGCAAACATTTCGCCAAATTTTGGACTCGAAGGCGATCTGGTTGACGTGGAATATATATATATATATTGTAAGTCCGAGATTGTTTAACCACTTTTTGGAAAAGAAATTGTAGCATCGTTGTTTTTCACATTTTTGTAATATCATTTTTCAAATATCGTAACTTGGTCTAGAAACTTTTAGACTCGCATAAAGTCTTAAGCATTTCATATAATTTAAATATGGATTTCTGACAATGGTCAATGCAAGATCAATCATAATGCAACAACAAGCGCATCCATTTCTTTTGTACACACAGTGCCCTCTCTTTCGTCGCTCTTAAAATATCAACATTGGCCGGACTCTCCCGGTGGTCGAACTATACCGGACTTACCCTATATAATTTTTTGTAACCTGTTAACCACTATTTTTTTTTTAAATAAAAAAGCCGGTCCTCTAAAGGTTAAATCCTCGAGCCAATGGTTCTACGCACACATCGGTTCTTATACACAGTACTCCCGAATGCCAACTTAAGAGTTACCGGTTCCACATCACCTTGATTTGGGAGTCCTCGGTATTGGGCTCCTCAGCTCAAGAGTTACCAATATCGTTGTACATATCGACTATCGATTTGAAAACCTTCAGTCGACCGACTTTCAACAGGGTTATTATCAATACCCTGAGATCTTCGGTGGACAAAGCCCTTAGCACGCGCGGCAGCCTCTCAACTCGCAATTAATTATTATAAAGCAATGCCTATTCAAAGGAAACCATAATCACAACCTACACGCCGCACAATCCATTTTCGCCCGTTCCTCGACGAGGATTACTTGCAGCGAATTACGCCTGTACCAGCGCGCCAACGCCGCTTTTGTATCGCTTGCGCATAAAGCGATATCGAGTAGCTCCTGCACCCTTTCACCTGCGCGCATCACGCATACGTGACGTTGACGAGTCGAGGCCGCCCTTCAACGTCAAATGCATGCCCGCGCGGCCAGAGCTCTCTAATGAAGTGTCCTGCCGGGTCGAGAACCTCCGTTGCATATCATTTGCCTGTTACGAGGGAAACGCAGTTACACTGGCCGTATCCGCTCCAGCGACCGCGTCCAGCGCTTTTAACCACCGAGATATCGCGCGCCGCTCCTCGTAACTGTCCGACCACGCTCGGAGGAGACTTCTGACGGCGGGCCCCGAGTCACGCCGTAAGTCACTTCGCTAACGTGACGCTCATCCGCGCATAATCCTCTTTGGCGACGATTTTATGCCCGACGTGATCACGAAGAGGCGAAAGGCGCCAATAAATCACGGAAGATGTACGCTGACGAGGGGCTGGAATTAAGCTCGGAGGCAAATAACGCAGGGGGATGGTGTCCCTTTCGGCGGAGCCGCCACGCAACATCATCACGGGGGAACTCCATCGAGGGAGGGATACCGCGACGGAACCATACCCGAGGAGCGGGAGCATTCCCCAGGTGGCGACGTTCCCTTGGAATCAGTCTCTGAATCGTGCTGGGAACACGCAGAGAAGAGGGCGAGGAGCCCGCAAAAGGTGCGGCCGTGGTGTTCGGTCGGAAGGCGGGCCTCTAAAGAGCACTTAGCGAGGCGCACGAAAAATTTCATGCATAGGAATGTACGAATAAAGACGAACGCTAAATGCGCACGGCCTTCGTGTCGGAATTGAAGGAGGACGGCGGAGAATTAAGCAGGCGAGGGATAGAGGGAGCGCGCGCGAGGGAGTGGTAGAGTGGGCGAGAGGGAGAGAATGGTCGCCGCGAAAAAAGTACGAGTGTTTGGCGTGATTACGAGAGCAACATCATTTCTGTCTTGCAGGCGGCGCCGAGACAGACGCGGTTCAGGCGATCTTGGCCAGATACCTTCAGAGGCGTCTTCAGGGCTCTCAGTTGTCGACGCCACCGCCGCCGGCGGTCCTCTTCAGTAACAATAACCAGGCCAGAGTGAGACAGGCCGCCCAAAGGACGACCAGCAATGCGCTGCCGAGGAACGCGAGCGAGAAACAGAGGCGGGAGCACGTGGAGGATTACGAAGATTACGAGGACGACCTTGAGGGCTTCGAGGACAGTGAGAGGAGCAGGACCAGATTCGATCTGTTTGCTGGTAAATCCTTGAGCGTGGCTCACCTTCGATCCGCCTTTCGGCGATTTTTCCTTTCACGAACACGAGTGTTTCCGGGCTACGCGGCTTATCCTCTCGTCGATGGCCGCCCTATAGAGTGCCATGATCTTCCGCGCCTCAGCACTCGTGTCTCCGTGGAAACGATAAATGTGTGCAGGATTTCAGGGAATCGAAATCGGAGATTTCTAGGAATTTCGATGATACTTGTGAGATTGCAGGGCGGTCGAGGGAATGCGGGTGGGAATAATTTGAGAAGGATTAAGAGAGAAGGATTTCTTAATCCTTCTCAGGAACTGTGTAGGAAGTAGCAACCACTAAGTGGATGTGATTTTCACAATTCCTTCTTCGACTCTTTATTCTTCACTGCTGCAAGAAGGTGAAGTTGGCACTGTACCATCCCCTTCGTCGCCCACGTTTCTCTAATACTCAGGGCCACGAGAACCTTCCAAGGATCCTGCTCCCTCGGAGTGCGGCCCGAACATCAGAAAAATGTCTGCGAACTTTCCACTGCTTTATTATACAGCATCGTTCGATGACTCCCAAGCCAATGGATGCCACAGAAAGTTTTTACTCTCCTCCGTAACCGCGAATGTCAGCTGCCCTTCGCAACCCTCCCAGTTATCCTCGACCAAGTTGCCGCCCCGACGTGTACAGTAATTACTCGTCTGCAATTACCGCGGTTAAGCCGGTTACCTCGTTATTTAGCCGGCTATCCCTGTTATTACACGTAAAATGCAAGGTGGACGGATTATCGGGCCGCCCGACGTGTGACCGTGGCTCGCGGATAATCGAATAAAACCGGGGGGAGGGGTGGGTAATCGGACAATCGAAGATAACGCCCGTGGCCGATCGAGCGGCGCGGATACCGGCACATTAATTTCGCAATATTCGTTCGGGCCCATTACGAACATCCAAATAACGCTTCGCCGTTGCCACGCTGACGATCGTTTCCGACGGAACGATTCAAAATTACTGCGGTCGTTTCGCGAGTGGAACACGGTTCGGGAAAAAAGACCAGCACGCAATTGGACGCGAGTGTGGGGGTGATTGCGTGCGACAGTAACGGCGAGGCATCAGAAAACACTGAGATCCTTTTGGATTTGAACTTTCAAACATTCTACGCTGTATAGTGTATAGGAGGGTACCAACCAAAAGCTGACAAAATTGCAAAGGAGACTGCAATTTTAAGGAGACTGCAACTCTATTTTATTTATTTATTTATTTATTTATTTATTTATTTATTTATTTATTTATTTATTTATTTATTTATTTATTTATTTATTTATTTATTTATTTATTTATTTATTTATTTATTTATTTATTTATTTATTTATTTATTTATTTATTTATTTATTTATTTATTTATTTATTTATTTATTTATTTATTTATTTATTTATTTATTTATTTATTTATTTATTTATTTATTTATTTATTTATTTATTTATTTATTTATTTATTTATTTATTTATTTATTTATTTATTTATTTATATATGACGGAAGAGGAAAATATACAAAGCCGTTTCGCGGCATGGAAACAAGAGTAGAACATAGAATAAAATAATTTACCTAAATAAAAAAACATACCTACAGATGTGGCTGGAGTTTGTATTAAGGGGTTATGCCTAGTCAGGCGGTCGAAAAGAGGCGAATATTTGTGAATTTTTTTTGAAGAAGCGGAAGCGTATATTTTTACAGAACTTTTTGCGCTTAAAAGAGCAACATTTAAAGAACATTTGGTAATTTTTTCGTAGAAAAATATTTACGTTTATAATAAAATAACAAGCGACATCCAAGAAGCATTTTTAAAAATTTGCTTTCGCAGTGAGCACTGCCATTCGTAACCAGATTATCTAAAATCGAAAAACAAAAAAGATTTCGTTAGTATATTAATGTATCCTCAGGTTGACGGAGAGAATTTGCCGAAATATTAAGTTAAAACAACATGGCAGCTATTTAAAGTTGAAATCCTGATGTTTTCCTGCAAAAATTACGCGAAAAAATCAAATGGGTTGATGCAACCTTAACAATAAAATTAAAAAAGAAAAAAGAATATCAATATCGTAGAAACTTGGGGATGGTACTCGTGACGAAACCTTAAAGTAAATAATGACCAAAAAGTCATATATTTAAATATGTTAACATTTACTTGTTTATTTCTTTCATTTTCTTTATTATCCTTTTTACTACCCATCCTTTTTCTTCGTGAAAAGACGTTATGCTTCTTCACCGTTGAGAAATTGTGCGGGGACCCAAACTATTTCTTGTAACCGACCTCCTTTACAGTGAAGGCCGGCCCTTGTTAGTTACTTCGACCCGTAGAACGGATCTCCCGAAATTCCCGTTGGTTCTACGGAATACCCTGTATATACTCCATAGCTCAGCATGATCCTTCCCGGGGTAGCCTCGGTTCGCGAGTAGGAAGCGAGAACATCGGGCAGCCACGGCGAAAATTACCCACCTGGCAGGCTGTAACGCGATAACAAGGGTGTAGAGGAGCGTGCATTGACGTCACGATGCCGCGCCTCGGCTTCTGTTCCGCGGGCTGAACCGTTCCGTGTTGAATCGTTCGACATTGAACAGCAGCGGGGCCAGTCGCGGCGTATTGCCTGCACGCCTCGTATACCGCATGTCGTTCCGGCGCAGGGATGCGTTCGCCCGTCACAAATGCCTAGTCTCGGGCACGCTCGTTCACGGCTTCCCGTGCATTTCTCCGTCGAACAAGACGGATTTACGTCGCATCACTTCATCCGCGTGCTCGCCGCCCCCCAACCCCCCCGATCGCGCCCCATAATCGGGCCACCCCTTTCCACGTTTCGCCGGGAACTGGCGACCGAAGAACTCAGGTCAACGATCACGAGAACCGCGCGAGCAGACAAAAAACGTTTATGCGCGTCTTGATCATCCAGCTTCGAAATCGATGGACAATAAAATCCTTCGTGTAGGTACCTAGGGTAAAGGACCCAATTACTAGCACCTTAAGCTGTTTTACTTAAAATAACGAATAAATAAACTATAGTGTATAATCTATAGTATAGATTATAGGTTGAATTGCATAATTCTTTTTGCGTATGACTTTACAACGTTTATTTATTCGTTATTTTAAGTAAAATAGCTTAAGGTGACAGTAATTGGTTCGGTGTCAGTAATTGGGTCCTTTACCATAGAATATTATTTTGCAGCTATTTTTTAAGGTTCCTGCTTTTTTTACAAAATAATAACCTGAAAGCAACGCTTCCATGAAGGCTCTTAAAGGGAAAAGTAAAATAGCTTAAGGTGACAGTAATTGGTTAGTTGTCAGTAATTGGGTCCTTTACCCTACATACTTGGTTTTTAATCGATCGTGAAGGTTTTCTGGTCGCTTTTACGGATTTTGTGGAGGCGGGCATGCACCAGTGCCGTCTTAAGCTGCAGGCGAAAAAGGCCAGCAGGGCTCCGGAGTTCGGAGGGGGGCCCCGAAAAATTGGAAAATTAAACAAAAATTGGAAATGGGCCCTCCAACTGTGACGGGAAGAAAATAACGAACAGGTACACCAAAATTTAGATTTGAAAATGAGGCCCTTTTTTCGCGAAATAGATCCCACGTGTAATTTTTGTTTATTAAATTGTTTTAATACTTATTCACTTCGCTTGTTAACTAGCTTTGATTTTATTTGATTTAGAATAATTTCGAGGGCCACACGTGGAGCTCGCCTCAGGGCCCCCGAAAACGACACGCCGGCACTGGCATATAGTACTGAAAATATTTGTTGCACCACTCGAATATTTAGCCTGCTTATTCACTTCCAGCCCATTCAGTATTTGCATTCGGAAAGTACTTCTGCGCGATTGTTGGCTAGGCATACAGTGTCCGATAACTGGGTTAAAGGTAGCTGAATACCAACTGGGTACTTTATCAATCGTGTAGTTATGAAGATTGTTCCACAGGACGTTGATTTCAATAAATATTGCAATGAATGTGCAATAAGTATTTCCAGTACTGCGCGTGGGTTTGGGAGACGCCTCGCAAAGCATCTGCAAGTGGTGTTTTTTTAATTAGCCCTCGTAATTATTTATGCGATGCGCGCGCAGTTTTTCTGGGTTCTCTTTGGGACTTCCAAAGAGGGGAAGTTTGTAGGTCATGTACACGTTTCAGGATGCCTGGGAAGGAGAGTTTCCACTTTGTCTTTCAAATTCCTAAGGCTTTGAAGATTCGCAAGGATCACGGAGAGTACGATGTTGAAACTTATTTGAACTTGTCAGAACTGTAAGCTAATAACTCCTTTCGAGCACGTGGGAAATAGCGAAGCGCCCCTCTTTCGTGAATATTATAGTGAATATTAACTCTTCGGTATTCTACTGCTATTCAGTGGTACATTCAATTATTGCAACGTCGTTACGCTAGCCGAATGCCTATAATAAAAGTAAAATTTATTTATTTAATTTGAAACAGACTATAATTCACAGATGATCCGTTTCCTCCGATAAACAGAAGTTCAATGGTGACAAAAAGAGGCAACAGTCGAAATGCAGATATGCACGCAGACGTGCATCGCGTCAATCTCTTTTCATTCTCTTTTATTAACAAAAACTCTGGTCCTCTTCTAGAGTCGCCCACACCCCTCTGCCCCCTCCATCGTTCCCGCCCTCTGTTGGACGATTAAAACTCCGTGAATCCGATATTCCAGCCGGACCCTGTCGCGGTTTTAATTGAGCGCCGGGGATTTCGATATTCGCCCGATGCAATATGCAATCGATCGACCTATCCAATCAAATCCTCGTGTACCGTCGATTGCGTCCAGATGCAGCGGCAGTCGGGCCCGACTTGTTGATAAGTTTTATTTGTTGCCTCCTGTCTCCCTTTCTTCGCCCCCCCGGTCTTTCTGCCAGCCCCGTCCGACATTCGTCCAATTAAATGTTCGCGGACTGTTTCCCCCGTAAACTATTGCCCCGTGATTTTTCCTCCGGCTTTATTGCGCCCGCTTCACGACAAATTGTTTAATCGCGTCCGATCTGTTGATACATCGGGGGCCGAGCAGACGTGCCCGACATTAACGAGCGAGATACTGGGAGCTCGTTAAGCGCGCATCACACGTATTAAGTTCGACGCAAAAGCTCGCCTATGGAGTACTTAAACTCACGTCTCCAGCAAGGGTGAAACACCTAATCGATATTTCTGTACAAGCTTATCGGAACTGCTACATTTCAAAGTAAATCCCTGCATTTCCAGCTGAGTTGCTTCATCCCCAAGTATGTTGTTCCGTTTAAAAATTGATGGATTGGTTTCAAATCTAGAGTACGTGATAACCAGAACGCTTTTTCTGAGGACACTTGAAGTTAGTGAAATTAGTTTCACTCTGAGTTGGAGAGTAACTTAAATAAAAAAATTATTTAAATAACGGGTCAAATAAAAGTTACTTTAACTTTGGATCATTTGACGAGTAGGTACATTTTTTTTTATTCGTCGAGTGCGCCAACCTCAGCGTCGAATTTTTTCAACTTCAGCTTTAATTTTAACTGTAACTTTAATTTTAACTTTATTCGATGCTAAATGATTTTCTGGCGCGCGAGTTGCGATGTAGTATTTCTTAATGACGGTCTTCGGCGGCTCGCTAGAAAATCATTTGACGTCCTGACAAGGTAGAAGTTGAAGTTGAAGTTACAGTCAAAGTTACAGTTGAAAAATTTATTCAACGCTGAAGTTGAAACGTTCGACGAATGAAAAAATTAACTTTATTTAGCTAATTCATTTAACTAATTATTTTTTTTCATTTTTTATTCGTTATTCGAAATTTCATTTAAATAAAACTGGTGCCCGTCTCTGTTACACTTTTGACTATTATAGTGTCCTTTATCAGTGAAAAGAAGAGATATCACCGACGACAATTAGCGGCGCGATATCCTCATCCAGAAGAAATGACGCGAGCATCCGAGATTTGTTATTTCGCCGTTTAAATCATGCCCGAACGCGGGCGTTTCGTTCCACGGCACTCCCAAAGGAAGTGTGTCAAACGTGTTTGCAGTATTTCGTTCTCCATCGCTTGGAAGTTTTCTTTGGCCCGCGGCGGCTCGAAAATTAACAGATATGCAGGTGTGTTTGCACAAATCCGGGCGGGTAGGAGTCGCGAGGAAAAGTGCGGAAGAAGCATGAACTCGCGGAGGTCGTTTAACCCTTGCACGTCTGCTACGTGATTGGAGGATCGTGTTAGTTCTTTCGGAACTTCCTGCGGAATAAAAGGAAAAGAGAGCGGGGGACGCTGGTAACGGTGACGTTATCAAGAAATATTGATCTTTGCTCTAGAACTTGTACGGATTTAAAGCATTAATAAACAAAAATAGGAAATGTATTTATAATAGCGTACAGTGTTGCAGATTCAGGACATATATGCTTGGAAATTGGTCAAAATATCAGGATTTATTTCTCTAACGCGATTTACACGGTATAAAACTATATGCGATATCGAGAATTTAATCGAATTTCCGAAGGCTTGCTGTAATAAAATAATATTCGGACGTAAAATATGAAATATCGCATGAAGTTCGAACGTTTCGATGGTTTATACGCAGAATAGCCAGGGATTTATGTAAAGAAGCTGTATGCTTTCTGCAAACAGAAAATTCCAATAAATTTGCCGCAGTGTTACAGTATGCACCACATATATATATATATCATAATCCTCCAATTATATATATATATATATATATATATATATATGTTTGTATTTTTCTGATACTCCCCCCCTCGCCAGAAATATATTCTTCAAAATAAGAGAAGTTTCAGTCGAATCGGATAATAACTTTTACAGATACAGGTCCCACCGATTTTGATGAATTTTTTGACGCCTTGACTTTAACGACTCCCCAGTGCCGTATGCAATGATTAATTATAAAACAAAAAATATATTTCTATAACTTAAGACATCCTTAATACAATGCAAAAAGTACCATTAAATTATATACAGTAGTTTTCCTTTAATTAATTCCTAAAGATCACCTATTTTTTGGGGGCTCTAGACCGGAACCTCCCCTTAAGGTGGTTCACTCTCAGTTCTCAGAGTCCCCCATTATTATTAGACACGACAATAACATGTGAAAACGAAGATCCATTGTACGTGTCATCCGAGACTAGGTCTTAACAACAGCTAACAAGTGGCGCGTTCGTTCGTGCTAAATGCTCACCGTACATTAATTTCGCTGCTCATTATGCGACATATTAACATCCGTGCAATACACTCTGAAATGTCGTTTTGCAAATACGCAATTTCCATGGGACGCCGGCGAATGGGTAATTAACGTGACGTGACAATGCGGTGAACATCGATGCTATTGTATAATAAGTGTAGGTAACAAAATTCGTCTTCAGCATGGCTGTGCAGTGGGCCATAGATGTACTACCAACAATTAATTAGCCGCGCACGATCGATAACTTATTTGAAAACACAGAATTAAATTCCACCCTCAAATGCGGCTTGTCAGCAGCTTCCACAAAAATTGAACACAAACCAGACGATCATCGCATTGTTAAATAATTCCTAGAGCGTAGAACCGAGTGGTTCACGGTTCACTTCGTTTCGAGTATTTTTTAACACGCACCAAGCCAATCTTGCCAACGAGAAGATATTTCCCAGGAAGCGCAATATCCGATTACGAAATTCAAGTGCAATTTCGCGGTTCGGCTGAATCACGTTTAATCGTACACGTGCGGCACGCACACGCCAAAGGCTGCCTAGTCGCGTAAAATACTAATGGAATTGCGAATAGAGCCGATATCTGGTCATCGCCTGTCAACTGGCTGACCTACCATATCGTTCAACCGTTTCCTCGACACTTGGCGGGAATTAATAGTCGTCCATCCAGGCGGGCTTAACGCGCCTTGTTCCGAATTCCTATTCAATCCTCGGGAATAACGATTTCTGTTGGCCCCGAACTCGCTCGCGCTGTAATCTAACGAACAATTGATCATCAAGGGTTTGGGGAGCGGAGGGTTTAAAAATGCCTGCCCTCTATCCGAGCGTTTAGGGGTAATTCGGGAACGGTAGTTTAATCGAGAATTATAGTAAAATGTGCCGTGTCTGAATATCTATTGCGTATCAGATGGGAGCAGCTGCGACAAAGTGTAACGCGTTTTTCACCCCTCCGTAGAAACTCGTATAGGTATATTAAAAGCACGATATTTGGTGCGCGAAAAGTTCCGAATTAATTAAAATGTTCGCGATAGCAATATGGGAGGCAGGAAGTTGTTGGTAAAAGTTGGGCGCGTTACAACACGATAGCATTGGTATTACAGGTAAAAGTGGAGCGCGTTAGAGGTGATAAATTTCTAGGAAATTAATAGTTCGCATTATCGATGCGGCACGTGTGTAGCTTGCAGCTTTTATTAAGCATGGTGCCGTAATTATTAGTATTTCTAGGGGAAAGGTAAGGTCCATCAATTTGGAAATTGATTCCATGATTTGGTTGGACTATTGAGGATATTCAATCAATTCGATACCAAAGTATTCAACAGGAAATATTTGATACGTATCGAAAGCTTAGGTACTTAGGCTCTGGTATCAATTATCGATACCGATTCTTCTTCAATCGATACCAAACCAATACTATACTGAATCAAAAGCAGTTTAATACTTCACGCATGTATCGATATATTCGAACATGTAAGTGCCAAAAAAAGTATCGATTCCTTTTAATATCTTTGACTTTGATATGTATTAATACCAAATCGAAATTTGTAGAACGGTATGTGTCGGTATCAGTCCCGTCACTAATTATCAGTGAAGAATATCATTGCATTACCTCGAGCAAATGAATTGTTATTATTTAAGTGCTGAGATATCGTTATCCATTAAATGCATTTCTCTCGTTTTGCGTTAGACATTAAAACGTGTTTCTTATCCAGCCCCTCAGGATGCTAGTTTCGTCCAACATACCTAGAGGGATCAGGCAGCAAGACGTGTTTTCCATTAACCTACGACGTTTACGTCAAGGTTGTACGATGGCTTGACTGCCGGCCGAGCAAATGTTTAGCCAAAGTTTAATTCGGTAAACGTTCCGTAACAGGAAACCACGGGATGTATTTTCGCATCGTCCGCCAAATGCTGAGTTTCGAAATTTCTATTTAACCGAGTAGGTACCTACATAAATTCCACGTCGAAGCACCCTTTGTGTTTAAATAACTCCTCGGGAAAATTAGCAGCAGGAGCTGGCTGAGGATTTTTGTTCCACGAGGCAACAAATGTGTACCTTACAGGCTAGCTGCATTCGCATGCAAATATTTCCTGTGTCTTGTTTCGATAAGTAGTCTGCCTGGGTGGGTTTCGTTACGTTCTAATGTAAAGTATCGTTCGAAAACCGAGTCACCGCGTTACGAGGACACGAACATTGCAGCACGCTTTCAACAGGAAGTTCGCGAATAAGAACGCCAAACTCGAGATTTCTATCCCAATATTGCACGCAGAGAGACATGTCAACACGTAGATTTCTCTTTGTGACCACGGTGCATGCGTTCTCCCTTGTAGCCTCTATCTACTTATTCTGGATGCTTGCTTTAATGTTAGACTTGTGATGAATATTTTTGGAAGCTTCTTGCATCTTAAGGTTCCACTTGCAACAGATGGGTGGGTACACCGCGAATTAAGGAGTTGAAATGGTAAACGACTTAAAGCCTCGTTCACATTAGTCGAGTTACTTGACTTCAACTCGCTGGAATTCAAGTATACTGACTTCAAGTTTGTGTGCAATACTGTCAGCTGTCTTCAAGTTACGTTCAAGATTACTTGAAGCAAGTAGATACCTAATGTGGCGTCAAATGAGGTGGTATTTGCTGGCTTGTGTATAATAACAAAGGAAATTATGAATTATTAAAAATGTTTACAAAAATGATTAAAAGAAAACGGTCAACTTGGGTAAGAATGTCGATCAGGCAGAAAGAATCGCCTTGGTGCATCTGCGGCTCTGTTAAAAGAGTTAGCTTTAGAAAACAAAGCAGCATATAAAAATCATCTAAGAATATCTTTATTTAGAGAAGTTTGATGATAACCACCCTTTTTACAAACAATAGGCAGTCGGCTTACCTTCGTGATTTCACACTATTCGAGCTGTATTTCAAGGCAAGTAAAGTTGGAAGGCTCTCTACTTCGATTCAAACTTGAAAGAAACTTGAAAGGATATTTCAAGTCAAGTGAATAACGCGTTTGTATTAGTACAAGTAACTTTGAATTTAAGAATTCAAGCGACTTGAAGTCAAGGAACTTGACTACTCTGAACGAGGCTTAGTGCCAGTAGAGAAAATTACAAGTACAAGTGTCTTCTCATTTTCTCACTTACATCGTTTATCACTCGTTTATCTCTATGGACTTTCAGGGTATAGGCCACCTTTACAGATTTCGAGGGAAATAAGAAGATTACGACCGTGAGGTTTGCTGGCACTTACAATTTTAGCTCTACCTTGAGATAGCCCCAACAGTTAAAATAAATCATTCTAGCACTCATAACTTTCGCCACCGAATTCCGAACGGAATTCGCATCCTTCTCCACTAAAACAATTATTTTTCTTTTTTTTTTGGCACTCAAAAAATTTTTTTTTGGAATCAGCGATTCTCGACCTTATTCTGCGATCTTTAAACGTTTGTAGCTCGGAGCAACGTTAACCGATTTTCATGAAATTTTAGGCACGTATACAACTTACTGCAATCTACAAACGGTTTTATTAAATTTTCATTACAACCTCACAAAAAAAAGTTTAAAAATCGACCTTTACTATTCTCTTCGCTATTCCAACCAAATACATTTTTTTTTCAAAACGACGAAACGCGTCAGTTAGCAAACTAATCCTTCTAGCTTCTCAAAAAAACTCAAGTCGTTTGGACCAATTCTAAAAAAGTTATGCGATTTTAAAAAGTGTCCGAATATTAATGCGAGCCACTGTTCATCGTTATCATTTCAACTTCTCAATTATTTCCTTTGGGGGGCACAAAGACCAGTCCTAAGCGAGATCGAAATCGAATCGAAACTCAAATGAACTCGTCGTAGCTTAGCTAAACAATTGCCCAGAGTTCTTAAAGAAATTAAGGAGCAGCTAATGACGTAGAATAATGTTAATAAAAATGAGTCAATTTCGCTACTGCGAACTCTAAACCGCCGCAAGAAGCAATTTTATTGGAAATATCGCATCTAACAGGAGCCCAGTGCACCACGCACTGAATACATCTCGCAAACGCCATCCACTCAGTCGCCCGCAAATTATCTCACTGCATCGCGTAAGATGACCAACGCGATTCCATTCACGGGGATTCATTGTACACCACCGCCCGCCTCGCGTCTCCATCCTCGATAATTGATTCACGTAAACGGGAACGATTACTCGAGCCAGCCGAGCCGTTCACGAGTCAGATGTTTCGCAGTCATCAGCGAACGGGAATACAATATCGCGCTTGAGGTCGAGCGCCTCGGTTATTGCGAAACTTAAATTACGTCTGCGGCTAAGTCTGCTCGTCGTGGAAGCGGATAATGATTCGATTACTCATTGCTGGCTGACGTGAATCCCAATGGGGCCAGCAGCCCTCACGACTCCCAACTCGAAGCTATTTCGAACTTTTAATCAGTTTATACGATTCCGCGGAATTGAGGTGCCGTTCCTGTTACTTATAGATGCTAATTAACCCGGTTCGCCGGCGACGACGATGCATTGTATTATAGGTAAATGCGCGTGGGCTGAGCGGCTGGTGTCGAGAGTGTATGTAGCTTTTGGCCGCAATCGCGGAATTTAAACGCCCCAGGTTTAATTAGGGTTACACAGTTTTGCCCCGTCGAAATTAGCGCGAGCGCGCGCGCCGGGCTCTGCGAACAAAAGGCCCGCGGAGCTGGCGCGACACGCGGACGGCCCTTTATTAAAATTACAACAGTCCGTATTATTAAGAACGTAATGTCGCAGAAGCTCGCGAGTGTTCGTGAACGCTCGTGCCGTGGAAATAGGGCGTTTCATTGCTGTCGAAAAGTCTGTGGGCCAAGCAGCCCTGCCTGTGTCGCGGGGAATGTGCAGCAAGCGAGGGATTTCAATCTTCTTGTGTTTTATAGAAATACTCTGCTGCAATCTGTATTCAAATGCTTTCTTTATTCGGCACAATGAAATGTACAACTGTAATTAGGCTTCTTGGTTCGTTCTTCAAAATTGTATAGGAACCTGTTTCCTAGGCTGTCTTCAACAGTATAACTATCTTTCTGAACACAACCGTTTAGTCAATTTGAATCTCAAGGCAAGTCAAGTTGAAAGAGTCTCTGCTTAGCTTGAAACTTGAAAGAAACTTGAAAATATACTTTCAAGTTGAATGAATAATAGGTTTACATCGGTAAAGTTATCTTCAAGTTATTTGAAGTCAAGTTGTATTTCAAGGCGAGTAAAGTCGAAAGAATCTCCGCTTCACTTGAAACTTGAAAGAAACCTGAAAGGATATTTAAATACCCGAAGTTATGTATTTTTGTTTTTCCTGCGTTTTTACACAGGATGGCGTTTCAAGCATTTTGCTTATATTGCCCAACGAACATTAGTCTTTCATTTTTCCCTCCTCTATCCTTGGGGTCCCAGCAGCAGCAGCGCACCGGGAGAAAGGGTGGTGGTCTCCCATCTTTCCCTAGTACACCGCCCCGTGATGCTTAACTTCGGTGATCTAACGAGAACCGGTGTTTTCCATCGCGGCTACGGCCGCTGGTTACGTGAAGTTAAGTGACTTAAAACAACTTTACCAATGTGAATTTGTTATTTACTTAACTTGACGCATCCTTTCAGGCTTCTTTCAAGCTTCCAGTACAGTGGAAATTCTTCCAACTTCGCTTGCCTTGAAATACAACTTGAATAATCATGAACGAGGCTTTAGGTCCACACATATCAGTTCCGTGGCACTTCAGTGCCGTCAGTGTCAGTGGTCTCTTTGTTTCAATGCCGATAACTGCCACGTGTGAACTACTCCGTTGCAAAACAGGTAAACGACATGCCAACGTAGACCTTAATTCCCCTCATCCCCCATAAAAGTGTTAAAATTCTCCGCCATTTCTATGCCCCTAGTCTTAATTCCCTGCCCTCGGAATACCGAAGGCTAACACGGCGATGAAAGATTTTCCCAAGCCAATTATAATCATTTGCCAGCTCCCGCCTAGCGGCACGTTCGATTTTCTTTATCGGTGATCCAGCGCCGCAGTTTGCAGAGAGTGGCGTTCCCGTTTCGCAGTTAACTCCGATCCCACCAGCGGCAGACGGCAAAACGGAGAACAGGAGAGCCAGACCAGCTCTTAATTACACTTCTTGCGCGAACGAGCCCGTGTACTTCCACCGGAGTAACATAATTCGACTGTTATGCAGCCTTTGTCGGAGGCGTCGCTGTCGAGCGGCTGGAGCACTCTCTGCACGCTTTCCCGCGATAATCCGACCTAGAACACATCAGCGCGTGTTGCGGAGTGGTATGTAGAAGTAGCATTAGCATTCTCCTCCCGGGCCAGCCCTCCTCAACCTTCGCCGGCACACTTCTCTCGATAGGCTACTCCACCCCAGTGGGCCACTAGCCGAGAAGATTACGCTGCGAGCCAATTAACAAACGCTAGAAAGATAATGCAGCGCTGAAGGAAGGCTTTCTCGCGCGAGCGGCCGTAAAGTTCTGCGTGACGTTCCTCGTGACCGTTCATACGAAATGTCACGGTGACCACGG
The DNA here is from genome assembly GCF_050908995.1 of Andrena cerasifolii. NCBI lineage: Eukaryota > Metazoa > Arthropoda > Insecta > Hymenoptera > Andrenidae > Andrena > Andrena cerasifolii. The sequence continues at coordinate 18,173,505 of NC_135118.1, forward strand.
CGCAAGTTAAACAAGCCTGATTCCTCTGGCAGAAACGAATTTAAGGTCCACAAGTTTTAATTGATTATCAGTCGATCATTAAATTCCCAGATCTGCCTCGTATTTTCCAGTCGGGTATTATCCACCGACGAATTTGTAACCTGACGCCTTTTATCAATTAGCTCCGCCCCAGTTGTGCATCCCGCGTGGGGATGCAAATTTTTCCCCATCCTTTCCTCGGTGCCACGAGGAAAGTCGCCCGCGCTTCATTCAACGGGGACTCTCGTCCAGAGTAGAAATTAAATTTAGCGAAAGATTTAGATCGCCTTTCTCGAGACTTCTCCTCTGTTTTTTAAAGTCCAAGGGCCTTTAAGGACTCCGCGGTGATTATGCAAAGTCCCCCGCCGAAGCCTCGAGTCCCGGTTAAGCAGGAAACTTTGGAGAAACGGGGAAAGTGCAGTGAAAACCTCCCTGCACCATTCCCCGCGAAATGCTAGGGAACGGGTCGCGAGTGGGAGGTACTCTAAGGACACGCATCGCCTCGAAAGTGTTTGCAAATTCCAATTAAAGGTTCCTCGATCAATCTCCCCGCCCCTCCAACGAACTTATTCCCTCCTCCGCGGACTTCACAGCTCGCGGCTCCCCTTTCAGCTCTTTATTCGTGTAAAACAATTTTCGCGGCCGCGGAGAGTGTGCGACTTCACACTTATCTCCGCGTAGCAGCGTTACTTTCGCGTTCTCCCTCGCGGAAGTGTGAGCAAACTATGGAAATTCTGTTGCGCAAGCCCACGCAGCCGCTTCGAACACCGCTCCTCGTGCTCAAGCTACCGAGTGCATCGAAACTTCCGTTTCCCTGGCTCGAACGTCGTTCAGCAACGCTGAAGTCGCAGCTGTCAATTTGTCGCCGTGTCCCACTTATCCCAGTAAATAGAAGCAATCTACCAAGTAATCATCGACAAGTACGTAAATCGCGCTTGTACATCTACTTCGGCGCCAGCGCGGCTCCCCTCGTGGATTACGTTGAAAAGCGAGCAGCGAGGTGTGCTCCTCAAAGATGCAAAAATCGTTCGCTTTCACTTGCGCGAAACCTGTCACGGTGGCCATCCGACTTCTCCCGGCGAGAAAACTACGAGCGCTGGGAAACTTGCTCGCCCCAGCGAGACGAGGGAGGAGGAGCGCGGACGAGGAGCAGAAAACGAAACGATGTTGCTCCAACGGGAAGGTGATCGCGAGACGGTGCCCGTGGTCCCGACCGGGTTACCGTACACTTGTCAAGGCGATGCGCCACGAGTGCTTTCAGAGGAGCTGGAGCTGGTGGATCTGCGAGACGTTGATAAGCACCCGCGGACAAAACGAGGCGTTATTACGCGATCGCCGGCTGGGCTGGAGCGCGATCGAGCCTCCTCCGCTCGAGGATCAGCGCGCTTTCTCGCGCGAGTCACCGCTGGAAAGACGGGAATTATGCCCGCCAGAATGGAGTTTCGAGTTCGCCCCGCTGCCTCGAGCCCGCCCTTTAATTAATCGCTCGCGCTCGCCCTCCTGCGAAACTTCCTTCCGGAGAGCTAAACAGAGACCCAAAGCATCTGCGTCCGATAGGGCTCTTCGATCGATTTGAAAGAAGAAAGAAGGGTTATTCTCGGGGAAGACGTTGGTCGTCGTTGATGAAATAATTTGGTGCAGCTGGAGGATTCTGCGTTGGGTGAAGTCTGTGTGGAAATCGGGCTTATCTACTACTAGCTTAAGGGGACTAGGCAGACGAAAAATCGATTTTTTTATATTGCATTTTACGAAAGTACTATCTTTTCTGAATAAAATGCCGCTTGGTTTATAGTAAAACTCGCAAAATTGTAGATTTGGCAGCTAGAAACGTCAAGCGGTAACTTATAGCGTCGCCTTTGCCCAGAAACTTGAAACGCATTTTTCTCTTCATTTTTTCCTGATTGCGAGCGAATTGAGGTACAAGATCGACTTGGAAAAAATTACAGGATGTGTAAAACACGTGCCATTTCGGCGCAGATCTCTGATATGGTCCGTAAAAATTCGAGATTTTCATAAAAAAAATTAAGAAATCACCGGCACAAACAATGATGGTGCGCTACCAAAATCCGGTGACATCTTAATTTTTTTTATGAAAATCTCCAATTTTTACGGACCATATCAGAGATCTGCGCCGAAATGGCACGTATTTTACACATCCTGTAATTTTTTCTAAGTCCTCAATTCGTTCGCAATCAGGAAAAAATGAAGAGGGAAATGCGTTTAAAGTTTCTGGGCGAAGGCGACGCTATAGGTTGCCGCTTGACGTTTCTAGCTGCCAAATCTACAATTTTGCGAGTTTTACTATAAACCAAGCGGCATTTTATTCAGAATAGATAGTACTTTCGGAAAATGCAATACAAAATCGATTTTTCAACTGCCTACTGCCCTTAAAGAACCCACCGTTGCCCGGGTAAAACTTCGATTATCACGAAGTGTCAAGTGGGTGAAATAAGGGGTAAAAGGTGGGATGTCTAGATTTCATGGTAGCCTATATTTTCCGCAGGGTTCTAGAGAGTAATTGCGCAAAATTTGGTCCAGATTGATTAAAAAAATCGGGATGAAAAGTATCCTATGTTATTCCTGGTCCTAGGCTACGTATATGTATACAAAATTTCAGAAAGATCCGTTGCGTAGTTGCGACGTGATAGAGTAACAAACATCCAAACACACGTTCGCATTTATTATATTAGTAGGATAAGGTGGCTGGAGATGAATTTAATTCTTTTGGTATCGTGGAAATCGTGAGAAAGTTGGTCTTCCAGAGTTCAGTTGGGTTTTGTGAGTGGCCACACCTTTTGGGACAAGCATCAGTTCTCTATCGATTTTTCCCATTTTCTCAAAGATTCATTGGTTTTTGAAAATCGTCGAGACAGCATATTTTAAGTAGGATATAAATCTCTGAATACTATAGTTCTGTCTATACCATTGATTGCTATTTAAATACAATTGCTTTCTGAAACCCGCGAAGAGTAGATAGTCGATAAATTAAAACGGAGAAATCTCGGATGTATGGCAGCAGTCATCAAAGTGTTAATAGATGCTGCAGGCTTGAGTAAAATTATAGGTAATGTAAACTCATCGAACACTTTACGTAAGCTTCTCGTAATCGTTAGAATTCTTCTTGGAGCCTGAACTCTGAACTCCTTGTGTTCATTCGCCGGCCGGGGAACTTCGTTCGAAGCTGCAGGCCTTAAAGTTGTATTTAGAACTGAGCGATCTATCTTAATTTCGCGTTTTAAAGCAACTTCCCAGCCATCGAGTATTCGTCGGGAGCTAGAGATGTATAAGCCTTTAAACCCGGCCTGGAAAATGTGAATTTAATTTCCGTGGCTGAAAGTGGGAGCGGGGGTGTCGCGTCGCGTTTCGTGGCCCCTCTAATTAATTATGCGTCATTTAATTCGCGCGCCGCGCTCGAGGTCAGCTGCCAGGCAGGCGGGTCTCTGAAATCCGCGGCGATTTTCACGTCCGTTATCGGAATTTCCAATCGATCGTGAAAGCAGCCATTATAAGTCACGGGGGATATTTACGTAAGACGTCAGGTTTTACCGTAACCGAATGGCCAGCGCGTGTGTGTGTTAAATCGAGAGAAATGTATCGTGAAGTGTACCCAGTTCGCTTTGCCAAGGCCGGTCCTTTCTGGAGAAAGTGGCTTCGTGACTGGCGACCGTATTCAATAGCTGGTAGACCATGGTGCACCGCCATTTTTATGAAACCACCCCTGCTCTGGTCATCAGTCTCTGTACCGCTCGACGCTGGTCACTTGAATCCAAGGGTTCGTCAATGCCTCTCAAGTGTGCAGAAGGGAACGTAAGTCTGAACTGTGCCTACAAATTACCTTAGATTCTTATAATCACAAATTGGTCACGCCGGGTTCACTGCACCCCACCGTCTTCTTGGAGTTACCATTTTCGTATTTTTCCAGCTTTTAACTTTTCATTGATAACTGTACATTCGCAGTACCTACTCGTATAATCGTCCTCTAATAATTTTTTTCTAGAAATGTAAATTATGATATGTTGAGATTTGGATTTCTAAAGAAATAGTTCTGGGTAAAAGCGATTTTTGGTAGGTAACTGCATAGAAGGGGGCACACCTCGCCGATTTTGATGACCTTGAAATATGTTGTCGGGGGCATGATTCTGATCAACTTTTTTCTATAGGTGTTAGCGCGGCTCGGCTTTTGTTTTCGAGAGATTGCAAAAAAACTGTGATCGGCAGTTGGTCCGGGTTAGATGGTTCGGCCGCCCCCGCAAGTTCTCTGAGATTTACACTTTTTTTTATCTTAAATCTCCCAGGAGTTGGCGCCCCCATCCCTACAGGCGCCCGCTAAACCATCGGACTCAAACCAACTACCGATCAAGTTTTTTGCGAATATCTCGGAAACGAAAGCCGAGCGACGGTAACATGTATAGAAGAAAATTGTTCAGAATCGTGCCCCCGACAACATATTTCATGGTCATCGTAGTCGGCGAGGTGTGCCCTCTTGTATATAATTTACCCGATTTTTTCATTTTGTTGAAATTCGCCAAATTCTTTAAATTTTATTATTAACATCTAAAAATTTACAGACTTATTGGCAAACACATACAGTATGTAACAAAAGTAAGTAAAAACGAAAGTTTCTGACGTTTGAACAGATTTTTCTGAAACCTAGACTTAGGTATCCTAACAACGAAAACAGCAAACTTTAGGGCGACGACCCCCAATTGTTATTCCTATGTGGAGCACAAGTTTCTTTTTGACTTCAGATTCGTAATCAGCGACTTCAAAAACTGTAGGATACCAAGTTTAAACCAAATTTGATATATTTCTGACATCCGCGTCTGCCATATTGAATTCGCCATTTAGTTTTAAAATTTTTTAATTTTAGATTCGTAATCAGCAACCCCAAAACTAAATTGAAGTACGCTTTGAGGGATCTGCCGCTTTTTAGCGATTTGGCACCACTGTGCATCGTATTGCTCAGCGTAACTCCGCGAAGCAAAAGAAACACTAAACGCGCGTAACTATGTAAAGCAATCGTTTTGGAAACTGTTGTGGAAGGCGGGAGAAGGCCTCTTACTTTCATGACACTGTTACGTTTGTCCCCGCTCTCCCCTATCATATATTTTTATTTCTTTTAAAAACAGATTATTAATTAGTGAAAGTTTAATTAGTATAGTTATTTCAGTAGTCTCGTGCAATATCAATAAATGTATACTTTGTTCTATGAAATTGAACACTTACTCCGATACAATCTTCTGTTTGCTAGAACTCCGACTGTTTACTTACTTTTGTTACATACTGTATCCTGAGGTGCGATACACCCGGTCTGATCACGAAGTGTTAATTGTCTTTCGGTATACGGAGTTAAAGTCAGTGCTTAACGTCTTCGTCCCTTCTCGCCCCCCAACTTCAGTATTCATTTCTTTGGAAAACTGCCGTGCTAGATTTCCACTGTTATTCAAAGTCATTTCCCTAAGCTCTCGGCACACAGAACCACACAAGCAGCACTAACGACTTTCCCATTTCTCCTTCCACTTATATTTCTCCTACCTCCAATCACGGACCCTATCTCCTGCGATGTCCTCATTCGAGCCGGAAAATTAACGATACCAAGTGTCTAACAAATCATGAAAATCCTCCGGGATCCTCGAAGGACGTGAAACCGTTCTGGAAATTTCCCCGGAAAAGTCCGGGAAGTGTCCACGGCGGAAGAATGGGCCGCTGCGAAATGGCACGTCGCTGGTTGCGAGCCCTCCCCCGACGAGTTCGACAGGGGGAGAAATTGCCCGCGAAGGATTCCGGTGATCCCGGCTACGATCTTGACAAGGACGAAGCGGCAGCGATCTAAACGGCAGCCAGGCCCGTGCACGCTCGCCGTGTATTCAAGGTTGCCTAACTCGCCAGGCCCCGCGGGGCCTGGCGAGGCCGCGGAAATTTCAATCGGCGCCGCTTTAAGTCTGGAATGAAAGTCGTCCGAGGGCCGACCAGTCTCTGGCAACCCGGCGGCCGCGGGGCCGATCTAAAAACGAAATCGAACGGAATAACCCAAGTGTGACAAAAGCAAGTGGACCGGGCGTATGCGCGGGGCAACTGTGCGCCCGGGACAGCTCCCCGTAATCACGATTTCCCGTCAACCACAATTCAAGGGGCTCGAGTTTTCGTGTGACATAACCAGCACGCGCTTGGAACAATATAAACGTTGGAAATGTCAATACCTGCCCACCAGTTTTGCACGCTGCAAGCCTGGACACGACGTGGTTTTTTGTCAGAACTATTTGTGCATCGAGGGGTCCAGAGAATCTCTCGTAGACCGGCTGAATTTTTTTCAGGGAGAAGGATGTCGAATGATGCCTGCTGTGAATTGGGATGGGATCACAGCGAGTCTTTAGGAGAGATTGCCTTTTTTGGGAGTCGATGGGCAACCTTAACGCTGCGCGAACTGCGAGGGATTTTAAAAAGAATATTCTTGTTCATCTTTTTATGTTTTTATCTGAATCTCGTTCGAGCGAGTATTTTTCAACTGTCCGAGTACGGATTGGGTTTCGATGCATTCGATGATTGAATTTCAGACGTGATTATACGTCGACCTTACACTGCCTGACGTTTCGACGGGACACGGAAGTTGAGCCGGGTTTTCGGAAATTGAGGTCAATCGATTCTTAATTAAAATTATTGACGTTCCGTGTCACGGAGCGTATTCGTCCACTGACGCGAAAATATCGATATTCAATTTAATAATCGGCCTATTAATGAGCCGAGCTTCGCGCCTTGTTATCGCCGCTGAAATTTTCTGATGGCGATCCGCCGGTGAGAAAGAATGGTTTTAAACTGCTTTCTCGATACCGAATATTGAAGCAGTATGCAGTGGCGGACTGGCCAGGATGTCAGCTTGCCCGATTGCAAATGTTACTAAATATTACTACATTTATTTCACTAAAATTTTAATTCCACTTTTTTGCCACTTATGTATTTTTTTTAAATTTTATTTGCGTCTTATAAAAATTAAATGATAGCCTTATAGTTGTGAGTGGGCCCCCTTAAACATCAGGCAATACTACTAAATATTACTAAAACATATAGATACGTTTATTTCACAAAAATTTTAATTCTACTTTTTTTGCCACTTATGTATTTTTTTAAAATTTTATTTGCGTCTTATAAAAATTAAATGATAGCCTTATAGTTGTGAGTGGGCCCCCTTAAACATCAGGCAATACTACTAAATATTACTAAAACATATATGTACGTTTATTTCACTAAAATTTTAATTCTACTTTTTTGCCACTTATGTATTTTGTTTTAAATTTTATTTGCGTCTATAAAAATTAAATGATAACCTTATAGTTGTGAGTGGGCCCCCTTGAACATCAGGCAATACTACTAAATATTACTAAAACATATAGATACGTTTATTTCACAAAAATTTTAATTCTACTTTTTTGCCACTTATGTATTTTTTTTAAAATTTTATTTGCGTCTTATAAAAATTAAATGATAACCTTATAGTTGTGAGTGGGCCCCCTTAAACATCAGGCAATACTACTAAATATTATTAAAAAATATATGTGCGTTTATGTCACCAAAATTTTAATTCTACTTTTTTGCCACTCATGTATTTTTTGAAAATTTTATTTACTTCTTACAAAAATCAAACGATAGCTTTATAGTTGTGGGTGCACTCCTGGCAAGCAATATCTTTAGACCCAGTCCGCCACTGGCAGTACTTATGCTAATCCAGATTTTCTAAGGAAAGTATACGCTAGCTGTTTAATTTTCGACATTTGTCGATTAGGAAATCCAATTACTCAATTAGATTGGAGCAGAGTGGCGACGACAAAACTCAGCTGAGCGAATTCTGGCTGCCTCCAGCGAATGATATTGAAATCACCGTTGAGTCAGAAACTCCGTTTGAATCGGTAGTCGATTTTCACCTCGGGGCGAATCGGCGGAGAAAGCGATCTTGTTCGTGTCTTCGCAGATAGCTATTGATCGCGTTAATTACGAATTACGTTTCCGTGCTTTGCTCGCTGCTCGGATTCAATTGAAACGATGTCGCTTCTACCGTGTTGTTACGGTGCAGTTAACGGAGCAGTTTCGGCCTGCAAGGAATTTGAAAGTGCAGCAACATTGCGCAGAACCGAGCAGAGTTTATTCGCAAAACGATAGGCCAGAGTTCGCCTCGAAATCGTGCAGTTAAACAGGGAGCGTAAACACTAATTATTCCATGCTGAACAAGGAAACATTCGGCGAACCGATGTTCAGCAGCCTACAAAAGCATTCAAGGATGAATTACGAGGATCCTCCTTGGAATGCGCTAGCGCGCGAGCTCGAAATTGCAACATCACGAAATGTCAATGCCTTGCTGCTCGTAAACTCTTGATTACCCCTAATCGGCTGATCATCCTCGGATCCTCCATGAAACGGCGATTAAGTGGGAATCATAATCGACGGGCTTCGAGTAATTACCGTTCGAGTAAATCTTGGACAACAGCATGGATCTTCAGCGAAAATGGGGAACATTCGATATTGAGACCAAACACCTCTTTCTCTTCTTTTATTCTCAGTTTCTATCGCAGCACTCAAACTTTCACTTATGCCTGTTTAATATTCTGTCACCTCTCCTTCATAAATGTTTATGCTGCCTTTAATTAGCAAAAATAAGTGCTATGCGTACGAAGTGTGTTAAAAAATAATTCTTCGTACATAATGATTTTCACTTTTCTATGATAATGATTTTAATTAATATTGCTGAATACATATATATTATGCTACTAATTTATATATTTTTTTTTAATTAAAAATTAAGCTTAGAAATAAATAAAATTCACGGCTCCTCTCTACTAGAGGAAATATTACAAGTTGTACTATAAATGTTTTAAGCTGCGAATAAAAATTCAGAGTAAGGTCACCAAGAAACTCAAATAAATGTATTATAAATGAATGGCGCAATTTGGAAAGATCGCATAAGGCGCAAGAAGGCTCGTCCCGGGCCTGACTACATGTGTTCTTTATTATTAGCATTGCCTCTTAAAAAAGACGAGAATTTTAGTTGATAACAAGATGGGAACCTTTAAAAGCTCACCCCGAGGTGTACCTACAGTGACTCGCATTAATATTCGGACACTTTTTAAAATCGCATAACTTTGTTAGAATTGGTCCAAACGACTTGAGTTTTTTTGAGAAGCTAGAAGGATTAGTTTGCTAAATGACGTATTTAGTTTTTTTGAAAAAAAATGTATTTGGTCGGAAAAGCGAAAAGAATAGTAAAGGTCGATTTTTAAACTTTTTTTTGTGAGCTTGTAATGAAAATTCAAAAAATAAACCGTTTGTAGATTGCAGTAAGTTGTATACATGCCTAAAATTTCATCAAAATCGGTTAACGTTGCTCCGAGCTACAAACGTTTATAGATCGCAGAATAAGGCCGAAAATCGCTGATTTCGGGATTTTTCGCGAATTATACATTATACTATTACAAGCTCACAAAAAAGTTTAAAAATCGACCTTTACTATTCTTTTCGCTATTCCAACCAAATACATTTTTTTTCAAAACGACCAAATACTTCATTTAGCAAACTAATCCTTCTAGCTTCTCAAAAAAACTCAAGTTGTTTGGACCAATTCTAAAGAAGTTATGCGATGTTAAAAAGTGTCCGAATATTAATGCGAGTCACTGTATGTGAATGAAATTATGGGGTAAAATGGACCCTGCATCCAACATGGATGCCCCGCGCGGTCAAGCTACCCGCCAAAGAAGGGTTGAAGTCATCAGTATCACCAGATTCATTAATCGCCATTTGCGTCGTTTTACTGAACCGCGTGCTAAATAAATGATAAAATGTCCCCGGGATAATCATTCCGTGTGCCCTGTTCGATACCAAACGACAAGCGAAGCTACACATAAAATTCCGTTGAATTGGAGGCCGACGGGTGGTACGCACTTCGTTCACCGACACGGCATTTTTATCGTTTCCCGATGCCGTTAAATGTATCGAGCCGCCGTAAAACTGTAATTGCATCGGACACGATGGGGCCGCGTCTTCGCCCCGCGGCTCAACTTCTCTGCCCCTCTCGCCAACCCTTGCGGTTATCCCGCTTATAATTGCTATTTCGGAGCCAGTAAACAGTGCCCGCCGAAGGAAATGGCTGCAATGCCTTTCTAAGCGTGACCCTGGTTACGAAACCAGCCGGCGTGGAATCTCAACTTTCATTTTCTACGCTCGGTACCTCCTTGCGACGAGCTTGGCGCGTGCTTCTGCACGTGACGGTCGGCGCTGGTGCACGTGCACGCGCGTGTGTCCGCTGGCGACAAGTGCATAAGCACTTGTACCACGCGGCGAGGGAAAAATGTGCGCGTGGCCGGTTGACTTCGATCGACGAGTTTTCGCAGCAAATGAATGTCTAGGTTCAGGGGGTACGCGTATGTATTTCATTGAGGATTAGCAACTAGGCGCGAGGTATGAACGGGGGTGCATTGGTGTGCAGAAACTAGGGGGCATGAGTATTAATAGTATCTAAGTGACGTATTTGATTACTCAGTTACCTGCAAGTTGAAGGTAGGATTAGGGGAACTCCGATTCTCTGTAATCTTCATCTACATTACCGTATTGAATACCTATACGATACTTGTGTAGGATAGCTCCTGGTTCTTGCCGAATTCTTGGGCGAATGGGAGGTGGAGATGGAGGTCTTTTAAAGGAGTGAGGCCCAGTTAATATTAAAATAAACAGAGGTTAATGTAAGTGGAGCTAACAAGGGAAGATCCCGAACCCGAAAATTCCAAAAATTCTGAAACTTTGTGAATATGCAGGGAATGTCCTCCTGATTACAACGCGGTTTCTGTTTGCTGCCGAAATTTACTCGAAGGGGGTGAAATTAACCCCTGAATATTCGGTTATTTTCCGATTTCTGTTATAACTCGCAAACTCGTAAGAGATAGAAAACAAGTTTCCAGACGAAAGTTACTTCTTTTAATTAGATCTACCATTTGGTAAAAAAAATTATTTTGCAGTTCGCGAGTTATAACACAAAATCGGAAAATATCTGGATTTTCAGGGGTCAAATATACCCTTTAGAGCGAATTTGGGCAGGAAACAGGAATTGCGTTGTAATCAGGAGGAAATTCCCAACATATTCACAAAGTTTCAGAATTTTGTGATGTTCCTACAAGGGATCATCCCTTGTAAGTTGTGAATAATAATGAAATATAAAATAAGTAAAAAGGATCAAAAACGCAAGTAAACGACTGGACCGCTCGACCACCGCCAACCGACTTCCCTCCTTCGCTCGTCTTCTCGTGCAACAATGCCGGCGCGGTCAAACGCTTTTCGGCTGTTTTCCTGGCGCGCCACGCGCCACGCCGCACAGTGGAGCTGGAGAGGAAAAAGTCTTAAAATGAAAGTTGTATTTTTATGTATCCATCACTATACCCTGAAAGCCAATAGACCAACGTATCTAACGTATATGACAGATATCTCATATCCATGTTAATTGCAAAGAAAAATTGATCTGAAGTTAACCTTTCGTATTCTAACGGGAAACGTGTCAATATTCGTACGAGATTGTCGAATTTTTTCTGAATTCCTCTAGATATTTTTATTTTTTTACCGCATGTATTTCGAATGTGTACAGTCTCAGCTTATTTGTGACATAAATATTTTTCGACAATTCTTCACTGTAATCCCACTATACGACTTCAAATGAAGCTACCCAGTATTTCAAGTTTTCATTAACTCTTTTAGGTTTATAAACAAAGCTCCGCCTTCCTCCGGGCTCTAGATAGTACTAATTGAAAGCAGATACCATCTACTAACAGCCATAAAAAAATTGGCTGCAACTATTTGCAACTTTGGTTGTTATTAATACATAATCACCCGAGTGCGGTGTGCACTCTTCGTTTCTTCGGTTTATTACTATTTCATTTGTTAAAGATGCTTCAATTTTATTTATGTCGCTGTCCATATAACCGCCGGCTATTAACAAATAATATAAAAAAAAAGTACTCAAAAATATTGAGAAACACCAAAGTTATGACATTTTTTCCGCAAATACTATGTTACGTGCCCCACTGTGCGCCGCGACCAGCGCTCATCGGCATCCCACACTTATGTATTCCATATTCGTCGGGATACAGCGAAGTCACATAAATTCGGTAGTTAAGGGGTTATACCCAGGGCCGCCGCGAGGATAGTTGGCGCCCTTATGCAAGAATATTTTTGACCCCCCAAATTTTTGCACCTGCTTCCTATTTAATATGTTTCGCCTTTACGGAGTACAACAAGAAGTAATTACGTTTACATTTTGTTTATGAGGGAGTTGGATTCCTTTATTATTAAGCGTGCGATATAGTTTTTTAGCGCCCCCTTGGGCTGGCGCCCTTATGCGGCGCATAACTTGCATAATGGGTTCTGCCGGCTCTGGTTATACATACACGTAAGGTCTGAAAACATAATCGATTGCGAGCGAATTGAGGTTCAGATCGACTTGGAAAAAATTACAGGATGTGTAAAACATGTGCCATTTCGGGGCAAACCTCTGATATGGTCCGTAAAAATTCGATATTTTCATAAAAAAAATTAAGAAGTCACCAGCGCAAACAATGGTGGTGCGCTACCAAAATCCGGTGACATCTTAATTTTTTTTATGAAAATCTTGAATTTTTACGGACCATATCGGAGATCTGCGCCGAAATGGCACGTGTTTTACACATCCTGTAATTTTTTCCAAGTCGATATTGTACCTCAATTCGTTCGCAATCAGGAAAAGATGAAGAGAAAAATGCGTTTCAAGTTTCTGGGCAAAGGTGACGTTATAGATTGCCGCTTGACGTTTCTAGCTGCCAAATCTACAATTTTGCGAATTTTACTATGAACCAAGCGGTATTTTATTCAGAAAAGATAGTACTTTCGGAAAATGCAATACAAAAAAATCGATTTTTCGACTGTCTAGTCCCCTTAAGTCATAAGTGGCGCTGCCGATCGAGGCAGAAAGACTCGGTGGTGCTCACCGAACTCACTCACTTCAGCCTGCGTGCATGCTACATTGCTACAATGGAATCGATGGGAACTGAACGAGATTTATATAGCTTCTTTTCGCCTTTCTTTCTCTAGCTCCTTCACTGTCTATTTACCATCAGGTACCTCCACATCAGAAAAATAACAAGGCCTTGTACTATTTAGTTTTAACATTACTTTACTATATTACTCCCTGTTCCGAAGTTCTGTATTTAATCATTTTAATCGGTGATCAAATTACAATCGTCGAATAGTAAATAAATTAAAGTGCGAAGACTGCAAAGTGTTAATACAGAGCCCGCTAATTCATCTGCACGTTGTTTATGAAAATTCCATTAGTTTTTTTCCTCGATCCTTCGACGCCTGCTTTCAGACTGCAGTGACCTGATCCTAATGGCCTGACCGAGGCCTACATTCCTGCGACGTGTGTTCACAGGTAAAAGGCGTTGCGAAAGAATCCCGCAGGCTGCTTCATTCCGCGATCGGTGTACGCGTAGAAATCACGAAACGATATCAATGAATCGCACACAGCCTCCTGTAGCAGGCACCGTTCTAGTACAAAACAAAATCGTTTCGCACCGCGGAGAAGCTTCGCGAGTAAGGCCACTCGCGATCGGCTGTCCGTCGCGCCAAATATTATAATCGAAAGAAACTTCGATCGGGGGAAATTCGTGGGCAATTGTGCAATCCATGTTCGTTTGTTCCTATTCAATGTCTCGTCGCGTTTGCTCGGCACAATCGTTCTAATGCATTAGTAGATCAAACTGGAATACAAATGCACTGGAATAAACTTCCGTTGTTGAATTTGTGATAATATAAAATTTGCATTACATGGGAATTTATTTCACCCGGGAAGGGAGCCTTAGCTGAATCAGAACGTGATTTGGGTAACGCTGATCAGAGTGAAGAAAGCAGGCATTGAATCATTCGAAAAACACTAAAACCACCATCTGGCAATCTCAGTTATGAAATTCTTGATTGAACTTTTGATCAATGAAAAATTGATCGATTTGCACTCGAACAGGGTCTCGGTTTTGTACAGGCGCCCCAAGAAAAAAGAAAAATGAAGAAAAGGGAAAATAAATAAGAAAGAATGAGAACGAAATTTTTTTATTTGATTAAAATTAAGAAAAATAGAAATTAGATCATAATTTCTAATATAATAATATAATAATCGAATGTTATTAATTATATGGCAATACAAAAATCATATATTTAAATATGTTCCTGATTATTTCTTTATTTCTTTTCTTTATTTTATTTTATTTAATACTGTTATTATTAGCCCTTTTTTCGTGATTTCGATCATGAAAAGATACTATGCTTTTTTATTGTTGAGAAATTGTTTTGGGCCCCAAAATATTTATTGCATCCGTGCCCCTTGTCTATAGACAAGGCCAGTCCTGACTCGAACTGCAATTGAGGAGCTGAAATTTTAAATGATATAAATGGCAGAAGCGAAAATTTACAGTTCAAACGGTAAAAACACAGAGCGTTGGAGCGGAGCTCAGAGCTGGAGCGCGAAACAGTCGAGCAATGCGGTTTTGCCCGGAGCAGAAGTGCAGCACGCGGCGGAGCACGGAAAATTTTTTATTACTTAAATTTTCTTTCAATTTATAAGAGCAGATGAATGTTTTTTTTTTAATAAAGACCAATTCTCAATTTTTCATCATTGAGAAAATGTTATGTCGATGGGCCGCGCAGCCCGGTGTTAGGGAGGCATAGTACCTACTTTCTTTGCCCGAAAATTAAGCATTCTTTATGAATTTTTTTCTATATGAAAATGAAAAGCTAAAGAGACGGGATTTGTAGTAAATGAAAGATCACAGTTTGAAAGTATTAAAGGAGTTTTTATTTAAAAAAAAAAGCAGCTGGAGTGGAGCAGGAGCGGAGGTGGAGCAAGTATTTTGATGTCGGAGCGGAGCAAATAAAAAATTGGTTTGCTCCAATCCCCTGTGAAAACGTATAAGTAATCTCAGCTGACTTGCGACAACCCTAGACTGTAAACTAAATTGTTCCAGCGCTTACAACGTTTACCACACTTTTCAGCGTGGAATTTACACCCTCCTCCACTACGAAATTAATTCTCCATATCTTCGGCACTTACCTCGTTTACCATTCCAACTCCTCAACTATTCCTCGATCTGCTATAAAGATCATGAGCTCTATTTGCCGCTATCATTGACATCGCCCTTCAAATTCCAGCGACGTCAACGATCGACGACACCAGTCTGCGCTCGACAAACAATACACGCGTGTTGTTCGGGTTATCGCGTATTTTATTTCGACGTATCTGCGCTATTGCCATACGCGAGGGGGTGGGGCATGATTTATCTCCGCGATGACGCCTCATCGTGTTCCCCGATCGGAAAGTGCGGGAGGGATAGGATTCTCAATCGCGCCGGTGTCACGCGGATGTCGCCGAATAATCTCCGGCAGGAATCTCGCTCATGAATAATTCGCCGAGTTGTCGATACTTGCGTATTTCCCCTAGGGGCGCACACCGTGGCACGCCTGTCGATACAGGACGTGATTTGAAACGATCTCCTTTGTAAATATCGCCGACACTTCCCTTAGCCCCCTTCGAGCTTCGCGGACTCTATTTTCCGCGGCGCCTCCGTCGAGGAGCGAGCGAGGATCGCCCGCGAGTCGCGTGCGGAATTCTGCAGGCGTCGGTGGAAAAAATATTTACGTTCGAGTCGAGGCTCATGCGTTGTCGAAGGGGAAAGGAAGAATTAATTTTCAAGGGCTTAGGGCGGGGTGTAACGCAGTGTAAACTTCTTGGGTTTGGAACGAGTGATCGAACCGTTTCGAAAAAACCAGTCACAAGGGGAGGACACCATGTGGTAGAGGCGGATTTTGATGAGCCTTGGCAAGCTGGATCTATGTAGAAAATAAGTAAATAGGTGTCCGAGCGTTTCTGCCAATGGGCCTTAATAATAGAAATATTTACATGTAAATTATTAAAAATTTCATAGTGGCCGTGGGGTTTTAGAGGGTAAAAATCCCACACTACCCTGACGTCCCCGGGGGATTCCCCTCTGAAGGAGTCGGGGTGCCTTTTGAAGATTTTTCCCAAGTTAAAAAGGAAATAATTTATAAAAAAAATTATTTATGAAAAAAAATTTATAAAGTTTTTTTTAATGTGGAGATATCTTCAAAAGGCATCGCAACGCCTCCAGAAGGGAATCTCCCGCGGGCGCCACGGTAGTGTGGGAATTTTACCCACTAAAACCCCACGGCCGCTATGAAATTTTTAATAATTTACGTGTAAATATCTCTATTATTAAGGCAGAAACGTTCGGACAGAATAAGGTCGAGAATCGCTGATTTCGGGAATTTTCGCGATTCTCGACCTTATTCTGCGATCTTTAAACGTTTGTAGCTCGGAGCAACGTTAACCGATTTTGATGAAATTTTAGACACCTATACAACTTACTACAATCTACAAACGGTTTTTTTAAATTTTCATTACAAGCTCACAAAAAAAAGTTTAAAAATCAACCTTTACTATTTTTTTCGCTATTCCAACCAAATACATATTTTTTCAAAACGACGAAACACGTCAATTAGCAAACTAATCCTTCTAGCTTCTCAAAAAAATTCAAGTTGTTTGGACCAATTCTAAAAAAGTTATGCGATTTTAAAAAGTGTCCGAACATTAATGCGACTCACTATATATAAGCGGATAAATTTCGAATAGCTTTAAAGGACCCAGAATAGTCCCCCAGTTTTTTCAGTGATAATAAAAACCACTGACTATTTAGTTCGATTGAAAGCGCCGCGACAAAAGGCCACACGAGTTCAAAGTATCAGAACGAGCTTCCTACCACGAAATAATCGGTCACCGAACGTAGCTGAGGCTCCTTGAGATCCCTCGGTAAATTACTAAACGCCATGTCATGCTATTCGCGACACTGGTTGCCTACGACGCGTGCTCAAAGTTCGCGTCGCAGTCTGAACTTGAGAACGCCATCCCCGTCGACAGTTCCAAGAGTTGTCGGTGGCGCGATACGCCTCGCGGATCCACCCTCGTTGCGATATTAACGAGAGGATCGTGACAACGGTTAACATATCGCAATAACGCTATCAGCGATCTTTCTTGCCGTCTCTCGGGATCAGTCCCATTCGAACAATCCGTACGCGAACCATTTGGAACTCCTTGCGACGTTAACGAACCCCCGCATCCTTACCAAAGAGGAAATCCAGCTAGGATTCTTGTTACCGTGGCTCCGCGATTTCCACGTGACAAACGCGGACAGGCGCCTCGTTCCCATGGAATTTCGCGAGTCGTCGAATCAAGAGACATTTTCCTCGGGAACGATCGGATCTGTCGTTATGCAAAACCGGTCGGTTTTCCTCGGATTCCGTCGAAGGCCGAGGAAAGGACATCTCCTGACAAGTATGGGGAGTGGTGCAACCGACCACATTGTTACGTTGTAAGAGCATACTCGTCGTTTAACTAACAAGCCTTATTAAACAAGGGAACGCCTCGACCCCGCTCTCATCGATTTGATCCCAACATTGTGGGTTTATAGAGTGACTCCAGACAAGAACAACAGTGTGTTTCATTCGTGCCCAATCGCCCTTTAAGGGGACCTTCCGGTCTAGAACCCCCCCAAATAGGTGATCTTTAGGAATTAATTAAAGGAAAACTACTATATATAATTTAATGGGACTTTTTGCATTGTATTAAGGATGTCTTAAGTTATAGGAATATATTTTTTGTTTTATAATTACTCATTGCATACAGCACTGGGGAGTCGTCAAAGTCAAGGCGTCAAAAAATTGGTCCAAATCGGTGGGACCTGTATCTCCAAAAGTTATTATCTAATTCGACTGAAACTTTTTTTATTTTGAAGAATATACTTCTGGCTAGGGGGAAACCAGAAAAAAATACAAAAATGACATTTTTTAGAAAATAACGAAACTTGAAGTTTGAAATCACTTTTTACCTATATTTTTCATCCTTTCAACGCCTTTGAAAATTATAAATTTTCAATTTTTGTATTTTTTACTCTATCTCCCCTACCCAGAAGTATATTCTTCAGAATAAAAAAAGTTTCAGTCGAATCGGATAATAACTTTTGGAGTTACAGGTCCCACCGTTTTGAGAACACTGTTTCGACAAAAACGCGTTTAAAGTTTTACGTGGGCGTTTTATAGTGGTTCCGTGCGTACTAGAAATTTCAAAAAGTAAAAGTATCCTGTGCACAGGAAGTTTCTATAAATGTTCTTAATATTATTATAATTCTCCTACGCTGACCAGTAGATAAGCTTAGCCGAGGAGGAAACAGTTGGGGGTTTTCAACCCTTTGTGGGGTAACGCCAGTGAAGACGGCACACCCTTGTTGACACAAGTGAGGATCCTGTTCATCGGTATTAGTGGCGGGCTTCCTAACAACGTTAACCCTTGGGCGGCGGATAATTTACTGCTCGTCTGTAGCGTCCATGTTGTCCTATAATTACATTCATCCACACCTCGGAACAAGCGATTCCTCTGGATTCTCACCTTCTTCGGACCTAAAATCCTCATCTTCTTGAAAAAACAGTATTACTACTAAACCATACGTGGCACATGGAGCTTGATATTTAGGGTGGATCAAAATGGTCCCTGCATCCACCACCCGAGGAACAATGTCACTATGCTCGAGCTATGAGCCGCTCCGCAGTGCTCGCTGTTTTGCCCGATTGAAATATTCAAACTGTTATCGCGTCTCGATATTCGCTGACGCGACCGTTCCTTTCACTCCGATCCGTTTTTACGGTTCCACGGGAAGACCGTCCGGGTACCAGGCGGATTACTTTCCCACCACCATTGTCCCCAGACGGTTCCATCGCGGGAGTCGCCTTTTCGAGCGGGCACCGAGTGGGTTTAAAATTCCGCCCGCTCGAGGACCATTGGTGGTCGAAAGCCGCGGCTCGGTTTACGACACGTACCATCTTCTGGCACGCGGGCCAGCCTCTGGTTAACCGGAGTGGCGGTCCCTCGCATCCCGAGACCCAACGAGAAATAGCGAAGGCCGACCACCGTGTCATCCGATTGAAAAGCGAATGTAGCAGCCGGTCGGCGTTCAGTTGGTCGTTGTTTGCCCAAGTGGGCTTACCAGGAGGCTTCTCTACCTCTCACGCTCGCCCAGGTACCCGAAAAGCAGTGCCCGCTTCGCCGGCCGTTGTGCGCGTGTACGATTCGCTTCGTGACCTCCGCGCGTGGCCTTACACTGTAAGCGGTGTTGCGCGTGGAGAACCAGTACAGGGTGAGTCATGCAATTCCATCGGGTTAGGCCTGTGTGCTTTATTGCTGAAAACAGAAACAGCGATGGAGGAGAAAGTCGAGTGATTATCATCGTCTATATAATTTCCTGCGATGGAACTTTTTCTTGTCTACACCGACGCGAACCGTATACTTTGACTAAGCAAATCAATTTTGTGCGCAACTCTGCTTGGAAAAGTTAAATTTACTCGATACATTCCAACTTTCCAGCTTCGCGTTCAGTTCTTTGCCAGTTCGTTGAGAAACTGGACGTTTCTTCTGCAAGCTTAAAACAGATAAAAAGAAAAAAACCCGCTCCAATTGCGTGGGTTACTCTGTGCAGGCATTAATTAGAATATTCTATAAACCAGCCACTTGGTCACTTTGATTACAAAAAGAAAGTCCTTAAAGGAAGCTACAACTTCTCCCACTGTGCATACTCACATGATTCATCCTGTACAAACTTTACATAACCCGGTTCTCCCGAGTCATCGTCGATTCCATCTCCGACAGTCGGACTCGTCAGTGTGTTCCTTTCTCGGATCCCCCGACTCGTCGCGACTCACTTTCGATTGCAAAGAAAATCTCTCCCGGAGCGTCAGGTCTCCCTGGCAGTTCCCACAACCCGGCTGGCGTTCGTCGCATAACTGCGTTCTCGCGCCTCGGAACCTCGAAAACGAAAGACAGCTCGTTCCGTTGGCCGATCGCCGGTCCCCGCGACATTCCGCGCTCGCCCGCGGTCCGCGGCTGCTCGCGTACATACCCCCGAGAAATTCAGCTGGCACACGTGCGCGACCGTCTCCATTCACTTTCCGCCAGTGCTGGCCGC
This sequence comes from Andrena cerasifolii, assembly GCF_050908995.1. Classification (NCBI taxonomy): domain Eukaryota; kingdom Metazoa; phylum Arthropoda; class Insecta; order Hymenoptera; family Andrenidae; genus Andrena; species Andrena cerasifolii. Next base: position 18,193,601 of record NC_135118.1, read on the forward strand.
AGCATCGATCCTTGGATCCTTCGCGCGATTCGACGTGTCGCGAGGGACCGCCGGGGGTTACATGTGGTCCTCCTGTTCAGAAGCGACGACGCGCCCGCTGGACTCCGGAGCTTATGGTGGTCCTGGAGCGGATCTAACTGGAAGGACGACACGGAGTGATCGGGGTCGACATGTCGTGGCTGATCCTGCTCGTCGCAGTCCTCGTGGGATCCTTGGAGGCGGTGCCAGGTAGACTGAACGGTAGGTGCTCGCCTGGAGACTCACCCGGAACCTGAAATTCCACCCCCGCAACGGTTCCGAGCGATCGTGACCGATGCGCGCCGCTCTAGTGATCATCGAGCCCCGATGTTGCGCGAAGTAGACCGCGCGTGCGAGCGATATCGCGAGGACATCGCGAGTGATAGGGATTTTTCATCGGTGAATCTTGATCGACGGAACGACCGGCCGCGAGCGCTGGCTATCGGCGGGAACAAATCGAGCCGATCGATCGCGGCGGTCCGATGGTGTTTCGAGTTTCAACGATTATCCGGAGCGTTCTCGACGGACAATTTATTCGTCACCGCTACGGACGAGCGGTATAAACTTCCGGCACAGTTCCCGCCATATTTTGTCCACGTTTTCTGGACCGTAGCTCGGCTGCCCGCGCGACGCCGCGTCGCGCCCGGCCATCGGCGAAAATAAATTCGTCGCGCCAGCTTTTAGATAGCTATCGGACTGCCGCGTTGAAGCTTCTGGGGATTACCGGTGACAAACGAGGCGAGGAATTTATGCCAGCTAGCGTTTCGGGTGATCGGTATTCAGGTACACCGATCGCATCGTTCTCTGGCTCGGTTGACTGTGCTGTTCGTGGCTGATTTCCGAGACACTTTCGTTGACCATGATTACGCCTGGCTAACTGACCTTGGAAGCTGTACGTTCAGCTAGTACGCGAGTGGCAAACGTAGCCCGGGGTGAATTCCTTCGCCTCGATCTCATTTCCCCCGCCTTCGGCGGTTAACGTCGTTCAGGCGATCCGACGTGATCGATACCGATCTCGTGTGTCGAACGTGTCAGGTACTTCAGGGTTATTTGGTTGGCCCGTCGAGCTCGACACTTTCATGTATCATTCAATCTGCAAATAGACTTGTCGTGCTCTGCTGGAGGAGCCTCCTGAATTTCAGGGTGAGAACCACGCTTGATCTCGCTTCCGTGCGTCACAAATACAGTTTAAACGTTCCGCGTGGATGGACTGTATTTTTTTATTTATGTAATAAAAATTACGCAAGGTTCTTTTAAGATTGTTAGATTAATTTGCTTCGACGGTGCCTTTAGAGAAACGTCCCAGGGGTAGGTTAATTGGGAGATTTGGAGTTTACAGCATCGCGCGAACAGATTAGAGGAATCGAAGGTTTACTAATACTCGGATTTCTGATCGTTAGTAAAGCGAATTGAAGAACTGTTTCGTGAAACGATCGCGCGCGTTTCGGATCGATCGTGAGATCCGATTCATCGAACAGAGTGTCCCGTTCGTATTGGTATCTCTCTCGCTTCCTTTCCCACCTCAGCTCGCTTGCTTCCGGTTAGCCCTCGAACGATTACATCAAGTTCTTTCCGGCCGCGGCGCGGAGAAGAAGGCGCGCTCCGGGGCATAAATCACGGCGCGCGATAGCGCGACAGTGAAAAGGATTAATGAGGCTATTGTGAGCGGGGAACATACTTTGACGGCGTTACGAGAACCACCACTGAGAGGAATCGCTATTAGGAGCTCGGTGCGTTTCGATTCGGCCACAATAGAGTTGCACTTCTCAGGGAAGCGTGGTAAACGCGAGCAGGCAACCGAACACCTTTCGTCAACTTTTCGAGCGTAACGTCACCAGCCCCCTTGAATCGACTTAAACTCCAATCGACTTCCAAAGCAAACCTTGTTACCACCCCTGGTCGCTCAACAATTACACCCTGGCCACGAGTCGCCAAGATGCGCTTCGAACACTCGAACCCCGCTATTTTCGAAGCAAATACGAAGCACCCCATTTCCGAGGACTTTCTCACTGACAAGGGAACACCGCGAACCCGGACTCACCGATTGTAACGCAACTTTGTGGGTTTTTAGAGTGATTCAAAACAAGAAAAACGGTGTCTTTCATTTGGGCCCTATCGCCCTTCAAGGGGGTGAAAACTAACCTCAAACTCAAATTGGCACTTCCACTTTTTCGCGTATAACTCCTAAAGTACAAGAGACAGAAAAAAGTGTTTTGAACAAAAGTTTAATGGTGCAATAAGCGCTACAAACTGCCGTTAACAAAATTTTCAAAAAGAGTTTTTTCGTCAGTTATATATATTTTTTTTAACACTTTTCAAAATTCTGTTAACGGAAGTTTGTAGCGCTTATTGCACCATTAAACTTTTGTTCGAAACATTTTTTTCTGTCTCTTGTACTTTGAGAGTTATGCGCGAAAAAGTGGAAGTGCCAATTTGAGTTTGAAGTTAGTTTTCCCCCCTTAAAGGGCGATAGGGCCCAAATGAACGACACCATTGTTCTTGTTTTTGTTCGAGGCGATTTCAAGTGAAAATATTAACGTCTTTAATCAAATAATTAATTCATTTTGTACATATTAAGTCTAGTATATAAAACCGTTTTTAACAAAATTTAAAAACTGCTTTTCGACTTTTACAAATTTATGGAGAAAAAAAACTGTTTCTAAACCCGATTTTTAAAACCCGACAAAACCTTCTATCTACATCTTCGACTTTCCATTGAATGTCTTTCCAAAAATGCCCGCGGGGCATCATTCCTGAAACCCTCCACGCAGCTAACCAGGAAAATTAAACATCAGATTCAACCCATTACCTCCATCTTTACCCAGAATTAAGGAGAATTACTCCATACACAGCACCCCAGATATTTTCCCCGCAGCCATGCACCGTTGCCCCGAATACCGCACGCAAAACAACGTTACCCCCTCGAATTTCGTAACTCGGCGCATCAGCGGATTACGCGGCGCTGCACTCAGCGGCACGCAGTTGATAGTCATTGCACCGCAATGCACTCGATTTACCCCGCGGAGCGGAAGTGCAGAGCTATGCAAGCCACTCCCTCTGTCTCTCTCTCTCTCCTCCTCTAATCCCGAGGCGTTGTACTCCTCTGCTTTGCTCCTTTCCCTCCCTCTCCCCCATCATCCACCGTTCCCTGTTCCTTGATCCTCGTCTTTTACACCTTCCCTTCTCGATTTCTCTTTCCCAGCGTTCGCCGATCCCGCGTCTCTCCACCTCTTCATTTCTCGGTCGCTCTCGGCTCCACGACACTCTCTCCCGCCGTCTGTTACAATTTCCTCTTGCCTCAGCCGCTCGTATCCTGCCCCGCCGATCTCGCGCGAGACACGGCGGCCCGCGCGGTTCATTTACAAATCGAGCGGCGGTAAACGGCGCGTCGACCCTGCCCGCTCGAATTCTTCCGACATCGCGTTCGACTTCTCGCGGCGAGCGTAAATCAGCGGCTACTATCCAGCGCGGCAAGAAAGCTCGACCCAGCTTCTTCTGCCCGCGCGGAGCCGCTCGAGGATCGTCGAACGGTGCAGCTAACGAGCTTCTTGCGACCCCGCGCAGGGCACCTTCGAACGATTTTGCGTACCGATCCGACATTCGGTACCGTCTCGTAAGGGATTCCTTTAAACACGTTCTTCGACTTAGACTCAGGGAGGGGGGCATTGGCTCGCGAAAGGAATGTGCTTCCAGTTTTGTGTACAGTTAACGCATACCGTGTCTAGGTAATGATACTTAAGTGGGTCACTAAGTAAATACAAAACTGTTTAACTAACGGGTCAAATTAAAGTTACTTCCACTTTAGATTAGTTGACGAATGAAGTTAATCCGGGTTAGCGCATGGCGAATATTTTTTTTTAACTTTTAATCATTATCCGATATTGTATTTAAATAAACATTTTGCCCGTCTCTGGGTTGCAGTGCTCAGTATTTTTTCTGAGAATAGGGAATTCAAAGTTGTGGCTTTTCTAGAACCTCGATATGTAGATAGGGGAGAACGGGGGTAAATGTTCAGGGGGTAAGGTTTTTCCGACGGCTCTATCTTCAATATAAAAAGAGCGTTGTATTTTAAATTATTTCTTTCCGTGTGAGTTGATCACGCCACTCTGTCGCCCACTTTAATAGCGTCCGCGACAGCGAATCGCGTGGTTGTAAGCAACTTTTTACCAGATAAGTAAAAAAAATTCTATCATTATTTTTTGGTCTATTTCGATTATTTAACGTCGATATTATAGATCGATTCGTTTTTATGGATCAAATGACATTTAAGAACATGGTGTAATGGTCTCTATCGTTTGAATATATGTATAAGCAGAATAGTTTTTGAAATTGCTACATGTGGCGGTAGGGGCTAGTTGTTACCGAGACTTGGGGCACGTTGTTACCGTAAAAGCTTGCCCCACCGCAGATGTATAAATTGTTTCTGCTGTACTTTAAGATGCGAACATATGAATGAAAGACGGACAGGGACTTACAATATAATAAATTTATTTATCTTATTTTCAATCGAAGTTATGCGTAAAGATAAATAAAAACTGTCGGTACAGAATTCAATATCTGCCACATGATTCTATCGAGATTTATTAAAATACTACAATGTGGACAAGTGGCCTCAGTAGGCTACAAGTACAAATCTTAATAAGTAGGCACCTACGTACAGTTGAATGTAAGACTGATTAGTAGATTATAGTTTTTATACCGAAGATAATGTTTATTGTTATTAAATCGTTTTGGTTTTCTTTTAAAGATAATTTTTGTTGGTCCGGACCTTCGTAAATAAACATTATTAATAAAATTCTGTTTTATTTCATTAGAAAATGAAATATTTCATTAAAAGGCGACTCTTATATTTTACAAGGGAAGTTCCCGAACCCGAAAATTCAAAAAATTCTAAAACTTTATTAATTATGTAGGGGATTTCTTCCTGATTACAACGCAATTTTTGTTTGCTGCCGAAATTCACTCGAAGGGGGTGAAATTATCCCCTGAAAATTCGGCTATTTTCCGATTTTCTGTTATAACTCGCGAACTGTAAGTGATAGAAAAAAAGTTTCAAGGCAAAAGTTACTTCTTTTAATTAGATCTAGCATTTGGTAAAAAAATTATTTTACAGTTACCAAGTTATCACATAAAATTGGGAAATAACCGAATTTTCAGGGGTCAATTACACCCCATTAGAGTGCATCTGGGCGGTAATCAAAAATTGCGTCATAATCAGGAGGGAATTCCCAACATATTTACAAAGGTTCGGAATTTTTTAAATTCCCGGGTTCAGGATGCTCCCTTGTTAGTAACAACTTACCCCAATGCGATAACAACTTGCCCCATATAGGGGTGAGAAGTTCCGCTCCGATCAGCCACAAATAAATTACTTTTCATGAAAAACCTATTACAACATATTAAATACAAGCTTAAAATCAGAAAGTATAATAAATTTAACAAGAAATTAGTCAATACTGAAGAGAATAGTTGCATTATTTTCCAGTCATTTTTTATGATTTATCGAAATCCGAACTTTTAGCCCCGGTCTGCCCTACCCATTCGTAAGGAGCGACCTTTTTCTCATTTTCCAAATTCCTTTCGGTCCTAGGTACTTGTACGCCCATATAAATCTAGAAAGACCAAACCTTGAACTCGGTGTTCCCCCGGAACATTCAGTAGTGCGTGTTTAATGCAATGTTGTACGTGGCATGTAGCAATTGTGTGTCTTTGAGACAAATCGGTGACTCGAGCCATGTACTTCCTCCTGTTAGCAGATTACATTTTGCACCCGTGCACTTGGCGGCGAGCGATGAATGCTTCTCTTGATTTGACACGACCGCCGTGATTGCCTTCCGCCACGATCGCGAATTAACCAGTCGTATCCTAGAACGTTTTCTTGCGAAACGCTCGCGTTCGTTACGCTCCAGAAGAATAATTTCTTAATGAGCCGGATCTAACGCTGGCGCGCGGAATTCTTCCACTATCGAATAACATTATCAGCGTTTTCGAAACGTTCCCCCCCTCGGCTCGGGGATTTCGGCATTAATCCGCAGCGGTGAACGTAGATCGACGCCGGCCCGGAGAAGGGAAAATCTTTTATGTTCCTCCTTGAATATTTATGTATCACTGCGCCGAGCTAGGTCGTATTTCAAAGGGAAAGAATGCGCGAGAGAGGATGCGAAGAGCTTGCGAAATGGTTCTTCGAAATGAAACCGATTTCAGCATTACACGATGCCGGTGAATGGAAATTGATGTTGCAGTGAAGGCTCGCAAATATTTCACGGTTCACCTTGAATCACCGCTTTCCATAATTCAAGATTAAATCTCATATTCGAGAGGATGAATGTATTAAAGCGTTGAGAGCTGATCCCCCCAAGAGATCCATGTTTCGAAATTTCCTTCGCCGGCGGCCCTGCGAGTTTCCACTTGCACGCCAGCCTCGATTGCAATTATGAAATCTTCCTTGATCCATTTTCAATTTTCTGTACCATCGCGTTGAGGCGTTGGCTCGGCGCGTCCCTGCACGCTGTCTAATCAGACTCGTACGTATATCGGAATATCGAAGTACTGAGCTACGAAACTATTTTGAATATTGCAAGCTGGTCCATCGAAATACCAAGGTATCGGAGTACTGGCTTACTGACCACTGAACAATTCCACTAGAGGCCAGCCAGCATCGCGATGGGCATTGAGAAATCTCTCACATTTTTCTCCGAGCGTTGTTTCTCCGGAATGCGAGAATATTACGCGACACTTCGCAATGGTAAATCCACGGCTAATCGCGGCTTCGGGGGGAAAGTGTACTAAATAAATTCGAGAAAATTTCAGCGTAAGTGGCGAGAGAAAAGCGACGTTTTCTCGATGGAATGAAAGTTGACGCGCAGCTATTTCTTTCGTCAGTCGACAAACTCTGAAACTGAAGTGGTCGAAAGGGCTGCAGAAAATCTGCCCTCCGTTTCTGCGGCCCGTTCCTGGGACTAATTGCAGCGCGAGTGTATCTAAACGAAGCTGACACGCGCAGCCGGCGCGCTCATTATCTAATGATGCACGTTGAATTCATTACAGTTCCATCATCGGCAATTAGAACTTTGTGAAATACGATCGCACCGGCAACAACGGGGTAATGTAATGTGATCCTCGGTAATATCGCGACGCGAAAATATCACCGATGTACTTTGTGCTCCCGCCTACTGTCTAGTTAGAAGCTCGTCATCCTCGCAAAGCAGGATACAGTCAGCTCATCCCCTTTCCTCTGCCAGGCTATCTAGCTGGATTTAAAATATATATATCTGCCCGTTTCATTCGGCACGGCAGGCCCGCAGAATATTGCCGCGCGAGGTTTCCATCTCATTGTCAGGCTAATAGTTGCTGAAGTAATACGCTCGCGGGGTATTCAGTGCGCGAAAGCAATGGAGATCGAAATTCTTTGAATTTCCTGGACGTCGATAAATCACTCCCGGGCGATGATCACAACCAGGAGAGGGAAGTTGCTCGATAAGCTTAGCAGACGGAATTTCACGCCCCAGAGAAACTTTGAGGCACGTACGCACGATAGTGCATCCTTATTTCCAACGGTAAGAGCGCGGAGTCGTATTATACGACTCTTTGAACTTTCCAACATATTTTTCCTCTTTCCAATCGCACCTGCGCTTTGTCCACGGACTCCTGTAGCCAGTGGCGGATTTAACGAGCTGATGAGCAGGCGTCGTCTGGAGCTCCTGCTCAGAAGGACCCTATTTTCAAAGGAAATGTGATTTTATCCAAACACGGAGTATATTTTTTGATGCAGGTACTATTGCACTTGGCACGCTTTTAGTAAATTACCTCTTCGTTCATCCGAAAAATTGACCCCTCGGAACGTTTGCCACTTTTTTCTTAAATCCACCAACTGACTTACCGACGAAATAATTCCTCGCGTCCCGTAATCAAGTGTTTCACGGGGCCCCGGCCGCGGAAACGTACGCAGTGAAATGACCGATTGCGAGAGAAATCGAGCTGCTCTTCGAGGCAGGTGAAATTTCTTCGTCTGTGCTCGTATTGCTCGATCTACTGAAGAGCTCTTGATCGACCGAAGCGCTGCAGGTAGCGGCTCCAGTCTGTACACGTACGGCTCGATCTACTGGAAAATTCTAATCCCCCTGAGTAATCGATCAACGCCGCTTCCAATCCATCTCGAGGGCTAGCATTGGAATTTTCAGGGAATTTGTTGCGTTACCTGCAAACCTACCCTTTCGCTGTGCTTTATCAATATTTACAAGACGGTGGACATAAAAGGTCCCAAGCTACAAATTCCGTTCCACTGGAAATGAGTCAACAAAATTATGGGAACTCTTACAAAATGGACCCCAGTGGACATTAAAATGTTAAGGAATCCTCATTGCTCTAGCTCTTAGAATTCTTCGGAACACTTCTGTATCATATTTCAGTTTGCTTCAGTCCCGGTAGCCATCTATCATAATACTTTCTAACTATTCGGACTGTCGGCTGACAAATTACAAAGCTGCTCCAAAAATTCCCCAAAGGCGCACGCCGACGAGACCCGCCCGAATTCGGGGTCGAGCAAATCTTCTTACAACTTGCGCCAACTTCCGACGACATCCACCGCCGCTCCTCGAAACGGTCCCAAGCCTCGCGGCTCCGACGAACCAATCGCGGTAAAAGTACGGACCGCGTTACGGGATAAGGATAGAAAATCCCGCAGCAGCAGCCAGGCGAATAACAGGAGATCACATCGTCTCTCTTCCCATTTCTCAGCTCCATCGTTGCGTGCGCGACTTTCACGTGGAGGGACACGTGGTTTTCGTTGCCAGTCGTCTTCTCCACTCCCTCTTGTTTTGCAATATTCCAGTGTAGGGGATATTATCGAATAAACCGCGGCATTCGACACGGTGACGCGACACGCGGACGAAATTATGGATCTCGCAAGGGACATTGTCGAGATCACCGGCGCTGATGTCTTTTTCTCCTTGAAACACCGCGGCGAACTCCTTCGCGCTTTCCGATTTCTCTAGTCCCCAACTCTTCTGGTTGCCTTTTTTGCAATTGACGGCCTTGCAGCGAGAGGGGTGCAGCTCCATTCTTGACAGTCTTCGAGTTATGACCTGTAAAGTACGTGAAAATATTCTACATTGTTGGGTGCACGTTTCATGCAAATACGATTACAAACGAGCGATTCATTGCAAATTTTGTACCTGCACCTATTTACTGTTTTGTGCAATATTTTTGTTTTGAGCAAATCCGGATTTGAAAAATTCGCCAGAAATAGAGATAAAAACTACTTAAGTAGTATCCTCTTTTTTTTAATGATAACTCAAAACAGTAATTTTATAAACACTTGTTTCTAATTTACTCGAAGTTTGTAAAGATGGAGCTAACTCCTGTTGCTGCAAGGTCCTCAATTGTTAACACATAGATCGCTTTATAACATGTACTTATAAAATAGGTATGTGGAATTTGTTCGATATTTAGTATTTATACAACTTTGTCAGAAAATCATTATACCAAGAATGTTATCTTCTCCGAAATATTGCGAAGAAAATATTCTTTCAAAATACTTAATTTCCTTAAAAGATATTAATTCTAATAAACATGAATTAGTCATGCTAATATATCGGCCGAAGCCGAGACGGGGGACGCTAGTCTTATATAATATACCATTGCAAGTTTAAATCTATTTTTCTTGAAAACGCTAAAAGTAGACGTACAATATTTTTATGCACTAAGCCGTCAATATTTCAATAAGAAAATCGTCGCTTTGATAGCGTTCCTAGTCACTTCATCCTTTTAGAATTTGGCCACGGTTTTCAGTAATTTCGTCGAAATTAGATGCACCTAATTACAGTTCATTCCATGACTCGGTTGCTCCAGTTCGAAAGTCCCGTAATATGCTAATGCAGCTAATGAATCGCTGAATACTCTTGATGAGTTGTACCTGAGTTGTAAAATATTAACTGCGAAGTAAATACAGGCAGTATTTTCAATTGTAAGGCCAAGGAGAAGGAATTCAGAGACGATCCAGCTGCTTCTGGTGTCCTTTGAATGCGTTTAAGCCTTTCCCCCTACCTTTTCGTACAGCCGGTCTCGCTCCTGCCTTTCCACCCCCTCTAATAATGCCTGCACGGTGTCGTTCGCCGTGCAAAGTGCGCTAGAAGCATGCCATTCTGCTTAGCCGAGCGCATGAGGAATACAGGATGGCAGAATGGAAACGTTCCGGTCCCAGGAGACGCCAGCAACACCCATAAAATGATATCGAATTTGAGATACGCACCGCATCGAAGACACGGGATCGGGCTCCTGATAAACGGGGACCTTGTGTGTTGCCGATTGTCTCCTGTCGATATCTTCTTACGGAGGAGTTTACGTAAAGGTAGTCGAACTGGGGCAAATACATCTGGAAAAGAACAGCGCGATCCTTTTGCTATTAAATTACGATTCAGTCGTGTTCCTTCAACGGTGAATGGGTATGGTGGTTAAGGGGTCTCTCCACTGTGACGCCCTAAAAGATTACCATTGTTTGGAACTTTTTTTTGTCACGAAAAGAATGTGTTTGCTAAATTGAAATTTTGTTCTATTTATTAATACGTGTTTGGAGAATACAAAAAACATTTTTTCATATTTTTTTAATGCTTGCTTTCGCCCCAATTGGTGGGTGTGATATGCGCTGTAAAAGAGACGCCTCGATTGCGCGATCAATTTCGGATCGTTAGAAGAAGGGGTGGTAACATGGCTCGCCAGTTTTATATATCTTCATAAAATCTGATTCATAATTTAAATTGCCCGAAATTTTTGCTTAAAATGTAGGCAAACTAATAAGGCTATGCGTGATAAAAGTTGGAAGCAAAAGAAAAACAATTTAATTGAATTTAACATGTATTATGAAAAACATGTCATTTTCGACGCTCTTACAAAAGTGAGGGCAATATGGTCCCCTAACAAAAATCATAAAGAATAATTCTTTGGCAGCATCAGAGGTAACAAAAAATGAGTAAAGAATATTTTATTACTTACACACAAAAGTCGCACACATATGCCACTTTTTCGCACGATGTGCACTCGCTATGTGCCCACAATTCACATACGATGTATTTAATCCATATTTCGCCACGTTGGTCCATGGCATAACATCCGCCACAAAACATATTGCACCAGTGTTATCAGAAGCTTCATGAGGAATTTCGAATGTCTGAAATATCAGAGGATGAGTTTCGGGGCTCATTACCCTCCATTAGGGGGGTCAATATATCAGCACGCATAGTTTTGGAAACTTTAAGATTACATTTGAAAATATCAAAGATTAAGTGACGTTACTTATAAATATCGATTCTAAGTACCATTTATCAAATATATCCCAACACACAACACCTCAACTTTCTTAACCTACGAGAAATACTTCTAGGGGACGACAAAAACTTTTGTTTCACAGTTGCGTTATTTATGCTTATTATTAGCGACGACTATGGTCCACGTAGTGTCATATGTTTTCTCTGCGTATATACCTAGTAGCTACAGTGGATAACGCTAACAGCCGCTAGATATTTTTGTTTATAATATGAAAATCACGAGGTGGCAGAATTACCAACAGGGGGCATAACACCACCTTCTCCTCTACCTTTCATAGCTATTACAACTAATCCCGTTATAAATAAATTTGCATTCGTCGAATTTCAGCAGCGTTGCCTCCCCGACACATTATATCAGCCACTGAGAGCAAAAACGGACTAACCCACATGGAAAAAAATTAATTTTTCCTATTTTATATGAGTAGTATAGCCTATGGGGATGCATTATTGTAGGGATGTTAGGTGATCAGGGCAGGAGTAAACTGCACACTCGTGGAAAAGTAAAAAAGGCTTATTTATTGTAAAGAATAGGTTCAGGCGATGATGCCTCTCGTTCGACGGACTCTGCAGGACTGACTTCATCCATTCTTATCTTGCGCTCCCCGAGATTCACACTTACAACACACACACTCTTGACACGCACTCGGGTCACCCAAACTCTCCGCATGCATTCGACGAAACCATTCAAACCTCACACCCCTGACGCATTCGATATCCTACTATAAACATCCGCACTCGATCCCAATCGCTCTGGCCCAAACATACTTTGTCAATCGAACAGTCTTCGCACTCCCACGTTATTGCTACTAACTCAATTTCGCAGAAGAAATGGGTGTATTCCGTTTTCGTTCCAAATGCCTCAATTACCATAGCTCCTCTGATGCCAAATACTTAAGCAAAGAAAACTCGGCAAACGCACAGATGGTTCTCAGCTTCGAATTATACAGAAATTCATCAGATACAGCAAGCGCCGCACAGCCATTGTTGCCCATTAATAACTCGGGGGCCGTAATGAAAGCACTTGCGAGCGGAATAGCTATCGTAACCAGGAACGCTAGAGCAATAGAGCATGCCGATTCGGTGCTGACTTCGGTCGTTACGTGTTCCTGCGAGCGCAACAATCCGAACCGCACGGGCGGATCCGGTTGTAAGGCAATACCTAGAAAACAATTGGAGGGCATGGCGAAAGGGACACACCTCTAGAAGCTACGGGCGCTAATTACTCTGATACCACAAGCACCGCGCTGCTTCTGACTACTCGATTCTGTATAACCAACCCAGTGTTTGATTCATGGAGCTCCGTGGTCCCAGGGTCGCTAAAGATTTCGTCGGCGCGCAATGGTCCTTGATTTTCTGCGAGGCACGATCGGGGAAGGTAGCAATTTAGTATTCACGGTTAAGAGAGACGTTTCTGTTTGCCGTGAATTCGGCGTGCAGGTGGCAAGGATAATGGGCGCGCTGTTCGTCCTGTATTTTTTCACGTGACAGGTAATTGTTGGATGTTTCTCAAGGGGGCACTTAATTACCCTGTCTCCGGCGAAAGGTCATTGCGGATTGACGCGCAAACGCGCCTCCGTTGGCTGCCGCTTCAAACTAAACACGACAGAGAAAGTTTCTGAACCGGTTCGCCTGTCCCGCCCCGACAAGGCTCTGTTACGTGAAATAATATAAGGGGATCCGCAAAACGGGCTGCTCGATCATTTCAAGTTCTTCGAACAATTTGTACGCCTCTGCGTAATCGCATTACGCTAGAATTCTTCCTCCAGTGTCGTGTAAGGGAAAAGGGATCGATCGGGAAAACAGTGCCGAGACTATCGTTGCCGGATTATCCTCCATGCTTCGGTAGACCGATGGCTTCGATGTTTGCAGTTTTCATTCGTCAAATTACAGTGGCGCTGAAAAGAGTATTTGAAACTCGCGGCTCCCTTACACCTATCACTAATATTCCCCGACGCAAAGTTTCTTTATTAGATCTCAGGCTTTATACAGATGTGGTTTGATAAATATGTTAAAAAATTGTTAAACATATTCTACAGTTTGAAATGGGGGAAACAGGGTGGTTAAGGGTGCTAAGTAGGCAGTGGTTTTGGCGAAAATGAAGCATTTCTTTTTGAAATGTATAACTTTATAGTAAGATTATAATTTTAAAAAATATGGAAATAGCGGCTTCGTAGAAAACTGTTTTTCTGGTTCACTGAAACAGTTCGGCTTTGGAGGTTTATAAAAATTGAATTAATTAAAATATGATAAAAATCGTGCGCTAGATTGAAGGAAATCTATTTCTCTTAAGGGGACTAGGCAGTCGAAAAATCGATTTTTTATTGCATTTTCTGAAAGTACTATCTTTTCTGAATAAAATGGCGCTTGGTTTATAATAAAATTCGCAAAATTGTAGATTTGGCAGCTAGAAACGTCAAGCGGCAACCTATAGCGTCACCTTTGCCCAGAAACTTTAAACGCGTGTTTCTTTTCATTTTTTTCCTGATTGCGAACGAATTGAGGTTCAGATCGACTTGGAAAAAATTGAAGGATGTGTACAACATGTGCCATTTCGACGCAAACCTCTAATATGGTCCGTAAAAATTCGAGATTTTCATAAAAAAATCCGGTGAATTCTTAACTTTTTAAAATTCGAGATTTTCATAAAAAAATTCGGTGACTTCTTAACTTTTTAAAATTCGAGATTTTCATAAAAGAAATCCGGTGACTTCTTAACTTTTTAAAATTCGAGATTTTCATAAAAAAAATTCGGTGACTTCTTAACTTTTTAAAATTCGAGATTTTCATAAAAAAAACCGGTGACTTCTTAATTTTTTTATGAAAATCTCGAATATTTACGGACCATATCAGAGGTTTGCGTCGAAATGGCACATGTTTTACACATCCTGTAATTTTTTCCAAGTCGCTCTGAACCTCAATTCGTTCGCAATCGCCATTTTTACACTTTAAGTAACAAATAATGTATGAATATAAAATTACAATATTGCTAATAAAATTAAAACATCTCCTAAAAAAATCCCGATGCCTCGCTGAAAAATTATCACAGAAATCAAATATTAAATTTACCCATTGTTTTAAGCCCACAAAGTGGTGTGTGTATTTCAATGGTATTTTGTTCCCCACCCGTCCATGTTTCTGAGGCATAGCAACCTCGGAGCCAGCATTTCAGTCGCTTGAGGTTGTTTCCGAACGCAGATACTTTCGAATAGGCCGATGTGCCGCACTTAACCATAAGTTGGAAAGTTCGTCTTCCGAGCTTGCTACAGAATAATCTTGTGCGCGTCGAAAGAATTTCCTGGCGGCCTTCAGAAGCCCGCTGCCGCCCTTTCAGCACTCGCGCACCTTCTCGGGAGAATGTTTCCGGTGGAGTTGTCAGATTAAATTTTCCACCCCATGCATCTTCCAGGATGCACTCTTGCGCCCTGGTTCCACGAAGAATTGAGATAAATAGGCGGATAAATGCCTCCTCGCCGAAGTTAACTTTTACTAATTAAGCTGCAGGATAAGGAGATCCTAATCTCTGCAGCCCTCGGGCGGGGAACGAGCTCGACGAGAGCCGCTAATCTGTCAAAACGTTTCGAAACTCACGACCACTGTGCGGTGGTTGCCGTGAAATTTAGGAAACCCCAGTCGCAATTGCTGACATTGCACATATGGATTTAAACATTTAAAGATAAAATACGGGAACTCAGTTCTTGGAAATACTGCAGCATTTTTCGACGACAGCGATTTGTCATTTTTAATCTTTATAGAGAAGGGAAATACATACACCGTACTCCATTTCTTTTTAAGATACCTAACATATTTATTTCTGTAAAAGTATCATTACAGTTACACGGTAACCGAACTTCTTCCTCAAGCTTCCTTCTCTAAAATGTGCTTAACACAATCGATCATCAGGGATGTATTTATGGCCAGTGCAAGAGGGAAACAATTACCACAAATTGGTAGTCGAAAATAATTGATTATGGCATTGCGTCACAGAAGCGGTATAGGTACCTACCGCAAAACCGAAGAAGGAAATGAGTTTGCGGTCAGCTTAGTGCAACCGTATTGCATAGATTGTAACGAAATGATCGATTGGTATTTCGAAAACCCAGGAGAGTGATTTTCATCGAGGATTTGTAGCTACATTTACATTGTGCGAGAAATATTTTTCCAGAAATATCAATTTACTTTCACCCATTCATCTTTCTGCATCTTCCACTGGCTAACCGAGCAATAGTTGTTCCCCCAAACAACTCATGACGTAACTCGAATAAAGCTTCTTATAAGGTAAATGTCCCAATACCTGGACACGTCCCAGTACCTGGACACTAGTGTAAATAATACTAATTATTACATTTAATATTCGCTTCATCCATAAAATAACTATTTTATTCAATTATTCAAATATTTAATAAAATATATTCGTGTACATATTTTTTTTTAGTAAACTTGTAACACTCGTAATAAAAATAAATTTTCTTGAACTCTCCAGTTTACACCATTTTAGTATTGTTCTTATCTGATTTGCTAAACAGTCTCTACTTTCTCTTAAGCGAATATAATTAATAATGTTTAGTATATTGGTACAACTAAAATATTTTTAGAAAACTGCTACCTTGTAGTATTATTTTTTGATTGGAAGATTAAAATTAAAGGTCTTATTAGTTTTTTATTCGCGTGTCCATCTACTGGTACAGTGAAATTCTAGAACGGCCCTAAACCTGACCATGTGTGCAAACTGTGAAATAAGCACGAGTTATTGTTGACACAATATTAAAATCGTTATTTAACACCTTAGCAATTATTATCTTGTTTTAATGATAATATTCAATTCAACATTCATGTGTAAAATTCGCGTGTCACACACGAATACACATAATCTTAAAATTAATCATTCAATAATAGATTGTTTTTACTCAAGTTTGTTTACTGATTTGAATAAATTACCTGTACAGAAAAAAATATGCCAATAGGAAAAACTATTGTGCTGTTTTTTTTTATTTAATTTCCCTAGAAAACATCCAAATTGCTGATGTTTCATCATGTGTCCAGGAATTGGGCCATTGTAAGGACTATGAATTTTCAATATTTTACAAAATTATTCAATTCAATAACATGTTTTTTTTTTTAATGATAAAGTACACGCAGTGCCCCACCTAAATGCAGAATCGTTTTTATACAAATCGACTTGTATAACTGGAAAATTCTCAATCGCGTTTCCCCCGTACCTTAAATGTCCAGGTATTGGGACATTTACCTTACGTTACATCTCGCGTGGCTATCGATCATGCGTTCTCCCAAAATTCGGCCCGCTCTGTAATCAGACTTCGGGTTTCACATTTCGAAATTAAACCACAGCGGACATGCAACCAATGCTTTACGGGCGTTTCTCAGCGTCTCAATTCTGTAACTCGATTCCGTCCCTTTTAACGTCAGATGGAAACCTGTCTTTTCCATTCCCGCGAGACGATTCAGCGACTTTCTCTCTATCAACGTCTGAATTCGGCAGAATTGTCTCCTACCGGGATGTCTTCGATCGCTGCGTGCCCTCCGAATGAATAACGACAAGCTGTACGTTTGACGTCACATTTCATCCGACTGGATTCATGTCGTCGCGTGTATCGCGCGATAAGAGCAGCTCGAGGATAAAGCAGACGAAATTATACTTGGGGGAGCTTAGAACTGCAACTCCTTCGAGTTACGTTTTCAGTTAAGGGGTAACGCCACTGCAGCGACGCACAACGTAGTGTACCTTTCACAATATTTCGTGGGTAAGCAAAGAAATAAGTCGAAAATCTGTTTAAACGCTTTTATTATACACATCTTAAGTAGTTTCTATTGGAAATTAGTTATTAAATAAATGAACCTTTTAGTTTTATATTTTAGTTTTATTTAACGACTAGGAAAGAATGTCTTTCTATGACGGTATACCGAACAGAAGTGAGCTCTTCTCTAACAACGGACTGTTTTATCACCGTTGCCAGATATTGAAACAAAAAAACGCTCCACACACGTATCATTATCTTTTACTATATTCAGGTTTCCCTGAATGTTCAATCATTTTTGCCTTTTAATAATTATAGTAATCCAACAGTTTCGAGCAATTTTTTTTCTTTTCTCTTTTTCAAAATTACACTTTCAACGCGTTCGTCTCGGAACCATGTTTTTCAATTTGTCTTGCAATGTAACTTGAACAAATTTTAATCGATTCGCGTGAAATTTTTACAGCAGCCTCTAAACTACATTCTCCATAAAAAATACGTACCGATTTTACGATTTGTGGAAAACTGTTAACGTTATGAACAATTTTTCAGCTGAGAATGAACTTCGTGTTCAAATGCTTACAATTTCTGAGAAAAGCAATATTTCACAATTTCGCCACGTATTTCTATGGGAAATATAATGTAGAAGCTACTGTAAAGATTTCGAGCGAATAGAATAAAATTTAATGAAGTTACGCTAGAGCCAATTTGGAAAATGTGGTTCCGAGAAAATCGCGTTTCCAGTGCCACTTTTAAAAAAGGAAGACAAAACAATAGCTTAAAGCTACTTAAAGTGTGTATAATTAAGGCGTTTAAACAGATTTTCGTCTTATTTCTTCGTTTACCCACAAACAATAAATTGTCACAGGCACACTACGTTTTTGTACCGCTAGAGTAGCGTTACCCCTTGACTATGTGCAATGGAGTGACTTTGCACCATGGAACTGACCATAGAATTCTATAAAAAGCTAGCTAAATTCATTTTGCAAGTTTTACAGTTCCCTAAAAGTATGTACATTAAAATTCGACAGTGACAACTTTTGCATATATGTTGCACAAGTTTCTGGTCGTTTTGACAACGAAAATGTAAATGGGTGGTAAAGAAATCATAGACTATGACAGATGGAAATGATCAGATGGAGACGTTCGAGGATTTCTTATCTTTGTGCCTTTCAAGTATCGGTTTCTCTTTTGTCGAATGAATGAAAGACTCAACAGGCATCCAGAAAATAACTTGTTAGCTCTTCTTACCCTATTCTATTCCTTATTACTTAGTCACATCGGATGAATCATTAATCATTAGCAGGAACTTTTCACTGTCACCTCTAGCGGTATCCACAATCAAATTAGCATTTGTAATTCCCCCTACATTCTCCATAAAAAATACAACTTAATGCGTTGCTTGTGCGTTTGATCCGCCGTAAGGCTGTCACTGTAATCAGCCATAGGTTGGGTTAATCATTGCTCATAAAATTACAGGCCGATCGATTGGACACGTTCCAAATAGCTGCCAGCCGAGTTGGATTTGCGAGAAGATCCCTAATCGGTTCGTTGAAATCGATGTACGCAACATTTTACAACGGGCCCATTAATTACCTGAATTATTAGGCACGGACCCATTGATTACCTCAGTTATTTAGCGATTCGAATGCACTTACACGTTAACGACAATTACTCCGCTTATTGTTCGAAGACACAGATGTTCAATAATTCAGGCGCCTTTAATAATTCGACTACTGTTAGGAATAAATATACGTAGTTCTCAATCAAACATTGTCCCGACGATATCGCGTCCCTAATTTCGGATGTGATTCGCGTTAAATAAATAATGGGGGTTTCAATCGGTGAAGATTTACTGTTACAGTCACCGTCAAAGGGCATTGCATGCAGGAACTTTCAGATTCAATATCGCAAATAAAATAAAGCTTTCTACTAGCTGCATTGCTGTCGAGCCATTTTTACAATTTACGATTTAAATTTCTATCGACCAGATGCCGAATGCACTGCTCCTGGAAATTTCGCAGTTCACTGATCGGAACAAAGATATTGTCAAGCGAACCGGTCGTCCTTTGTGCTGATATTTACATTGCAGATCCGAGATTAATGCACGTTTTTCAGGAATTTCTGAATCGACGATTGTGGTTTAAGGGACTAGAAAGGGCCTGCGATTTTCCGATAGTCCGGGCGAACAAGTTTTCTTCCGCTGGCATTTCAACATCCACTTCCTACCAATGTCTGCATTGCTTCCTCGCGACACTCGAGGCTATCGCGGTAATCGCGAAAATGGTAATAAGAAGAAAATGGCTTATCGTAAGCTCCGCACTAGTATCGCGGAGAACGGAACAGTAAGCATTCCGCAGTACAGCTTTCGGACAGTCTCGGATAATTGGGAAACATCGACGGGTGGAGAACAAAATACCATTGAAATTCGCGTTCTTGACGTTCCCCCGATTCCTGTGCGCGCCGAACGGATCTCTGGGCGAGACAACGGGGCGAAAAGGCAATACCTTCGATTCGAGTATCGCGAATCAATAGCGGGGTCTCGCTTTTGCAAATCCCGTTCGTATTTCTACCGACAAAAGCGCCCCGCGCAGGCGACCTGCACGTATCGGGGGCTGCTTTTAAGGCCAGTAATGGCCGCGCGCGGATTTGTAAATTCACGCGACGGATTTCGGGCATCGCGCGCCGAGCTTTGTGCGAAACAACCGGACCTCCTATTGCTGACCAGCAAAATCCCACGGCTTGTCGCCCGCGCCTCGTTAATTGCGCCATGTAATTTTTATCGCACCACCGAATGGATGTGTGCGAACGAGCGTCGTCCATTCCCGAGCCCCCGGTGTTCGGTGCGCTCGGCAACGCGCTCGGTGATGCGTTCGGGGGATCGGAAGGAAGGATAAAGACATGCAGCAGCGGCAATTAATTAATTATTATTAATTCCTTCGCTTCGCCGCGCATCGCCGAAATGCGCGACGGCCTTAAGGGGTCGTTCTACTTTGATCGGCAGAAACATTTAGCTATTTTCAAAGATTTTTATGCGAGTAAGTACAACATATAATGAAATAAATTGTTTTGGTATTTATTAAGCTACTCTTATTTTAATGAGGAAAAAATTTAAAAATTGTTTTAATGTATTTTAATTGTTTTTTTTTTGTTTACAGTGCCAATGTGGAACCTAAAAAAGAGGTATGTTTACGGCAGAGGTGATCTCCCGGCTCAGGCTTATCCGAAACAAAAAATTCCAAAAGATTCTTAATCTGTATGAGTGTCGCTGTAGCCCCTAGCTCAATTAACAATTTTTCTGTCGAGAAATGACCGAGATTTCTCTCATGGAACACCCGAGAATACATCCTTTTGGGTGTTTTGTAAAACTTCTTTTCAAGCCGGTGCTATTCTCTTGTATTTCAACAAAATTAAGACTCTTTTGGAATTTTTTGTTTCGGATAAGCCTGAGCCGGGGAATCAGCTAAGTGAACATATCTCAATGTGTTTCTTAGGTGCCCCATTGACGCTGTAAAAAAGCAATTAAAACAAATTGCAAAAATTCTTTTTAATTGTTTTTGTATAATATAAGAGTAGCTTAATAGACACCAAAAAGATTTATTTCGTTATATGTCGCATTTACTGAGAAAAGTATTTTTAAAAATAGCTTAAATTTCGGCGGTTCGAAGTAGAATGACCCATTAAGGTGCGGAGGTCATTATTTTATTTGGGAATCGAAGGATGAAGGGGAGATGAAGTGAAATCAAAGAGGGTGAAATTTACTTCGGATCTATTCAGGTGTTGGGGTATAGAAGTATTGAGGTGTTGGAACGGTGACAATGAGTTATTGAGGCACTGGGATATCGAGCCGCTGAGGTTTAGGTGTATTATGGTACTTGCGTGTATTATGTCACAGCAGTGGAATATTGGTATATTGGGATGTTAGTACCTCTAGGTACTGAAATATCGAGGAATAGGTCTCCCCATTTGAGTGAAATTACCAAACTACCTTTCCACGAAAAGGAAGCCTCAACAGAGCAGAAATTGTATTTCCCACTCTCAACCTGCTACTGAAATCACATTTCATGCAACTCCTCTGCAAACTGCATCGCGCGCTACGTTCATTGGACTAGGAAGCGGTAGATTCTACGCACACAATTTAATTCTACAGAGACATTCCTTCGTTCGTCGGGTTTCAATCGATCTTCCTTAAAGCTCCGCGTAATCATCCCTGCTCCTCTCACTTTTCCACGTTTTCCGTTACGTCATTTTCCAGCGGCATTTTCCATCACGTAACGCGCGAACATTTCCTCGCATCGATAGAAGTCACAGTTCTATTATGTGCCAGTAGAAAACTCGAAGGAGCGGCGAGGAACTCACACCTGTTTCCGCGGCGCGTATTTCATCCGCGATAGTTTATATCG
This sequence comes from Andrena cerasifolii, assembly GCF_050908995.1. Lineage (NCBI taxonomy): Eukaryota > Metazoa > Arthropoda > Insecta > Hymenoptera > Andrenidae > Andrena > Andrena cerasifolii. The sequence continues at coordinate 18,215,093 of NC_135118.1, forward strand.
AGTAGGCGAGCCGCGCTGGGGCCAGACTGCGATTTCTCTTCGGATGATTGTTCCGTGTTGGATTCAAGGTCTGCATTAATTTATAGCGCGCCTTGGTTGCTTGATTGCTTCGAACGCTATTTGTTGTGTTTCTTCGCCGAGCTGCGCGTGCCACGTAGGTATCCCGCGCAATAGAAACTGTACACATTTCATCAACCGCAATTCTCACAAGAGAGCTTCGGTGACCCGAAAGTTCCGATTGTTGTGAAACTTTGCAGGTTCGCAGAGGACACCAATTTAAGTACAGACAATTTCTGGCACTTTTTAGTTATTCACAATCAAAACACCGCTTAAAGGTTAATGTACATTTCACAGACTACAGTAGACATAACAAATTGCTGGAATAAAAATTTAATGGCTTTTTGGCTGCACGAAGCTATGCACTAGAATTGTTTCGAATTTATAGCGGAGAACGGTTTCTGTTCAAGCTATAAGTTTTAAACAATTTCGTTGCATAGTTTCGAAGTTTAGTTAATGGAGCGTAGGTAGAAGCCATCAAATTTTCATTCCGACAATTTTTTTATGTGCGAAATAGGGAATCACAGATTAAACTTTAAGGGGTGTTTTCGCCCTGCAAAGTTTCAAAACAATTGGAGTTTTCGGGTGACCGAAGTTCCCTTGTCAGTGGTGCTTAGCTATTCGATGAAATTCAATGGGACTTGACCAGGCCAAATACTTATATACAATGTCCCTCCACCTTATTCGAGTAGCTCTAAAGATACACCACTCAAGACATCCCCAGTCATAGTGGCTCGCGCAAGTAGACCTCTGCCGAGACACTGAAACGTTCGCCCGGAACGTCGCCCACCTCGTTTCTTCCCCATGTTTGGCCAGCTCAAACATCCAAGGCATCTTGGACGGAAGGTTCGGCCTAGCCCTGAAATAGTCAGAGACTGCTCCACGAGCGCGACGCGGCGTGTTAAGCTAACCACCGAGATGCGAAACAATCGCCGCGGGCGTTCAGTGAAATTTAATAACGCCGGCCAGCAAACGCGGCGCGCCACGTCTACTACAGGTAATTACGAGGGTACGACTAGGACTGTTCCGCGCGGATATCCAAAGCCGGACAGAAATGTCCAGAACGGCGAATTTCGGGCGGGAAAATTGGTGGGAAGAGAAACTTAAAATCAAGGTAATTATTTCTGAAGGGCAGTCGTCGCCGATTTCGATACATATTTCAAGGTCATCGAAATCAATGAGGACTGCCCTTTTGTAAATAGTTATCAAAATCAATGAAAGAAGTGAAAAATTATAAATTGTTTTTAAATCACCCAGACAATTACTTTTTGGAGTAACATTTCGGATGTGGCTGAGATTTGAATATGTCGTAGTCTTTAGGGATATATAAACATATCTCGAAGGATTTTTTACAATTTTGAAAAATGTCGATTTTACGGCTGTTTGAAGGTAATTGCTAACTTTTTTTCAATAAATTATAACTATGGAAGTAGAAAACGGATGGAGATGAGGTTTACGGTGATTTGTAGAAAAGACATTGAAGTTTTAAGAAAAAAATATTTCAGTTTCAGAAAAAAATTTTTTTAACCATTTTTGTGCAATTATTTTAAACAAATGCAGTGTTTAACAACTTAAGGGGAAGGATAGAACTATATTCTGTTTTTTTTTCAGATTTTTAAAATCGCGCACGTTGTTAAAAAACTGTATTTGTTCAAAATAATTGCACAAAAATGGTTAAAATAATTTGTTTCTGAAACTGAAATAGTTTTTTCTTAAAACTTCAATTTCTTTTCTACAAATCGCGGTAAACCTCATCTCCATCCGTTTGCTACTTCCATAGTTATAATTTATTGAAAAAAAGTTAGCACTTACCTTTAATAAGCTGTAAAATCGACATTTTTCAAAATTGTCAAAAATCCTTCGAGATATGTTTATATATCCGAAATGTACTCCAAAAAGTGTCCGATTTCGCGTGGAATGTCCCTATTATACTGAGTAGGGAAATGTGCGTTCCTATATTAAAGATCTTCACAAAAGGCTTTTGTTATTCAACAAATAGGTACCCACCAAGAATTTCACTCACTGTCAAGAATTATATTTTGAAATAATTATTTATAATTAAATATAAAGCTCATAGCTGCGGAAGAGCTAGATCGGATACTGACCAAATTTCAGGGGGTGATAGAGCTTTATTTTACCAATGATTACCGTTTTCGAAAAGGTGAAGGTTAAAGTTGCGAAATTGCCGTTCAAGCCTGTACGCATAACCCATTATTAACTGGAATTGGTGTGGCGCAGGGGCAAGCAACTTTACCCTTCACTTTTAGGAAAACTGGTGGTTATCTGCGGTTAAAATAAACGCCGAAAGTCTCCATTGGTACAGATCTATCAGCCCCCATAAGTTTCGTTAAAATCCACGTGGGGCAAGGGCGTCCGCAGATTTTTTTCCAGAGAGAGGCAAGTTTGCAGTGACGGTAAAAAAAAATAGAGAAATGAAAAACGCAGTGCGAGTGGAGTATCCCTCTTGCTTTTTTTTAACCCATTTTGTATTGCCAATTCAATTAAAAATTTAAAACCGAAATTTAAAAATATTCACTTGTTCGGTATAAATTTAATAGAGGTCAATTTTTAAAAATAATTGGTCCTGGTCCTCCCCAAACTTTGGTCCTCCCCTTGCTAGAATTAAAGGTCTGCGCACACGTGTGAGTTCCGCGACGGTTCAGTGGCAGAAAATATCGTTTCCCCGTTTCGCAATGGACCAGCTGACGCTTGTCCGTGTCAGTTACCGACGCCGAAACAAAGAGACCATTGACACTGACGGCGCTGAACCGTCGCGGGACCGACACGTGTGCGCAGACCTCGACGAGAAGCGCCGCTTCGCCGCCCTCCGACGAAACTGTCCCCGCTAATAACCCCCCTCATAAATATTTTTATTGAAACTCCGCGAGACGAGGCAGGCCCGCCCCGCGGAAGGGGCGTCTTTCTGTGGAGAAAAAAGTGGAGCAGGAAGTAAGAGCTAGCGGTGTCTATTAAGAGATCCGTTGAATATTAATGCGAGCCGGCGTATTCTGGGGCGTAGTGGACCGCGCCGCGGCGATTAACGAAGCGATTATTAAAATATGCAGAACGCCGTCCTAATTAGTCCGGCAACGAAACCGAGAAGGCGTTTTGCTCGGCCCTCTCCCCCTCCCTCTCCGATCGCGCTACCCCTCTGCCTTCTTGTCCCCTGCGCGATGACAACGCGAGCAACTTTCTCGCCACGCAATTTCCTCGCGTTATCGCGCTCGATTACGCCCCTGGTCGCTTCTCGTCCAATCGCGGCCACCGCGACGACGTCCACCGAAAATTTCGAATTTCTGAGTAGTTCCTGAACGGATTAATCACGCCGCTGTTGGGGAAGGGGTAATTGAGGGGTTAATGAGGGATCGCACAGGTTGGCGGATGGGATCGGGGCGAATCCTAGCGAAATTCGTGCTCGCTTTTGCGAGGAGTTATCTGGCGAATTCTGGGAGATGGCATTGGGAACTTGGAAGCTTTTAGTGCGCTTTATGGAACTCTGCGGAATGTCTACTAAAAAAGAGTGTCCCCGCTTGTGTCAGATTGACGATATAAAATCTGAATGTTATGTTAACGGAGAAGCTGACTGCAACTTTCTCCCGCCTGTGACGCCGCCAGCACATGTGCCACTTGTCATCGGTGTGTTGGGTGTATTGAAATTATCTTATTTTAGTTCTTAATTCCCATTTCTTAACAAGTGTATCTATAATTATTACTAGCTATTATTAATTATGTAGATATAAAAAAATAATTTTAGAAACGAAAAAGATACTAGAGGTCAACTTTAGCATAACAAATTTATAAAATTTTATAATTCCCTCCCTTCGTTGTGATTTTAATTTTGAAATCAACAGTCAGCAAAGGTACACGTGCCCATGTCTTGTTTCGTTATCAAGATAGAAATCGTGGCTGCTGAAGTCTCGAAGGAGAAATGCTAGCGCATCCATTCTTATATGATATTTCTTCGTCCGATTAAAAAATGTCCCATCTCAAGACTCGGGAAGTAACGCCACTCGGCGCTTACGAAATATCCAGCAGAATTATCAGCCCCGTTGCTTATGTAACGTGGAGCGTTGGTAAACGAACGTAACGAGCTGTAATCGAGGAAGAAACATCGAGGCAATCTCCAGGAGAAATTTACCAATCGATCGTGGACACCTGTCTCCAAAAATTTCTCATCGGGATTGCGTAACTCGAAGTGAACTTCTCTGTTTAAACAAGTGACTCATATTTACGAACCCCCGTGGGCTCGTGTTTCCTTGCGCAAATGCGACTCCCTTCGATAAGTGGTCGAACTCTGCAGTTTTTATAAATGTCAAAATCATTAGCGAATATACGACTGATTTCGTAAGATTGATTCTTAACTCCGGTAAGATCTTCAGTTCACCTTTACATTGAACACACTATCAAGGCACGATGAACATATACTACTAACTACTTCCTTCTGTGCTTCTCAGAATTAGAATTTTTTTGACCCAAGGATTACAGTAAGTTTAAGATCTCCGGAGTTATCGAATTTTTCTACTGCTACCACAATTGAAGAGTCCTCGCAGAAAACACTGTGTCAAAATTAGAATAAAAAAAATTTTATCGGAAAATGATCTACAAAATTCGCTCTTGAATTTTAATGCAATTTCCCTCTGTAAATAAATTACCGATAGTGCTAAGAAATGGTAGCGCTGGTGCGTCCTACGCCACTTCTGTAGAAATCAATGTACATAAGAGCCAATTAAGCAATAGGTAAACAGTATTGGCACTTACAGTGCTTGCAAATTAAAATAAATGGCACATATAGTGTTCTCTGCAGATACAATTATTTTTCCCATGACTTTGGACTGTATTAATGCAAAAAATAGATTATTCTGTGATTTATTCGGGTTACTGTACACTTAAGCGTATTTAGCAATCAAAAAAAAACTTCGCAAATAATTCAAAGTCGGGGAAATTTTTTCTCTCTCCTGATAAATTTGATTTTTGACACTTACAGCGTTTCCTACAAGGACTCTTCATTATCCCAACTGTTATAGAGAAGCTAGAATTCTTTACTCAAAATGCTCTTTCGGCGGTAGCTTTTGGCAACGCGGGTTGCAGTGGAGGAAATCCAGCGGATTCAAGGCGAATATTACTTACGCGATAGAACGGCCTCGGAATCACGTTCATTTTACAGTCTATATAATCCCGAACTTCCCGTTAAGTTCCTCATTTCCATAGGCATGTTTTATCGCCGGGAACATTAAAACTTTCGCCCTTAGCGGGAGAATTATGCCGCGAAATAATGGTTCGCGAAAGTACGGCCGAAAGCGCCACCTCGAAACGTGCCTTTAATAATGGAATTTTCACTTGCCGCGCCCGGCCCGTTTTTCCTCAAAGGCATTACGCGGATCCCGATGCGCCGCCGGCTCTTCCGGGTTGCATAACGCGCGGGGATGCCTGCGTTCGGCCGCGGCTGCGTTTTCGCGGGCCACTGCTAATCGAAGAAGCCCTTTGCGCCCCACGATTGAAATGGTAACTCGCGGGAGCAGAAGGTCGGAGCAGTGGGACGCGGCGGGCATGACTTATTGTCAGTGACATCCTAGTAGAGAGGCCCTTTCCTCTTTTTATAAAACGTACATTCACTTTTCAATATCCAGCGTTCAGGTCATATGTGTGAATTGATTTCAATGGAGCGAATGCCTTCAATCATTTGCCAATTGACAGAGTTAGTGCGCTGGCAATTTTGAATATGTGCTAAATTGCTGCGATGAATTTTGCATTTAATGTATAATAATTTCGGTTTTTATCATTGAGTGTTCTATTTGTCATTGAACCTTCTATGTAGATCGTTTGTTTGCACTTCCTGGGGACACAGTGGGCTAAACCGTGCTTCTAGCGCGGAAAGATTATTATTGTATATCTAGCAGTGTTATTGGTTAAATAATGAAATGTATTTGAATGATAAATATATGCATGATATTCGGAGGACAAAAAGAAACAAAATATGAAGTTGTAATTTCGTTTATTTACGAAAAATAGTTTTAACTTTAATTTTATTTTAATTGCTATGTGTAGATACAAGAGTTTTAATTGCATATTTGTTCAATCTTTTAAGAATGCTAGTGTGTTTAAAAGGTTTTTTTGAAATTCGAAAAATTCCTGAAGTTATATAAACCCCGCCTTTCGGCGCTCACGTGAATCTTTAAACGCGTCTTTCTCGAAACAGTGTTGTTCGAATCGGTGAGACAAATACCTCGAAATGTTATTATCCGATTCGATTGAAACTTTTTTTATTTTGACGAATATACTGTTATGCAATGGGGAAACCTGTAAGATTTTAAAAAATTTGAAGCTTTGTATTTTTTAAACGTGTTGAAAGGACGGCACATTTAGTATATACTTTTTCATAGGGAAAAAGTGATTTCAAATTTCGAGTGTCGTTATTTTGTTTTGTCATTTTTAAAAAGGTATGCCCACTAATAAATTTCATGCCCTTTAAGAATCTGGCATTGTTTCTTAGTATGCGGGGACTGTTACAGTCATCCAAAATGGAAAGACTAAGATTTATTTTCTTTATTATAGTTGCCGCTATAGTTGGAACCACAAAACCCCCCGTAATAATAAAATTTTGCAGGCTTACAGTATTTTGAAAAAAATCTTCGATTTCCGCTAAATTTAGCATATTCTCGTTGTGTACAATTAATTTTTTACAAGATAGAAACTCGTCCGTGGTCATTTTGGATGACTAAAACAGTCCCCAGACCAACGCCCGTCGAAAAAGATTATTTTTTGCGAAGCTTACACCACTGACTATATCTATGTATAAATGCTACAATAAACCTCAAAAAAATTCTGAGTATTACTTCAAACATACCTTAATACGAAGGCAAAACGCCAGACAGTATAAACTTATAGTTATTGTTAAATAAATTCCCGAATCTAGCCTTACACTATACCACCTTAAGACACTAATTTTTACTTTAGATTCTCAGCTTTTTACTCTCTCAAGACTCATTCCCTGCTCTAAGGCACACAAGATCTTCATTTTAGACTCTCTACCGACCTCTCCTCTTCCCTGAACTCAACTCTCTCTCTCGTGCCAGGAAGACAGTACCTACACATATTTAAACGGTCCCCGTTTCTCTGTTCACAGATGACTGTCCAAACTGCGTGGACGAGCACAGCAGCAGCTTAGCCGCCGCAAGGTGGACGATGCCTCTGCTGAAGCTCGGGGAGAAGAGATACTACCTGGGGATCTTCTTCAAGGTACCACCGCTGCCAGTTGCTTTGATTTATCTAGCTGTCCCGTCGACGCCACCCCCCAGGACGTTATCAAATTATTTCCGTGCCCGTAACTTTCCGACTCGCCGTCTCTGACACTTTACGGTGCATCGAATGCGAGACCTGCCCGCTATCGATCCTTTTCACCTGACTCCAAGCAGACCTCCGTGTAGCTATCGCTTTGTACCCAGCAGGGAGACAGAGCGGAGCAAAGCGACCCCCGTCGATCGCCACCTAGCCACCCAGAATCCCGTAGCCTGCCTCTCAGAAGGGAGCTCTCGATCGCGTTCACGACAGCTTCGTTTCTCGTTTCATAGGCAATTCAGGGAAACAGACGTGTAAATATTCTTCTTTGAGTCTACGCAGAGATGATTGCGAAAGAGGAGCAGCGGTGTTCCTTGGGAAACAGCTCCTTTCCTTTCAAATTCTTTCTTCTACATATAAGAGCAGGGAGGTCTTGAGATTACTACCCTTCGTGTGCAGGAACTAGCTCAAATTCTGTATTCAGTAAAACTATTTTATCTCTCCAGTTCCACTTTCTATTCACCCTCCACTTACATTATCGCCTGCGGTTCTAGAAACCTATTGATATAAATATTAGGGTGGCGCTTGAAATCCAACTTTTAAAGTATTTCTGGGGCACCCTAAAATTTTGTTCTCTATACTGAAGCACGGGTCTGGTTATAATTTTATTACTTATGTTTGGGGGTTGCTTAAGGGGGTACATGGGTATTAGACACCTAAAAGCAAGGATTGCTTCTTGGCTAGATTGTAGAGCCAGAAATAACTTAAACCATTTGGTCTTTTAACAATTCGTGAGAACTGGGGAGTCGTTAAAGTCGAGGCGTAAAAAAATTCATCCAAAACGGTGGAACCTGTAACACGTAAACCATTGGTCTGAAATAAAGAACAATGCCAGGTTATTAAAGGGCATGAAACTCGCTCGTGGACTCAACCAGGAAAAATTACAAAAATTACCATTTTTGAGAAAATAACGACACTTGAAGTTTGAAATCACTTTTTCCCTATATTTTTCTTCCTTTCAACGCCCTTAAAAGGGTATAAAATTAAAAAATTTTTAAATGTAACTGGTTTACCCCCGAGCCATAGAAGTATATTCTTCAAAATAAAAATGTTTCAGTCGAATCGAATAAAAACTTTTGGAGATACAGGTTCCACCGATTTTGAGACCACTGTTTCGAGAAAAACCCCTTTAAAGTTTTACGTGATTGCCGAATGGCCGGGTGTTACCCTTGCAGTTGCCGCTACTCAAATGCCTATAACTTCGGGAATTTTACGAATTTCAACAAATCCTTTTTAACACGTATTCCTAAAAGTATTGAACATTTGAAAAATGAAATAAAAAAAAATACATTTTTAGACCGGAACCTCCCCTTAAGACGAATTCGTACACCAGGTTCTCTATATACCTCAGAGTCGGATTGCCTGATGTCATTATATCAAGAATTCCCAGAATAGTGCATGGCAACACACCTTACCAGCTCTGGCTAATTAAGCATTACTAATAAACTTTTATAAACCCGAATTAGCTATTGCCAAAACCTGCTACTTCACAAATTTACTTTTTAATAAGTAAATGTATTTAAAAAATACAATACGTACCGGATAGAAGATTGCATTTATCTCTTAAAAAACATAAAACTCAATGCCTGGTAGCAACCCCCACTAAGTAACATAAAAAATCAAATAAATACCATATTGCTTACTCATAAGAGTGAACACATTGACGCGGTGCCCCGTGAAGAAATACAAAAAAATTGTTTCGAATCAAATCAGCAGCACCCTGTTAATATTATCATAAATCTACACTTCTTCATGAAACACGGTATACCTACCCCAAATAGAATTCAATCGTTCCACTAGACGCCTCTACAGTACCCTCGAAACAAGACCACCGTGTCACCTTCCAGCTTGCATCGATCACTCACGAGTGCTTTTGACCCGTTTATTAAGTATCCCTGCAGACTCGAAAGGTGTCACCTAGTTTCCACGCGCTCTACACTAACCTAGACCCTCTGTGTCGCCCATCGTGGCCGCGAATTCTCCTGTGGGCGACGTTCCTTGGTCGTGGCTCGTTCCCGAGCCGTTCGCCGTCACCTGGCTCGATGGCCCCCCCTAAAGTGGCGATCAACCCGGATAAACCCATCGAGCAACTCTCTCTTTACTCTCCCGATGGCCGGTCACCCACTTTCCTCGGCTCGCACGCGAAGGGAGCCGCATTATTGAGGCGCATTTCGCAATGCCAGCCGACCGCCTGGCCCTCGCGGAGCGGGTGAGCGCGCGTGAACAAGCGGCCTTGCAGCGATCTCTCTCAAAGGTGGGTGGAAATGACGTAAAGCGTTCCTCTAACGATAAGTGGGCTCCGTTGCGCAACGCAGCCGCCGTTCGCGTTCCCTTCATCTTGATCCCCGTTGTAATCGGATCGCTGGAGCTTCACGAACCAACGTTCCCCCGGAATCTCGCTTTTGTTTCGTGTGAATAATAGCGTGGCTCGGCCCTATATTCCTGCGAATTTTTGGCCGCATTACCATCGCGATGGGAATTATTCTTTCATGATTATTCGCACCATATTGTACTTCTATTAGCCTTTGTTTTGGTGGATGCAGTCGTGAATCGATTGTTTGGAAGTGGGGAATTGTATTTAATACCCTTAATGTAGGAGGTGCTGTCCGTTGCCCGCAACAACGTTTCAAAGAAGCTTCCCCAGACTTCGACTCCTCCTTCCCAAAGTTATCGCAGACCGCGCGCTTCAGTTTTTCCGAGCAGTTTGCAAATTAGGGCCGTTTACAAATGAAGCGCGGCCTCGGATATCGCGCCGCGGCCAGGGCTGGGGCACACGCGATATTAGAAACATCCCGATGGCTACTCCGCACCGCGAAACACGCAAATGCGGCGCGCGACCCTGCGCTTCTTTCGCGCCCACCCTATCCCGCGTGAAACGCACGGGAATGCTTGTCGCGAGGTCATTTGCCAGATGTAGCGGAGCACCGCGGTGAATTTACGCACCTCTGCGCTCGCATTTTTGACCCTGTACTCGCGCGACGGATGCGGCCGGCAACTTTCTCGCGGCTAAAAGGGAACGCGCGTATCCTCAAAGGGGATCGTGCCGTTGATAAGCTTGAATTCGTGACGGGCCACTAAAATCCGGCCGGATTTCTGCGCCGTGGTATTCCAGTGGATTCATAAGGAATAGTAATGAAGCTTTCGTTATTGCAAGCGCGAATAGAATGGGAGTACGTTGAACGAAGGAGGAGGGATGGTAAAGGGTGGCCACTGAATATTCAAATGGACCCAAACACTTCGTTCTCTCTTTTATTGCGGGCATGGCAGAGGGTAATTACGGGGAGGTAGAAAAAAAAGTTGGACGCTCGGATATGCGGTCGGGAATAATTCTTTTCACGTTCATCGATTGCCATGGGTAATTTGCTGGACAGACCGAGTGGCCGCGTTGCCCTCTCCCCGTTACAAAGAACCCGTATCCTCGTTGCGCTCGGCTCGGGACAGTAATTTGCGAATCAATTCAATTACAACGGTAAAACATGAATCAAGGGGATATTCTATTAGTCGGATACTATACTTCCCCGAGGCTATAACCATCGGCCGTGGCGATTCTGCTGGCGGGATGGCAAGAATACATATATTACGAGAAAACCATGCATAAGCACGCGATACAGTAGGGTAGACTGGGGCGGTAGTAACACTTTGACTTTGGAATACGATTACGTAAAAACTATTACAGTTACGGCAACAGTTTTTTTACGAAAAATGTTACTTACTTATCTGACGTTATTTGAGCCACAACAGTTTCGCTGTATGTCAAGTAATACTCCGGTTATTAATAAAAAATGACAAGCGGAGGAAGTGTTACAACCCTCCCTGAGCCCGGGTCGGTTGTAACACTGCATGGAGTAGGTAGTAGCACAAATTTAACTTTACGAAATTAAAATATTTATTGATTTTAATTGTAATAATAAATGAAAAAAGTAAAATTTATAACCAATTATGCGGTATCGCCATTCTGGGAGAAATAGGAAACGTTTTGGCTGGTGCATTCCTCGTGTGATCAATCCTTCCATTCAGTACATTGCATCCATTTTTTATTTGTTTGCTTGTGCTGTGCTATGGGACTCCATGCAAACGAGACAATATTATTAATCTTCTCTGTCACTATTCGGTTCTGTCCCGGTACAACCGACCCCGACCAGGCTTTTAAACTTAAATTATAAATTTTTATTAACGAGACACTTAAAGTGATAAGTAACGATCGGTATTACTCTAAAAATCGCCAGATTAAATATTAAAAAATAGAAAAGACACGTACCTGCAAAGGGAGTGTTTATATTATAATTTTAAATCAGTAAGGAAAAGTTACTGTATGATATCGAAAAGTTATTTTCTTCAGTATGCATGTTCATTATGTATCTATACTGCTAGGATATGTATATGTGCATTCCAAATGTCATTCTTCATCATATATCCAAAATTTGTGTCAATATCTATCATATATTTTGAGATATTTAACGTGTTACAATCGCCCCCGGTCTACCCTAGTCACCTATTCGATATCTCGTGGTTTGCGATCGGAAATGTCCACTGAGCTACTTCTGCAATAGCAAATTAACCCTTTGCGATCAAACTTATTCACGCCTCTAAATTATTCACACTTCTTCGAGTGCTGTTCTTATTAAATAAGAAAGGATATGATATACTGATTTCGAACGTAATAATTCATTTACCATCGGTATGTAAATTGTATCGTTAGGGGAAACTTTAGAGTGCTTCAGAGCAGGGTTGCGCATTATTTGAATAAATTGTTATTTCGATAATGCCCAACTCTGCCTGAAAGGTAGGTATACCCGGAGTGTAAAGGGTTGGGAAAGATAGAGATTCTATATTAAGGAAAAAGAAGCGGGGCGCAGAGAATCTGGGAGGACTCGATGTTGCAGATTGGAAGAACAACGATAACGCAGGCGAGTCGGGGAAACGGGAAGGAGAAGGATTTCGAGCGACATCGTTGCAATCGCAGCGGCGCTCTATTTATTGCGCTTTATTTGCATTCCCGCCGGGTTACACGCGATTTTTCCTCTCCCTCGTTCCCCTTTTTTTCTGTTTTCCTTGGTGCACGACGCGGCGAGGTGAAACGTGTTCGAGACCCCCGAGTCCACCGACCACGATGAAAACATTCCTCCGCAACGACACGAAAATCGCATTCGGCCAGTCGCAACCGAATTTATGACGCGATGAATCTTTCGCCTCACTTCCGCGAGAAATATTGACAATCGTCTGACACGTTGGAAACGGGGAGAATATTTAAACACAGCTTGTCCGATTTTAATCGATCTCTGATCATTAGCCATAGGTATGTGGTGAGAATCATTAACAATCAAGAGAACGTTTCAATGGTGAAGTGGTTTGAATGAAAATGTCAAGTAAAGACCGATGGTTGTGTTATTCGTTATTACAAATCGAGGAAAGTTTACGTCTGTAAGCACACTATCAAAGAAAGCTAGACACTTATTTCTAAGTATATTTATTCATTCAACTATTTCTCCTAAAGTTGTGCGAATGAAACATTCAATTTCGTTGCTTTACTTCAAATATTTTAATACCTATGCTTTTCATTGTCATACCTACTCGACAATTGAAACTTGAAACGTTACTCATCAACGTAAATAATATTTTGCCTACTTATTAATACATTTATTGATAGTACAAAAAAAACTGTTTTAAATTCTTAACAGTTTTTTATTTTAATATATATCGCCTTGAAAAAGCGATGTAGTGCTGGTGCAGGTGATTTCATTTTCGAATTACGGTGAATTTGTCATTCACTTTGCCTTGTAAAAAGAATAAAATTGTTGATCAAAAAAAGGTTTCAGAGGTCGCTTTGATACCCACTGATGTGCCGATTAACTTAAGAAAATTTCAGATTGATTGATCAAATAGCATTTTTGCAATCACCTGCACGAGTTGAAAAAATATTGTGTTGAGATAATCGCGTTTAAAGTTTTGAAACAAATTAAATAATTCTCTTAATTTTTTTTTTGTATAACATAAGATCAGCTTAATAAATACCAAAAAGATTTATTGCATTATATGTTATACCTACGGAGGAAAAAAATCTTTAAAAATAGCTTAACTTTTCGGCCGAGCAAAGTAGAATTTCTTCCTCCATTTCTTCCTCCGATTACAATAGACTAGAAAATATCCGCCCCCTCGCGTTTTATAAATAAACGTCCGCCCCATGGACAAAGTGCAATAGCCTGCGCGTGTATTTATAAACAGAGGGGCGAATCCGTCTCCGTGTTCGTTGACTTTCCGGTTCGCGGTAAAGGTAGCAATAAGAGGAACGATCGTGAAAAACGAGGCGGCCGAAGGGAAGAGTGCTAGAGACAGACGGTGAATTCCAAATGCGCCCTTAATGCTTGCTGAGCGGAGTTTCATTCGTTCTTTCATTTCGCCCGGCGTGTTTTAGGCCAACTGGTACAGGGCGTCCCAATACTGTCGGTATCACGGGATGCATCTGGCGAGCATAGCGTCCCAAGAAGAAAACGATAGGCTCGAGAAGCACATTAAGGACTTTGGCCTGGGACACGAGCACTTCTGGACTTCGGGCACCGATCAGGCCGAGGAGGGCACGTTCTTCTGGATGGCCAACGGCAGGCCGATCACATTCGAGAACTGGAACGTCGGGGAGCCGAATAATTTCAGGTGAAATCACTCAGTAATCGTAAAGCAGCGAATCATTATTATTATCACAACTGATACAGGTGCCACGGTCATTTCCTCTCTTACGCTTCCTAAAATTTCTACAGCAACTACTCTATGCAGCCTTTGTTACAAGGGTGACAATTAATTATATTGATCATACTTTAATTAGGGGCCGTCATTAAATTACGTAAAGGTAATTTTGGCGATTTCTTAGCTCCTCTCTCCCCAGTATAAGAATTCGTGAGATTTTATATTCCAACCCCCTCCCCTTCCTTACGTAACATTTTTTATAACGCATTTCTCAGTTATTAAAATTCTTTTCATGTTTTATATCATTCATTTCACTCGGTTCCGTGTATGCGGCGGAATACCTACTCGTATTGAAAATTAGGTTTAGGAAAGTAGCAATTAAAAAAATTACGTAAGACGCTACCTGACTCTCTCCTGTCAGGTCTGGCATCAGGAAAGATAGGGTAAAGTGGCCAAATATGGGACCCATTTCTTAAAAACATCATAACTCTTGACTAAGAACAATTTTATTAAAATTCGATACACGTTCTAAAAGTAGAATATGTATTCTTTAGCAACCTACTGAAAAGTACTATAACAATAAGCTGGAGTACTTTAGCCTATTCTTCCCTTCACGATGCTCCTATTCCGCTATAAATGGATATTTATACTTGCAAAAAATTTATTTATAGTCTTCAAAGGTGACAGAGTAAAGCTACAACCGTACAAAGTGATAGTGCAATACTTGTTTCTTCTTCTAACCCTTCGTTGACAATCTGGGTGTGAGCCACCCATAAGCTGATTTTGACGCTCTGTACTTTCTATATGTAAAATAAATACCTTTTTTCCAAAGCCGACTTACAAACTATTTTTTCTCTCAAAATATTACATCTGAACAATAACTCTGTAAATTTTTAACTTCTAATATTGGAATTTGTAAGAGTTAAAATTGTTTGAAGATTTTCTTCGTGTTTTCTCGACAAAAGGTAATCTAGATTTTTTTACAAAAACTGTGATGAAATTTCAATAAAAAAAACTATTGGAATACATTCTACAGACCTTAAAATTGGCCCATGATTTTTTCCATAACGATTGGATTCTTCAGATAAGAATGGCAGTCGTTCAAAAATTGTTCTGAGTGTGAGCCACCCAGGTATGTCAAGTTTGATCGATAAAAGAGGTGCGTCAACGATGGGTTAATTCCCCAAAAATGAAGTTTTTTTCAATCGCCACACTAGGAAGACCCCTTAAGAACGACCCTTTATGGTAATCACTGCTACCGTCATTATATACGCCACGAAGCCCGGCACTCCGCAAAGCTTGCCCAAACCTATAATCATCGCTAGATTACTAACACTAAAAACGTAAGGCACCCTTTCCCAGTAACCCCTAAAACACGCGAATATATCAAGTGGCATTGTTCTACGGAGGATCCTGTGTATACCACGGAGCGCGCCCTTTGCATTGCAGATACGAGAACGGCGAGGAGGAGCACTGCCTCGAGCTGTGGAACAGAGACGGCAAGGGGCTAAAGTGGAACGACAGCCCTTGCAGCTTCGAAACGTTCTTCGTCTGCGAAGTGCAGTGATCGATCGCTCCGACACGATAGACGGGAAACGGATTCGAAAGTCATCGTGCCGCGCGACTCGATTCCAACGGAGACAACAGGGGGGCTTGCCCTGACTTACGCGTCATCCACGGGTCTCGGAAGAAGCGTATGGGGGGACCGCGAGCGCGGCAACTCGGCGCATCCATTCCCTCTCGCTTCTGTTCGACACCCACTCTCACCCTCTCGGGAAAGACCGGATGAAAAGTGACTTTGTGTACGGCGACCGTGTGCGTAAGTGCGTATATTTCACGGCAGTACACGCGGTAACGTTGCAAGCCCATTTAACCGATCGACGATGGATCGCTGCTCCTCATAAAAGGCTCGCGACAGGACAATGAACACGCGCGTGTATCCACCGATCGATCAATTTATTTAGAAGCCGTTAGCGAGACTGGAGGTCCGCGCCTCGATGAAGCCGAGACTGTCTGACCCTAGCGGCGGATCCGTGTCGGCTTTACCTGGAAACACTGTGCCGTGCGCTACGTTGCCACGCGAAGTACGATTCCCTGTACTGCTGGAGCAATAGTTTCGTATTAAAGTGGGGTAATAGAATCGGGAAGTGTGTTGGAAGTGGATGGAGTGATGATACGAATGATGTCGGTAAGATATAAAGCGAAAGATTATAGGGAGCGTGTCAATTGTGAATGGAAGCCGTGGGTGTGAATCGGGAAGAAAATTCTCAAAGGTCCTACGCACGCGTATCAGTGCCGGGATGGTTCGGTGCGGTCAGTGTCAACGGTGGCTGTGTTTCAATGTTAGTAGGTGACGCGGACAAATGGTTGGGGCGAACTGCTCCATTCCAGAGCAGAATACACGGGAACGGTATTCTTTACCATTGACACTGGCGGCTCAGAAATGACACGGAACTGATATGCGCGGAATTGTTTGTGCTGATTAAGAAGTTGGTAAATTTTTACGTTGATGTAAGGGCGCCAGTGAATGTAGGATTAAGATCTGCTACTAGAGGATCCACGTAACTGGATCTAATGCAGGGTGTATCTACCAGAAAGATGGCAACAACGGATTCACTGGGGAGTATGAAGTTTTCGAAAGAAATGTTTTAGAGGAAAGTTTTAGGATTTGGAAAGGGGCATTAGGGGTGATTAGCGTGTAATAGTTACTAGAGTTTCCTAGAGTTTTTCCTGTAAAATATAGGTTGCTAAGAAGCGTTACTCTTTTTTATAAAATAATAGTTGGTTGGCAAGGAAGAATTAATTGAGAATGGAGTGTATTTTATCAGTCAATCCTTGGCTGTATATCAATTCTTTATTTAATAAATAATGGTAATTTAAAGAGTGGTAATCGAGTTTGTTGTAACTAAATAATGGTAATTTAAAGAATGGTAATCGAGTTTGTTGTAACTAAATAATGGTAATTTAAAGAATGGTAATCGAGTTTGTTGTAACTAAATAATGGTAATTTAAAGAATGGTAATCGAGTTTGTTGTAACTAAATAATGGTAATTTAAAGAATGGTAATCGAGTTTGTTGTAACTAAATAATGGTAATTTAAAGAATGGTAATCGAGTTTGTTGTAACTAAATAATGGTAATTTAAAGAATGGTAATCGAGTTTGTTGTAACTAAATAAATATTACAAATTGGGACTATAACAGCCAAAGTGACGTTGACCACGGCCTAGGAAAATAAAAATAGAAACCGAGCATCCGTGAAATTTTGAATATCAAGCACGCAGCTTAAATATCAAACCACGTAGGTATCTGAACCTAAAATTTTCCGTTCTTTTCATTTCTGGTGTCCATGATAGGTGTTCCCATTTTAAAAAATCAAGTTGACCCTTGGGACATGGTCAAGGTCACCATGCCTCTTTCCAAACCCTAAAACTTCCGTCTGAAACATTTTCTTCAAAAATAAGTTAATCCGGGGTACCCATCTTTCTGGTACACCCTGTATACATGTTCGTTGGAACAAATGCGGTATTGTAATAGTACGATTACGAACAGTTCTAGTAAAGACAAGGATTAGTGGAGATTAGTGGAGAATTGGAGGATTTTTAAACTTTCTGAACAACTAGAACGACCCACGTTGCTTTGGGTGGAGATTGCTTATCAATAGGGTAATTATGGGAGAGTTGCCGTAAAGGCGCAAAATTGTAAAGACACTGCTGTATTTTATTACCGACAACCGTGAAATACCGAAAGTGCGGCGTCTCTCCCAGTGCGGTATATCTCCTACAATTACCCTAGATCCTGCCTTCTTAAAAATTGGATATTAACTCTATCTATTCACAGACTTCCCGATTATTTGCTGCAGCTTTCCCATTTGCTTGCTGCCAGCAGCTCAGTGGAAGCGCGGAGAGACGCGGGGAGAAATCAAAAGACTTTACTCCGTGTAAAGTTACGTACAGATTAATTAATTACGGCGACTTAACCGAATAACATAACTCATATCTTATTTTCTAATTACTCGAAACTAAACGCATCGATCGTCTAAAAATTCGCATTGTATGTCATGTAATCTGTGGTCAGTAAGTACATCGCACTGTGCTTGAAATTTGTTCGATTGGAATCTGTATTGGAAAAGTTCCATCTTTCTTTCGTGCTCGTCGGAATGGAAAACCTCGACGCTGAAAACAGTGCTGTACATGGCATCATTTAGAACTATACAATAAAATACAAGTTACATGTAAGTGAGATATTTAAAAAAAAAAAAAAAAAAAACGATGAGTTTATGACATATCATCCCTTTTAAACTTTTTCTCTTTTCAGCGAGCGGAATGTTTTAATGTAAAAATAAAATTAACTTCAATTCTCAAACCTATAAAGAATTTTGCGGCAAGTTTGTTTTACAAATCTCCATCAGGTCCGAATTTTGCCAAAAGAAGCACAGGACTTTTCCTACACGTAATGTCTCGTATTACATTTCATTTTTAATACCTCGGTGGGAAATCGTACAGAACGAAGCCTGCGCGGGATATTACTGGCCACCCCCCACCCCCCCCCCCGAACTGTCTCCAATTATACGTTTCAGCAATTCGAAACAAGGGTTCGCGTTTCGAATGTGGGGAGGCTGCTTCATTCCTCGGGGTTGCTACCGTCGAAGCGTCGAAACGTGCAAAGCCACGGGAACGCCGAGGCGTGCTTATTGAAAAAGGTAGAAAAACCAATAATAAAACGAAAAATCGGCCAGGGACGCGCGCAACTGTAATGAAAGTTGCTCTGCCGGAACGTTGTATTCCCGTAACGAATCTTTTCGGTCGACGTGACCAATGGCTTCGTCGTTTCAACGTCCTTCCGTCCCTCCGCCCTCCCTGCTACCGTCCTTGCGTCCCCTGTACAGGATTGACAGAACCAATTAGTGGTTCCGTCGATTTTTCGCCGTTTCTGGGAAACAACAATACCCCGGAGGGAGGCAGCGAACTGGCAAAAGGGAAAACAGCGAAAATAGACGGGCGATGATGCGACTCTAAATGGGGAGGTGGGGGTGGGGTGGAAGCAGGGTAATGATAATGGAATCGATGGTGTACAGTGAGTATTATTTAACGTTCCCAATGGTATTTGGTTCTTAGACACTCGAGCCGCAGATCCTTATCTGAGGCTACAGACATTTTGATAGTGGAATTAATATTTAGGGTGAAAAATATTAAAAATGATTTCAGAATGGCATTGTTGACATTGTAAATACTAATAAACTTAGTTATAGTGGAATAATTAAGAAACATAGTTATTAAGTGGATTAAATATGTTTACTGGGAGGAAATTTTATGAGCCTGTCCTCCCCGTTTCTAAAATTCGCGGCCTCTACAATTAGCAAAGGTCGTAGGTAAGAGCGCCACGTGACAGTTCTAAATCACGGTATCAAAATTATATATTACCAACAGTAGAGACTTGCAGCGCGGTAGATAACAATTCAAATATATCCTCGAAAGTTAACGTTCCTACTCAGTCAATTCCTGGATCATAATTGAATGCAAACCTTCCGCTAACATTCACTCTTATGAGTCCAGGATTTACATTCCGCGTTGCTCGGCGTGTATCTTAATATATAAAGCAAAAAGTGTTTTTTATCTGTCGGCTAAAAACTTGCGAACGGTAAACTCAGGGGTTATCAGCTCGTTATGCCTAGTTCGTCTAGATCAATGTAGTTATTTTCACAAAAAAAATAAACAATTTTTTTTTATAAAATAAGATCAAAATCTAAATTTCGGGCGAACAAATTTGATCACACTCGGGGCATAGTAACATCCAAAGGCGACACGGATAAATCTGCAACAGCAATTTGTAACCAGATCATTTTAACATACCTATATCCGCGGTAATCCACTTCTCTAACGAAAAAAGCGCGCGAGAAGCTTCGCCATCTGGTAGTGACATCGCGGTACTGATACAGGCGAGATATCGCGCGGAAGACTGTCGTATGCACGGGTCGCGTGGTCTGCAAAACAACTGTACACGTGAAATTTTTACATATAAATTACATGTTAATAACGCGTTTCTGAGACGTGCTACATAGCCCATGTCCGTTCTAGAGTATCCAGGAATAACGTATTAAAATTTGAGGAAGATCGATTCAATATTGTGTACCTTCTTTTCTTTTCTTTTTTCACTTGCTGATTCGCAGCGGACGGCGGTTAACCGTTAACGTGCAGTCACTACCAGCGTTGTGGAGAAATTCTTTTGGCCAAGCAGCCTATCAAAGTGGTGGACTGATGGCGGAAGTCACGCATGCGCGTGATGACGCCGTGACGTCGAACCAATCAACGCCAAGGTGGGAAACGAAACGACGCCAGCGCCAAGCCAAGCCAACTAGCCAAGTGAAGTGAGGCCGCGGCCAACCAGCGTCGACAACCGATTCCCCGCTGCTAAAAGTACTTGATATTGAGAATTGAAACCGTTATCGATATACGTATTTTCTCTATATTTTTAGGCCAAGTGTATCTATGTTTGCTTTTATCTTTCATGCAGAATGTCGATACTCGCCCCATTCGATACGAGTACTTTTTTCCATACCTACTTAGTATCGCAACCCTACGTATCGATACTAAAATTACTTAGTATCGAAACGAAAGTATCGAGTATTATACTCGTATTTACTTGTATCGATTCATCCCTACATGCCGCGTGCCCAACGGCCATTCTTTCACTTCCGTTTCCGCCTTCGGAGGTGATGCAGTAACGAAACTTCTTTCCTCGAAAGTAAACCACGCGTGTATAAAATGGTAACTTCCCACAATATCGTTAAAAAACGCAAGGAATCCGTGAAGGCATTGCGAAATTTAAATGGGAAGAACGCAAAACAAAAATTGCGTCAAACCTCCGAAAAATTGGGTGCAAAAATGAAACGAGATGCGAACACACATCCTCAAACGGTGCACATTGAAGACGACTTGAGAGGTAAACTTAAAAAGTCCCAGTTAGGCAACAGAAACGTAATAAAAAAAGGCGCGAAAGAAATAAGCACAATTAATAAATCGACAGTTCAGTTTCCAAAGAGAAGTAATCGCCAGTCTGAGAAAATATTTCTCGCGAAATCTGAGAAGCACGTGGATAGTAATCACAATTTGGAATCTGAAGGTGGAGAAAATACTAAGAGAATGAGCCATAACGTGTCAACGAAAGGATTAAAAAGGAAACGTCCTAATAACGACGACGTGGAAAGTAGTAAGAACATCGCTTCCGGTGAAAATGTAGTTTCTAAAGCTGTTGGTCGAAAGTCATTGAAACGGCGGAAACGGAGTAGGGTAGTAGAAACTACAGATACCTTGAACTTGAACGATTTATCAAGAGAACACATACTACAGTGCATTAGTGTTATTTTTCATTTAACCGAGGAGCAACTGAAAAGTAAAAATGCTTTATTCGAGGGGGAGAGTCAACCAATATTTATGCAGGTAACATGCATAAGAGTACCGAAAACATCGAGGAGAAATATGAGAGTGTAAGTATAACATTAACTGTTCATTCTCAGATGCCGCATCCCCTTTTCGTGTATGGTCTCGTTTAAATTACTAAATAAGCAGATTACAGATGATTATACTTTTATAATTACCAATGGATCCTTATGAGGAACCGTGATTATCCTTCTAAGAATGATGTATTCTTCGTTTTACAGCGAATGCTTTTCACCTTGACAAAATGTATTTATTATCATTAATCTACTTTTCAGATTATTGCCACATTCGGTAGTCTCACCAGATGACGAAGTTGCGCTTTTCGTTGGCGATTTACGAAGAGGCAGGAGACAGGATTTCACGCCAACTGTGGAGCATTATGAAGATTTGCTGCGCAAACACAACTGCGCAAGGGTGAAATGTGTAATACCAATGATTCAGGTGAAGACTGAGTACGATCAATATGAATTGAAGAGGAAGCTTGTGGGGAGCTACGATCATTTCCTCGCAGACGGAAAAATATCTGGTCATCTCTCTCATTTACTGGGGAAAGAGTTCTATAAGAAAAGAAAATTGCCGACTTCGATTAGAATGCACAGTAAAGATTTAAAGCACGAGATAGAATATGCTTTGAGAAAGACCACCATGCAATTGCATTCCTCTGGCGACACTCATATAATTCAAGTTGGACATACATCCATGGAGGGAGAAGAAATATTGGAAAATGTGTTGGCAGCGTGCAGCCACTTATCTAAACATTATCCAGGTGGATGGGCTAATATTCGCTCCGTTCGTATTAAAACGGCCACCAGTCTTGCTCTTCCAATTTATACGACACTGAGTAAGCTTTCTTCCTTAAGGGGTCGTTCTGGTAATCACGCCGCAAAATTCGGCAACATTCAGGTTTTTTTCTCAGTGAATACAACGAATAACAATGTCAAACTTTTTTTTTCATTTATTATTTAGAATTTTGCGGTGTGATTACCGGAATGACCCCTTAATTACATTAAACTAGAATAACTATTTTCACATGGCTGTTTTATTAATGCGAACACTTATTTTCAGAGATGAAAAATTCAGTTAAAGTGCCGGTGGTACCGCCTAAGAGACCAAAAGCGTATCACGATGTGCAGGGTGAATTAAGTACTTTCTCCGGTGATACTGTTGTAACTGTCACCCCCGAGGGAGTTATTACTGTCGATACGAAAGAAGTGGAAACGGACGACGAATCTGGTTCAGTGAATTAACAAATTGTAACGTTTTTTGTATTGCTTTATTAAATCTAGTAAACAAAGTTAAAAAATTATTTTTCTACTTATTGTTAAGTTTACCTAACAGATTTATTATAACTATTTAAGGCTAAAATTATTATGCTCTAATAATTTTATACATCTAACTGCGTGTACAGTGTGTTTTCATTAAATGCTAGGTTTCTTCATTCGAATATATATGCAAAGAGCAAATGAAACAATAACTCTAATAATTAATACAAAATAGTCTGGTCTTTCTTAGAAATACTTTGGTAACCGTTCGCTGGCAACGCTGAAACGTTGCTCGGAACACCGTTCGTATTTTGCATGTACTTGTACGGGCTAACAGCATTTGTGATAACTTCGATTTCTTGGAAATTCTGAAGTCGTTGAATATCTTTGTCTTTCCTTAATCTAGTGTTGGGCAGTTTCCTTAATTTTATGATTTCATTGGGATCGATATTTAATTCTTGGCCACATATTCGAATTAGGGTCTGGTACGTTAAATCGCTTTGAGGCAATTCAATTTCTATGAAGTCTGGGTCAGGAGTGTCCGCCTCACGAATCTTTAACACCAATTCTAAAATACAAAGTGCATCGATGTAATACTGAATTTTGCTATTACATTGGTTCATCAACACGTTCGCAGTTTCAGCTTCCACTCGTATAAAACGAGAAAGTGATACACGACGTGCGAGTCAAAATTGTCTTGACCCATATACGAGTCAAAGGACCGTGAACGTGTTAATACGCAATATCGAAGCTGACTATGACGAATTCCTCACCATCTTTATATAAACCACTGCTTCTTACTCTAGGAATTCCTGAATCTACGTTTCCATGCATAGGATCATTTATCAGGTACTTAGGCATTACACTGTGCGCCGTTGAATCGTTTAAAATCTGCTGAGGATCCATGGAGCACTCCAGAAGCTGCAGAATTTGCAGATTGGTACACAGAGAGGCTGGAGTTTCTCCGGTCTCGGATCTTAAATTCTTGTCCGCGCCATTCTTTAAGAGCAATGCAGCTACGTCTAAATAACCCTTCTTGCATGCCCAATGCAGAGGAGACCTCAACATGGAAACAGCAATTACAGGATTATTCTGAGATCTCAAATACGAGATTGTTTACAATTTATCACATGTACGCGAGAAGAGAAAATATGCCTCTGCAGTTAGCACTGTAGGCTTTATGACGTAATAATAAAGATTTAGGAATAAAGGGGTAAGAAATTTTAATAAAAAACTACCATCCCCGTAGCCCGTTATTGTGCCGTGGCCGTGCATTAACGTCGACGCCTAAGTTAAGCAATTCTTGAACCGCATCTATGTCACCAGAATAGACTGCTCTTTGCAGGCGCTCTTCTAATAGTTTTTTACTATTCATACTTTCGGAAGTCGAAAAGAAGTCTACAAGTTTCACATTTTTTTCCATTTCGAGTTTATCTAAGGCATTTTAAAAGGAATGCAAAGAACAACATTAGATGACACAAACTTGGTTACGATTTAAACGCGAAGCTACCTAAGCGCCCTGAGTGGTAGCATGTAAAAGCTATGTAAGCATGAAGACTCCTAAAGGCTGATTCAGACACGTCGAGTAATTTAGTCGAGTAGCGAGTAATTTAGTAACTTTTCGTGTGTGAACACTAAAATTTAATCAAGTAGTTTAGTAAAACAATGGTAAATTACTAAATTACTCGCTACTCGACGTGTCTGTTCCAGCCTTAACGGCCGATTTCTTCACTTTCAGTAATCTTCCAGTTAGAGTTATGTTCCACATAATTGCCACATAATAGCATCCAACTGGTCGACGAGTGCCACATGATAGCATCTAATTGGTCGTTCACTGACCGGGGCTTTAGTCGGAGGTAAAGGAATTGGGCATAAATCAAGCATTAAACGCACCAATTGCGATGCATGGCTTTTATTTTAAGCTTAATCCAAGGAATATCTTTTTAGATTGAAAACTTATTAACTCCTTTTTCTCGTAATAAATAAAAGGTTAGGTTTTTATTTTCTCCCAGCTTACAGTGTCTTATAAATAAGTAAAAGTTATACGAATAATGAATATAAGTTACTAAATAAATCAGTGCCATATATATAGTTATTTTGTTTCTCAAAATTGAGTATTAATTCTTGAGAAAGATAATACGAATATTCTTCGGCGCGTGAACAATATCTCTGGATTTGTTCATTTATTCTTTATTAATCGAAATATATTTTATTCAAGAATTTTATTTCTACTAATTCGTTACTATTTAATCCCGAACTTAAGTAGTTTCACCTAAAAAGGAATGCATTCGTGTAACGTAACTTCGTTATGAACATAAAGTCACATTATCATAAATTGTAAACATTATTTTGACTTTAATGCCCTCAGCTTTTAGTTAAACAAAAGGGCACTACAATCGCAGTCGTAGCCAGAAATAATTGATACCCAGTTCAACCATAATTGCGCATTCTTTTAATATTTCTAGAAATATTAAGTTGTAAATGTACAATCCCACATCACGCGTGACATAATGTAATTGGGGCTTTAAGTAAATTAAGTCATGTTTAAATATTTGTTATAACAATGTCACAAAGAGGATCAATTCCGGTTGCATTACACGCCACCTGGAGGCGGGCATTGTATCAGGACTTCATTCGCTAGCCTAACATCTACCTAGCCTATCGCCATTTCGGAATAAAAATTTAGTTTAACAACGATTGACATTTGCCAGCCCCGTTATTCTTTATATCGCTCCCCTATCGGGCAGAAATTTCTCGTTCCAGGTAATAAGCAGGAAAATGGGCGAAGATTACAACGGAGGTAAGCATTCTAGTAGCCTTTAAAAATACTGTGCTTCCCGTCACTATTCCCGCGTTACAGCCAGGTAAATAAGTCTGGTGATTGTAATGGCCGGAGAAACATACTCGTGAAAGTGATAAACACGTCCCGAAGCGTTTCCCTCTGTAACTCCCGAACCCCGGACAGATTTTTCGCCGCGAGTCCGTCGTTATTAATTCCAACGTAAATTAAGTAACATCTGAGCGCGTTTGGCGAGATCTAGCGCGTTTATCGATAACCTGAAAAACAAGCATCCACGAAGATTGTTCTTATGGGTACATTTCTCATTACGTGTTGGGAGTGGTGCAT
This sequence comes from Andrena cerasifolii, assembly GCF_050908995.1. Lineage (NCBI taxonomy): Eukaryota > Metazoa > Arthropoda > Insecta > Hymenoptera > Andrenidae > Andrena > Andrena cerasifolii. The sequence goes on from NC_135118.1 coordinate 18,240,989, forward strand.
TATTTTTCCAACCGTATCATTCCATCCACTACTTTTAACGCTCCCTTAGTTCTTCCTCGTTACATGCTGTGATTTTAATTTTTGAGGTTTAGGTAATGATGCACATAGTGCATACAAGTTATATACAGGGTGTTTCAGAGCTATGGGTGCAAACTTGACTGGCTAATGAAGCTTGTAAAAAGAAGCAGAGTACTTCTGATAAACGTGGCTTTGGGAATTAATCAATTAGAGATATTAAGTTCTCAAATGCTTTTAGGTCTTTATACAATTATGTGTATTGTGGGACGAGTGGTATTTTGAGAAATTAAATTTGTCAATAATTAATGGATTACCTCGGCATGAATATTTCTTGAATAATAGGTCTTGTTATGAATCAATTTTATTTACATCCTTAATATTTTGGAGACTTCTTGACTGTGTCTTTTAAGCGGTCGTGAATTTATATTTTTCATTGCTTTTTTCTTGCTTGCAACATTGTTCCTTGTTTTTTCCCTAGTTTCAGGGTTAATTTAAAATTAAAGTAGCTCCTCATTCCAAATCCGATATAGGCGAAATGAATATTATGGTCGGGATCAGATATATTGGCCAGTCAGTTCCTTTTCGCAAGCAGCGATCGAGGAGAAATCAGCCACCACCATCTGACGATTGTGTATTTGTCAGATGGAGTTGCGTAGCTCCTGAAGAGTATGGTGGGGAAACGGGAATGCTGCTGGGCTCCGCCTGAACGTAGCCGTGTGGCTGTTATTTATTCTCAGCGTAATTGTTGTGTGCGTTACGAAGCTATGCGTAGACCAATAAAAGAAGATGAATCTATCGAGGAAGAATGAATGTTCTGACCAATAAAATTCCTGAATTCTTTCGTGACCTAATGCACACCTATTTTGATATATGTATTTCTACGCTAAGAACTCGGTTTTGCCTACACGTAAGGAGCTCAGCGCTATCCCCACCACTTCTGGCTTGCTCTAGTTCTGCGAAGGCGAGAATGAATCAGAAAACGTTGAGAAAAGGAGCACAGAGGCAGGCAAGCGGTATGGTGGCAGAATACCTCTAACGAAACTCACCGGCAACATTGAACACTTTTACAATTGCCTCCATACTGTCCTGATTATTGCAACTGTTTGTTTAGTTTGTGCATATTTTTTGTATGTAGTGTGTAAATAGAGAAACTAGGCACAAACTAAATAAACAGTTGCAATAGTCATGACACTATGGGGGCAATTGTAAAAGTGTCCAATGTTACCCCGTGACCAAACTATCCCTGGTTTCCCCTATCTGATCCTGACTTTAGTGTTATGTATAAATGTGATCGTATCATAAAATGTTAAGATTTTTATTACGAAATTGAATGTTCCAAGAAGTTTAAGAAGACTTTTCTATTCCTTTCTATGAATTACATTATCCAGTTGAGTTTATTATGTAGTTTTGAAACGTCCAATATATCTATGCGTAAATAGGTTACAGGATCATTCACGAATGCATGAGATTCGATAAAAACTTAATATGCATGCATATTACGAAATCACTAATAAAATATACTGTCGATGAGAGAAATGACATTAATATTCATACGTGCATGTATTTTTAATAGACCGAGATCGCCAAGAACGTGATAAGGATAGGGATAGGGACAGAGATCGCGATAGGAGACACAGGTCTCGCAGTAGAGATCGTAGGAAACGGTCGCGTACACGATCCAAAGATCGGAGAGATAGGAAAAGGAGTAATTCACCTAAAAAGAGCCGCAGCTCTAGGAGGAGGAAACCATCCCTATACTGGGATGTTCCGCCGCCTGGATTCGAACACATTACGCCCTTACAGGTAAATACCATTAACGCGTTAAAAGTTACAACTCGGATAAGTAGAATCTTCGAGGGACAGTTATTTACTTTTTCTGTTAACAGTATAAGGCAATGCAAGCTGCAGGACAAATACCTGCGAACATTGTGGCAGACACACCGCAAGCAGCTGTACCAGTCGTTGGTAGCACGATAACTCGGCAAGCAAGGAGACTTTATGTAGGAAACATTCCATTCGGGGTGACTGAAGAAGAAATGATGGAGTTCTTCAATCAGCAAATGCATCTATCCGGGCTTGCGCAGGCTGCTGGAAATCCAGTATTAGCGTGTCAAATCAATTTAGACAAAAACTTTGCGTTCTTAGAGGTATAATTGAGTTTGCTTGAAAACGAGGATCTAGCGTTAATAATTTGTGCGACTACGTGACAAACTGTCGATTAAATTCTTCTCTAGTTCCGTTCGATAGATGAAACGACGCAGGCTATGGCATTCGATGGTATCAACTTCAAAGGGCAAAGCTTGAAAATAAGAAGACCGCACGACTATCAGCCAATGCCAGGAATGACTGACAATCCAAGCATGAACGTGCCAGGTACGGTCCCTGGTATGTTTTATACATACTCTTTATATCCTTTTCTGTATATAGGAAATGTAATCCTGACATAACGTAAAATATAGTTCAATGTTGTATGATTCCAGACTCCCCACACAAGATCTTCATTGGTGGTTTACCCAATTATTTGAACGAAGAACAGGTATGCAGACAAATCTGTTATACAGTTTTATTTATTGCACACCTTTGGACGCAGTTTTTAGTCACCGATGCCTGTTCTAAATTGAAGTACATTCGATTATGTTCATTCGAAAAGATTCACCGAGAGTTGGTTAAGCTCGTAGCGCATTCTCAAATGGCATCGGAGATTGAAGTGGCTGCGTCGTTGTATAACAATGCTGTAGGATTACATTGAATATATGCTAGTTCTCAGCATTGTGTGTTATACCGAAGGATTAAATTATGACATAGGTATTTAGCTATTTAGCGGAGATCAAAGTTACGAAGAAGTGTCAACTACCCAAATGCCATAGAGGTATGTATGTTGTATCCATTGGATTCCAGCGTCGATTAGGCTTTACATAACTAGGTGAATCAGGTTTTTAAATTCCATTTGTATGTCTGGTCAAGCGTAGGCAACGTAGTTTCTCGTCTCATCTCATTTCTTCTCGAAACACAGTCACTGGATAGCGGATAGGAATATTAGGTTTTCTAAGGATAGAGGTATTGCAGCATTCAGGCGGTTATGCAGTCTCGCAGCAGTCGTGTTTCTTTTACAGTCTTTCTAGGATCATCGTGGACCCAGCCAAGGGAATACGAAGTTTTTTTCTTTAAATTTAGGAATGTTCTGACAAGAATCTCGAGTCAGTGGCTGGAGTGGGATGGGTAGGAGGGGAGGTGGAGGCGTAGCTATGTTTATAGCGATCATTCGAAAAAGCGAAGACGTTTACTCGTACGTATCTTGAAGTCGTTAGGCGCAAAGCACTGTCTTCAGAAACAAAGGCTCTTTGTATTTTTACATCTGGGACACTTTTGCAGAGTGAGCCTGCTCTCACGTAGCGATGTCACGTGGAAAAAGAAAAACTTTTTTAGGACCACAAGAGATAAATCAACGTTTTATCTAGTGTATCAGCTTTTTTTTTCTTAATGGGATTACAGGGTCAACACATAATCTTATGTGCATCTGGTAACAGCTCCAAGTCTTTTGGCACCTATTCTTTTCAGGAGTATCTTTTTCTCTTGCAGCTGTTTTCTTTACAGGCTTTACAGGCTTTACAGCTCTTCGTCCTTGTGCCTTGTTACGTTTACAGGTTACGCGAACGAACTTGTGTTCGAGTATCAGTAATGTGCATTTATACAAAGACAAAGTGCAAAGAGAAAGTAAGAAAATATAAAAGTCGGTAAATGTGATTACATTGAACGCCGGAAAAAAGAGACGTTAATACTGTGTTCTTACAGTGGTACCTTGTTGGAACGATACAATCAAAACAAACCGAAAGAACAAAACAAAGTATAACCATTTGGTTAATTATATAGTAAAAACTGTGGACTGATACCAGTGCCCTTTCTCCCCATTTCTTAGCTTAGGGTCGCGCCGATCAAAAGCATTTGCTTACCACTACCACTACTTCTACCACTACTACTACTACTACTGAACATGACAAAATACCACACTGCCTGGAGAGAGGCTAGCCCAGTCCCTCGAGGCAAGTACTTATATCATTTTCATGCCTTCGTATTGGGCTTATGCGACTTTTGCAGCCCCTTTTCCGAAGATCTTGGTTCTTCTATACGAACGGTGCGTTTTCTAATTCGATAGTTTTTCATTGATAATAGCGTGTTGCTTACACATACAGACATTAATGATTCAATAGGGAACATGGTATAAGGGATAGTAGTTCTTGTAGAATCTTTATGGAAGTTTGACACTTCTGTAGTCACCTAAAATACTGGCTTAGTCTCTGAGGTGGTAATAATATCTAAAACTCAAATCTAATGCCTTCGTGAGGATACAGCCCTCATTGTAGCATATGTATACAGATGCTTGGACTGCTTTGATTAAACCATACATCTTCTTGGAACAAGCTATAAATTAGTATCGTACAACGTATCCTACCATAGACGGGATATCTAATCGTCTTCTTTAGTTATGACAATGTCAAGAATTCGGGAATTATTAGCTTCGGGAGAAACATCCTTGAAATACTTTTCTTGTATGGTCATAATTAATGGGGATAATTAGGTGATTGTAATTAGGTAATTTGGTGGGGCACCTTGTACAATGCTTTAGCCAAAACACGTCGGACTACATGTGCTTCGATGAAGTTCGTACAAGTTTTATTACAAAGCTGTGTACATAACTACCTGGAAGCTTTCACTGTCAGCAATGACAGTAAACCTTCGTTCAATGCAACATGCTGTTATCTCTGCTTCAGAGTTTTCAGTACTTCTGGGGTATGGAAAGACGTAAGTAAATTTAAGGTACACTTGTTTTTAAAGAGAGAATGAAAGTGTACTTGGGAGAGATCCGTGCTCGAAGAGCAACAGTGCGCTCGTGAAACATTCACAAAAATCTGTTCCAGACTGGAGTAAAACTTTTGTATGTAAGACAGCCATTATGCGTAGATGTTAAGTGGAAATTGAGTAGGAGATATATTATACATCTATGCATTGATAGCGAATTATCATTTCAAGATTGTGCAACTTTATTCCGAAGTTATCATTTAACGCGTTACTTAACATTCCTAAACTCTGAAAAAGGAAACTGATGATATACTTCAAAATTGTTTACCAGTTCAATTTTAAACTTGCTATTAGTAACTCGACAGTTATCGATCGATAAATCAATTTTAATTTTAAGAAATCGGAAGAAGCATATAGTAATATTTAAACTAATATAAAGTAATGTAATTATAAAGAGAAATAACTTATACTATTTGTCGTTAATACGCAAAGAAGTTGCATAGTCTAAATGGATCTAGATCATATTGAAGTCACACGAGTAAATAAGTAATGTTATTTTTACAATACAGGTGAAGGAGTTACTGATGAGCTTCGGACAACTAAGAGCATTCAATCTAGTAAAGGATTCAGCCACAGGTCTATCCAAGGGTTACGCATTCTGCGAATATGTTGACGTGTCAATGACAGACCAAGCAATTGCTGGATTAAATGGGATGCAGCTGGGAGACAAGAAACTAATTGTCCAGCGAGCTAGCGTAGGTGCCAAGAATCCTATGATCGGTGCACAAGCTCCGGTTCAAATCCAGGTGCCTGGGCTGTCTATGGTGGGCACGAGTGGCCCGGCGACTGAGGTAAAATAATTTCGTTCGTGCCTTTTTATAATTTACATAAATCGTATGTAAATTGAACTGTTCCAAATGAAATCCACAACAGTCATCCTTTATTGTCTTATAAGAGACTTAACGTAACAGCGATTATTATGCATAAATAATGTGTAGGTGCTGTGCCTGCTGAACATGGTAACTCCCGAGGAGCTAATGGAGGAAGAGGAATATGAAGATATTTTAGAAGACATTAAAGAAGAGTGTAACAAATACGGTGTAGTCCGATCCGTGGAAATACCAAGACCTATAGAAGGTGTTGATGTACCTGGATGCGGAAAAGTATATTTCATATTAACATACTATTCTAGTTCTACTTGCTCCGAGAAGCATATTATTAAAAATATATGCCTGTGTTTGTTATAGGTATTTGTCGAATTTAATAGCGTGATCGACTGCCAGAAGGCACAGCAGACCCTTACAGGACGAAAGTTCAATAACCGTGTTGTTGTGACGTCATACTTTGACCCCGACAAGTATCACCGCAGAGAATTCTAAAACTTATAGATTTCTCTTTTCATACCAATTAATAATTGACTACCAATGTGTAATATATATATTGAATGAATAATCTAACGTGCCCGAAAATTAATAATTCTCTTTTATCAGAATGTACAAAGCAAAATGTAATTGATTTCCGATCGTACTGTGCATTGGAGAGCGATTGTTGTAACTTTTGCGTATCTTTCAATTATATAATCATATATAAATAACGAGTAATTTATGACACGGGATATTTCGTAATTCGCAACTAGTAATGGAAATAAAAAGAAATAGTACGACGGGTGCGGTTATACGAGAATAGCGGTATCATGAATTTCGATAATGGATTAGTGAGATTAAAATAATAGACGATTGTCAAGGACAGAATTACATGGAAATAAATAACACATTGTCACTGTGTTTATACAAAATTTCTTCTGTGAAAATACTTCTCACATGTTTGTCTTGTCGGAGTATAAAAAAAAGCGATGTATCGAGTGCTAAAATCTTGAAATTTTTCCATATTTTTCTATTTATGTTTAAGCTTCATTTTGCAATGCAGGTTGATAGGCTGAATGGCGTTCTCCAGTATCAGCATTGTCGACTACGAATTTCTGTAGTAATACGTAGAGCCCAGCACCAGCAAACAGCATACCAATTCCTATCAGGAGTACTATAGACCATGCAGGTATCGCAGTTCCCCCTAAAAAGTTACGAATACACTTCGTTATTTCACACAATATTAGTTTCCTCCCCGTCTCCCACTTTTATAAAATACTTCGGACTTACAGTAATAGCGCCTTGTTATTGTCTTGCGACCCCTTAAAATTTTGCGCCTTGCTTCAACTCCTTCCATAAAAATCCCCATGATTACTGTTTGAAATCGATCGATTAGTACATACGAAGAATTTGTAATTTATTTTTCCCTGCACCATTGCAAATTATTTACATGACTCATATGTGAGTCGTGTAAGGATTATCAAACTTTTACTGAGCTTGTATCTTTGCAATATTATTGCATAAATTTACATTATATTTGTGCAATTACTTTATTATACTTTCTGACGATTAACCTTTGTAAATCTTTCACCACTTTAATAACATTCTACATATACGTATCACCAGTTTTTTTTTTATTCCACACAACTCTATACAATTTTTGCGAGGAAGGGGAACAAAATTTATTTGCCTTTGTGCACGTATTCATTGTCAATATTATTTTTCTATGAGGATCTTGTAAATTTGACGACAAAAGTTGTGCTTTTAAATATTCGGTGTGATTACACTTTAAAAGTCAGAAAACGTGCGTCATATGCATAATTGTAATCAGTTCTGTCAAGATCATTGAGTTTCAAATACTACATAAGTGAATGTATATACTTACATACACCAATGGCGATGTAGCACAAAAGCTTTTTGGAACACATTTTTTTCGATTACGAAAATGTAAATCGCGGTAAATTATAATACAATGAAACGTAACTTGTAGTTGGTACCAATAGGTGAATAACGTTGGAATCGCGTCAGGATACTCAAACGATATGGTCGTGAATCCGTAGTGAATCAGCGCTCTGATAAGAGATATCCGATAACAGGTGGAAAATGCACCTTATCTGTTCTCGCGTAGATAAAAGAGATTCTTATTATGGAACCCTCTTGGGCTTGCCACCATAGCGAGCATACTTTCATCAACTAACATCCTTTGTTCATTGATTTCTACAAGGAGAATACTCGACACTGTGTAATTTCATTCTAATATTTTCAATACGTGCAAATGAAGAGAATTCAGATCTTTCAGCCTCTAAGTATATTCTACAAAAAGCTAATTGAATATAAAGAAACAAGTTAGTTTAGTTTAAATGAATGTATAATACAAAGTTAATAATGTTTATACAAATTTATATAAAATTGGTTCATTGGAATTATAGATTGGACGAGTTACAAATAAAAAGGCTGTGACTTGGTTCGTTTGCTGCTCTTCTCATAAACGTCTAAAGAAACGTGGAAACTCCGGGCGCAGTTGGAACTTAACAGCGCGGATACGAAGTAGATTATCGGGAATGCAGGTCGAAGATTCAGGGAGGGGTAGGATCTATTGAACAGAAGAGAAATGATAGTATCAGTTAATATTCCGCAATTGTATACTGACTTTTTATTAATTCAAAATCAAGGAAACCAAGTTACAAGTATAATATAACTTATTACACGATCGTTGTAATATCAGATTGGTCGATGCCAACGAGAAAGGAGCGTCAATCAAATACGAAACCAGTGTCCTTTACCTAACAATACAGTAAATACGATAAAGTATAATCCTTTGAAACGTTTATTTCACAAAGCGTTGCGCGAATGTTTATACTTTTAGCAACCATGTAATAAATGGTAAAAATTAAACTGGATATCTGGAATAGATGAATTCACAGCGGTCGTAATGTTTCAAAGGATTGGGAAAACTCGCAGGCCGAAGCATATTGTGTTAAAGATTGTTGACATCGACAGTTCGTATGCTGATATGGATAATTGAGATATATTCCCTCTGCTTTTATATAACATTAAAGTAATTACGACGAAAATAAAGCTTTATGCAACTTACAAATATAATTACCGTAATAATATAAATAGAAATAGCTGGCACATATACAAGGCATTCCAAAACATCACGTTTCACGTAACAATTTCCTCTGCCTCAGACGGCAGTATTTGCATTTCCCTCCACATCCATTAATTGTTTCATCTAATTTTCCTACCATTCTACTTGTACACTCTCTCTCACCCTCTCTCTCTCTCTCTCTCTCTCTCTCTCTCTCTCTCTCACCCTCTCTTTCTCGCTCTATTTTCTTGAATCCGTAGTTCCCTCCTGTGTAACTGTTTCTCCTCAGTTCTTTTGTTTTTATTCAGCACCATACGATTTCGAAGAAATCTTCACACCAGCACAGCTTTTTATGCTTTTCATCTGTGCTCGTGTTAAACTGCGCCCCCGTGGCGCGAGAATTCCATGGTCGCCACGTTTTAAAGCAATCCCTTGACGAAACTACAATACGGCCCTAAAGAATACTACCAGAACTGCTTACATAGCAGAAGAGATACGCATAGAAATGATCAACACTTGATCGTATCTCATCCGTTAACATGCAAATTCCATGCTTACCGATAGACGTCTCATTTTATTTAACAAATAAAAAAAGGGAAGAAAATGAAAAGAAAAAAGAATGTTGTGCATTAAAGTTTTCAAGCTTTGCGCATATACTATTGCACATACTTGATGGTACGGTAAATTCCACGAGAAAATGACCAACCAGTACAATTCACCAGTTTTAATTTTAATACACTGCTGAAAAATTAATTGATACGATGAAAAACGACCTAATAACAAAATCGTCATAACTATTTATTAACATATATATGTATATATATCGGCGTACAAATAAAAAAAAATGCAGTACACAAGTAAGCCACGTTAAGGAAAACATTAATACAAGTATATTTTGGGAGGGGAATACATTCATAGGTTTCAGGAAATAAATAAAATATAATCGCGACGTAGATTAATATAAATAAGATATGACCGTACTACAAAATCGAGAAAAAGAAAATGAAAGCAAAGAAGCACGTTGCTTTTAATACATTGACGCGAATACTCATTGTTACTTGGATTAACGTAATACTCTTTCACAGTGCGTTCTCCTACAATTTCACTTCGCGCGTACCGAGCTCTCATGTATATCAGTTGCGTGCACTCGTTTCAAAATATACAGAAATACGGACCTCCCCATTGTAAACAATTATACTGTACATTACGCTAGGGAACTGTTTGGAATCAAATAAAAAAATAAATATAAATAATACTGTGAAACGCGTATGTTGTACAGTAAGTACTGACGCTCTTCGCAACTGTTTCTTTTTGTGATACAACACTAAGTACATTACCGTATCGTTCATGACAATGTCGAAAGTAAAGTTAATAGGAGTCCGCGGAGACACTCGAATTTTTCCAAAAACGTACCGGAACAGATTGCTGGCAAAAGGAAACATTACTGGTAGGTAATAGAGCGTCTATAATATATTTTGCTATAAATTACAAACTACATTAGAAGTGTCTAATAACATTGGACTTAGCCGTCATAGGTTTTCTTCATCTAAATACGAATCTTTGTTTCTAAGCTACAACCTATTTGCAATCAAAGTCACTTGGTAATTTCGCTTGGAATACTGTACTTAGTGGATGGCATATAATGACTTTAAGATAGTTGGAGGATAATGAATTCTCATTTCTTTTTTTTTTGTTATTTGAAGTCTGTGGCATTATTATTCGAAATGTACTCACTGAAATGCGTTTAGAATTAATAGCTATTATTATCGTGTCCCTTAACTCTATTGCAAAGTGTTTCCTTACGTTGGCTCGACGTATTGCTACCGGTTACTTTACCATTTTCATTTAATTCTTATCACTTCTTTTAATACGATGTTCTCTCACCTACCCGATACCCGAAATTATTTTTTTTCCATTTTTTCTTTTTAATTAGTCAGTCAAGTTGTTATTGCGCCTTCGAGGAACGGTCTATTCTCATTGCAGAATTACAGAACTAAATGCACGTGGTACCCCATGTATTTTTTTTCTTTTACCCCCTGGTCGAATGTTAACTCCACATCAATTAATATTATAACATTACATATAACTGGTTATTTTACAAAGTGTCCCTGGATAAGTGCTGCATAAAATGTTTGTTAAACGGCAGGGGATACAAAGGAATCGTGATATTTCATTGGTATTTCTGCTGACATTCTCGTTTTAAGAATCCCTTGAACGTCCCTTTTTCGCGTGTTCGGCAAAAATGTAAGAAAACTTTAGTACCATTTAAACAAAGTGATCCCGAGATGATGTTGATAAGTTTCGAAACTAAATTTCCTTACAAACATAGGAAAGAATGAAAGTAATCTCACGTTCCTTTGTATCGTCTTAGCAATCATTTCATGCAGCAGCTATCTAGAGACACCTCGTACACTCTACATAATATTATAAATTAATCGTGTAACATGCTCAGGAATTTCATGACATTATACACTAGAGCAGGGATCCCGTTTGCTCCCACACGGTGCCTGTGTATGATTGCGTTTATTATTACGTTACTATGTGGTTACTCTATAGTAACAAGTATCTCTAGCTGCGGAGCACTGACAGCGGCGTTTCTGTTAAAGTGTTATCGCTTGTTAGTAGTGGTGTTAAATATTAATAAATAGATACCGCGATTATCATTGAACATACTTTTCCTTTTTAATATCTGTATATAATAATAAATTAATCGAATATATTACCGCATAATCGTGTACCTGGTACGAGCTAAATATTTAGGTTTAAACTTAGGTTTACCTTGTGGCTAGCTGATGGTACGGTCCGAAATGCTATTTTTCGTTTGGCTTAGCGGCGTGGCGGAAATATTCGTCGAGGAAGATGAGATACAGTCCTTCAATGGATTACTGCTCGGGATTAATTTGCTGCTCCCCTGGCTGTTGCTCCTTTTACTCTTGTCGCGATCCACCATGCTAGCATCGGTGACTTTACATGCTTCACGGCACTCGATCTTAGTGCTGCTCGTTTGCCCTTTGACGTTCACGCTATTCCCTTCGTCGATGCTATCCTCCATGATCCCTTCTATAATCAGTACCCCCTTGAACGTGGCTAAGGTTTTACGAAGCGTTATACAGAAACCTTTAGACGCTGGTATAAGTGGGAACTCCGGAAGGATCTTTTTGTCTAAACAGAAACCAGGTTGTTGATGTAGAGATTTATGCATGTGTACATGAAATTGGTAATAAGCTCGAAGCACACCGAATCACCGCGAATGTCCCGAAATGTATTGAATACTATTGGAAATCAAAAGTTTGCCCGTGTAACAATACATCTATCTACAAGGGGAAAAATAAATTTTTAAACAGAATTCGTGGAACTCTTCAACTTCTCAAAAGGTTCAAGAATATCTGGCTTCGAATACTCGGAACCATGCGAATTTACGTCGGATCGTTGAAAAAACTTTCGAGCCGAAGACTCGAACCGCTATCGCTAAGTACAATTAAAAGAGAAAATAACGTACCAACGTCAGATATTTGTTTAAAAGTAGTAGGCGTCACTGGAGACAATGGATGTTGATTATTGTGTTGCTCGGAGATCTCCATCCACAAGTCCAGTCGTTGCAGTAGTTTCTTTGCGTGCCTCTTGAAATGTTCCATGATGATATCTTTGAAAACAGGCGGTGGATGCTGTAGCAACTTGGTCTGCGCTTGAACCAGCTTCAGCACAACCATTTCATTGTACATCCTTGAGTTCTCTCGCCCTTGTTGAGACCCCTTCTGCTTTTCAAATCCTGCCTCGTTGAAATATGGTTCGGGCACGAGTATAAGGCCCTGGATCGATACTATAACTTGTAACAAAGTTGAGGAGCTTGTCCACACTTCTGTTCCACGGCCGGACCACGTTCCGAGCAGGCTCACGCATACTTTTCCATCTTCGTAGAGATTAGGATTCAATCTATCGTTACAATAAGAAATGTAATGGCAAAGTGGCGGAGCAGCCGGATAGTCGGCGGACAATTGAAAGTCGAAAAGGAAGAGTCCGTCCTCGTACGGTGTTTTTTCAGGGCCGCGAAACATTACAGAATACAAGTCTATCCTATCTTCAAATCCTTTCACCCATATGCCGGGTGGTAGCGAGCTTTTCAACAGTTTCAGTTCCTTGGACACAGTTCTGAAGAAATTCGTTGGGTCCGTGGGCTGGAACATTGTTAATCTAAATTTATGACTGTCCGGCGCTGTTTCCTCTATGGAGAATCCTTCCCCTTCTGTATATACCGGTGGCGGAATCTCTATCACGCACTCGGACGGCTCCTGTACCAGTTCTACGCACTTCTCTTCCTCTTTCTTCTGCTTCTTCGAAGGGGACGACCCTTTCTCGGCGTCAGACAGCGACATCCTCGACAGTCCGAATCGTTTAGATACTTCTGCGTGCGCTAATACGAGTTGAGCTTTAATCAGGGTACAAAGTTTCACGCAAACTTGGGAACCGGCTACGTAAGAGCTCGTAATGTATATATGCGTCTTGTTAGCCTTATTCGCGTCTGTCTTCTCTGCTGAGCGATCGGGTACATTGTTAGCATCTTCGCTTAATAGAAACTCTCCGCTTGACTCGCTCGAGCCCGATTCTTTCTTCGAGTTCTCCGCGGAATATAATCCAGAATCCTCAGGATTGGGATTAACATTGATGAATAGTCTGTCGATCGATTTCTCATCTTTCACATTCTGTTCTTTACCGGCGTCTTCGTCGTTCTTGTCATCGATGGATTCTGTCGTGTCAGTTACAGTAATGATTTTCTCGGAAGGGATATCGGAGTTCTCTGTATTTAACTCCGAGCCGTCGGATTTATGAGTGAACAGTCTGTTCACTTGATCCGCCATACGTTGCGCCACATTCGCCCGGCCGCCTTGCCTGACTCTTTCCAAAAGCCCTTGGAAGTGACTTTCATGGAAGAAAGAGGTGCCCATAAGTTTATCCATATAACGACAATCTTTGTAGACGTCTAGTAATTTCCTCATAACTTCAGTCGTCTGGAGAGACGGGTTCTGAGTAAAGATCTCTTCCAATCTGGACATAGCGATACGAGCTTTCTCGATGTGGGCGGCTAATTTTGGCTTTATATTTTCTAACTCCGTTTGCTCTGTTCCGTCATTATCGGCGATAAAACAGTCTTCCAATTCCGTTTCCCACGACGCGTCAGACGACACGTCATCCCATAGTTCTCCCTCGTCACTGTCATATTCACCTACTTTATACAAATCTTGAGGCCAACACATACTTACATGTCCATCGACCCACCACACTTTCACCCGACCTTCCGGATAATTATCTAGTACTTGACCAGCCGTGCACCCAGCATCTTCCCCTTCAAAGTTGGCTATACGAATCACCAACGTACCCGGTCTGTATTGAAAATCGGGGTGATCCTTCAAATCATACACACTGACCTCGCGCTCTTCTAGTAAAGTTGGTCTAGCGAATATTTATTCAGATTAGTGCGATATCATTTACAACGAATTGAATTGCTCTCGATCGAGCGCGAGAAATGCTGGTCACTTACTGCGGACTTTGACTAGAAGTGTACGTTTTGAACCATTTTATTTTAGCTGTTCTACCTTGGTGATCGACGCTTTGAACTACACCGTACATTCTAGATTCCTCTTTTTGATCGACCACAAAATCGCCCGGGAAGAACTCTTTATCGTCTAAGTGGTGAATCGGGTAAAGCTGTGTTGATGGAATGCCTGGAAGAAGAGTAATGGATGAAGTTCTGCCACTCGTATGCTGTTGAAAACGATCTGCGATTAAGAATGTTACGAATAAAGTACCGAATTCTACCGAGCCGTCCTGCCACACAACGTTAGCTTTCGTATTTGTGGATAACGTTTCCACGACAATTTTAGTTCCAGGTATAAGTGGTACTGGCGGTACCTTTTTCTTTGCTTTACATAACTTTTTCTTCTTCAGTACCTTAGTCATTAAAGCGGGGCCCTTCTTCTTTTTGCCCATAGATGACATACTCGAACACCCACTGGACACCTGTAAACGTTAGAATGCTCGTTAGTCCTATTTGCTGCGCGACGATAAGTAACAGAAACTCTTACCGAAGCACTGTCGCTTTGCGAACCAGTGTCCTCCGTATCCCAGTCGTCTGAACTCTCAGTGTTTTGATTTTGTGCTGGAAGCATTAGGGTATTATTGCTTGTCACATTTTGCAAATTATTAATATTATTTTGAGCATTCTCTTCTAACGCCTGCTGTTCGTTAACGTCCTTCTCTTTCTTTTTATCCTCAGCCGGCTTAGTGACGCTAATATTTGGACGTGTTTTCTTCGGACTATGTTTAGGAACTTGAAAAATATCTCTTTGATGCTTCCTCCACTGTTCCCGCGTAATGACGTTCTCGTCGCCCTTAATTACATAGAAGTTTCTGTCTCCCACTTGCACGGTAGAAGGTTCAAAGACATTTAATAATTTCAACTTCTTTAAATTCTCCCCCTCGACTACGAATTTCGGCGGAGCCTGGTCCGACCAAGCGCCATCCTTCGAGTATGCTCTGCACTGCCAGTGTACTCCCACCCACTCTGTCTCCACTTTCTCCACGATCACCTTCGTCATTTTCTGCGGCTTGGCCTTCCTCTTCACTTTCATTTCTTTCGTACAAGTGATCCACTGTGCATCTTCCAGGCAGTGAATCGGTCCCCACAAACTTTGCCCGGGATAGAACTCGGAAGAGTGGGGAAAATCATTGTCCTAAAAGGTCTGCATTGAATATCTTTAATCGAAGGACAATTTTCTATTTGATTCTTACATTGTCTCGCTTCTCCTCTAACTGCCCCAAGACGCGAGAGTCCGTCTCGTTTATAACGCAACGCGATCCGTCGGGCGTAGTGAGCCACAATTTAAAGTGAGCCATCTTTATCCCGCCGACCCACGAATCCATGCAGACAGCTATATCCGTCGCGAATTCCTACGAAACATGACTATCAACTATAATATATGACTTACTTAACGAAAAGTAACCGCCGTGCACGCCTGACTACGTACTTCCAACGGAACCAAATCCTCGCTCCTAATATTCGTAAGCACCTGCTTAGTGCCGATCACTTGAACGCAAGCAGTGAGTTCGATATCCCTGCAATAACCCCTCTGTGTATCTTTCCCCTTTATCATACGGCGCACAACATCTCCCGGCATAAGCGTTCTGTCTGCCAGGTGGACCTATAAGTAGACATAAAAATTTCCCCCGAAAAAAAGAAAGAAATCCTCAATATGCTACGAAAAGAAACACCAAAGGGATGCAAGTCGTTACGTCGGAATCGAATTCGAAATTTGATTCCAACAGTCAATCGCGGACACCGTTCTCGTGTCAGGTGTCGCTCGCCGTGAAATCGAAAACATAAATACAAGGGGAAAGGGATAATACGGCGAGGCATGATATATCGTTCTGCGCAGCGTTCATTTCGTCCGCGGTGGATAGTTTGATGGGATAGCGAACGTTGGATACCTTTTTCGCGGTGACCAGCTCCTCGACACCGGAGGGATGCCAGACCACGCGAATCTCGCCCTTTTTCCTCTTCGGGTTCTCCTCGCTGTCAGAGCTCTCGTCGGACAGTTCCTGGTCGTCGTTCTCCATAACGATCCCGAACACAACGTTGCCCTTCTTGTCCACACGGTAGACGACATCCTCGTAAAAGTACTGACACTCTACCCCCAAGTTCGTAGCCATCTTTCCTCTGATCACTGTGTGCTCGCTCTCCGCCGACGACGGCTGATAGAAGGTTACACGGCGCAACGGTTACGACGCACGTCGCAGAGCAGGGATACCTGGCTCCCAACCCCGAACCCTGTCCCAACCCCGACCTAAGAATCCACCGATTCGAGATGCCTCTTGTCTCCTCCACGCCGATCGAGTAGTTATCGACCTTTTTCAAATCGAGTCTCGTTTCTACATTTTTTCAACCGTCGCCGCGGCCTACCTGTCAAAATATTTTGATTTAACGTCGTGCTACGGAGCGTACGCGTACTTGCGTGTATACGGGGTGTCCCGCACGAAACGCTGCGAGCGGTACTTTCGCTATCCTACCTACTAAGAATGGCGATGAAATTCTCGTTTCTCTTTTAAGTTTCCGGCTTATGGAATCCTTCGGGTGACGTATGCCGTCCTACCGTCGGGGATCCCTGCTTTTCTTTTTGTATCGAATGGTACATATATGTATACATTTTTGGTGTTTTGGGTGAATCTTCTAGAAACATGAAATTTAAGATGTTCTACATTTTATGTTTGGGGAGATACAAGGGACATCGTTTTGTATTAGGAGAATTTGAAAGTGAGACGAAATGCGGTAGGATTAATATGGGGATTGGGCCAGTTTTAATTTAGAGAAGTTGGGGCACAATGAAATAATATTCTCTTGATAGCTAGAAGCAGTTTGAAGTTCACAACATGATCACAACTCACAAGACACCCTGTAAGCTATCATCTTGATAGATGATATAAGCTGATACCCTGTAGATAACAGGATAATATTAATGTTTCATTGTGCCCGTTGCATCAGTGTCCCAAGTCCACCTAAGGTCTTCTGTTATTTTGATTGTGTATTGAATAATCGTGTGAAGTTTAAGGGGTCATGCCTAGTTGGCAGGCGAAAAAGAACGTGATTTTCGGGATTTTTTGTGGAAAATCTAATGTATATTTTTTGCAACTATTTGCTTATGGTAAAAGTACATATATTCAGCAACTCTCGGTGATTTTGTTGTAGAAAGATATTAAAAAAGAAACGAATACCAGCCACTCTACCGGAAGCTGTTTTTACAAAGGCGTTGCGCGGTGAGCACGATTTCTCCGAGCCGGATCAAACTGAAATCAAAAACTGAAGAAGATTCTGTTAATATATGAGTTTATCTGGTGCGCGAATGAACGATTTTTCAAAAAAATAATTTCAGACGAAATGGCGGACGTTTAACGCAAAATCATGATTTTTCGATGTCTGATTTGTTCGTTTTTCGTGAATTTAAAGTAGAGTTTTCATCAAAAACCAAATTCGTTCGTTCACGCACCAGGTAAACTCATATACTAACAGAATCTTCTTCACTTTTCGATTTCAGATGATTTAGTTCGGAGAAATCGTGTCCACCGCTAAATAAATTACTTCCGGGAGAGTGGCTGCTTTTCGTTCATTTTTTAATATTTTTCTATAACAAAATCAATATACTTTTACAATAAGCAAATAGTTGCAAAAAACATACATTAGATTTTCCACAAAAAATTCCCGAAAATCACGTTCTTTTTCACCTGCCAACTAGGCATGACCCCTTAAGGAAATGGGATAAGTAACCGTTGTTTCTGGAACACTGTCCGAAAGTTGATGCGTCGTTCTGTTGAAAGAAATTAGGCGGATACCACCCCGATCTTTCAAAGTGGCTTGACAAGGGTTTCGCATATAATGTACATTTTATAGTCATTTATTACAACATATTCTCTTAATCATATGTACAACCGATTGTCTGACAAATACATTCATACTTATATCGAATAAATATCTAAAAATATAGTGAAAGATGAAATTTCTTGTTCAATTAGGAATTAATATCACATAGCCATATGTTTATAAACAGATATGTCCTATGACTAATGAGAAACATGTTTACTCACGACATAAACCGTAAGTTTCACTTACATCTTTCAGAAAATATGTACCTTCTTTATACGCAACATATTTATTAAACTTTGTTTAATTAGGGGGTCTAGTCATAGAATAAAACAGACTAAGAATACAATTAATTTACACTGACTAGATACGCGAGGGTGAATGTTTTAAGTGTTTTTATATAACTAAGATATCGTTTCTATCATGGAAAAATAATTTCTCAGACATTGCTTTTTACTTGAAACGATCAAACTGCAAAGTGAGTACGTTGGAACCCTTGGCCCAGACTGTGCAATATAGTCTGCATCTCGCTTTCGTTCTCATGGTAGAATACATAAGCGTCGAACTTGGTCGCCAAGTTGCAGTTAGTGTCTCTGTAAATTGAGTTAAACGTACATTCCAATTATATAACTAAAAGAATTGATATGATAATTATGTATATTACCCTGCAATGAATGCAAAATAATTCGGAATGTTTCCAGTACGACCGCAAGAAGAGATTTCCATGTAACTTTGTTTACATATTACCTAAACGTTCAAATAGACTTTACTGTTATGTTACACATTTGTAAACTCTAACAGATATATTTACGTACCATGTCATCCGCGTCCTGAGTCACCCTGATTCCAATTTCTAGACATTCAAATTTCACGGGCACCAGTTTTAATTCCTCCAACTTTAATACTTGTACGATCGCTCTTTCGATTTGTTTAACATCTCCTGCCGCACCAATATACATAGAGCCACAGTATTTAACACAATATCCAGCATTTAAAGATTTGCTCGCCGATTTAGGTATCTCGGGTTTCTCTTCGCCATTCTGCGTCTCTGAAGCAAATCTCTTTAGAATCTTTTTCAACCCCTCAACACCCGAGTTTCTTATGAGATGAACTACTGGGGCGTACAAGTCATTTGTTTGTTTATTGCGATGCTGAAAATCCATGATATTACAAATGCAGTCATATTTAATTAAAGAGAATGGATTTGCGATACATACCTTAACTACGTGTAGACACACTGGTCGGCCCGTGGTTTTTTTCATAATTCTACGTAGCTGTCCCTTCGTACTAGATGTTATAGCATTTCCATTTATCTCGTCCAACACGTCCCCAATCTCCACTTTATCCTAATAGAAAATTATTTAAAGAATTCAAATTACATTAATATCGATAATTTTTTATGCCGAAACTTCGACTTTTAATTCTGATTCTTATGAAAATTTAAGAGAGAATATCGCGCTTCTTACATCTTCCGCAGCCACAGAATTTTTATCCAGATTGATTATTAAAGCCTTCCCTTTGATGAAACTGTAAAGCGCAAAAGGTGTTATTTACTACGAGAATTTCCCTTTCATAACTAACATTACTCACCATACAGAGATACCTAGACATCTACAAGGAACTAATTCCAGAGCCACGCACTCTGGTAGTTGCCAGGACTCGTCCAAAAAACTAGAATTCCGTAAATTTAATTTAAACTTCAATTTACTACTTTGCAGTAATACCGATAAAAATATTTCACCGAGAATGTCATCTCCTACAATACTGTTTTTATCATAATAGTCGGTAGCCATTAATGGTGTCCTGACCTGTAGATGTTTGTGCATAGTTAGTTATTAAGGCATTAAGTAAATTATAAACGAATCGTTGAGCTTTGCTTAAGTTGATAAATGCATTTTAAGTATACCAGCATTTCAATCGGAATATGAAGGCACTTTCGCGTTAAACATGTTCTAATTAAAAGTCTAAGATGTCCAGTAGGAGTATGCACTTTTGGAGTGTCTCTTACTTGTTCGACTGCCAGAGAGTAAGTGCAACAGGAACTGAAACAGTGTCATGTTTACTTTTCAAAATACTTTATGTACATTTAACACATTGACCGCTGCGCGATTCTCCCATGTTTTCCCCCATGATTCTTAATGTCAGAAATGTACAAATCTAAGGGCTTATTTCTTTAAGCGTTCTAAGGAAGCCTTAAGTTCGAAGCACCGGCCACTGGTGACTTCCGCAACAGTCAACATATTAAATAATGAAATCAATAAAGCTACTGAACCGTATTTCTTGTTCCGAACTGATTAATATAAATTGAAATCTCTTTCATGGAGGACTTTCAATTTATATTAAAGTATACTTTAGAAGATAACGTATGTTTCGGTATAAACCTAAAATGCTTTTCCGCGATTTCTTCCAAACAATACCAAGCGTCAGGTAACTTTGAAAAGTTTGTAGTATTCAATCGCATTAGTATGCCATTCTGCAAACATTTTTCTAAGCATCTACAAAAGGAAGGCAATTCTATATTTCCATCATCAATCTCTGTGTCGCATTCTGTTAGTTTTCTTGTCCATCCTGAAAGTAAATTAGTCGTGTGAAGAAATGTAAGGGACTTAATGTATTAGTATCGTTATAATCTGCATACAGATAAAATTCAAAATAATTCATCCACATTATTCACAAAGAAGGGGGATCAAACACTATACAGAGTGTTCATATTAGTATCGTGTCTTATAAATTAATAGAACTGCGAAAAAAAATTGTGAGAGAAGTTACATCATTTTTTTATAAAGCATACACATTCAACATCTTCGATAAATTTATGCATAATACCACACAAATACGCTACATGTATATAGGTGGTTAAAAGGAAATAAAAAAAAGTTACGTGTGTAATGAAATTCGTTGATACGTAAAAATGACAAGTGGAATACAGATAATCGAAGCTATAAACATTCCTAAAAAGGAGAATCGTTTTCTGTTACGAATCTTTACTTACTATATATTTATTTAGACAAAATAACTCTCTAACCTAAAAACATCTAGCATCGCTTAATTACCTTTCAGTTCTTTGATAAGAGGATTTGAGACCGTCATCGCATTATCAGTCAGAATTGTTATGCCATACATTGACAGTTACTCTATTCAGTAAACTAGATCATCGGTTAAATTCGGTTAAAAGCTCGTAGTGACTGAAGCAGGCATCACTGCAACGTACTTAAAATCATGTATATACATACCATTGTTTTAACAGTGTGAAGTGTAAACGTGTACATACTGTCAAACATCAACTGTATCAAACGTCACTTTTTTACCGACCGTGTTGTGTTGTGTTTGTGGCGCACATGTTTATTGAGTACGCGCCAAGCGTATTATCGCAGACGAGATACAGGTTCCTATACCACAGACCAGGTCTGTACCTCGTCTTCTGTATTATCAGGGCCTCCTTACTCAGTGGATTAAATGAGCTATGGCTGGGCTTGTTTCATTTCAATTCTTTATGAGAGAAGAGACACGACAACCGTTAAATCTATACAATCACAGACGAGGTATAGGTATATCTATACCTCGTCTGTGATACGATGTACCACCCTGCATCAATTGGGAAGAAACTGCAGTCTATACGGCGTATAGAGTTGGTATTTACGTGAGGTGTTAGGGCGCCAAATTTTCTTAGCCAAGGGCGCTCAAAATTGTTAAGACGGCCCTGGGTATCATCACGCGAGAGATAATCGTGTGTTCGTGCACATATGCAACCTCTGTACCTGCTCATAAAACAATGTTCGATTGATAACGGGCACTTTGATATGAACTGTTACATGGTGATCATTTCTCGAGTATCTTTCATAGATATCCTTCGTACATCGTGGATTACGTAAAGCGCGAACAATTTTTCGTTTATATTCAGTTCGATTAAAGCTTCCTTTCGTCGATCCATGGGACATTGAAAATCGGGTCTTCAGCTCGATCACGCATATTAGCAGATACAAAGTTAAAGAAACTGGGAGAAATGGCAGTGGCAGTGCCTGATGTAGATGTGATTAAATCGCAAGCTTTGGAAGCTTTCCTGGAGGAATTTGGAGTGAATGCAGATGTGTGCGTTTGCGCTCCGGGTCGCGTGAATCTGATCGGAGAACACACCGATTACAACGATGGTTTCGTCTTGCCGATGGTAAAATTCTCGATGTTTAAAGAAGCGTTGCGGTTTTTTCCTTTGAAATAAAATATAAGCGAATCTGCCGTTGTTTGCTGTTACTAATTGGTAAATGTATTCCATAGAACACGTATCACGTATTTTGACAGAAACAATCCGGCTGTAATTCATAGTTTCTTTTGATCCTCGTAGTTCTTTTTCGAGGCTTCATTTAAATTTAAATCATCTATTAGGATTCTATGATCAACTGATTCAAATATATTTTAAATTTGAATAACAGTATCGTTCTTCAATGTGCGTTTTAATGCAAACGTTTATTAGGAAATAAATCGAAGAGATAAATTTTGTTGATCTGTAGTGAATTTGAATTCATTTAATATCAATGATGTTTAATTATAGAACGAGAGATATATTTAATCAACTCGCTTTAATCTTGATCATGCTTATCTGATGATTGCGTAATTATATAATTTCATATTTTTGTAAAATAGACGATTTTCGTGTACAATTGTGTCAAGAATAATAGCGGGTGCTTATTATTTCCAAAAAATTAATTTTTTTAATCACTTTTCCGATTAACTGCCAATTAATTTAAAGTATCATTTCGAGATCTCAAAAGTCACTGAATTAAATAGCTGTATTGTCTAATATGTTAATAAATTATTCCAATTTTTAGGCATTACCTATGGTGACAGTTGTAGCTGGAAAATTTAATAGTACGAAGAAACACAAAATTGTGTCTCTTAGCGAGACAGTCAGTTCTGAAAATCAGGTTGAATTTGAAGCAGGGACTCGTAATAGTATAAAACCAGGAGAACCGAAATGGGCAAACTACGTAAAAGGCTGCATAGCAAATTTTACTTGTTAGTTGAACGCCGTGTCTATTTTACTGAAGTTGCACAAAAATATAATTAATATCATAAAATTACAGTGTATTAATTTTAGTTAAACCTCAATTTCAGGCGACGTACCAGCATTTAATGCTGTAATTGTATCAACAGTACCTGTTGGCGCTGGTCTTAGTAGTTCAGCTGCTTTAGAGGTTGCTACTTATACATTCTTGGAAGCGTTAACTGGTTCACAATTGAACACGCCAGAAGATAAGGTATAATTACATAGTTACCTAATTTTCTTAACTTGTAATAGAGAAACGAGAACTGATACCCGTTCGTTTTCAGGCTTTAGCATGCCAACGGGTGGAGCATGAATTCGCTGGTGTTCCATGCGGTATCATGGATCAATTTATTTCCGTGATGGGGAAGGAAGGGTACGCCCTTCTTCTTGACTGTAGAGATCTTACTACCAAGCAAATCTCTATGTCGCAAATAGACGACTACGTCTTTCTCATTACTAATTCAAACACTCCGCACAAACTAAGCTCGAGCGCATATTGCGAGCGCAGAGATAGCTGTTACGCAGCTGCAAAGATGTTGCATAAGAAAAGTTTGCGGGATGCGTGTATAAGTGACGTTCAAGGTAAAAGAGAGACACAGTATTGCAAAAAGGAAATTACTCTTTTATTGTCATTATATTGAATACTACTATTGTTTTGCATTTAACGTCGACTTCGCCTAATCTATTTTATCCCCAGCTTTGCAATCGCAGATTGTATCTAAAGAAACAATAAAAAGAACTCGCCATGTGATCACAGAAATTCAGAGAACAATCGATGCCACAGCTGCTCTCGAAAAGGGGGATTTTAACAAATTTGGGCAGTTGATGAACGAAAGCCACGACTCGTTGAAAAATGATTACGAAGTTTCTTCTGTGGAACTTGATATTTTGGTATCAGCAGCGAGAGAAGTAAACGGTGTATTAGGGAGTCGTTTGACTGGTGCTGGTTTTGGGGGTTGCACGGTAACTTTACTAAGAAAAGATGCAGTCGATGAAACAATCAAGCATATAAAGGCTAAGTAAGGTTTCGCTGTCTTTAACAGTTTCGATTTGATTGTTCGGTAATAGTATTTACAAATACTGTTTCTCTTTTTATAGATATCCTGGAAATGCAACATTCTACATCGCGAAACCTGCAATGGGAGCAAGGTTCTTGGACATAAATTAAATGGTGCCTCGGTAAAACGAAAATGAGAAGTTACCTAATCTCGAGTAGCAAGAGTATGTACAAATAATGGTGCTTAACTAAAAACTTTAAGATTCTTTTCGTATTTATATTGAATAGATCGTTTTAATTTCAGGAAGAAAGCGATCCTCTCAGTATCCTCTCGCTATTCGCTCGCGACACGAGGCTGGCACTGGCGTGAGCGCTTAGCGAGTAGCGGAGACGATTCCAAGGGGCCGATGGCGCGAGTGAGAGAAAATAAGTGCGAGAGAGGTGACGAAAGCGAGCCCATAGTCAGGGGATACTGTACTTCTAACAAAGGAGGCGTTTATCGATACAATTTTACTGAAATTTCGATTTTTGTATAACATATCGTCTAAGCTAAACGGTCACAATATTTTCTCAACACTTGTTAACACTTTTTCAAATAAGGTACATTTATAAAACACATACGAAAGTTATTAAAAAAAGTGATTACTACATAGATATGTACAATAATGTATATGTATAAAAAAATATGTAAAATATCATTACTACATAAAAATATGGGCTTGTATCGACATATTCATTCGTATTTACACCTTTTTGTTACTCTAGTCATATTTCTATTAACTCCTTTGGCGCGGCATTGATGCAGCACAGTTCTTCTTAAAACTTTCATAATACGTTTCATAATTTCTAGTTTACTATGCCAGTTTCTATGCCATCACGCTTAAACGACCGACAGCTTCTTATTTTATTCTCGTTTTTGAATGAAGCACCAGCGTCACGTAAATACCCGTTACGTTGGAGTTAATTATTATCTCGAAACAACTATGAAAAACATTACTTCCTCTTATAATAAGTATTGTCTATGTTATCGTCTGTCTTCTTGTTGATATAATACTGATGCTTACAATATAAAGAAAAGTAGTTGCGGGACGGAATTTTCATGTGCTCGCTCGACGAGCATTCTCGATAGTGTGTGGGTGCCTTTAGTATTGTCAGCACCTATTCGTAATAGCCGCCGGACCATTTGACAATTCTGCAAAATAAATAAAATTTGTTTTAATTTTATTGTTGTACTCAGAGATGGGCAAAATTTTTATTTAAGTAAAAATTCCGAATGATGAATAAAAATTAAAGGATTTATTCGTCATTTGTCGAATAAAGTTATTTTTTTATTCGACGGATAAAGTAAAATTTTCAACTTTAACTTTATTCGACGTCGAATAATTTTTTGGTGCGCCTCCGAACCGCCGGGAACCATCATTGAGTGATACTACAAATTGTAACGCGCGCGCCAGGCCTCAACTCCCGCTCCATGGTGGTTCGAACGCGCGCCGGAAAATTATACAACGTCGAATAAAGTTAACCTTAAAGTTACAGTTAAAGTTGAAGTTGAAAAATTTTTTCGACGCTGAAGTTGAAACTTCATAAAAAAATTATTTAGTTAATGGCCAACTCTGCTTATACTGTATCATCTAATTATGTAATTTCTAAGATTTCAATACTCCCTGATAACCATCTGTCTCCAGTCTGACATCAGATTGGTAGCAGGGTTTGGCTCTGGTATGAGAGCTCAGAGTCTGACGTCAGAACCGTAGCAGACGGCAGAATCTGCTGCCGATCTGACATTAAGCACTGACATCAGGCTCTGCACCTCAGAACGCAGCCATCTGCGGACACAGACGACTACGGTTCTGATGTCAGATTCTGCTGCCCAGATCTGGCTATCAGGGCTAATAAAAAGTAGATTAAGATGCTATTAATCAGCTATTAACCCTCTGAGTACCGTGGAAGTAGTGAACAAACATGATCGTAGAATTTCCACCTACAACATGCGTTTAACAGTGAAACTTTAACACTGAAAGGGTTAATACTAGACTTTCAATATATTATATCGAAAGAATGATATTTCAGTTACCTTTAAGGCAGTCATTTAGCTCAAGTTCGTTGGAACTACACCTCAAACCTGAAGGTTTCACGCCCTTGAAGATTTCGATGACACTTGGTTTTAAGTTATGAAAGATCAAAGGCTGCCCACGTTTGGAGAAATCCTCCGTTAGATTCTTGACACCCTGAATGATTAATATTAACTTCAATATAATATCAAAAGATAAGCAACACAAAATAATACCTAACGTAGTGTTTCCTAATCTTTTTTGAGTCATGATCCTCTTTTATAAGACTCAAATATCCTTAGACCCCCCCCCCCCCATATAAGGTAAAGAAAACAGTAAATATAAGAATTTCAGCATATAATTCTAACTTAATAATTAAAAAGAATAAGTGCTAAAAATCGGCAACTAAAAATAATCGTGGCGACCGCCTAGAAATCACTGACCTAACGTAGTTTATATGACTGATAAATTCTGTAACTCTGATTCCTAAACACTAATCTGCACGAACATACCTTCGCAGCTGTAAAATCTGCTGCCTGAATATGCGTAGAATCTATGACAACAGGTACCGCCGTTCCCTGCTTCGTACCCTGCTTACTAATTACCGCTCGCACGTACTCAACGCTTGGGAAAACGAGACTTCTGTCAGGCGTTATGACAAGATATTCACAGCCGTTGATACTCTGCAACAATAAAGAGTCTTACGTTAGAAACAATAAAATTCAATGAAAGTAGTATACCACAATGAAATAGTTACTTTCTTTGCCCGAAAATTAAGCATTCTTTATGATTTTTTTTCTATATGAAAATGACAAGCTAGACAGAGGGAGTTTATTGCAAATGAAAGATCACTGTTTGAAAGTATTAAAAGAATTTTTATTTAAAAAAAACACCCTCACACCCCTCGCTATAGTCGCACAAAGTTAGTCTCTCACGGAGTGAGTAGAATTGCGATACCATAAATTCCGCCCTCTGTACTTATCTGAAAGATACAGACAAATTAAGACCTTCCAACCTCTCCTACCGTAATATTTTTTACATTTAATTTCTTCAGTTATTAAAATTCTTTTAAAGGTGTATATAATTCATTTAACTCGCTTCCGGGAAAACGTAAGGAATTCGCGACCCCCTCCAGGGGTGTCGGGAGACTTTTTTCCAGGGGGGGATGATGGTGAAGAAAAATATACCCCTCTTGCTTTTTTCAACCCTTTTTATAGTGTCAAATGAATTAAAAATTTAAACCCGAAATTTAAAAATATCCCCCCTTATTAGTATAAATTAAATAAAGATTATGACCCCCTCTCCTCCCCTCAAAAAGCCATGAGTAATTTCAAAATGATCCCTTAATAAATACGCTGTAAAATGAAAGCTGCCTCACCGTATCTTTATGAACTCGTAACGACGGCCGCGCAGAAGCGTAAAGTAGGAACAGCACGTTTATACCGACACCGATCACTATACCTAGCTCGAGCCTTATAAAGAGACAGCACAAAAACGTGGCTATTGCGGGTATGAGATCAATTTCTGGAAGAAAGAAACGTATCATGAATCGTATGGGGTAACGGTGACTGAAGAGCATTGTTTCATACATATGGTTAACAGTTTAAGGAAGAAGACCGTACTTTTAGTTCGCCATATGGGCTTGATCACGTGTAACTCCACCATGAAGATGACCGCAGCGATGATGATCGCTGCGAGGGCGGCGTTTGGGATAAAATAGAGGTACGGGGTAAGGAACTGAAGTGACACGAGGACTAAGAGGCCTGTGTAAACACCACCGAGCGTGGTCTTTACGCCAGAGGAATGGTTCACAGCTCCACGGCTGAGGCCACCGCTGACGGGCATCGAGGAAACGAAGGCAGACACGACGTTGCACGCGCCCAACGCCAGCATCTCTTGCGTCGCGTCGATCGGTGTACCTTCGTCTGAAAGTACACATTACTAAATATAAACGTGCAAACGAACACCGCGTTTCGTTTAAACTAGGGGTAGAATCAATTATATATGTAGCGGTGGGAGAGCGGTAGTAAAATATTTATTCGCTAAGAGCTCGGTTTGGCCTACACGTTAAGAGCTCGGCGCTATCTCCACTTCTGGCTCACTCCTGTCCCGCGAAGGCGAGAGCGAGTCAGAGGCTGCAGAGACTGCAAACGAGCGAGGAACGGTCCGAGAGAGGCAACGCGTTGAGACTTTGTCTCGCTCCGTCTTTTGAACGCCTGATTCTCCGTCTCTTGCGTGCGCGGCGGGCGTTTCGACTGTTTAGAGTGACTCACTCTTGCCTTAGAATCGTATCCCCTCTACGTTAAATGCTCACCGACGGTCGCCGAGAAACGAGCTCTTAGCGAATGTGATCGCGTTAACAGGGATGGCGCGTGCTTACTAAAGACTTTGGCGATAGAGATGGTTTCCAAAAGGCTCAGCAGAGGAATGACTAGACACCCAGAGCCCAGAGCCGAGATCATGTCGACGAAACCGTAGGTTTCATTTCTGTGGCTCGTTTTGAACGGTGGCAGCTGAAATTCCGGGAGTCCTTGTTTAACGTGGCCGGTCAGCCTGACCGGCGACGAACCCAAGTGGCTTTCCAGAAGCCAGCACATGACACCGCAGACGAGGACCACGAGTATATTCCGCGACGTGGAGAGCAACCAGAGGGACTTCTCCATAAACACTTGTACCTTCGAGGGCATCTTTACAGCCTTCTGCGCCACTGATATGTCCTTGATCTTCTGCAAAACACACCGCAAGAAAACAACTTTATTTATCATCCCAGGAGCAAGCGGGAATCACGTGTGGGTTAGTTAGGGTAAATAATGTTTCGGCGGCTGACATGGCCAGGAACGTGAGAGATTCAAAACGCACGAATAAATTTGAATACATTTGAATAAACTTAATCCATTCGGTGCCCTTGTGTCTGCAGGATCACGGTCTTGACGAGTGGTGCTTAAGAAATGTTAGACATTTGTTTATTGGACGTGTGACCATGTTTAGGTGAAAGTAACACCTGCAGCTGCGCAAGGGCAATAATTTATGGACAAAGCGATTTGGTGAATCGTTGATTCACTCGTGGAAGCGTACAGGCACAACTGGATATACAGTGGGATATTTTAATGTATCGTGTATTATACTTATAAAATTTAGAGCGTGCGTTATTTTTTAAATAAGAAGCATGGCGATACTCACCCTGAGAAGAAGCAGGACGATTATACAAGTGATACCAAGCGCGGTATCCCAGAGCTTCGTTTCGCCGATCTTTTCGAATATATTTTGCCAAACTTCGACGAATTTGCTACCGGTGATATGAATGCCTAGAATGTCCTTTATCTGGCTGGTCGCGATGATAATCGCTGCTGCCGACGTGAAGCCGACCGAAACCGGCCCCGATATGAAGTCTAACAGAAAGCCTGATAAAAGAAGATATGGGGGAATTTATTAAATGCACTTATATTAGTACTTTCATCACTTTCGTGTATTACATGAAGGCACGTTAGAAAACTTGTGTGCTAATATTAAATAAATGATTAGATTCCACAAAGGTATTCTTCCTGTATGAATCACACAGAGTTATATAACAATGTAATATAGGATGTCCCAAAATAAATGGTGCAGTACAAGTGGAGGTGATTCTTTTCGATAGAATTAGTCGAAAATGTGGAACAAGATTTATTTATAAGGAGACTTCGATCATTACCTTATTGATTTCGATTTTTTCTTCCTTTTATTGATTAGTAAATCGACAAGGATACTGAATCAAAGAGATGCAAGGGAATGTACTTAATTAAAGTAAATTTTGTGCAGTTTTTTGAAAAAATAATGTAACTAGTAAATTACTATTTCCTTACGTTGTATACGAAAATAGAAAATTTATTCGAGATCCATTCTTTGAGAGAAATCTTTTTCTTCTGAGATGTTATTTACTTTGGAGCACCTTATATATTTTAAACAACTTAATGATATTTATATTAAAAGTTCAATGTCGTTTGCAAACTGACACAGAGAAACTTGACGAACTCTGATTTAAGAATCTTCAATGATATAATTACCTAATTGTAATATTCCCATCAGCAAACACACGCAGCCAGATACGAAGGTTAAAAGGACCGCAAATTCGGGACCCAAGTCGGATTTTTGTAATGTTTCTCTAGTCAATATCGCGATAATCGCTGTTGGTCCAACTGGCACATCTTTGCAAGATCCTAGTATGGTGTAGACGAAGCAAGCCATGAAAGAAGAATACAAACCGTACTGCAAAGTAAAACACACCTTCACATGCTTATCTTTTTTTTCAATTGCTAAGGTTTTTTTAGTATTACTCTACTTTCTTAGCAGTTATCAAGCTTAACATCAAATGTGAATTTTAATCATTGAAATGATACTAATGGAACGACACAAGAAGTGTCTGTTGCCTTAGACAGAATTATGAAAATTTATTCTTCTTGGCGATGAAAATTGGTACGATAGAACGAAATTAATTACCATTTAAATCGAGAAATAATTGCTAACAAATTGCTAAACTTTGAATTACATTTATATAGAACCGTGGGGATCTAGATCTTCTGAATTTCAAAACCCCACGTTCCCTTTAAATGGGAAAGTAGGGACGCTTTGATAGGGTCCTAAAATTTAGCTCCTTCGACAAGAAAAATAACAGCGTCGTTTAGAAAACGATGAAAGTACCGAAAGAATCAATAATCGATGGGAGACTTCTCATTTATCGTTGTATTTTATTGCGCGCGAACGTAATGAAATTGAAAGTGCAGCAATGAGTAATGGCATCTTTGGAAGTGAACATTTAATTTTCTTCAGTGTCGAAAGTAATTTTTTAAGTATAAATAGGGTTTATACTTCCTGTTATGTTTGATGTTATTCGAGAACGATCTAGAGATTTAAGATACCGCAGTTAGTGTGGCTTCGAGTTTCAAGTGATTAGGAAGAAGATTCAGGAAGTACTTGAACATTTTCTGTAAAACTTTAATTACTGCTTTGGCCGATGCATGAGTGTTTCGTCCTTTTACAGTACCTACACTACGTTGAATGTACCAGAATTAAAGTTGCCTTTTTCTCAGACTTAGTTCCAAAGTTCTTTCGAACGATACCACGAATATAAAGAGGAAAATGTCACGGAAAAATATAGGACCACTTTCTGTTCGCTAATGCCAACTTTTTCTGTGTCAAAAAAGGAGTACAAGTTGATAATGAATTTCATTCTAGGAGGAACACTTTTCTCGACCACAGCTTTTCCCTTCTACAAGTTGAAGTATTTCAATTCTTATATACAAATTTAAATACGAACTACTATGTTTTAAAAATAAATATTAATGAAGAGGATTCAGGCGAAGAAAACTTTCGTACGTATACGAATAGAAAGCAACTGCATGTATATATTTATATATTTCCTCAATTTCTTCTATCATACCATAAACGATAACTGAATAATTAAATTACGGAGAACATGGAACAGTGTCGCTTTCAAAAAATGACTTTCTTCAGATTAAAAATGCCGAGCTGACAAATAATATGATCATAAGATGCGATTAGCTAGGTAAGCTGGGATCGTCATAGGTTTAATCTCGAGACTCTTTAATTTTAATTAAGACACTTTTCTGCCGCGAGTCAAATGATTTCACACTTGCTGCTAGCAAATGAGTAGCAGTGCAAAGGGCCATTTTATACAGTCACTCATGAATGTCTTCCCGAAATATTGTCACGATCTTTCGACCAAATTATTTCTTCCTAATTTATGTGAACAAGCTCGTGAGTCACTGTATATATATATCGCAATTCAATATACGTATTGGATTATTCGGAAAGTCCGTAGGATTTTCGCCAGGCAAAGGATTGCAACAAGAAGTTTCCCCTCGGAAAGGGGATTATTTATTATGAAATTCTGGCAAATGGTGCATACATTATTGAATAAAATGCTAATCCTGTACAAGAAAAATGCCTTCGAATTTCCCTGCATTTTTGGTACGGACTTTCCGAGCAACTGGCTACTTGCATTTAGTGGAAGCAGGCGGGCGTGTCGAGGAACTCTTCGCAAATTAATGGGCCTCTCTAGTTTGAC
This sequence comes from Andrena cerasifolii, assembly GCF_050908995.1. Lineage (NCBI taxonomy): Eukaryota > Metazoa > Arthropoda > Insecta > Hymenoptera > Andrenidae > Andrena > Andrena cerasifolii. The sequence goes on from NC_135118.1 coordinate 18,273,314, forward strand.
GCTCCGAATATAAGGCAATTTTGGAGAAATTTTTTAAAAGAAAAGCATCGAGTATCATAATTCCAAACTTTGTAGGGGAAGGTGGGGCAAGACGGGGTACCCCCCGTATCTCGTGATACAAACGCACTAATTAAAATTCAGCATACGCGTTAGATGCGTCGCTATCGGCGCCGTCAGTGAGCAGCGAATCAATAAAACTTGTGGACGCGTGACGAAGTTAGATTAGAATTTATAATTTATTGGCCTTTCTTACTTTTTCCTTATTTTTAGCACCTGCGACAGTGATATAATAATATAGAAGATCTCCGGTATATGTAAGTGTCTCTCAGGCAGAATTTAGCTGACTATAAGGTACGTATATTATTTTTATACTTTTGTAAATAATGTTTCGGGCATGATGGGGTAACTCTCATTTTCATTACCTAGAAATAAAAATCATAGTTTCTCATTGTTCCAGGACGCTTAATAACTACAGACGGAAGACGGGCCGAGAAAAATGATACTTCTTTTCTATTAATTAGTCCAAAAGAACTGATTCCCTTGTGGAAAGGTGGATAAGCTGCCAAATATGTGGCAAATGGGTTCATTTCTCCTGTGTTGATGTAGGAGATGAGGACGACGAAGCCATACATGTGTGCCTCCTCTGTCAACCCAATAAATAATTACTTTATATATATACTTTATTTATACTGTTTCTTAATTGGTACCCCATCTTACCCCACCCGTGGGCAAGATGGGGAGGAACTTAGGTTGATTCACAGTTAAACTGAATTATGTTTTAAATTTTAAATCTGTGTTTTATTCATCATCAAACCTTAACTACCCCGTCTTGCCCTACCTTCCCCTACGTTTATTAATTAACATTCGACGAATGTGCTCAAATCTTTTTTGCAATAATAGTGATTTTGTTCAAAGTTACAGTGTTGGTAGTATCAAAGTACCACCACCTGTAACTTTGAACAAAAGTGTTATTATTGGATAAAAAAATTGAGCGCATTCTTCCAATGTCAATTAATAAACGTACAAAGTTTGGAATCAGAATACTCGATACTTTTCTTTTAAAAAATTCCCCCAAACGTGCCTTAATTTCATAGCGTCGAACTAGAGAGATCCCTTAAACGAAGCGACAGCGTAGCGACATTTTATTCCTAAACTACGAAACTGGTCCACGGAAGATTTGTAAAGGTGAACGAACGTTAATGTCCTTACCTGTAAAGGAAGTCCTGCAACATTCGCGTAAGCTATTGCTTGTGGTATAACGGTAAGGCCTACGGTAATACCAGCAACCAGATCGCTTGCTATGTAGTCCTTGCGATACGTTTGTGACCACGCTACAATGGGCACCCTTTTGTACAGTAACTTTTTCCTGCAAGTCTTTTTGATCCGCTCGTACAGACACTTCCTTCCGAGCGTGCACAGGAGATTCTTTTCTGGATTGTGTGCAACTGAAACAAATTTCACGGACCTTTGTACATGTATACTCCTTTACTTCTTTTTTAATACAACTTTTATGAGATGACATAATAAGAATCGACAGTGGGTTACTAGAATTCTAATTTCACTTGTGGATCCACGAGGCTTCGGGGAAATTTGTGCTTTTGCGAAACAGAGTAATTTAATTACTTTTAAATTCATAATTATTATAATGAATTTCATTCGTAATGAATCACTGAATTAGCTGTCTTGTATACGAAAGAAAGAGTAGTCTGTGGTACAATGTGAAGTGTATTTGGTAGAAGTAAGAACAAAGGTACTTCAACTATTTTTATTTTAACGGGAGAAGACCGTATAAATCGGTCGAAAAATAGAAACAAAATTTTTTCTATAAATCGCATCTAAAACATTTAAAAAATATATTCTTAAATTTATGAGCCGAAATTCACTTCTGTGTTGATAATATAGCCTGGTGAGTCAGCGCGCCTCCGAACGCCAACCACACCTAAAGCGCATTTTAAATGCGTTTTTCTCGAAACCACGTTTTCAAAATTAGCGCCGGGGATAACTAAAAAACTACTTGACCAATCAACTTCAAATTTTGCACATTTTTAGTTTATAATATTCCTCAGAATATGACCACAAGGTTTAACCAACTTATTAATTTTAACCACTGTTTTACTTATACGGGCTTCTCCCCTTAAGAGTAAGTGTATTTAGCTGAAAATACACTGTCGTTACTTCAAAATCGGAGGGCGAAGTGTGTGGCTCAATACAATTAAGCCAATTCAGACATCATTCTATCAAATTCTGGATAATAGAAAGATGCCAGTCAAATATCAGAAATGAAGGTCTGGTTTGTGTAGAATATTTGAAGCGTAAGGGGGAAAAACAGGGAACATCACAAAACAGCTTTATTGAGAAAATTATAGTGCCTCTACGAGCTATAGTGACTTAGGTGTGAGGTACCCAGCGGGATCTTAACCGATACCCTGCTGGGTACGGGCCGCTAAACGTGCCCCCACTACTACCTCTTGCAGGACTGTGTTTAGGGAAGACCAGGTTAAAACCTGGGCCCTAAAGGGTAAAACAAGTTATTAATATAAAATAATTTATATTTCTACTGTTGTAATGCAGTAGGTACATATACCTTACTGAAATGGATTTGTATTTAATATGTGCTGACAATGAGACAATTTTTAATAGCCAGTAGCAAAGCTTAATTGGTGTCTTTTAATAATGATAAACAGTATCGTCAATTTCTATTTTATTTTATTAAAATCGAAGATGTAACACTTAATCTATAGGGCCCCGGTTTTGTCCTGATCCTCCGTAAACACAGTCCTGCAAGAGGTAGTAGGAGGCCACGTTTAGCGGCCCATACCCAGCAGGATATCGCTTAAGACCCCGCTGAGTGACCTCACACCTAAGTCACTATAGCTCGTAGAGGCACTATAAGTGTTTGGTCCAGTGCATTACCTGTTTTTAACCGGTACATCAAAACTTTCACGTTATAACCCTTTGTGATTCGACAGTTCTGTAGTCCCAGTTGCCACCAACAAAATATGCTATAAATCGCAAAGTCACGAAAAATGGACATTCCTCGTTTTTCTCCCCTTATCCTTCAATCTAATTTACCAGTGTCGCTCGTAAAAAGAAAAAAAAAAGAAGCTTTAATAAATGTATGAAGAAAAACTAACTGTCACCTCATATATACAATATACTGGCGTGCGTAACCACGGCATTCATAATTTATAACGCTTAGACTACCGCCTGCTCGCGTGGAAAACGCTACGACGAGACAAAGAGCCGCGAAGCGTACATACATAATTATTTAACGCGTACGTGGAGTTTCCGATGGAGATATATTATAGATCCCTGGGAATGCCTGACGTCCTGACTTCTCAACTGGCAACTTTAGAAAGTACCGGGATTAGAACAAGGAGAAAAATGAAATGCGGAGATAAAAAAGAAGAAAAATTTCCGTCACGAGACATCTACATACGAGATTACCATAATGCATGCAAGTATGCACGTCGCCGGAGTTACTAGGTAACTTGGTGATAATTGCGTCCAAAAGTGAAGCTAGACAGGTTTAACTGGTCTTTCGCGTCAGCACGTGACGATTAAATTGCGGAAAAATTTCCCAATTGAAAATTTATCCCCGCCTAATCGGTTCTACACCTGTCCCATTGGATTAAATCGTGTCTGACTTCGCGGTTACAAATTGTGCTATAAATTACTCCTGACTGGGGCTTAACACATTCGCTAATGGAATTATTTAATTTCGCTGCGCCAACGGGGGCGCGATTTGGGACTCGTGTGTCGCAGAACTTTCTAAAAAAATCGGTGGGTACTCACAAGGAACACTATTCAATTGATGATGGAATGGCGCAGATTTGTTTATATAGATCGAAAGTATATGTCAGAAAGGTCACAAAGATGTAAGCTAAAGATGCTCCCAAAAGCTGGTTTGATCTTGAAAAATCGACAAAGGTGTAACCGGGGAAAGAGAATGACAAATCTGTCTAGTTCCAATTTAATTATCTCTATTATATGAAAATATATTATAGTAAATGAATGATAATAGATTAATGATAGGTAGTAATTAGAACAAATTAATAAATGATAATAAATGATAATATTATATATATCTGTGTTGGATGTTAAATGAAAAAATGCGTCCGTTGAATCTTTTTGAAGAAAAATTTTATAACTGATACAATTAGTTCATCTCTTCATTTCGTTATTTC